>NC_134358.1:488784009-489432759 GCF_048569485.1 Anomaloglossus baeobatrachus
TATAACCTTGTCACCTGAGTGTATGGAGGTTCCTGTCATTTATCATATCAATCTAATACTGTGATACCACAGGTATAAGACAGACATCTGGGGGAATACGTTACGGAACGTTTTTCTAGGACTTCACGCTGCACATAATACCTTTGCTATAGCTAAAATGTCATTTATCCTGCATTATCCACATATTGATGGAGGTTGTCACAATATGACAATGGGCCACTATGTTATAGCATTGTTTTTCCGTTTGGTGCTGTGCGAAGATGATCCTCATATGGTGTCACTGGGCTGAATATAAATGAATCTAGACAGACAGAGAACGCTTTCTTTTTGGTTTCTGATTAACCAACAAAAGCAATAGAGAAGTATAATAATGCATTGTACTCTGTATAACGCCTGTGATCTGGAAGCCTGTACTAGTTGGACTGATAGTTTTACACATATAACATTTACCTTTATGATTAAATTGTAAAATAAGAGCGGAGTTTATATTATAAAGCAACAACATAAAAGAAATGCAGTAACAAGCTTTGAATATAACCATCATTCCTATCTAACTGCATTGTGTGTAGTAATAATGTTATATGCAGATCACGTTTGTGTGCACGCTCATATATAACCATTGTAAAGGCGCGGTACAAGGCATTTAGAATCAGATTATATTCATATGCATTAAAGAAAAAAAAATTCCAACATCTATTAAAAATTACACTTGTTAAAAGATTTGTAACAAGTAAGCAAGTTTTTGCTTTTCCATAAGTTAGACAGTAACTTGCTGATCCTTGGCGAACCATTAAAAGCAAGATCTGGGCTCTGCAGTTCCCGTCTGAATGGAGCATGCACATCACGTCACTCACTGGCCAATACAGTAATGTACAGCGCTCAGTCCTATGGAGAATGAATGGAAAGGTAATGTGCACGCTGTGTTGAGATGGGGCATTAAAGGGTTATTCCCATATCCAAGAGCCTATCCCAATATGTGGTAGGTGTAATAATAATAATAATACTAGCAAATACCTAAAATAGAAATGTAGTGTAGTTCTCCTGATTCGCTATGTTGCTTACCTCATGTTCAGGACATTGCAGGACCTTAGGTATCCATGGTTATGACACTAGCAACTAATTAATTGTGACTATATGCGTGGACATAACCATGGATACTTACGGTCCTGCAATGCCCTGCACACGAGAGACATGACACAGCTAATCAGGAGAATTATACTACATTTCTAATTGGAGGTATTTGCTAATATTATTATTATTATTATTATTACACCTTCTACATATTAGGATAGGATTTTGGAGATGCGAATATCCCTTTAAACAGCCCAGTGTCTGGGGTCAGCAACTTTAAGTATGCCACTTGTGAAATTGTTACTCCCTGCATGTCCTGACAGACTTACGCTTAGGCCGTAGTCACACTTGTGAGGGACTCATGCATGGCATGAGCAAGTCTCGCATCGCATCACCCTGCACGGCCGCACATTCTCCAGACAGAAGCGGGTTGGCTGCATGTATTTCTATGCAGCTGACCCGCTCCTGTCAGGAGAGTGTGCGGCCGTGCAGGGTGATGCGATTCGAGACTCGCACATATCACGCATGAGTCACTCACAAGTGTGACTACGGCCTAAGAATTGTCATTTCTCAACATGAGTGCTGAAGGTTTCTGACCTACGGAAAAGTGATACCTTTCTAACTTTGACAAATTCCTTACAGCTCTGTTCACAACTCCATTTGAGGCTGCGCTATTTTGTAAAGATAACATGACGGAAACCTGAGAAACCTCAATATACTCAATAGGAGATGTCAGACGCCACTAGTGTCCATCACAAGAGAGTACGGCACTTACATCATTTATATTGTTCTAATCATAAGATGGAGCAGGAGTGTAAAATAAAGACACGTAAGGAACACGAAGCCTAAGCCCCATCCACTCTTGTGTATGGCCAAAAATCTCTGGTCCTACACTGCACATTTGTGTACCCCCTTTTTTTTCCTCACTGATTCACTCAGACTTTATGAGGAAAAATGGTGGCATGTTACATCACACGCTTTATTATGGAGACATTCCCTACTAGATGCAGTGCTTCAAATGAAGATTATCGTAATACCACAGAGGCAATAGGCAGCAGCACAATGAATGTCTACTGCTACACACTACAGAGCCATAAGTACACCATGGGCAGATTCTGTGCACTTTGCTTCCTATATGGCCATTGTTGGATAGTGCTTACAAAAACAAGCTGTTTTGCAATTTACTCTTTATTTAATTGAACCCTTTTTTTGTTTACAGCTCATTGCCTAGCAGACCGACCACCCCTGTGGTCTAGCTTCTAATCACTGTGCTGTAGATGGCTAGGAGTAGAAGATAACAGTGCGTTCCAGTGATCCAGTTTGAGCTTCAGTGTTGCACATATAAGCAGGATAAAGAACTGGATAAAATACATTTAAAGGGAACTCTCACCGGATGTTTATAATACTTACCTAACGGTTGTTGCAGAGCAGACTGGTCGGATGTGTGTCTCTGTTCTCCAGGTCCCGCACCTCCTCTTTCGGCCATCTTTGTCCTCCTTCTGAAGCTAGTGTGGATGACGCGTTCTACGTCATCTACATTAGCTAACATTGAGGTCCCGCGCAGGCACACTTTGATCTGCCCTGAAGAAGGCAGATCAAAGTATTAGGCTATGTGCCCACGCTGCGGAAAATGCGTGGATTTTGCTGCGGATTTCTTGCGGAAAAGCCGCGGATTTTCCAGAAATCTGCAGCACAGCTACTCCCCAGCCATTTCTATGGCATTTGGGAAATGCTGTGCCCACGCTGCGGAATTTTCCGCAGCGGAAATCGTGCAGCATGTCAATTATTGTTGCGGATTTCTCCGCAGGGTCCCATATACTTACCTGCCTCACCGGAGTCACTTTCTCTGTCCGGTGTACAGGAGCGCGGTGAATCCAGGTACAGGAAGGAAGAGGTGGGCGGAGCCTGCACGAGCTCCGGTCATGTGACAGCAGGAGCTAGTTCAGGCCCGCCCACCTTCTCCTGCAGACGCTGAGAGAGTGACCCGGCTGCCGGAAAGCGAGGTGCTGCATGATGGAGGTAAGTATGAACTCCCCCGATCACTGCAGCACTTGTTCTGCATTGAGGATGCAGTGCCGAAGCCATGGTACTGTATCCTCAATGCAGAATACCCGCACCATATCCGCAGGACATTCCGCAGCATGGAAACAGACAAAAGTTGTGGTGCTGTTTCCTGGGAGCTCCTGCGGAATGTCCTGTGGATATATCCGCAGGACACTGTCCCCGTGGGTACATAGCCTTATAGTGCGCCTGCACGGGACCTGAATGCCGGTTAGTGTAGATGAACGCGTCATCCACATTAGCTTCAGAAGAAGGAGGACAAAGATGGCTAAAAGAGGAGGCGCGGGACCCGGAGAACGGAGACGCCCATCCGACCAGTCTGCTCCGCACCCACTGAAGGTGAGAGTATTATGAACATCCGGTGACAGGTTCCCTTTAATATTGCTGTTGTCATTTGCTACATTTGACACTAATGGTGTATATACTATAACGGATAACGACTACTGTACATGATCCTAATTTTTTCTTTTTTTCTTCTTTGCCAGGAAACAATATAAAAATTATTACATGGAACCACACAGATCAGTCCAGAAAAATGAAGTAATAAAATAAAAACACTTTAACACCATCAGATTTTGGAGGAGTAATATGGCTGGTTCACTATTACTCACCAGATTTTCGGGCTTTCAGGGCGATGACTGCAGCCAGCTCCCTCTGCACCTATGGAATCAGAAAGGAAGAAAAAGGTTATGTTAATAGAACTTATGGTTAAAACAGAGTCAAATTAGATTAAAGTTCTATATTTCAGTTGACATTACACTGCTTACCAAACCTATGGGTTTATTTCGGATTGCCAGAATAAATATACAGTTTTTTAAGGTTTTCTACATTATTTCCATCCAAATATTCAGCCTGTATGTATATAAAACTAGGTTGCACTTCCTACTCATAACCAGTAGGTAGTGCTACACTCCAGTGGGTTTATTATTAATAGGTTCCAATGGACCCTATGGAGGAAGCTGCACCGACAGTTCTTTCCTGTGAAAACTTTTTACAATATTTAGAGACACAGCAAAGTGACAGCAAAGGAAGCTTGTAATTGTCTCTGCTGGATACAGTGACGTTTTGCAATGCATATTTTTCCCAGGGATGTGAAGATCACAACATATCCCCCTCTGTTTTGGCTTTATAGACATTGCACCTGGACTGACTTCCAGAAATTTTTAAAAACAAATACATAAAAATAAATGGATAAAACCCTACTTACTACAGTTACTATACATGGTCTAAAACACTTTTTGCCATTAGACTAAAGCATTATGTACCACTTTTCGTTAAAAAAAAAAAAAAATAAATACATGCTAAATAGGGCACGTATATAAATAAATGAGGACACAGTGGACTAGTCATCTATATGTGTAAAATTTACATTTCTTTTTTAATGTCTTATAATCGATAATTTTAAAAAAAATATCTGAAAATAGAGGTGATCTATATGGGATCCAAGGACTTTGTAAGCATACGTGCATGTAAGTAATAAGCGCATGTCTGTGAGCCGGGGTACAGGACAGTATGAAGCACGCATGTCTCCAATATGGGATACGGTTGGACTGAATATTAGGTGTGAGTGTTCTTCTTGCTGGTTCTTTACATGTTCTGAACTAAAACCTTACGCGTTATTATCACATTTGGACATCCTTCAGCACCACGCAGTGCATGGCACATTGTGGCGTGATGTTGTTATTTGGGCGTTTGTACATTTTGTGAAAGATGCACATGTGGATTTATTACATTTTACAATGTGGGACTAAACAGCTTCTGTTCTTTGTTGTTGCGTGATAGATTCAGTATTTCTAGGTTAACAATGATTGATAGCACAGTGTAAAACATTATGAGAGATGCCTATTACAGAGCCATCAGATTCACAGAAATTCGGCTTTTATCGACATGGAAATGAACTTTTCCAGGGCATCACTGGGAATATCGGTGCGCCTGCTTTCTATGGCTCCTCATCACTTCTTGATGGATCGACCCCCGCAGGACAGTGGAGACAGGGGCTCTGCTGCATAATGTCAGTCAAAAAGCAGGCAACACCACCAGCGGTGACAAGCAAAGTGAAGCCATAGATGGCATGTGACTGGTACACCCACCACGGCACTTGCATATCAATTAAAACTGAATTTCGGAGCAGTTGATAGACTGTAATAGGAATCTGTTCTAATGCTTTACACTGCCATATACCTCTGCTTGGACAGGAGTAATAAAAGCTGAGGACAAAGAGCGCAAATAGGGTCTTACCAGATATTAGAAGAGCGGTGCGTAACAGTATACACTCACCTTATAAAGTTGTGAGGGTCACAACCACCAAGAAAGACTTAAAGACAATGGCGGCTGCCGTAGCCCCACCTGGATGACGCTTCAGTGCTGGAGAGGAGAAGTGGAGGTTAATGCCGCGCTGTCACCAAGAAGGAAGAAAAAAATAATTGCTGATTTGATAATAAAAATGTTTTATTATAGGTTACGCGTTTCACGGTTCAAGACCCCCTCTTCAGGACCAAAAAAGATGAAAAATCAACAATACAACAACAATGTATTGTTGATTTTTCATCTTTTTTGATCCTGAAGAGGGGGTCTTGAACCCTGAAACGCATAGACCTATGGAATAAAACATTTTTATTATCAAATAAAAAAAAAAAATTCCTCCTTCTTGGCAACAGTACAGCATTAACCCCCACTTCTCTCCAGCACTGAATATACAGGGGTAATGTTACTGACAAGTTAAAGAGACTGTCACCAGGTTTTTGCTCCCCCATCTGAGAGCAGAATAATGTAGAGACAGAGACCCTGATTCCAGTGGTGTCACTTACTGAGCTGTTTGCTGTCATTTTGATAAAATCAATGTTTTCTCTGCTGCAGATCTACCCGTTATACAGAGCTCATGAATATGCTGGACTACCTGCAGTACCCCAAGTAGTCCTCTAATGATAATCTACTGCTGATTAATAGGCGGTTTTATTAAAACTATTCTAAGCAGCCCAGGAAGTGACACATCACTGGAATCAGGATCTCTGCCCCTAAGTTATGCTGCTCTCAGATTAGGTGGCAAAAACCTGGTGACAGATTCCCTTTAAGATTAGCTACAGTTACTGGCCTGTAGTGTGTTGTTAGCCAAGTTAATGTTTGCTACATCTGAATATGTGTATTTATGCTTTGAATATGTAGGTTTTTAGTGTATATGGTTGGCTTGTGTTGTATGACAGAAAAAGTGGCGGTTACCCATATGAAGTAAGTGTGCATGTGTATATACAGTGAGCAAGCATACTGATCTATAGTATATGTGAGTGCCTGTAAATTCCGCTCTTGCACATCCTGTGTGCGCGCCTGCATTTATTGAATTACAGCAGTTATATTGGTATTATTTCAGCACGGTATGGTAGTGTTACTATAGTACTGCTTCACATTATGGTTTGGCGCCACATGTCATCACATATGTGGCCACTGTATGACTTACTATTTGAGCCCTATGTAAAGCCTGCTTTACAGCTTACAATATCACATATGATATCGTATGCGATCGTACCCGCCCCATCGTATGTGCGGCATGTTCAATTTGTTGACCGTGTCGCACAAACGATTATTTGCCGTCACACGTACTTACCCGTCCATACGACCTCGATGTGGGCGGCGAACATCCACTTCCTGGAGTGGGAGGGACGTTCGGCGTCACCGCGACGTCACACGGCAGCCGGCCAATAGAAGCGGAGGGGCGGAGATGAGCGGGACGTAAACATCCCGCCCACCTTTCTTCCTTACGCATTGCCGGTGGGAGCCGCGGGACGCAGGTAAGATCTGTTCATCGCTCCCGGGGTGTCACACACTGCGATGTGTGGTACCTCGGGAACATTGAACAATTCGACATGCAATTTTAAGTAAATGAACGACGTGCATGCGATGACCGGTTTTATGTTCAATCGCAATCGCACGTAGCTGTCACACGCAACTACGTCACTAACGATGCCGGATGTGTGTCAATTACGACGTGACCCCGCCGACACATCGTTAGATTTGTTGTAGCGTGTAAAGCGGGCTTAAAGGACTATAAATATATATAGCCATCTCTTCATTACTGTCTCTTGGCAATATTAACGCCTTTACGCCATCCGCTGTACATCTATGGCACTGCAGGAAGTGAGTTCCCGCAAACCGCTGGGCAATTTCTGTGGTTGGTTGGTCAGCAGTTCTTAAAACTCTGTTCCAGACCCCTTCAGCAATTGATCCCATAAAGACTCCATCCACCAAAAATTATCAGCTTGTTATTCTGGATTTCTTGGACAGCTTTGGAATCCAATGTGATGCTACAGGCCTCACTGAAATTGACTTTTTTAAAGTCATTTTCAGTGAGGATATAATAAATCTTATGTTGGCCCAGACAAATCAATTTTTTATCCAAAATCCAACAACCTCATATGCCAGATGAACCCCTGTAAATGCAGCAGAAGTTATGAAATTTTGGTGTATTTTGCTGCATATTGAGAAAAAAACAAGCTTCGGCAATAGTGGATTACTGATATATTATATAGTACACCAGTATTCCGCACGGCCAGGACACTATTTTAAGCAATCTGCAAAGTTTTGCATTATAGTGATAATGCGCAGTGTCCTCTCAGAGACGATCCCAACTTTGATGGTCTATACAAAATTTGGTTAGTTGTTGAACATTTCAGCAGAATATTTGCTGAGGTGTACACCCCCCAAAAGACATCTGCATAGATGAATCTTAAGGCCGTTTTACACGCTACGACATCGCTAAAGCGATCTCGTTGGGGTCACGGATTTTGTGACGCACATCCGGCCGCGTTAGCGATGTCGTTGCGTGTGACACCTATTAGTGATTTTGAATTGTTGCAAAAACGTTCAAAATCGCTAATCGGTGACATCACCCCCTAATCTCGATTATCGTTGCTGCTGCAGTAACGATGTAGTCGTCGTTCCTGCAGCAGCACACATCGCTACGAGTGACACCGCAGGAACCTCTCCTTACCTGTGTCCCGCCTGCAATGAGGAAGGAAGGAGGTGGGCGGGATGTTCGTCCCGCTCATCTCCGCCCCTCCGCTTTGATTGGGTGGCCGCTTAGTGACGTTGCTGTGACGCTGAACAAACCACCCCCTTAGAAAGGAGGCGGTTCGCCGGTCACAGCGACATAGCTAGGCAGGTAAGTAGTGTGACGGTTCTGAGCGATTTTGTGCGCCACGGGCAGTGATTTGCCAGTGTCGCACAACCGATGGGGGCGGGTACCCACGCTAGCGATATCTGTAACGATATCGCAACGTGTAAAGCGGCCCTAGGGTTCATTTCAAAGGGAAGCTAAAATTCAGACAATTCCTGCCCAGTTAGAGGGCAAGGTACAGAATTAAACTGTACAAGCTGTGCAAGAGTACCTCCGTGTACACCCACAAATTTAGGGTTTATGAAGGGAAGGGCACTCTGCTTCATCCTCGTGGTAAGTGGGAAAATTGTGTGGGAATTCGTGCACCCATTGCTGGATGAGGCTTATCATCTCTACATAGATAACTTTTACATCAGCATCCAACTCTTCAGTCTCATTCTGCCAGAGGTATATATGGTGCACAAAAAAAAAAAAAAAATCAAGAGAGGCCTCCCTAAGGCACTAATTGGGCAACTGCTGAAAAAGGTTGAAAGCAGAGTCCAATGGAGTGACAACATGCTGGTGGTGAAGAATAAGGACAAGAAGGCTGCCCTTATTTTGACCACAATACACCATGACAACAGTTCCGTTGTCACTGTCTGATTTAGCACATCAAAAGTCTAGAAGCCAAATTGTATAATGGATTATAATAAATTCATGAAGGGTGTAGATCTCGCAGATCAGGTCCTCAAACCATACAGTGCCATGCGAAAAGCTAAAGTAAAGTACAATAAGTTGGCTGTGCTTATTGCACAGATGTACAGATTTACAATGCTTTTGTGCGGTTTCAATGTGTAGGCAATACGGGGACCATCCTTCAGTTTCAGGAGCTAGCCTTCAAGGCCCTAATGTTTGGCAGTCAGAAAGATGAGGGTCCCAGTACTTCTGGTACAATACGACACCATTAGTTTCCTGTCAACATTTTCCCAGCGAGATTCAACAAACTGTAAGGAAAGGGAAGTTCGCTGCAAAGGCGAAAATATGCTCCAAGAGAAGAATACGAAAGGACACAATATTTCAACTATGATAACTTAGTTGAGAAACCTGGCCTAAAATTAAGGATTGTTTTCGCATGTCCATTTAACTGATTACATTTGGTTTTACTCTGTTTACCCAACGCTCTTTTAGGCCTCTGCCACATTCATGTGAAAATCACGCACGTGCCAAGAGACACGTATTTCCCCTGCGTGTTGCGTGCAGGTAAGTACGTGTCTCTGGTATGTGCGGGCCACGTGTGTTCTACGTGTGCTATTCGCGATACCACACGTAGAACCGGTAATTTACATACTCACGTGGTCCTTCCTGCTGTCCGCGCTGCTGTCTGTGGTGCTGATCTTCGGCTCCAGCCCTCCCGTCTCCCCGCTGCTGCTGCCAGGCAGTGAAGTGAATATTAAATGAGAATAATGAGCGGCGGTCGGCAGCAAGAGGCAGCAGCGGCAGAGACAGGAGGGCTGGAGAAGGTGAGTAAATGTTTTTTTTTTTTTCACTGACACGTGTGTTTTCTCCGGCGCGTGTCACACGCGACCGCATCCATACTACACCTGTGTAGTACGGGTGCGGGCAGTGTGACACCCGTACTGCCGGAGAAAACACTGACATGTCAACGCTTTGAAAAACGCACACACGTACAAACGCACACAGACACAGGTTCCATGTGGTTTTACGTGTGTGTGCCTGCTACAATAGGGTAGCATTGCTTAACGTGTCTCCGTGCCGCCGGTACGTGTAAAAAATGACAAACACGTGCCGGCGGCACGGATGTGTGTCGCAGGCCTTAAAGTCTAATTGAATCCGCACAACATACACATACCACCATATTAATAATTTTTGCACCAGGTAAAGCAAAAGCATTAGTATTCATTACTATAACTGCATCTGCATCTCTGATCAGTCTTCTCCTTGTTTAAGATGGAATTTTTGAGGGACGGCCGGGTCTTGGTAGATTTGCAGTGGTATGATACTCCTTCCATTTCAATATGATTGCTTGCACAGTGCTCCTTGGGATGTTTAAAGTTTTGGAAATCTTTTTGTATCCAAATCCGGCTTTAAACTTCTCCACAACAGTATCACGGACCTGCCTATTGTGTTTCTTGGTCTTCATGATGCTCTCTGTGCTTTAAACAGAACACTGAGACTATCACAGAGCAGGTGCATTTATACAGAGACTTGATTACACACAGGTGGCTTATATTTATCATCATCAATCATTTAGGACAACATTGGATCATTCAGAGATCCTCACTGAACTTCTGGAGTGAGTTTGCTGCACTGAAAGTAAAGGGTCTGAATAATATTGCACGCTGCATATTTTCAGTTTTTTATTTTTTACAAATGTTTAACATAAGCAATAAATATCGTTCCACTTCACAATTGTGTCCCACTTGTTGATTCTTCAACAAAAAATTAAAATGTTTTATCTTTATGTTTGAAGCCTGAAATATGGGAAAAGGTTGAAAAGTTCAAGGGGGCCGAATACTTTTGCAAGGCACTGTCATTTCTTGAGGGGTGTAGTTTCCAAAAAGGGGTCACATGCGGGGTGTTTCCATTGTTAAGCACATCAGGGGCTCGGCAAACGCAACATGATGTATGTTAACGATTTCAGCCAATTTTGCATTCCAAAAATAAAATGAAACTCCTTCCCTTCTGAGCCTTGCTGTGCACCCAAACAGCAGTTTTCCACCACATATGGGGTATCAGTGTTTTCAGGAGACATTGCACAACAAATTATATGGAGCATTTTCTCCTGTTATCCTTGTAAAAATGGAAAATTTGGGGCTAAAGCAACTTTTTGTTGGGAAAAGCTAAAATTTAATTATTTTCCTTACACATTGCTTTAGTTCCTGTGAAACACCTGAAGAGTGTGCACTTTGAGGGGTGAAATTTTTAGAATGGTTTCCTTTTTATTGTATTTTCTGTCCCCTAGGCTTCTCAAAGTCACTTTATGTGATGTGGTCCCTAAAAAAAAAAAATGGTTTTGTAAATTTTGTTGGAAAAAGGAAACCGTAAGGCACTAGTGGTGTACCATCAATCAGAAAAATCCAGAGAAATAGCAAAAAAATGATAACAAATAAAACATAACCTTTAATAGTATGCCTTACTTAAAAAGGAAGTCAGAAAATTCTCACTTCTCATTAAAAAAAGGGGGCAATAACAAAATGTGAAGGTGCCTAAAAAACCCACAAGCCCAAGTGGTATTAAAGGACTGAACACACTCCACAACAATTTGGATTCCACACATGAAAATCCACCATAGAATGGAAAGTTTTTTTTATACAACCAGGTCACATTGGTCACAAAAAATAAACCAGACTTATACACTCTGGTGGACAAACATGTAATCAATTTGTGAAACCTCTAATTCAGATTCGCTGCACACGTAACTAGTTTAAAAAAAATGGGAACCGTCTCACCCCTTTCAGTTCAATTCACAAATTGCAGGCATGTTCTCCATGAGATATAGGCGTCTCAGTGGTCCCTCCAGCTCAGGACTCATGATCCCCCTGACTGGATAACACGCAATTATATTCTCCCATGTATGGTCAGCTAAATGTCTAATTCACAGTTTTGAGCGCTTATATTCTAAAGCAAGTTGAGCAATTTCATAAGTGTTTTGCTGTTTCAATAAAATGAAATGTTTTATCAGCAGGAGGTTATCACTACAGGAATAGGTGTCTCCTAACTCCTGGTCTAACAACGCTCTATCACTGATTAGCAAGGAGAAAGGACTGGACTCAGCACCAATTCCAGGATAGGAAAAATATAAATCCAACGAAAAATATATAAAAGTGTAGAAACTTTATTCAACGATTAAAAATCCAGTAAAAACATCATCGGTTCCATGAAAACATCATGGCTTGACGCGTTTCGGACAGTTGGAATGTAGATAAGTCCTTAATCATAAGTATCTGTTTCAATAAAATGAAATGTTTTATCAGCAGGAGATTATCACTACATGAATAGGTGTCTCCTAACTCCTGGTCTAACAACGCTCTATCACTGATTAGCAGCTTTAGGTCAATGTACCTAAAGGCCCCGTCACACACAGAGATAAATGTTTGGCAGATCTGTGGTTGCAGTGAAATCATGGACATATTGTTCCATTTGTACACAGCCACAAACCTGGCACTGATTGTCCACAATTTCACTGCAACCACAGATCTGCCGCAGATTTATCTGTGTGTGTGACAGGGCCTTTATACACAGAAATCTGCCAATCAGTGGTGTGGGAGGGGTTATACAGCGATCAACATTTTGAGCTCTGCTAAATCTGCAACAGAGAAAACTGATTCTATCCCAATTGCTGCACCCAGTGAAGTAAGTGATACATTGTTGGAATCAGGGTCTCTGTCTTATATCATGCTGCTGTCAGATTATATTCCAAAAATCTGCTGAAAAGTTTCCCTTTAACCTGTATAAATCTAATAGAAAAAAAAAAGAGCATTCATCAACAGAAGATGTAATAATGGCATACTCTCCTCTATCATATCTTTTTATCATTTACCACATGGTATCTGGGACATCTATTGCTTTATAGTAGGGCCCAACTAGGACAGCATGTGCAGTCATAGGACCGAGTGTCCTTGTGATTCGAATATAAGCATGAACGCTCCGATTCCTATCCTGTTTCACCACTTTTTTTAACTTCTGTGATTCAAAGTTTGTAGCTTATTAAAGACCACAAGTTAAAATGAAAACAATGTGGGTGAAGCAATAATTTGTCTTGTTCCACTTTCTTGGATAATAATACATAAAACATAACACTGCCCAACATTGATCACAAATAAATTACAGCGACTCCAATATTTCAAAAGCAGGCGTGTTATAATATAGAAAATCTATTGTGTTCGTCTCACGGGAACTTCACTATCACCAGTGCATTAATCATTCTGGATACTTCGTTTTTTAACAATTCTGAATTGTATGCAATCTCTGTAAATGGTAAATTAATTAGATACGCCTCTTTTGTCTGCTCCCGAGCAACATTTAGCCTATACATTTTATAAAAAAAACAAAAAAAAACATGTTCTCCGCAAAATCCACTGCAATAGAAATATAAAATAAGTCATATCAAAACTTACAAACAACCAAACAAACAAAATCTCTTTAACAAGGGCATGTGCACACTTTCAGGATTTGCAGCAGAAAGTTCTGCTGTAAATCCTGATGTTTTATAAGGAAAAACATTTGTTAAAATACGAGCATTTTTGCTGCGCTTTTGATTTTGTTTCCATTCATTATAATGGGTGAAATCTGCAGCAAAAAAGCTGAAACAGTTGCCACGCTGCAGCTTTAGGCCCTGGGCGCACGCTGCGTTTTTTGCCGCAGATTTGTCACGGTTTTGCTGCATGAATTGCTGCAGACAATGTTCAGAACCTTTCTGCAGGCCTTACCCAGCAAAACCTATGGTTAAAAAAAAAAAAAAAAATGCTGTGTGCACACTGTTTTTTTTTCCACCACAGGTTTTGCTGCAGAATTCCTGCAGCAAAAAGAATGAGCATCTCACTTCTTTTCTGCAGGTATCTGCGTTTTTTGCCATAGATAATGGCAAAAAACCGCAGGGACCAATCCACGGAAAAAAACCCGCAAACCACGGCAAAAACGTGGGTGCAGTTTTACCGCGGTTTTTGCCGTGAGTGCGGTATTCTGTCAGAGGGTGCAGATTTTTCTTAAGAAAAGTCCATTTTCTAGTGCGCACATAGCCTAAATATGCTGCAAATCGGCAAGGAAAACAAAAGCAATGTGTGCATGAGACTTCAGGGATCTCATTCACTTTGCTGGAACTATGAAATCCTTCAGATTTTGTGACAAAACTGCGTAGAAAAAGTGTAATAAAAGCGCTACGTGCATACACCTCAGTAGTGATCGCCTACAGTATAGCAACATATACATTATCAGGATGCCAGTGACCTAGCAGCAGTTTTCTGCATCTAAGGCAAGTCTATGGGGAGAATCTGAACATAAAACTCAGCGGACCAGCAAGAAAAATTAACGTTACGGATTTGAAACATGCACCATAGGTCAGTTTACACTGAGTGAAAAAAGAAGCGCAGTGGGCAGAAGATTTCTAGAAATCCCATCCACTTTGCTGGAACCGTAAGATGCTGCGTTTTTAACGTAGCAAAAATACACAGACAAAAACTCCCCATAACTCATCTTGGACACAGCCTTACCAGTGCTGCAATGTCATTTGCAACTTAACTATGTAGTATTCGTATGTTCTAAACGCCCTTAGGATATCTATCAGGTGCACGTCTTTTTGGTCACTGAACACTAGAGGGCAGCAACACATAGGAAAAAAAAATCCTCTGTACATGGTAGTGCACATGCAGTAAGCTTTGCAGTATTTTATATAAATAAAACTTGTACATCGCTTCCATCTAAAATCCACAATTATATGTGAGTATTATAATAATAATAATAATAATAATAATAATAATAATAATAATAAAAAATAATAATAATAGGCTCCTCATAAATACACAATATGTACCCAAAAAATAATACAATATTATAATGTTTCCAAATATATCCACTTTAGGGTTTATCTGCTGAACCTCATGTGATATGTGACTTTGCCAATTTGGTAACAGCGAGATTTTCTTTGCAGGAACTCCCAACTTTAGCTGAGTAAGGAACCCCAAACAGGCTTATCCTACATGTTCGCGGAATAATAGCGTAAATGTTTACAGATAGTCCTGGTTGGAGAATCCCATAAGTGGACCTTCAGGTCTCCCCACTCCACCAGCGTAAAGGCCACGTCACACTAAGCAACATTGCTAGCAACATCGCTGCTAACGAACAACTTTTGTGATGTAGCAGCGATGTTGCTGTGTGTGACATCCAGCAACAACCTGGCCCCTGCTGTGAGGTCGTTGGTTGTTGCTGAATGTCCTGGGCCATTTTTTAGTTGTTGCTGTCCCGCTGTGAAGCACAGATCGCTGTGTGTGACAGCGACAGAGCAACAACTAAATGTGCAGGCAGCAGGAGCCGGCTTCTGCGGAGGCTGGTAACCACCGTAAACATCGGGTAACCAAGAAGCCCTTACCTTGGTTACCCGATATTTACCTTCGTTACCAGCGTCCCCGCTCTCATGCTGCCAGTGCCGGCTCCCTGCACACGTAGCCACAGTACACATCGGGTTAATTACCCGATGTGTAGTCTGGCTATGTGTGCAGGGAACAGGGAGCGTCTGCTGCCTGCACACGTAGCAGAGTACACATCGGGTAATAATCCCGATGTGTACTGTGGCTAGGTGTGCAGGGAAGCCAGCGCTAAGCGGCGTGCGCTGGTAACCAAGGTAAATATCGGGTTTGTTACCCGATATTTACCTTAGTTACCAAGCGCAGCATCGCTTCCACGCGGCGCTGCTGGTGGGGGCTGGTCACTGGTTGCTGGTGAGCTCACCAGCAACTCGTGTAGCGACGATCCAGCGATCCCTGCCAGGTCAGGTTGCTGGTGGGATCGCTGGAGTGTCGCTAGTGTGACATCTCACCAGCAACCTCCTAGCAACTTACCAGCGATCCCCATCAGGTTGTATCGCTCTTGGGATCGCTGGTAAGTTGTTTAGTGTGACTGGGCCTTAAGCTGATTTGCCCTACTATCTGTCTGGCATTTACAACAAAACCTTTCTAACTGGTGGTTGCTTTTTACGCAGTTGTATCTCTGTGGAGTTTGTGCCTATGGACAAACGCCAAAATGAAATAGGAATTACATACAGTATTAACCCCATTACGACAGCCTTACAGAGATAAACGTCGGCAGAATCAGGTCCTTATTCTGATCCGCCGTCTATAAACAGCGGTCAGAAAAAGGTAAATAGCGCCCCCCAGCGTCAGAAAATCTCCGGGGTTTCTGGCATGATCAAACATGTCATCTGGGAGATAAATCTCCTTCCCCGGTCCCCCGGGGTCGCCGAAGTGCCCCCCCCCGACCCCCAACCCACCCCCCCCGAAAATGCAAAATGGCGGCGCGCACAGCAACACACCGCCCACATTTACCCATTTCCTTTGACTTCTGTCGCATGTGCCATCACATATGCGACAGAAAACTCCTCCCCAGGCCCTGTCAGGTCACCCCCTATACCCTCCCCGGTGTTCCCCGGTGTCCCCCGTACCTGTCGGAGCGCTGATCCCCCGCGCCCCCTCCTCCTTCACAGCAGACGCCGGTCACATGTGCAGAGCGCGGCTGTCAGCTCCGCTTCCTGTGTCTGACTCAGAGACGCTGGCTGCTGCTGCACGGAGTCTGCAGCTGTGACCCGGGGAGAGTGGGTGCAGATTCTTTGCACCCACTCTCCTCAAATGGAGGGTCTGCACGCCTAGAAAATGGGGGACACGTTCCCTGAACGTGCCCCCCATATTCTAGAAGATCGTGGGACTTCCAAAATGGCTTACAGGAGATTTTTTTTTTCTTTTCAATAAATTGGTCAAAGAGAGATGGTTGGGGAGTGTTTTTTCAAATAAATTTTTTTTGTTGTCAATTTTTTTTTTGTATTACTGTCAATTAGTTATGTCTGGTATCAAATAGACGCCGTGACATAACTAATTGCTGGGCTTGATGCCAGGTGACATTACACATCTGGTATCAACCCCATTTATTACCCCGTTTGCCACCGCACCAGGGCGCGGGATGAGCTGGGGCGAAGCGCCAGGATTGGCGCATCTAATGAATGCGCCACTTCTGGGGCGGCTGCGGCCTGCTATTTTTAGGCTGGGAAGAGTCCAATAACCATGGCTCTTCCCACCCTGAGAATACCAGACCCCAGCTGTCAGCTTCACCTTGGCTGGTGATCTAATTTGGGGGGACCCCACGTTTTTTTTTTACATTTTTTATAATAATTAAAAAAACAAACAGCTTGGGGAGCCCTCCAAATTGATCACCAGCCAAGGTGAAGCTGTCAGCTGTGATTTGCAGGTTACAGCTGTCTGCTTTACCCTAGCTGGCTATCAAAAATAGGGGGAACCCCACGTCATTTATTTTAATTATTTTTTTTTCTTTTTGGGCTAAATACAAGGCTAGGCACCCTTTAGTGCCACATGAAGCTGAGAAGCAGCACTCAATGTCAAGCAGCAGCTGCAAAAGCAAACAAGATTCTAGGGTGTATAAAAAGAGAGATTAGATCCCGCGATCCCAACGTATTATTACCCCTCTAGAAATCACTTGTAAGGCCACATCTAGAATATGGGATCCAGTTTTGGACTCCACATTTTAAAAAGGACATTCAGAAGTTAGAGTCAGTTCAAAGGCAGGCAACTAGACTACTACAAGGAATGGAAGGCCTCCCATATGATGTCAGGTTGAAAAAGTTAGATATGTTTAGCTTAGAAAAAAGACGTCTCAGAGGAGATCTCATTTATCTCATTTATATGTATAAATATATGTGTGGTCAATATAAAGGACTGGCACATGACTTATTTTTTCCGAAGACAATAATAAGGACTAGGGGGCATTCACTGCGAGTGGAAGAAAAGCGATTCCGACAGCTAAATAGGAAAGGGTTCTTTACAGTTAGAGCAGTCAGACTGTGGAATGCCTTACCACAAGAGGTAGTAATGGCAGATACTATAACAGCTTTCAAAAAAGGGCTGGATGATTTCCTCAGTACACACAACATTGTTGGTTATAAATGACTTAGTGACCAAATGTAGAACTGGTGGAGGAAGGTTGAACTAGATGGACCTAGGTCTTTTTTCAACCTTAGTAACTATGTAACTATGTAACTATGAAAGTCACTGAAGGGTGCCAGCTTAGAATATGCAGGGGAGTGGGATGTTATGTGTTTGACATCTATCCATTCATCCATTGTAGCATTTTAGGCTGTGTGCCCACAATCAGGGTTTGCAGCGTTTTGGGCGCAGAGTGTTTTCCCTGCGTCCATAACGCTGTGTTGTGCAGTAGAAGCACAGTGGAAGGATTTTTAGAAATCCCGTGCCCACTGTGCTTCTTTTCTCCACAGCATAAACCGACCTGTGGTGCAGCTTCCCGAGCCTCAGCATGTCAATTTATGCTGCGGAGACGAGAGTGTTCTCTGCACGTAGAATAGAGCTAAAGTCCACAGCAGCCTGAACCCAAATCGTGGGCACGGGCAGCTGCGTTCTCCCGTGGACAACACTCACATCTCTGCAGGAAGGCTGACACTGGGTACTAGATGCCGTGTCGCTGGATCATGGCCACATAGCCTAACAGTGAGAAATTTGTTGCTACAGTTTTTGTCAAGTACCTGTGGAATCAAAATGCTTACTATACTCCTAAATAAAATACTTGAGGGGTCCAGTTTCCAAAATGGGGTCACTTGTGGGGGGTTTCTGATGTATAGGTACCCAAGGGGCCCTGCTAATGTGACATGGTGTGCGCAATTTATTTCAACTTTTCCAAAATTCAAATGGTGCTCCTTCCATTCCAAGCCCTCCCATTTATCCAAACAGAGATTTGTGGGGGGTATCCCTGCTCTCACAAGAAATTGGATAACAACCTGTGGGGTACACGTTTTGTTGTTGCCTCTTGAAAAAGTGAGAAATTTGATGCTAAATCAACATTTTTGTGAAAAAAATGAAAATTTTCAATATGGCAACCTAAGCTTATCAAATTCTGTGAAGTGCTCGTGGATTCAAAATGCTCACTATACACCTAGATAAAAGCCTTGAGGTGTCTTGTTTCCAGAATGGTGTCACTTGTGGGGGAGCTCCACTGTTTACGCACCTTAGGGGCTTTCCAAATGTGACATAGCGTCCGCTAATGATTCCAGCCAATTGTGCAGTCATATGGCGCTCCTTCCCTTCCAAGCCTTGCCGTGCACCCAAACAGTTGATTTTCATCACACATAAGGTATCAGCATACTCAGGAGAAATTGCACAATAAATTTTATGCTGAATTTTTTCCTTTTACTCTTGATAAAAAAAAGCTGTCTGATTGAAGTAACAATTTTGTGGTAAAAATGTATTTTTTTTATTTTCACAGTTCAACATTATAAACTTCTGTGAAGCACCTGGAGGTTCAGGGTACTCAAACATCTAGATAAATTCCTTCAGGGGTCTATTTTCCAAAATGTGGCCACATGTTGGGGAGCTTCACTGTATAGGCACCTCAGGGGCTCTCCAAATGCAACATGGCGTCAGCTATGGATTCTAGCCAATTTTGCAGTCAAATGGCACTCCTTCCCTTCCGAGCCCCGCCGTGTGCCCAAACAGTTGATTTCCACCACATATAAGGTATCGCCAAACTCAGGAGAAATTGCACAATAAATTTCATGGTGATTTTTTTCCTGTTACCCTTGTGAAAAAAAAGCTACCTGGTTGAAGTAACAATTTTGTGGTAAAATTTTATTATTTTATTTTCATGGCTCAACGTTATAAACTTCTGTGAAGCACCTGGGGGTTCAGGGTACTCACCAAACATCTAGATAAATTCCTTGAGGGGCCTATTTTCCAAAATGGAGTCACTTGTGGGGGGTTTCTGCTGTTTAGGTACCTTAGGGGTCCTCCAAATGCGACATGGTGCCCGCAATCTTTTTCAGCCAAATTTCCTTTCCAAAATTAAAATATTGCTCCTTCCGTTCCAAGCCCTCCCATTTCTCCAAACAAAGGTTTCAGACCACATGTGAGGTATCATCGCGCTCATAAAAAAGTGGGTAACAAACATTGGGGTCAAATTTTTGGAATTACCTCTTGAAACAGTGAGAAAATTGATGCTAAAGCAACATTTTTGAGAAAAAAAATGAAAATTTTCAATATGACAATGTAACGTTATCAAAATCTGTGAAATACCTGTGGGTCCACAATGCTCACTATACCCCTAGATAGGAGCCTTAAGGGGTCTAGTTTCCAAAATGGTATCACTTGTGAGGGATTTCTGCTGTTTAGGTACCTTAGCGGACATCTAAATGCAACATGGTGCCCGCAATCTATTTCAACCAAATTTGCTTTCCAAAATTCAAATATTGCTCCTTTCGTTCCAAGCACTCCCATTTGTCCAAACAGAGGTTTATGACCACATGTGGGTTATTAACGCGTTCATAAGAAAGTGGGGAACAAGTTTTCGGGTCCATTTTGTTGTGTTATTTCTTCTAAAAGTGAATAAATTTGGGGTAGAGCAACATTTTAGGTAACATTTTATTTTTTGCTTTTTTTCATTCCACATTGCTTTAGTTCCTGTGTAGCACCTGAAGGGTTAATAAACTTCTTGGATGTGGTTTTGAGTACCTTGAGGGGTGCAGGTTTTAGAATGGTGTCACTTTAGGGTATTTTTTGTCACCTAGGCCTCTCAAAGTCACTTCAAATGTGATGTGGTCCCTAAAAAAATGGTTTTGTGAATTTTGTTGAAAAAATGGGAAATTGCTGATGAACTTTGAACCCTTCTAACTTCCTAACCCCCAAAAATTTTGTTTCAGAAATTGCGCTGATGTAAAGTAGACAAGTGGGAAATTTTATTTATTAACTATTTTGTGTGACATAACTCTCTGGTTTATGGCCATAAAAATTAAAAGTTTGAAAATTGCAAAATTTTAAAAATTTTCATCAAATTTCCGATTTTTTTACAAATAAAAGCAAAAAATATCGTTCTAAATTTATAACTCATGAAGTACAATATGTCACCAAAAAACAATGTCAGAATCACCGGGATCCGTTGAAGCGTTCCAGAGTTATAACCTCAAAGGGACACTGGTCAGAATTGCAAAAAATGGCCTGGGCATTAAGTACAAAACTGGCTTCGTCCTTAAGGGGTTAAGTAAAGATTATCAAATCATCTTTATACCATAACATCAAATTCATTGTACTTTTCTGAAAAAAATGCAGATTCCTCATAATCTAAATTTTTGAGACTGAATTCACACAATTGCAGGAGCTGCTTAGGCCTGTCCCACACCTGTTTTGTCGCTACAGCTCCTCACCTACTCCTCTGCCCTCTGCACATTGTTCTTGGATTGGTTTTTGGTCTAGATCTTCCGTGCTCAAAATTACAAAGAAAGACAGTTTGCACTCTGAAATGCTAAAGCATGAAAACCAGGAATGTAAGAATATAGATATGCATTACTGCTAAAGAGAATCCTAGAAAAATGAGAACGGCCATTTTTATATCTGCCCAGTTGCAACGTCACGGCATATCACTGGGTACCTACTCTATATTGAAGTCTCTCTCTGGGTTTATCTGGGCAGATATAAAAATGGCCGTTTTTGTAAGCTAAATATCTCATTTTTCTTACATTTTCCTTAGCAGTAATGCATATCTATATTCATACATTCATATGGTTTTCATGCTTTAGCATTTCAAAGTGCAAACTTTCTTTTTTTGTAAATTTTATGTCATATTCAGTTATGCACCAGTTCACATTGCAGTTTGGTGAGTGACGTCAGTCTTTTTGTCTAGCTCTTCAGTGCTGACTTGGTCCTATGCGAGACACAACAACAAAGACTGAAGACCGATACTAAGCATGTTGAGGATAAAGTGGGGAACAATGGTGGCAGGACTCGAGAATGAGGAGGCCTATGACATGTGTCGCGCCCCGGGGCAGCCGAGCTGCTCGGATCCGGGCGGTCCGTGGCTCGAGGGGTCCCGGACCAGGGGGCACCATCGAACAGTTTTAAATGAAAAATAAAAATAAAAGTAAAAGTAAATAAAAGTTATAAAAATAAAGTCCGACTATGCCAATCGCGGTTTGCGGCCAGGGATAGTTGAGCCGCCGCTGTGGGCTCCCACTGGTGATGATGGATGGGGGCAGTGTGGATGGTGGATCCCTCCGCGACCAGGGCTTTCCCCCAGGGGTAGGTGAAGGGTTAACGTCGATGCACGCGGCAATGAAGCAGTCCGGACAAAGAGGGCAGTTTGATGGTTTTTACTCACTGGATTCATGCCCTGGGAACGTACTGGATACCAGGTGTGCCCGTGTCTGCTGATGACTGTGTCTGCCGACCTGGTGCCACTCTCCACCTTTGCACTCTGGTGTATGTGGGTCCTCCCTGGCGTGGAGCACCTGGAGGTCTTCCTGGCGTCTGGGTCCTGCCGCAGGCAGCTTGGACTATTTAAGGGAATATGTCCTGGTCCCCTCTTTGCTGCCTCGGACGTTGGTGGTGGCAGATAAGTGCTGAAAACCCACCCGCCTGGCAGAGTTAACAGATGGCTTGAAGTCCTGGTCTGTTCTGGTATCTTCAACCCATGCATGCAAAGTACTGTGAGCCCTGGATGTCCACTCCACAGGATCCCTCTGTCCTTGGAGCTTGCTCTCTCGCTCTGCAGCTACTTTCCTCCTCTGAATGGCTGATCTTTCCCTTCAGGTCTTTGCAGTGTCTTTAGTACCACTATAACATTATCGCTACGGCTGCGTCACACGCACATACCTTGTCAGCGACGTCGCTGTGACCACCGAACAATCCCTCCTTCAAGGGGGAGGTGCGTTCGGCGTCATAGCGATGCCACTGCGACGTCACTAAGCGGCCGGCCAATAGAAGCGGAGGGCGGAGATGAGCGGGACGTAACATCCCGCCCACCTTCTTCCTTCCGCATTGCTGGTGGATGCAGGTAAGGAGAGGTTCGTCGTTCCTGCAGTGTCACACATAGCAATGTGTGCTGCCGCAGAAACGACGAACAACATCGCTACTCACCTGTCAACTTTCCAACACCAACGATTTTTACCTCTTTTGCGATCGTTTTAGGTCGCTCAGAGGTTTTACATGCTGCGATGTCGCTACCAGCGCCGGATGTGCGTCACTAACGACGTGACCTCGACGATAGCGATGTCGCAGCGTGTAAAGCACCCTTAAGAGTTGGAGTTTGGAGAGATCTTGGAGCATAACACACAACTTTACAGGGCCGATTCAATCTGGACAAAAACACATCTTCTGAAATTATTTTTGAGAGATTTGCTCATTTATAATGGGTGAACAAAGAAGGAAAGCAACAGCAAAAAGCTAAAAGGAGAATGGAGGAGCAAGCAAACTTTCTCAAGCAAGCAGCAGTAATGTTCGTACTTCATTTTTAACTACAACCTAAAAAGTGGACAAATTTTCCTGAACGGTTTTTTTTTTTTAAACACATTTTTAGCTCATAGTCTTCACCTGTGTTCCTGTGATAAAACGTCCTGTCCTTTGCTGTTGGAATCCAAATATTCACATATATCAATGTGAACAGCCTAAACCTAATCTGTACAGTAGAATAATGAACATACAGTAACACCTGACCCTCTGAACCCTCCAGAAATGTTCAGAATTCTGCATAACTTTGATCTAAAACTACACCATTTTTCCACAAAAGCCCAAGAAGTAGATAAAAAAAACTAAATCAAGCAAATGAGTCAAAATATTAGATTTTATATATATATATATATATATATATATTTTTTTTTTTTTTAATTGAGGAAAATGATCATCATACATCCCGTCTGAGTAGCACCACTGTAGAAGTGTGGGCACATGGAAATTGATTGTGATCCACAATATGTAACTCTAAAGGCCCCATTACACGCAACGACGTATCTAACGATATATCGCCGTGACGCACATCCGGCATCGTTAGCGACGTCGTTGCGTGTGACAGCAAGGAACGAGCGTTAACGATGGAAAATACTCACCTTATCGTCCATCGTTGACACGTTGTTCCTTTTTTTTTTTAAAAAAAGACGGTGATTGTGGAGCACGCAGGTTGTTCGTCGTTCCTGAGGCAGCACACATCGCTACGTGTGACACATTGGGAACGACGAACTCCAGCTTACCTGCGTCCGTCGGCAATGAACGTAACGTAACATCCCGCCCATCTCCGCCCCTCCGCTTCTATTGGGCGGCTGCTTAGTGACGCCGCTGTGACGCCGCACGAACCGCCCCCTTAGAAAGGAGGCGGTTTGCCGGCAACAGCGACGTCGCTAGGCAGGTAAGCACGTGTGACGGCTCCAAACGATTTTGTGCGCCACGGACAGCGATTTGCCCGTGACGCACAAACGACGGGGGCGAGAGCTTTCACCTGCGATATCGCTGCGTGTAACACCCCCTTAAAAGTGGTTTGCTCTATAATAAGAATAGCTGCTGCAGGACTTAAGTCTGTAATGTCAAGTACCAATTAGTAATAGGCTACTGCAAATTACTTTAAAGGGATTTTTGTATAGTATTTTATGAAGCTGCATAATGTAATATAAAACATCTGATTACTTGCCCAAAAAAACAGCAATCTTCTGCAGACAGTGCAGTTTAATAAGAAGTCATTTAACTACTTAATTAATATTGGATACGGAGCTCCGTGAGCACGCTGGTAATGACAAAGTCTATCTGCTTATACCTGTAATGACAGTTAACTGAATAACATTGACAGAATTAAGCTTTGCTTACATCAGCAGAAGATACTGCATATTTTCCCTCTGCTACTAAAGCTTGCCACTACCGTAGAGTAATGCCTACCTTTCCAGATATCTAGAGGACAAATTAATAAAATGCATTGGTGCATATTCAACGACACAAAATTAAAACAGAACCTGGAATATAGACTTTAATTACAGGGTTCAGAGCGCTGAATGATTAAACAGTTATTGGTATTTTTTATTCAATCTGTACAATGAACATGAGGGGCTGTAAGAAGGTTATTAACCCTTTCACCCCCGGACGATTTTTCAGGTTTTTTTTTCGTTTTGGTTTTTTGCTCCCCTTCTTCTAAGAGCCGTAACCTTTTTTATTTTTCCGTCAATCCTGACATATGAGAGCATGTGTTTGTGAGACGAGTTGTGCTTTTAAATGAAACGTAGTGTACTGGAAAACGGCAAAGAAGTTCCAAGTGCAGAAAAATTGCAAAAAAAAAAGTGAGATTGTTTTTGGAATATTTAATTCACCGTGTTCACTATATGGCAAAACTGAGGTCTCGCTGTGATGCCTCAGGTCTGTACTAGTTTGTAGACACCAAACGTTTATAGGTTTACTTTTATCTAAGGAGTGAAAAAAATTCAGAAGTTAGTCTAAAAAAAAAAGTGGCGCACTTTTTCCGCCGTTTTCCATGACCCGTAGCATTCTCATTTTTTTTTACATAGGGCTCAATGACGGCTTATTTGTTGCGTCTTAAGCTGATGTTTTGAACTGTGCAAAATTTACAACGTAATTTTGTCATTTCAATTTTTTTTTGCCGCTACGCCGTTTGCTGATCAGGTTAATTGATTTTATATTTTGATAGATCGGGAATTTCTGAACGCAGCGATACCAAACGTGTGTATTTTATATTTTTCTTTTTAACCCTTTCATTTTCAATGGGACGCATGGGGGTTGATTTTTTATTTATTTTTTTACTTTTTATTTTTAATTTATTTTACTAGACTCCCTAGAGGACTATAAGGATCAGCAGTCTTATTTCTTGTTCCTTTCTGCTGACCATAGCTGCACAGCTCTGATTAGCAGAAATGCAGCGTTCCTGTGAGAGCCGCTGCTTTGCTTGCTGTGACAGGAACTACATCATAACTGCGACAGGAGTCATCACATGACCCTGTGCTACCATGGCAACCATCGGCTTCCCGTAATCACATCACGAGGCCTCCGATAGCGGCGGTGAAATGCGTGCAGCCATTTACAAAATGTAACCATGTGATCTAAGGTGATAATAGGCGCAGGTGGATCGCAGATCCACCCCTGCCTGATAGCCGCAAATGTCTGTTGTACAAATCAGCAGACATGTGAGGGACTCACCACTGCAGCAGCCAGTGGTGATTATACCAACATGAGCTAAGACGCACCCAGTACGTCCAATGTCAGTAAGAGGTTAAGGTTTTAAAGAACGATCAGCTGCAACCTTCAGTACGTCATTCACACACACGTAGCCGAAAATGAAGATCTAAATAAGGCAAATCAACCTAGTGAAGAAATAGACATCACATTTTTTACTACTTAAAGGGTTTGTCCACTACTAGGACAACCCCTTTAATTCCAGCTCTCGACTCACAGACTGGACGTGCTGGGGAGAAGGGAGAGAGATATAGTAGTACGAGTATAGAGCATACACACCAGGAGCTGCGCATCGCACTACCTCCTCCCCTGAAAGAATGCGCAGCACCTCTGTCTGTCTGAAACACAGTTTCTCCTGAAGTGCTGTGCTCACTCCATCAGGGGAGGAGGCGGTGCCATGCGCAGCTCCTGGTCTGTGTGCCTATGTACTCCGGCTACTATCTCTTTTCCTTCTCCTCAGCACTTCCTGTCTGTCAGCCGGGAGTCGACAGTCACAGGAGCCTGGATCAGCTAAACATTGCAGACGACTGTACCATGGAGCACATCCAACACAACACACAAGGTGTGTATCGTGATGCTGCTCAGATCCGGTACGATAATGCCAGAAAAATACACTAATAGTGTGCTGCTAAGGGAGGGGAAGTCACATCTGCAGGATTAGTTTCACTTGCTCTAACAAATGAATACTGACAGTCTGCACCAATCACTGAATGGGTGCGTGGGGGAAGGGGTGAATATGCATGAGGCGTACACATTCACTTGACTAGTTGGCATGCAATTGTCAATATTCCTCTGTGCAGACGATCTTTCACATTAGGAGATGCTCTGCTGTGTTTTCCTGGGCTTCTGGCTGGCAGGTTGATTGACAGCGCTAGCTTCCATGCTGGTTCTGGGAGGTGCTGATTGCTCAGGTGTTCCATCTTCTGGGTTATTTCTCTGCTTCTTTTGTGAGCATCCTCTCCCAGAACCTTGCCAGTCATGCATTCTGGTACTGCTGTTGGCCCGAGTTCCTGCCAGTGTTCTGATCTTGGTTTCCTGACCCCAGACTGTTGTTTGACTCCTCTCTGCCGGCTCCCTGTTCCTGTCGTGACCTCCCGGCTTTTGATCTTGGACCATTACCTGACCCCCATGTCAGTTTACTCCCTTGATCCATTACGAGCTTTCCCAAAATTCTGACCCTCGGATCGTGACCTGACTACGCCTCTGTGTACTCCCTGTGTCTATACGTGTCCTCCTGTTACCAGACCCCGGCTTTCCTGACTACACTACCACTTGTACTACCCATAAGTAGTGACAAGCATCACAGCAACAATACAATTTTAAGGTCTTACAGCAATACAGTGGGGGCAAAGTACAGGAATATAAGTTAAATATCCTGAAAGGGCTGCCCCAGCCCTATATCAAGATACTGTTAGTATGGTACACAAAAGTCACCTGACAGATTCCTTTTAAAGATTAAACTCTAATTTGTCTTTGATGCCCAAAGCAACCAATCAGAGCTCAGTATTCATTTTACCAGATGTATTACAAACTGAAATATGAGTTCTCATTGGATGTAATAGGCAAAGACAATTCT
The DNA here is from genome assembly GCF_048569485.1 of Anomaloglossus baeobatrachus. Classification (NCBI taxonomy): domain Eukaryota; kingdom Metazoa; phylum Chordata; class Amphibia; order Anura; family Aromobatidae; genus Anomaloglossus; species Anomaloglossus baeobatrachus. The sequence continues at coordinate 488,811,539 of NC_134358.1, forward strand.
TCTAGCTTTGATAAATTCAGCCCTTTGAATTTTTAGGTTTTGAGGGTGTTTTGCAATAAGAGACGGGTTGTTGCTTATTTTTCAAAAATAACCACAGGGTTGTAGGAATCTTAAATCAGTTTTAGGCTTGTACATGATCGTGGAGGGATACAGATCTGACTTCAAATATCTTATAGATTTATGAGTGTAAAAGTCAATACAATTATTCAAATAAGTTTTTCGTTTGTGAACCCTCCCCATACACACCTATTGCCAATCCACATCGTATATATAGCCTGTGTCTCAGCTTCCCATACACGGTAAGTTTTTTAACTGCATGAGAGGACACACACAAGCTAGGGACCCCAACGTAGAGAAATACTTTGGCGTAGTGTTGGGGCTCTATTGCATTGATCAATTCAGTAGCTAAATTTCTCTTTATTCATATGTTCATGGCAGTAATGCAGATTCCATTTTTCACATTTTCACTCTTACATGTAGCTATTGGATTTTTCATGTCAGTATTCACACAGCAGTTTCTGCTATTACATGTATTCCCCTTACATAGTCACTGGTGTGCATACCTTATCTCTCCATAATAATACAATTATTCAGGCATATTCTTGTTGGCCAATGCAGGGCATGTTCTCTGGTTTAATATGATGAGTTTTGTCAGCTAGCTACTCATTTGTGACCAATTACAGGGAGCGGAGGCCGCACTGGGCTGGCTGGCTGTGTTTTGACAAGTCCTTTCTTTATCCATCACAGATAAATGAGAGAAGTCTTAAAAGGCATAACAAATGTCTCTTCATTCGCCGTCAATGTGGGGATATTATTTTAATGATCTCTGTAAATGAGTGTTCTAATGAGCTGGAGTCATTGCTGTCTCCTCAGGCCGCGCTCTGGCTTTACAGGCTCAGAACAAATGACACATGACAAATGACACATGAATGCTCATTTCACTAGCAAATAGAAGCCAGGCTGTGTCAATAATAATGGAAAGACTGGCAGTAAACTGGGAAAGGACCCGATACAAATTAAGGTGTGACTACTGTATTCAAATCTGGCAAAGGCAAACCGAAACAAGTTATGCAGTAAATATAGGAGGGAAAGAAATGTAAATACGTCGACTTCTGAACTACAAGAACAATGTCTGCTTTTAAAGAACTTTCATACATGGAATCATACAAAGTATTTATCTTTGGTATCACATAATTCTGTCAAGTGATAAAAACATTTGTTGTTTCAAGTTCATAAATGGGTAAAATTGCAAAGTGCTTGTAAAAACAATCAACTTTGTAATTTACTCCTCGTTAAAAGTGCTTTCTGTTCTTAAAGACTGAGGAACTTAAAATGTTATAGTGTACAGCTCATTACTAAGGTTCTTGGCCCCCCTGCAGTCCTGGCCTGGCAGTAATAGAGGTAAGGAGTGAGCGACGTGAGCACACTCTTTGATTTGCAGGTTGCAAGCACCGCTCTGAATCTGGTTGGACCGCCACATTACTATCCGGCAGTTAAAAGTCACCACTTCTCCATGCCGCAAAGGCAAAGCTGCCTCTGCTAGCAGAGTAGGAGAGCGCACAGTTCAGAACAGCGGTCCAAACTGTCAATCTTCTAGAGCACACGGCTCCCGGCCTCCTGCTTTTGTGCACTTGTTAAGATTCAACTTGAGAAAACCCTTTTAAACTGTTCCTGAACTTTTAGAATATGTTTCTTTTGTCATATGGACAGGTTAGAAAATGTTATCAAAGAAAATCTGGGTTCTGAGAACCCATTCAATCAATGAAACTAAAGGCCCCTTTACACACAGACTTTCTAGCGATCCCACCAGCTATACCGACCTGGCCGGGATCACTGGTGAGCTGTCAAACAGGCAAACGACGCAGCAGCGATACGGACCTGCAGAACGACCTTGTTGGTCGTTGGGGACGAGTCACACAGCAGGGGACGTTATAGCACGCTGGGTTCTAAGTCGCTAACGATGTCGTTGTAATGGTGTCAAACACACCGATGCATGCTGCGCAGCGGGAAACAAAGGACCAAAAAATGGTCCTGAAAGATTTGTAGCGATCAGCGACCTCACAGCGGGGGCCAGGTCGCTGATGCAAGTCACACACTGCAATGTCGCTGGGGAGGTCGCTATTACGTCACAAAACTGGTGACGTTACAGCGATATCGCTAGCGATGTTGCAGTGTGTAAAGGGGCCTTAAGGCTATCTAAGGTGATCAAAAACTGAGTTTTTCCAAATCAGAAGCTGCTCCAGAAAATGCTCCTTTTTGGGGGAGTTTTTCATTTGGAAGAATTTTTCCGTTGAAGCATTATTTTTCATTTTTTTGTTGTTGCAGTCTCTTTTGATTCAACAGTGCCTTGTTTAAAAAAAGATTCATTTGGGTTCCGAAGAAATGACATTATTAATGTAATCCAGGCACTGTACGGTCATCATGATTATCTTGGATAAGAGTTTCTGCCCCCCCCCCCCCCTCGTGGAGACAACAGTGGTCAGTTCCATGCAATTGCATCATATAGGAACTTTTACTGACTGAGATGTTAAACCCTTTCAAAGAACTTAAATTCATAAAATTCCCTAGGAGTACTAAGTGATCATATGACGGAACAGAAAAGAAGTAGACCATATATTTCCAAGTAGAAAGGAACAACTTAATGAAAGTTATATTAGCAGAGTTTTACAGTATGGGGGACTAGTGTTAGGATGGAAAAAAAAAAATCTAAAAACTGGAGTGATACTTTAATGCAGTGTTGCTAGAATTCATATGTATAAATGTAAATTCCTGTAATTATGTTACTGCAAACTAAAAGTTCCATGCTGCTTAAAAAATACTCTAAGGCTATGTGTCCACGGTAGAATGTTGCTGCGGATTTTTCTGCATGAAAATCCGCGACTTTCGCGGCAAATCCGCACCTTTTCTTTGCCGCGGATTTTTATTTTTTTTTTCACCAATTCTATAGCCAAAATCCGGATCAAAATCCGCAACAATAATTGACATGCTGCAGATTTTTCCGGATCAAAATCCGCGGGAAATCCGCCGCGGAAAAATCCGCAGCATGGACACAGCATTTCCAAAATGCCATTGAAATGGCTTGGAAGTGCCGCTGCTGCAGATTTTCGGAAAATCCGCTGCTTTTCCGCGAGAAATCCGCGGCAAAATCCGCGCATTTTCCGCAGCGTGGGCACATAGCCTAAAAGTGCTAGGAGCAGCTTTAATATTTCTTATTTGGTACAACCTCTGTGCAGAGCTATAATGTTCTCAAACACAAGTAGATTTCCTTCTTTCAGCACCCCTATGTTTGTGTGGTGTGGTGTTTGATGGCATAACAGTAGTTCCAGAAAACTACAAATTCCAACTTCCCATGTAAATGACAGTCTGCATACTACCAACTCTGTGCAGTACTATGCACTAGATGCCAGTGTCTACAAAAGTCCAAATCTCACATACTGACCAGTCATACCAGTGATAATGTTTGCTCCATTGCAGTCTTGGATAAGTTCAATATGGCCTGCATTCATTTCTGACCACCAGTGAGAAGTATGTTTATTATGATCATACCACCATGCACGGTGGCTCAGTGGTTAGCACTGAATCCTGGGATCAAATTACACCAGGGATGACATCAGCAAGGAGAATGAATGTCCTTCCTGTGTTTGTGAGAGTTTTCTAAGGGTTCCCTGGTCTTCTCCCACACACCAAAAACACTTTCAAAGGGAATTTAGATTGTGAGCCCCAATTGGGACAGTGATGATGATAATGTCTGTAAAGCGCTGTGGATATGATGGTGCTATGTAAACAAAGCATAATCTAATATATAAAGCTGAATGTATGTGTGTATATATGTATGTATGTCCGCTAAAGGAATCTGAACTGTCGCAATTACAATCACAAAATTTTGCACAGACACCCGATGTGACTCAGGGAATGTCACAGACTATGTTTGGACGGGAAAATGTAACCCCACGCTTTACAGTTACTGTCCAAAAAAACTGCTTCCATTAAAGTCAATGGAGCTACGAGCTATTAGGTTATTAATAGGAGCTGTGAGTGGTTGCCACAGTAACAAAGGACATTAGTATAAGAAGCTTATGTGTGAGGTAATATGATGTCGGTGGGGAGATGCACAGAAAGAGACAGACAGTCAAAGAGACAGACAGAGACAGACAGACAGGAAAAGAGACAGGCAAAGAGACAGGCAAAGAGACAGGCAGACAGGCAAAGAGACAGGCAGACAGGCAAAGAGACAGGCAGACAGGCAAAGAGACAGGCAGACAGGCAAAGAGACTGGCAGACAAGGAAAGAGACAGACCGGGGAAAGAGACTAACAGACAGAGACAGACAGACAGAGACAGACAGACACTCGAAGAGAGAGAGAGAGAGACAGTTATTATCGTGGGCAACGCCCAGGTACTACAGCTAGTAAATAATAATAAGGAAGAGTCACAGAATAGAATTACAGCATAGATTATAAATCTCATGTAATAGAGACTGATTGCTAAACTTCTTACTATCCTCACTAATGAAATATTAGAAATAATAATAATAATAATAATAATAATAATAATAATAATAATATACCATGTATGAGCTTGAAAGCAAAGGTTTCATTAAGAGTAGAGTTGAGCAGGATGGCAATAATCCTGGGCCGGCGGGTCGTTAACAGACTTAAAAATCAGTCCGATCCGCTCCGGAATCCGGTGCCCATATAAGTCAATGGGGACCGGAATCCGGAGGGTTAAAACGTTTGTGGAGGGGCTAGGGGGCTGGGAGCGAGCGCGGCATACTAACAGAGACGCTGTCATGGCGGCACACTCCTTCCGGGTCATGCTGTTACCTTCCGGAGCCGACAATTCAATATTCATGGTTTTCCCCGCCCACCGGCGTGTGTTGGTTGCAGATAGACATGCCCCCATCCTGAGTGGCAGCGTGTCAGCTAACTGCAACCAATCACAGGCCCCAGGACGGCCGGTGGGCGGGGAAAGCAGTGCACTGTCGGTCACGGTGGTAAACACACTCGGCAGCACAGTTATAGCGCTCGGCTGCAGCCCCAGCCGTCGCGCAGTATCTGTGCTGTTTATCCAGTGCCCAGAGTCACACGTGCGAGGCTGCCGGGTGCTGCCAGAGCCCCTCGCACGAGTGACTCCGGTGAAAGTAAAAGAAAAAAAAAACGACATGCGGTCCCCCTAATCTTCACATCCAGCCAAGATAACGCCGGCCGGGGGCTGGTATATCCTCAGCCCGCAGCCGTCCGGTATGTCGCATCTGTTAGATGCGACATACCGGTGTGCGATACCGGCTCTTCCCGCTGGCGTGATGCGGTGCCAGTCGGTAATAGCAGGGGTTAGCAGGGGCACATAGCTGCTGCTAAACCCTAGCTTAGTGTGATGGCACAGGCGTCTATCAGATACCTGCATCACACAAACCTGTAAGTGACAGTAAATAAACACAGACACACAGAAAAATCCTTTATTTGAAATAAAATACAAAACACTCCTGCTTCAACACTTTATTAACCCCCAAATACCCTGCAGCTCCGACGTAATCCACAGGAGAAGTCCAGCGGCGAGACCTCCGGCTCTGCTACATGTTAGAGCGAGCAGCCATAGAGCACGACCGCCCGCTCTGAGTGCAGCATAGTACTGACCGCGATAAGCGATGACTGCACGGCAGACACTGTCACAGGCTGGGGGCGCGTCAGCCAGGAACCAATCACAGCTGAGAGGACGGCCGGTGGGCGGGGAAAACACAGAAAGCTGTGTGACAGCACAGGAAGTGAAAGCGCGACCCGGAAGCAAGTAAGCCGCCATGACAGAGTCTGGTAAGTATGAAACGCAAGTTTTGGTTTTTTTTTTTCATTTTTTATTAATTGCCGGTTCCGGACCCTGCAGCATAGTGCTGAAACCGCGTGGATCTGGACATTTACAGCCCGCTCAGCCCTAATTAAGAACAGTAAGTTCACACCTGAATGATTCTTATTCAAAGACTACAGGCAATGGTAAGTGACAGAATTTGATACGCCTATCAGCTTCTACACTGTACATGGTTCTTTCACTTTAATCAGGACTCTGTTTTGAGTCTAAAAAGCCATTTTGTTGTTAATATCTTTATATGTATTACTAGAATTGGAGTTGTCACCTAGATGCCATTTTTAAGCCCTAATATTGGCTAATTTGTATTCTAAGGTATTGCACAGAAGCACGTGCTGCAACAATTTTTTGTATGTATAGTTGTTCATTAAGACCTCTGTCCTATCTGTATAAGCAATACTACTTAACATCTGAAGACAATCCTGTGTTAATCTATTTAAACAAGTGATGAATTGGTCAAAATAATAATATGTGTAACATAAAATGATGACATTTCATCAAAACATAAAGAAATAGATGCAGTAAAGTACCTTGACATAGTGAAGTCACTCCTGTGCAGGCATACAGTCCTAGCATTACAAGGCAGCTCCAGGGGCATACAGACCATGCACAGATGAAGATGAGCTCCAATATCTCACATCCACTGTGCATGAGCTTGGTGTTACCTGAACAGTCTTTTAATGCCACGACTGCATGATTTTTGGAAGCAGATCACCCGTTTGACTCTTTACAGGTGGCCTATGCTACTTTTTAACTTTAGTTTTTTCTCTTTTAAGGTTTATTTCAGAAAGGGAAATCTTTAGAATACTATTCATAGTATGTGTTACACTATGGCAGCAGTTTAATTTATGCAGTAGTGCCAGAAGCAAAATAATTGGAATTGAATGTACAAGGCAAATTACCAACCACTTTAAATTTAGCCACCTATTTGTGTGCCAGTCCCTGAAGTAGGACATTGGCACTAGAGAAAAAAAGCTTGAAAAAAAAAATTTAACATAATAAAGATTAGAAGAATAACAATAATAATAATAATAATAATAATAATAATAATAATAATGAGAGCTGTGTTGTGTTCCTAGACGGAGCCTGGAATCCAAGACTTTCCGACTGACTCCTAGACACTTAAACACACACACACACACACACACACACACACACACACACACACACACTCTCAATTGATAGCTATTGGTAAACTTCTCTCTTTCCCCGACTCCTCCATTCATAGGAGCTGATGAGCTCTAATATGTTCTCTAGGAACAATTTCATAGGAGCAAAAGGAGTGGCAGACCGAAACAGGGCATGCTGGATCCTTCTCTCCACCGACGTCATTAGTCGGGATAAGAGACGAGAAGCCCCCCACACACACATCAGACAATACTCAAATGTGGGTTTTGTTTCCGTTGTAGAATTGGAATTTGCACAGCCCTCTATATGTTGTTCACTGGAGTATCTACACTGTAGATACTCCAGTGAACAACATATAGAGGGCTGTGCAAATTCCAATTCTACAACGGAAACAAAACCCAGCTAACAGAAACGTCTGTGCAATTTGAGGTCTCTAAAGCCTGCTTTACACACTTCAATAGATCTTTCAATCCGTCGTCGGGGTCAAGTTGTAAGTGACGCACATCCGGCATCGTTCGTGATGTATTTGCGTGTGAAACCTACATGCGATCGATATTGAACGAAAATACGGTGATCGCATACACGTCGTTTATTCCTCATACATTGGACGTTTGGTAGTACGAAACTAGTCAATTGTAACGTGTGACATCCATCATACGATTTTGATGTCTGAGGCTATGTGCGCAGGTGTGCGCTCTGCACCGCAGCTTAAAAAAGGTCTGCTTCAGAGCGCAGCTGAAAAGCTGCGTTCTGAAGCGCCTCACAATGTCTGTCATTCACTAATCTCTGTCAGTCCGTCACTATCTCTGTCCCTCTCTCTCTGTCCATGTCAGTCTATCCCTCTTACCCCCTCTCTCATATACTCACCGATCCCCGGCGCGGCGCTGCACGGCATTCACACTGCTCCGGCGGCTTTTACTGTTTTGAAAAAGCCGGCCGCCCATTAAACAATCTCGTATTCCCTGCTTACCCCGCCCACCGGCGCCTATGATTGGTTACAGTGAGACATGCCCCCCACGCTGAGTGACAGGTGTCACACTGCACCCAATCACAGCAGCCGGTGGGCGTGTCTATACTGTGTAGTGAAATAAATAATTAAATAATTAAAAAAAACGGCGTGCGGTCCCCCCCAATTTTAAAACCAGCCAGATAAAGCCATACGGCTGAAGTCTGGTATTCTCAGGATGGGGAGCTCCACGTTATGGGGAGCCCCCCAGCCTAACAATATCAGCCAACAGCCGCCCAGAATTGCCGCATACATTATATGTGACATTTCTGGGACAGTACCCGGCTCTTCCCGATTTACCCTGGTGCGTTGGCAAATCGGGGTAATAAGGAGTTATTGGCAGCCCATAGCTGCCAATAAGTCCTAGATTAATCATGTCAGGCGTCTATGAGACACCCTCCATGATTAATCTGTAAATTACAGTAAATAAACACACACACCCGAAAAAATCCTTTATTGGAAATAAAAAACACACACACATTCCCTGGTTCACCACTTTAATCAGCCCCAAAAAGCCCTCCATGTCCGGCGGAATCCAGGATGCTCCAGCGTCGCTTACAGCGCTGCTGCATGGAGGTGACAGGAGCTGCAGAAGACACCGCCGCTCCGGTCACCTCCACGCAGCTAATGAAGACAGCCGCACGATCAGCTGATCTGTCACTGAGGTTACCCGCGGCCACCGCTGGATCCAGTGACAGCGGGTAACCTCAGTGACAGATCAGCTGATCGCACGGCTGTCTTCATTAGCTGCGTGGAGGTGACCGGAGCGGCTGTGTCTTCTGCAGCTCCTGTCACCTCCATGCAGCAGCGCTGGAAGCGACGCTGGAGCATCCTGGATTCCGCCGGACATGGAGGGCTTTTTGGGGCTGATTAAAGTGGTGAACCAGGGAATGTGTGTGTTTTTTATTTCCAATAAAGGATTTTTTCGGGCGTGTGTGTTTATTTACTGTAATTTACAGATTACTCATGGAGGGTGTCTCATAGACGCCTGACATGATTAATCTAGGACTTATTGGCAGCTATGGGCTGCCAATAACTCCTTATTACCCCGATTTGCCAACGCACCAGGGTAAATCGGGAAGAGCCGGGTACTGTCCCAGAACTGTCGCATATAATGTATGCGGCAATTCTGGGCGGCTGTTGGCTGATATTGTTAGGCTGGGGGGCTCCCCATAACGTGGAGCTCCCCATCCTGAGAATACCAGCCTTCAGCCGTATGGCTTTATCTGGCTGGTTTTAAAATTGGGGGGGGCCGCACGCCGTTTTTTTAAATTATTTAATTATTTATTTCACTGCACAGTATAGACATGCCCACCGGCTGCTGTGATTGGGTGCAGTGTGACACCTGTCACTCAGCGTGGGGGGCGTGTCTCACTGTAACCAATCATAGGCGCCGGTGGGCGGGGTAAGCAGGGAATACGAGATTGTTTAATGGGCGGCCGGCTTTTTCAAAACAGTAAAAGCCGCCGGAGCAGTGTGAATGCCGTGCAGCGCCGGGGATCGGTGAGTATATGAGAGAGGGCTGCTCAATTCAGTTACTCAGGAGATTAGCGGTCACCGGTGAGTCCTTCACAGGTGACCGCTAATCGGGACGCGACACAGACAGAGCCGCAGCATGACAATGAAGTCGGGTGAAGTTCACCCGAGTTCATTCTGACAGTGCGGCTCTGTCTGTCTGCTGTCATCTGCCATTCACCGCTGCTACATGGCTGTCTGTGTCTGCTGTTAGCGGCCATGTAGCAGAGCTGAATGGCAGATGACATAGTAAAAACGCATCCCTACACATTACACACGCTTGTCAAGTCAATAAATAAAAAAAAAAAAAAGGGTGCCCAATGCATACGTCACAGAACACGTGATCTAAAGGATCGCACACAAAATTGATCAATTTAACATAGACTACTAACGCACGTGTGACAGCAAATGAACGACCTACATGCAATCTCATTCAATCGCATATGCGACCTGGGCGTGTCACATCGCATACGAGATCGCATACCTAATTGTAAGGTGTAAAGCTGGCTTTATTTGATGAGTGATGGCAGTGAGACTTGGTGAGTTTGTCACAGATTACGGTGAAATACATGTGAAAAAGGAAAAAGGTTTTGTAAAACCCCATCCATGTGTTGCAATAATATTTTTTGTATGGAGGTATGCTGCTGATTAACAAACCTGCTACTTAGGGGTACTTTGCACGTTGCGACATCGCTACTGCGATCTCGTCGGGGTCAAATCGAAAGTGACGCACATTCAGCGCCGGTAACGATGCTGCAAAGTGTAAAGCCTAGAAGCACCGATAAACGATCGCAAAAGCATCGTAAATCGGTGATCTGTGTAGTGTCAGTCATTTCCATAATTTGGCTGCAGCGACAGGTACGAAGGTACGATGTTGTTCCTCATTCCTGCGGCAGCACACATCGCTGTGTATGAAGCCGCAGGAGCGAGGAACATCTCCTTACCTGCGTCCCGCCTGCAATGAGGAAGGAAGGAGGTGGGCGGGATGTTTACATCCCGCTCGTCTCTGTCCCTCCGCTTCTATTGGCCGCCTGCTGTGTGACGTCACTGTGAGGCGGGTCGCCGGCCAGAGCGACGTCGCAGGGCAGGTAAGTGCGTGTGAAGCTGCTGTAGCGATCATGTTCGCTATGGCAGCAATCACAAGATATCGCATCTGCTACGGGGGCGGGGACTATCGCGCCCGGCATCGCTACAATCGGCTAGTGATGTTGCAGCGTGCAAAGTACCCCTTACTATTTTTCACAAATTGGATTTCCTCATGGGAAGTATCCTATAGTCAAATGTAGATTTTGCTAAGAAAAAATAAAATCCATGGTGCATTTTTCTCCCATTGCTGTATGTACATTTACATGATGATATGGTCACAAAATCGGCATATACTGTACTGAAAAGCGTGAAGTAGTGAGAATTCTGTTACAAAAAGTGCCTATATGCAGAGAAATGCCGCAATTGTCATACAGTACAACCATTTATATCACTACAGTTTATAGACAAGGAAAAGGTTTATATTTTTACATGGATATATGAAATGCACATACATGGTAGAAGATGAGAAGATGTCACAGATAACAACTATTCATTTGACTTACTGCAGATGTAAGACGGGCGAGTGCCTGGATTTGCAGGATTCTGTTGTTTGCATCAGATCCATTTTCTAACTTATCAGCAGATCTATTGTGCAGAAGGAAAATGATGGTTAGTGAGATATATACGGATAAGAAAACAATGAGTTACAAGTTTTCAGCAAATTTGAACTAAGGCTAGGCGCATTTGAATGTTCGTAGCTTTGTGACTTTCGGTGTTATCTAAACGCCACTGAGAAGGCTACCTGCAACTCCTAGAACAGCTGTGGAAGTGTTGCTTGTAGACTTAAGTTGTCCTTGTATTACATGGAAGCCATTAATTTGAATGGGCACCATTTTCCTGATAGCTACCACAAATAGCCCTCTGACTAAAGCCTCATTTAGGGCACATCCGGTTTAGCTGAGGGGTATTGGGAAAAAAAACCATGTAAAAGTTTACAGCTTATAACACTATGAAAAAAGTCATGGCCAGTTGGACATTACTCCTTTAGAAGGTGGAACGCAGCCTTACACGACAGCCATTCAAAAGTATAGGCGACTGTTTATAAAATGATGAGCAGGGTCAGTCTGTCAGGGCTGGAGCGGGTCCTATTCTCTCTCATACAACGAGGTGCACAAGCTTCTTATGCAGTCATGTTGTTTCCCGCAAGCCTCTCTACAAGGAGGCTCCTACGATCATAGCTTAGAGTTGTATGGATGAATTAGATATACAGCAGGACTCACTACACATGGGAGAAGTACAATTTGTGCCTATATAATTTTGAAGGGAAAAAACTGATTTCCACATTACAGTGAACACATAAGATTAATGGTAATCATGGATATAGGGGACACCTTATCCTTACATGACCACAGCTATGAAGTGAGGTAAAGATATTGTAATTCTGATTAAAAAAAAAAATCCATAAACATGATATGAACATTATTCAGGTAAATACGGAGGAGTATATTAATAAAATAAAGGGAAACAATTGAACAAGTCCGATGACATTTACAACATGTTAAAAATGGTTGAATTACCGTATTTTTCGCACCGGACTATAAGACGCACCCTGGTTTTAGAGGAGGAAAATAGGAAAATAAAACTTTAAGCAAAAAAATGTGCTCATGACATACTGTTATGGGGCGAGGATCTGCTACTGACACTGTTATGGGGGTAATGTCCCAAAATTCTCTACTAAGGTACGCCATCCTGGTAATGATCCTCCTGCCTTGTATATGATCCTGCTATAAACCCCCATCCTGCTCATATACCCCATCCATCCTGTTCATATACCCCATCCTGTTCATATACCCCCATCCTATTCATATACCCCCCCATCCATCCTGTTCATATACCCCCATCCTGTTCATATACCCCCCATCCATCCTGTTCATGTACCCCCCATCCATCCTGTTCATATACCCCCCATCCATCCTGTTCATATACCCCCATCCTGTTCATATACCCCATCCTGTTCATATACCCCCATCCTATTGATATACCCCCCATCCATCCTGTTCATATACCCCCATCCTATTGATATACCCCCCATCCATCCTGTTCATATACCCCCATCCTGTTCATATACCCCCATCCTGTACATATACCCCCCATCCATCCTGCTCATATACTCCCATCCTGCTATATGCCCCCATCGTGCTCATATACCATCCTGGTATATGGCCTGTATCCTATAGCACACAGAACAAAAAACAAACGTTTATACTCACCTTTTCCTCACTCCCTGCAGCCGATCATCTTCCTCTCTGCACCACTGACCTGTGTGTGTGTGTGTGTGTGTGTGTGTGTGTGTGTGTGTGGAGCCGTTCCCCTGCAGCACGCGATGTCTTCCTGTCTGTGCCGATCAGCTGATCAGCACAGAACAGCTGACCGGCACAGACAGGAAGACATCGCGTGCTGCGGGGGGATGGCTCCACACACGGGGACGGGTGAGTGTACTGATTCACTGCACCCCACGCTGATGATGACGCGCAGGGGGCAGTGAATACAGCCGCACATGATCACTCCAGGCTGTAATTGCCAGGGGTGATCATGCGGACCGGCTCTTTACTATGCGTGCGTCCCCGCTCGTCCTCCCGCCCACCTGTCAGCGCCGGCTTCTGCGCTGAGAAATGGGCAGGAGGATGGGCGTGCATATGTAATGAGTGGGCCCACGTGGTCACAGCAGGCTGCTACAGCCTGCTCGTGCCCCCGATGACCCGCAGCCACAGTCAGACCATAAGACGCACCCCCAACTTTCCCCCAACATTTGGGGGGAAAAAAGTGCGTCTTATGGTCCGAAAAATACGGTATCCACTACCCAAAAGTGTTCATCAGGAGATGAGATACCTTGAAACCTTTGTTCCTAACGTTATTAAAAAGGAGGAATAAAAAAAAAAAATCTAAAGTTCCCCTTACCGACTTCTGAGGGTCCAAGTGTTGCAACCCCCAGTGATCCCAAGAGCACTCATTTTAACAACACTTCTATTCTCAAAATGGCTGCGTACATAGGAGCATGTAAGCAGACTTGTCTATTAGCATCTTCCATCTGCACATGGAAAAGCTATTTTTCGAATTGGAGGAGGCTGGAGGACATGCCTGGTAACACACTCCATCAGCGGCCGTTCTAAGAACATGAGAGCTGTGCAGCCGGGAATAAAGGCTGCACTAACAAGTGCAGAAGAACTTGTAATACTTATATATTAGTAAGTGCCACAAAATCATGTCCTCAATAACATTTTTGTTAAACATAAAGTGGCCAACCCTTTTAAGTCCCCTGTAACGCTCACGGCCAATGTAGATAGAGGCAGTGAGCAGAATTAGTGGACCCACTGGAGCACAGGGAGGACCCGAGCTTACACTTTACTGGGAGGGTCGTAATTAAGCACCCACCGCAAGGCAGACGCCACGTACCTCTTCCGGGGCAGTGACCGGGACTGTGGCAGCTCACCTCCAGGACAGGTGACGGACTCAAGTATAGACACAGGTATAGGCAGTGTGACTGAGGTGACTGAGGCAGGCTGGACAGGCGGGTACAGACAGGTATGATGGGCACGACAGGGACAGACAGATATGGGAGAGGGATACAGGGTTAACGGAACCTGACAACTAGCTAGCAGATTAGCAGACTGACTAACTGAATGTGTTGCGCAGGCACCTCACCTAATGGGAGGATGCCTTAAATACCCTGTGCCTTTCAGTCGTAGGTTGAGAGGCATTTCCTGGAAATAGCATACTGGCCCTTTAAGAGGAGGGACTGTGTGCACACGCGTGTCTTAGGTGCACTCCTGGGAACCCTGTGCAGCATGTACAGGGCCCGGGAGGGAAAGGAGACAGCAGCACATGTGAATGGCCAGGGGAGTGCGAGGGAGGACGTGACCCGGCTGGGGAAGTGAGTAAGTCTGCAGAGACACAGGTGCTACACCCTCTCAGCCATTAAGCAGCAATATAAAGTCACATGACGTGCTCCTCTCACTCCTAATTCCTGAAAAGTCATATTGAAAAGATCTGTGACTTTCTAATCTGCTCATTGTTGATGTTGCTCGAACGTTGAACCTCACCTCTCCATACCACGTCAATTTGTAAAGGAGAATTCAGACTAATTACAAAGAATAACAGACTGATGTGGACACTACCAAAGAATTCTAACTATTCGTGTCAATATAAAACAGTATTTGTATATAGAAAAAACAAAAAGACAAATAACACAAATCACCGGCCCTGTCTGAGGTTCAGTGTCTCCCAGCACCTTTTTACCTCCAGAACTTCAATACAATTACAATATTCATAGTGAAATGCAGAAATTCTTGTACTACACAACAATCGGAGGTGATTGACATTTTTATCTCTGACACTTAAGGCCCCGTCACACTAAGCAACATCGCTAGCAACATCGCTGCTGACGAACAACTTTTGTGACGTTGCTAGCGATGTTGCTGTGTGTGACATCCAGCAACAACCTGGCCCCTGCTGTGAGGTCGTTGGTTGTTGCTGAATGTCCTGGGCCATTTTTTAGTTGTTGCTGTCCCGCTGTGAAGCACAGATCGCTGTGTGTGACAGCGAGACAGCAACAACTAAATGTGCAGGCAGCAGGAGCCAGCTTCTGTGGAGGCTGGTAACCAATGTAAACATCGGGTAACCAAGAAGCCCTGTCCTTGGTTACCCGATATTTACCTTTGATACCAGCCTCCGCCGCTCTCACTGCCTGTGCTGCCGGCTCCTGCTGTGTGCACATGTAGCTGCAGGACACATCGGGTTAATTAACCCGATGTGTGCTGTAACTAGGCGAGCAAGGAGCCAGCGCTAAGCAGTGTGCGCTGCTCCCTGCTCTGTGCACATTTAGCTGCAGCACACATCGGGAAATTAACCCCATGTGTGCTGTAACTAGGAGAGCAGGGAGCCAGCGCTCAGTGTGTGCTGCTCCCTGCTCATGTAGCTACAGCACACATCGGGAAATTAACCCCATGTGTGCTGTAACTAGGAGAGCAAGGAGCCAGCGCTAAGCAGTGTGCGCTGCTCCCTGCTCTCTGCACATTTAGCTGCAGCACACATCGTGTAATTAACCTGATGTGTGCTGTAACTAGGAGAGCAGGGAGCCAGCGCTCAGTGTGCGCTGCTCCCTGCTCTCTGCACGTGTAGCTCCGTGCGGTGGTAACCAAGGTAAATATCGGGTTGGTTACCCGATATTTACCTTAGTTACCAAGCGCAGCATCTTCCACGCGGCGCTGGGGGCTTGTCACTGGTTGCTGGTGAGCTCACCAGCAACTTGTGTAGCCACGCTCCAGCGATCCCTGCCAGGTCAGGTTGCTGGTGGGATCGCTGGAGCGTTGCAGTGTGACATCTCACCAGCAACCTCCTAGCAACTTACCAGCGATCCCTATCGTTGTTGGGATCGCTGGTAAGTTGCTTAGTGTGACTGGACCTTTACAGAGTGGAAGAATCTCATAGCTTTCAGTCATGCTAATAATCCCCAGCCTAGAATGGGCCGTCATTAAACAAGAATGACAGGTCCGAGGTGCCAAGTGGGATTGGAGAAAAGTATTCAGTATTCACAGACTTCATTAACAAACATACATTACAGGTCTGTTTTATGTACGGAGATCAAAAGCCACAACAGAAAGGACCGTGATTAAGGAGATTAAGGAGAGCTCTCTATCCGAAACACCTCGGTTTTTGTCTTGATGTGATATTTTAATCTGCACCTTTTAATCTGTACCAATAAATCAATGAGGTTTTACAGCCAAACGGATGAGTACCTTTGTTTGCTTTGACAACAGAAAGGAGACTGTAAGTAAATATACCAGGGGCATGATGTTAGCAGCCCATATGATCTAATACCTATATATCATGTGTGCCGCGCACACATGCACCTGTCCGTTGTGTACATACCATATGGCTGCGTTAGGTTTAGAAACAAACACAAGATGTATATTACTTGGCAATGAAAAGACGAAGACTGCTTGAAGGTTTCATGAATTCCTGCCTGACAAGAATATACGTCCTTCAGGAAATATGAGCTTCCGATATCATCATCTAGGCAACCTGTCTCTGCATTTAGGTCCTCGTCTTCGGCATTAGATACCCAAATTGTTATGTGTCTGTAATGAGTCTTTCATCAGACAGAAAGCTAACAGCCTGCTCTTTACGGAGGCATCTCATTTCGTTTTTTAATGCAGCATCTCTACATGAGCCAACTACCATCCAGACAGTCAATTTAATGCACTCACGTCTGTGAAGTTAATGTGATCTACGGCAGACACTTTACAACTGCTATATCCGGGCTTGGTTTACATGCTTTTATGCGGTGCTGCATTTATTCCAGGATGCTCTGACAGCGAGTGGATTGTGTAGTAATGAAATCCTCTTACTTAATGCTAATTCATTTCCGTCATCAGTTCACACCAAATAAAAAGAAGGCTTCGTTCCTCACATATATCAAACACCAGGCCTCGACACAACTTTGCCATTTGGCATCCAGAGGCATCACCATAGAGGCCAATAAGAGGGAAACGACAGAATAAGGCCATGGTCACGTCGAGTTCTCTAGTTCTCAAAGTGACTGATAAATAAACAGATACACCTTCAGGAAATGCTATTTTTGGGGAGTTTTTTCTTCCTGAAGCAGTTTTGAAAAATTGTGGAAGAGCTTTTTTCATCCGAACTGTATTTTTTCATCCAGTTTCATCAGATAGTGCCTACTATGGAGCGGATTCCAACATGATCCACTTTAAAGAAGTGAAATGCACATTTTTTTCCCCACCAAGCGTTTTTAAAAACCACTTCAGGAAAAAAAAAGAAAAAAAACATAAAAACTGCAATTTGGATTTCAAATAGAAATAAATAGGACATGTTTTCCAAGCGTTTTTTTTTTTTAAACTGTTTTTAAGGACAATGTTGGATCACATAAAGCTCAAAGAAACTTCTCAGAAACTCCATATAAACATTGTCAAAACCACCTCATGATATAGATCAGCAGTATAGCTATAGGACACCAGAGAAATGTCAAAACTAGTCACTGCATTACTATTATAGAGCACAGTAGATAAGCAAGTGCCATGTGCAGAAAACACATTCAATGCACTGTTCTTTATTAGCGTAAACTATTATTATTATTATTATGTGTGTGATTAGGATTTAAGAGGTTCATGTTCCCTCTTCCCTGGATATATGAAGCTAGAATTGTTTCTGTCCTACACTTCCTGACAGAAGTGCTGTCGCTTATCCATGTTATGTAAATAAAAGCTTATAACCTGACTTTAAATTCATCCATTGGTTTTATAAATTACTCTTTGAAAGCTGAAACCCTCCCAAATTTGGTTTAGGTTATAAAATAAAGTTGCTGCAAAGCTGAAATATTCCGAAAAAACAAGAGCACTGGGAGTATTCATGCAAAAGTAGAAATTTATTATAAATAAATAACAACAAGTAAGACAAAGGACATTTAGCAAGCAAGATAGAGGGAATGAAAATCTGGGTCCCATAAACCATACTACCAAAACTTTTTGTGGGATCAGGTATCTGAGGATTAAGTCAGGCTGGTTCACAGGTGATCAAGATCAACATACAGTTAAATAGGATGCGGAATTACATAGATCCTAAAAAGGTAGATCTTGTGAATCAAGCCTCAATTATCAGACACCCCCATACTGATACATATATGGTTGCCAGGACATCCAGTTACATGTAGGATATTCAAGCAATCAGATGTATATAAAAGGGACTAGAATCAGGTTGGTTCACAGGTGATCTAAGTCAGTATACAGTTATGTAGAGTATTTGAATCACATAAATCCCAATAATAGGGCAATGGATCCTGCGAATCAAATCCAATTTGTCTGATGCCCCCATAATATTACACACATGGTTGTCAAACAAACCAGGAGTAGCGGCAGACCTACGTTCACAAGGTAATATTTGCAAGGCAACCATTAAGTATCCATACGGTGGAAATAAAGTGCTTACCTAATTATGATGGTGGTTTAGGGGAGCCAGGCCAGACCAGAGGGAACCTCCGACGGCCGTTTCGCGGTTGACACCGCTTCTTCCGGGAGGGGTGAGTGCAGTGTGCAGGGAGAGGCGCCGTCCTTTTGAATATCCGTCACCCGGTCACGTGATGTAAATCACGTGACCGGATGCCACGGGAGCTAAGGACGCCAGCACCGCCACACAGTGTAATCTCGGGCCGCGCATAACTGCGCATGCGAGAGACACGCTGGGGAAAGAGCGGCGTCACAGCTCCCAGGCAACAGGAGGGACGCAGGAGAGGCGAGACGCCAAATAGAACCAAGGGGCACCCTTAAGGTACCAAAAGGTCCAATGGACGTCACACACAGACCGCGCCCCCCCTGGTGGCGGAATAGGAAAGGCAAAAGAGGAATATCTGTAATAGAGTTGCTTTATATATAAGCTCAAAAATGAACTTAATCCAAATAGATTCCCACAGGGGGCATACATCATCGAGTCCACCTGTCAACAAGCACAGAGGGGGGACGCGTCACCCCCAGTATGCGTGACAGTTACTCAAAATGGAAAAATGGCACCTGTGGGGATCATAGATTGGTAAAGATAAAGACATTCCTTAATTTGCCTTGCCAGCTTCGAAAGGAAGGACAGTATAAAGGAGTTAAATACATATATTAATAAAATTTAGAAAGTAGAAAAAGAAAATACAAAATGTATTCTACCAATATAATTGCTACAATAGGGTCAGGAATATAAATGACACCATAATAGGATGGGGAACAGTCCCTAAAACAAGTTATTAGATGACATATAAGTAGGTTAGTGCCATCCTCAGATACCTGATCCCACAAAAAGTTTTGGTAGTATGGTTTATGGGACCCAGATTTTCATTCCCTCTATCTTGCTTGCTAAATGTCCTTTGTCTTACTTGTTGTTATTTATTTACAATAAATTTCTACTTTTGCATGAATACTCCCAGTGCTCTTGTTTTTTCGGATTACTTTTGGAGTGTGCTGTCTCGGGGCCACACTGGAGGGTTAATTTTATACCTTGTCCAGTGCTGCCCAGTATGAGACTCTAAGTTTAACCATGAGGCTCTTTGCTTGAAAGCTGAAATATTGTTCATTTAATGAACAGAGAAAGGTCAGATTCTGGCAAGACAAAAGTTTTGTCGCTTTGTCATATAATGCACCCAATCCTAGTTTACATCATCCCCTGTGCTCACTAAATGATTGCTTAATAAGTGGGTGTGTATAAAAGAAACCTAGCACCCCAGACCTTCACTTGAACTGCAACTTGACCTCTGACAACATGCCAAAAATCCACCCTGAGACCAAAGCCTTGATTATCAAGAGGCTGAAGACCAGATCCACTGCAGAGGTGGCTGGCACCTTTAATGTGTCTCAGTGTCAAGTACAAAGAATTAAAAAAAGATTTGAAGGGACTAGAGATGTTTTTGACAAGCTCAGGTCTGGCAGACCCCGCAAGACAACTGCTCAGGAGGAATGTTTGTTGGTTAGAAAATCCAAAGCCAGCCCCTCTTCCACTGCAGCAGAGCTCCAACAGGCCTGGTCACCTTAAGTCCTTGTGTCAACTTGAACAGTTTATAGGATTCTGTCTCGAAATGGTCAAATCAGTACACAGAAGCCAGCACTAAACAAAAGGCAATTAAAAAAAATGGTGTGGCATTTGCTAAGTCCCACAGCCTGAAAAACACATGGATGCTGGAAAAGTGGAAGCAGTTGGATTTCTCTGATGAATCTTAAGTTGAATTACACCATAGCTGCCACAAATATTGCAGGAGACCTACTGGCCTGTATGGATAAAAAAAAAAAAAATACACCCAGAAAATGTTAAGTTTGGTGGTGGAAAGATCATGGTCTGGGGTTACATTCAGTATGGGGGGGGGGGTGTGCGAAACATTTGCAAGGTGGAAGGCAATATCAATAGCCTAAAATATCAAGTAGTATTAGCTACCTCTTACATTCTCAATCATAAAAGGGGTCAAATTCTGCAGCAGAATGGTGCTCCATCTCATACATCCATCTCTACAACAAAGTTTCTCCTGGCAAAGAAGATCAAGGTGCTCAAGGACTGGACAGCACAGTCACGAGACATGAACATAATTGAGCATGTTTGGGGTAGGATAAAAGAAGAAGCTTGGAAAACAAAACCAAAGAATCTAGATGAACTCTGGAAGACTGCATTCTTTGCTATTCCTGATGACTTCATCAATAAATTGTATGAATCATTGTTGAACCGCATGGATGCAGTCCTTCAAGCTCATGGAAGTCACACAAAATATTAAATATGGCTCTAATAGCACCAAAACTTCATTCACCAATGGTATGCAACATATCTTAATGGTATGCACATTACTTTCTGTGGGCGACAAAACTTTTGCCAAAATCTGACCTTTCTGGGTTCATTCATTCATTCATTCAATGATCAATATTTCAGCTTTGCAGCAGCTTTATTTTGATTTAACCTAACCCAAATTTGGGAGGATTTCAGCTCTCAAAAGAGTAATTTATAAAACCAATGGATGAATTTAAAGTCAGGTTATAAGCTTTTATTTACATAACACGGATAAGCGACAGAACTTCTGTCAGGGAGTGTATTTGTCAGAGAAATATAACACTCTGTGCAATTGCAAAATACAGCAAATCGGAGAAGACGACTTCTCATGATAGTATGGACTTGTTCATGGGTTAATTTCTTCCCTTTTACACACTTCATGGTACAATTATTATCTATCTGCAAAGGCACATACAAGGGACTATATTTATGGCTGACAGGAAAAGGAGACTGACTGAGGAACTTACTAGGTAAAATATTTATCGCTGCCAGATGACGAAGAAAACTGATTGAGGAACTTTCAAGAGACTATATTAATAAAATTAGGAAAAAGGGGTAAGGAGACTTATTAGTGAACCTACTAAGGAGTATGTAATGTAGTTCCCAGAGGGGGAAGGAGACTGACTAAGAAACTTACTAGGATCCCACCAAAGACAACTTCTGCAAGGAGTTTGTATGTTCTCCCTGTGTTTGTATGGGTTTCCTCCAGGTTCTCCAGTTTCCTCCCACACTCCAAAGACATACAGATAAGGACCTTAGATTGTGAGCCCCAATGATGACAGTGTTGCTGATGTTTGTAAAGCGCTGTGGAATTAATGGTGCTCTATAAATTAATCAATATTATTATTATTACCTATATCTATAACTTCCAGAGGTGAAAAGAAACTGACCGGGGAAATTATAGCGGACACTATAGTCAGATTACATTAATATGAGTATCGGAGAGTAGTGATGAGCGAGCAGTACCATGCTCTGGTGCCCAATACTCCTTACAAGGAGTTAGATGCTTGAATGTCTGCAACTTGACAACCAGAGTATAATGGAAGTGAATGGGAACTTGATCATATTTCCGGAAGAGTTCCCGGAAAAATGCTTGAGTTATCCAATGACCTTAATTATACTGGGGTGCTTGAGTAGCGCCCATCTGACCATCCAACTGCTTGTTACGAGTACCAAGCATGGTACTGGTTGCTTATAACTATTGGGTTTTGATGTTACACCATTTGTGCACCCATTAGCTAAATTAGGTTACTTCCGTTTTTTGTTGCATTCTTTTACATGTGTTTTATGGCGTTTTTGATGCTGTACTTTTTGTTTGTTGTTGTATGTTGTTTTAAAACAGCTGGTTTTTTTTAGTTTTCCTGGTATCAAACTTTATTGATACAATCAATGATTTCATATGTGAAAATATAATATTTTCCTCCCTAAACAAAGCAAATAGGAACTCTGTGCAGTATTTATGTAATCTGTTAATGGCCACCCAGAGTGCAGTGGACTTAGATGCAGCTCCTAGGAGTTCTTGGTGTCAGAACCTGTAAGTGCACGATGATTTTCAAATCTCATACGTATCACGATGAAATCCTGTTTCTACTTCTACAAAAATAAATAAATGTTTACCTAAGACAGTAAAAAACACAGTGTTAACATAAAATATAGATCTTGCATGGTGCGTTCTAATGCACTGTACTGTCAGCTATTTCTTGACTAGTCAGCTTAAATATTTGGCAGAGTTGTGATACGGAACACAAAACTTACACATCGCAGATATTCGAGGTCAGTGGAGCAAGTGGCGCAAGCTGTTTTAAGAGTTGAACGCCCATCTGCCAGCCTTTGTCTCTTCCAAATTCACAGACAGCATCAGCACACTCATCTGACGAAAACTGGTAGAACACAAAGCCATCTTGGAAGCAATGCTGTTTGTCCACTGTATGGAAATAAGAAGCAAAAGAATAGGATGTGTGAATTCAAGGTTATACAGCTATGTGTATGGTTATGTATATGCAGCCTGTTTAGACTTTGTTCCATATACTGTATCATAATAATGACCATTTATACACAGCATTGTCCTTGGTAGAAAACATGGAACAAGAATGGTCACTGCCTTCCTCAAGATCAGCACATTAGTCCTGCTGCTTAATATTCTCATGTTCTGGCTGCAGATCATTTATCCCAGATCACACTGAACATGTTAACGTACACATGTAAACACATCTATGGGATATGGAAGAGGCTCTCTGGGGAACACTTCTCAGCTGATGGGATGACACGCAGTCAATGAGGATTGTTTTCAAGCCTCCCGTGTGGAAGCAATATGCTCCTTTCTGAGAAACAACAGGGTTTCTAATGATGTTTCAAGCTCAAATAGGCTCTGATAATCCCCAGCCTTTCCTGCATTTAAACAAGTGATGCCTAAAATAAAACTGTAATTTAATTTCTAGAACCCAAAAAAAAAGGAAGAGTCTTATTGCCGTATGTGGAGTCGGGAAGGGATGTTTCCCCTAATATAGAGCTTACTGTCTGCCCTCTGGATCAACATGTTAGGTTATAGGTTGAACTCGATGGACTTGAGTCTACCTTCAATCTTAAAAATTAATAAACCTACAAATGAGAATCTGTATGGCAAAAAAAGTCAATTAACCTTGTTTTGTTTGTTTTTTTATATGAGATATGCCGAATGGTCATTACTAATGATTGGCTAGACAAAGCTCAGTGCTCGAAATGATGAGTAAACACTACAATGTTCAAATGCTCCTCACTCATGTGGAGCAGATCAGACACTCGGGATGGGCTCAACTCGAGTAACGAGTATAATGGAAGTCACAGATTGACCAGTTTGTCTCTCCGCCAACATGGAGCCAGCCATAAAGAGAGCATTTCCGGGGGTTGGAGGGTGGTTTTTTGTGGGGGGGGGCACATTACATCCAAAAACGTTTTTACCCTAAGTGAGAGCCAGAAACTGCAAGTGCCTGGATAACTACTGGCCAAATATCCATAACCAATAATCATTTCATAAATCCCCCAATCTGTACTGAGACAACTCCAAGTAGTTCCAGTGAGTCCCTCCCAGCAGCTCAAATAACTAGTAATTTATCCAAAAGTAATGAACCAACTTCAGTGAATACTACTAACACTGTAAATAAAGATGGAAATATAAAAATCACTCATTTTTTTCAAGTGGCCCCCGGCCGACACCCAAAAAGAAAAAGGGAATAAGAGGCTGTAGAGGCAGTGGGAAAACGACAAAATCAATTAGATCTCAAAGGATTACCACAGGAAAAGAGACCCTAACTCAAACAACTAAAAATTGTGGGATTTTCAATCTCTCAAGGTATGATCTCTCCACCAATGAGATTGCATTACTCAGCCGCGGTCTCTCTTTCTGCCCAAATTCTGATGTAAAACCCTTCCCACTTTATCTTGATCTAAATGAATTTTTCCGAAAACTTACTATACAGAGGCACTTCATCATCCAAGAAAGGAATAACCAGGGCAATCCCACCCCTGGTAATTCCAATATCAATTCTTCCAATCACATTAAGGCTATGTTCACACTAGAAAAATGATTTTTCTTAAGAAATTTCTTAAGAAATTTCTTAAGAGTGCACCTGTGTTAAAAAACGCACCAAAAACGCACCTGCGTTTTAGGTCCGTTTTAGGTCCGTTTTAGGTCCGTTTTAGGTCCGTTTTAGGTCCGTTTTTACCGCTGGTTGCTCCCTGCGTTATTGTGCCAATTATCTATGGCAAAAAACGCAGTTAGCTGCAGAAAAGAAGTGACATGCTCATTCTTTTTCTTAAGAAAATCTACTGAAAGAATTTTCTTAAGAAAAAAACGCAGTGTGTGCACAGCTAATTTTTTTTGCCATAGGTTTTGCTGGGGAATGTCTGCAGAAAGGTTACAAGAATTTCTCAAGAAATTTCTGCAGCAAAAACGGACCCAAAACGGACCCAAAACGCAGGTAAAAAACGCAGTGTGTGAACATAGCCTTAAGATGTTTTTTTACATGTTCCGGTCAGGACTGGAACTAATAATTTTTACCCAATACACCATAAAGGTCCTCATCTAGAAACCTTCCAACAACTAATTCTGAAAGATGTTCGGACCCTGACACCAAATAAAATAAAAAAAGATAATTTAAGTAGGGAAGAACGGAACGCCATAACATCTTTACAAAACAACAAAGAGCTGATCATAAAAAACGCGGACAAAGGGGGGGGAGTAGTCCTCATGGACAGAACATGGTATATTCAGGAAGGGAACCGGTTATTAAATGACCAGCTTTACTATGAAAAATTAGAATCAGATCGCTCCATCACGGTATTCTTAGATTACAAAAAGATGATTAAATCCGCTCAAGAGAAAAACATTCTAGACAAAAGAGAGATGAAATTTCTCGACATTGTAAGGTACAAAACCCCCTATTTTTATTTTCTCCCAAAAATTCACAAACACCCCACAAATCCCCCTGGTCGCCCCATTATATCTGGAAGAGAATCCATAACATGCAACCTTTCCCATTATGTTGATCTGTTTTTGCAAAAATATGTTTTAGAATTACCCTCCTATTTAAAAGATTCCTCTCAAGTCATCAATGAGTTAAAAAATCTGGCACCCTTTAAAAATTGTCTAATTATCACGATGGATGTATCATCACTTTATAGCAATATCGAACACAGTTTAGGCATTGCCGCTGTCAAACAACACCTTGATAACAATCCCTTGATGCAGGTTGAGCAGAAAACTTTTCTTTTAACGGCAATTGATTTCATTTTATCTAATAATATTTTCACCTTTGAGACCAATATCTACAGGCAGAAGAGGGGCTGTGCGATGGGGACGAGATTCGCCCCTAGTTACGCTAATCTGTTCATGGGGGTGTTTGAATCGTCTCACATCGCACAGTCCCCTCTGACAGAGGGTCATTTGGTTTACTACCGGCGCTTCATAGATGACCTGCTCCTCATTTGGAGGGGATCTCTATTACAAGCCAATCACTTCATTTCTCAACTCAATGTCAATTCCTGGGGTCTCACCTTTACCGCTGCGGTTTCTTCCAGTGCCCTCCAGTTCTTGGACCTGATGGTGAGGTTAGATGAAAATGGGGGGGGTCTCCACCTCGACACATTTCAAACAAGTAGATGTCAACAGCTACTTGAGGTTCGACAGTGGACACCTCCCTAGTTGGATAACCAATATTCCATACGGGCAATACTGGAGGGTCAGAAAAAACTGCACCGGTGATGATGATTTCCTGCAGGAATCCAATCTCCTGAGAAAAAGGTTCAGACAAAAAGGCTATCCATCTAAACTTCTGGAGGATGCCTTTAGTAAGACTAAGCAACTCACTCAGGACCTTTGTATCCGAAAGATCCAAGAGAAACAGCATAGTATTACAAAGAGTGAAGATAAATTGAATCCACGAAAATGGAGTTTAGTAACTACTTTTTGCAAATCCAGGATCCAAATTCACAAACTTCTAGAGAAATACTGGTTTATATTACAGGGTGACCCGCTACTTCGAGATCAGATCCCCCCTAAGCCCTCCATCATCTACCGGAGGAATATAAACTTGAAGAATCTAGTAGCGCCAAGTAATCCTAATCTTAAAGATTCTCCTAAAACCACCATTGTTTCCAGTAACAACGGAAACTATCGCTGCAACACCTCTAGGTGTAAATGCTGTGAGGTTATTGGTGATAAAATCACTTGCTTTACATCCCGGACCACAAATGCTCTTTTCCCCATTCAATTTCACCTAAACTGTCAGAGCACCTATGTTATTTACCTGCTTGAGTGCACGAGCGGTCTACAGTATGTGGGCCGTACAGTACAAACTATGCACGCCAGGTTGAATAAACATAGGTCCAATATCAAAAATGGCTTCCAACAACACAGTCTACCTCGACATTTTCAAATTGCACATCAGAAGGATCCCAAACAATTGAGATTATTAATTATTGATCACATAGATAACTCCGGATCCGATCGGTTCGAGAGACTTATTAAAAGAGAGAGTTACTGGATATTCAGATTGGGTACCTTACACCCTGAGGGTCTTAATATGACTATTGAGAATGTAGCCAAATAATGAATTGATTTAATGAATTCTGTTGCTCGGGTTTGGGGGAGGAAAAAAAAAAAAAAAAAAAAAAAAAAAGGGGATTCACAGCACCTATTGTGCTGGAAAAATAATTCACAGCACCCATTTTGCTGGCATATGCACCCAGGGGTTGAGACTCAATAAGCATTTCACAATTGAATCGGAACCTTTATTGTGCTGGCATATGCATGATTCTAGTGTTCGGATTCTGTAAAAGTGATTCACAGCACCTATTGTGCTGGCATATGCACCCAGTGGTTGAGATTTAATAGACATTTTTGTCAGATCTGGAAAAGCGGTTCACAGCACCTATTGTGCTGGAAAAGTGATTCACAGCACCTATTGTGCTGGCATATGCACCCAGTGGTTGAGATTCAATAGACATTTAATAATGCAATCGGAACCTTCATTGTGCTGGCACATGTATGATTCCACTGCTCGGATTCTGGAAAAATGATTCACAGCACCTATTGTGCTGGATATGCACCCAGTTTTGAGATTCAATAGCTATTTCTGTCAGTTCTGGAAAAGCAGTTCACAGCACCTATTGTGCTGGAAAAGCAGTTCACAGCACCTATTGTGCTGGAAAAGCAGTTCACAGCACCTATTGTGCTGGCATATGCACCCAGTGGTTGAGATTAAATAGACATTTAACGCAATTTTAAAAATAAGAATATCCATTCCCTAATTTATAAATTTAAATTCTTGATCTACCCACACTGACATACATTATAACAATATTATTACATGTTAGTAGTGCAGGCATACTCAGATCATTTTTTTGAAAAGTTCTCATGATTTTATGTATTAAGTTTTAGGAGTTAATATATGATTTATATGATTATATTATCACATGTGTTTTTAAATAATGTTTTTATGGCAAAGAGTCTTTTTGAAAAATCCTTTTTAAATATCTTTTATTAGCTTTTATATTATTGTTGAAGGGCTGGTTGTGATACATTAAGGCAGGGGTGGGGAACCTTTTTAATGCCGAGGGCCATTTGGAATTTTCTACCAACCTTCGGGGGCCGCACAAAACTATCAACTTAAAATTACCCTGCTATACTTAGTCAAACAATTAACTCATCATGGCGGCTGAAGCTTCTTGTTTTTGGTGCGGCTATATTATTCAATATTGATCTTATTGCTTCTCACAACTGTTTTTCCACGTTTGTGTCAGCTGGGACTGCTGTAAATACATCACAGGAGATGCTGAGGGCATATACATCACAGGAGATGCTGAGGGCATATACATCACAGGAGATGCTGAGGGCATATACATCACAGGAGATGCTGAGGGCATATACATCACAGGAGATGCTGAGGGCATATACATCACTGGGGAGGGCTGGAAGGAATATACATTGCTGGGAGGACTAGACATCACTGGGGAGGGCTGGGAGGACTAGACATCACTGGGGAGGGCTGGGAGGACTAGACATCACTGTGGAGGGCTGGGAGGACTAGACATTACTGTGGAGGGCTGGGAGGACTAGACATCACTGGGGAGGGCTGGGAGGACTAGACATCACTGTGGAGGACTGGGAGGACTAGACATCACTGGGGAGGGCTGCGAGGACTAGACATCACTGGGGAGGGCTGCGAGGACTAGACATCACTGGGGAGGGCTGGGAGGACTAGACATCACTGGGGAGGGCTGGGAGGACTAGACATCACTGGGGAGGGCTGGGAGGACTAGACATCACTGGGGAGGGCTGGGAGGACTAGACATCACTGGGGAGGGCTGGGAGGACTAGACATCACTGGGGAGGGCTGCGAGGACTAGACATCACTGGGGAGGGCTGCGAGGACTAGACATCACTGGGGAGGGCTGCGAGGACTAGACATCACTGGGGAGGATTATATATCACTGGGGAGGATTATATATCACTGGGGAGGATTATATATCACTGGGGAGGATTATATATCACTGGGGAGGATTATATATCACTGGGGAGGATTATATATCACTTGGGAGGGCTGGGAGAAATATAAGGACATTGCTAGGGGTTCTGACATACCAGGGGGGCACAGGCAGCAGTGTGGAGGCCGCAGGGGCATAGGCAGCAGTGTGGAGGCGACAGGGGCACAGGCTGCCGTGGGGAGGCCACAGGGGGACAGGCTGCCGTGGGGAGGCCACAGGGGGACAGGCTGCCGTGGGGGAGAGTGAGGAGCACAGGCTGCCGTGGGGGAGAGTGAGGAGGATGAGACGCTGCACGGAGCACAGGCTGCAGTGGGGATGTGCAGGGGCACACACAGGCATGGGAGCACAAACACACCTGTCGGACGCTGAGGTAGTAGCTTCTCTTCTGTGGAAAAAGAGCGAGTTGAGCGCTTACTCCACCCACAAAGTACGTCCTCACGCTAGCATGAGGACGTAAGCCATACAGGGTTTAAAGGGCCAGCAGCAAGCAAGACGCTGCTGCCTCCCGAGCTCTGTGGACTGTGGAATGTGCCCGGGGGCCGCAGAAAAGGTCATGGCGGGCCGCATACGGCCCGCGGGCCGGAGGTTCCCCACCCCTGCATTAAGGGTTAACATTTCAATTAATTTGGTGCTGACCAATGGAATCGCACCTGTCCCTTGAAATAGTATTCTCCACATTCCGTTTTATATCCACCTGATGAAGATATTGTGTATATCGAAACGCGTTGTGGCTGATAGAAAACAATAAATTCTAAAACAATAAATTCTAAAAAAAATTAATCTAATACTGTGGCCTCCTTAGCGCTCTATCAGACCGTGCTTCTATACTTTACTAGAAACTGCAAGTGGCTCTCAGTGTGGTGCCTGCTCACATCATTCATTGAAGCGAGTCGGCACTTTGTAAGCACTCACAATACTCAGCCGAGCACCGCGAGTACCCCGCTGCTCTATCATTAGTCATTTATTACCATTTTACATCCTTGGTCTGCATATTTTTTGGCAGCACATACCCTCTACCTAATGACAATTCCTCGGTCACGTAACAGAGAAGAAAGCAGTCAATGCACAATCTTTGTTTCCCCAAGGATTTTGGTGGTCCTGTTACTGT
The DNA here is from genome assembly GCF_048569485.1 of Anomaloglossus baeobatrachus. NCBI lineage: Eukaryota > Metazoa > Chordata > Amphibia > Anura > Aromobatidae > Anomaloglossus > Anomaloglossus baeobatrachus. The sequence goes on from NC_134358.1 coordinate 488,841,558, forward strand.
TAGGCCTGTTTTTAACTGACGTGTTAAAAACGTATATGTCGCTCCGTGTACCGTGATTCATGGCCCACGTGTGTTCTACATGTGCTATCCGTGATAGCACATGGAAATAGGCTTTGTGCACACGTTGCGTTTTTTTTCAGTGCAAAAAAAACGCACCCTCTGGCAGAGGAGACAATTGTAAACAATGCGTTTTGGGAAAAAACGCATCAAAAACGCATGCGTTTTTCGTGCGTTTTTCATGTGTTTTCTTCAGCTGCGTTTTTGACCACATGATCCAGTGACAGTGCCACAGTACATCCAGTACACAGTGTCAGCCTTCCTGCAGAGATGTGAGTGTTGTCCACGGGAGAACGCAGCTGCCCATGCCCACGATTTGGGTTCAGGATGCTGTGGACTTGCTCTATTCTACGTGCAGAGAACACTCTTGTCTCCGCAGCATAAATTGACATGCTGAGGCTCGGGAAGCCGCGGCACAAGTCAGTTTATGCTGCGGAGAAAAGAAGCCCAGTGGGCACGAGATTTCTAAAAATCCTTCCACTGTGCTTCTACTGCACAACGCAGCGTTATGGACGCAGGGAAAACACTCTGCGCCCATAACGCTGCAAACCCTGATTGTGGGCACACAGCCTAAAATGTGTCAATGGATGTCAAACATATATATAACGTCCCACCCCCCTGCATATTCTAAGCTGGCGCCCTTTAGTGCCTTTCATGTGGCACTAAAGGATGCCTAGCCTTGTATTTAGCCCAAAAAAAAAAATAATTAAAATAAATGACGTGGGGTCCCCCCTATTTTTGATAGCCAGTCAGGGTAAAGCAGACAGCTGTAGCCTGCAAACAACAGCTGACAGCTTCATCTTGTCTGGTGATCAATTTGGAGGGCTCCCCAAGCTGTTTTTTTTTTTTTTATAAATAATTAAAAAAAAAAAAAAAAAAAAAAAAAAAAACCAAACGTGGGGTCCCCCCAAATTAGATCACCAGCCAAGGTGAAGCTGACAGCTGGGGTCTGGTATTCTCAGGATGGGAACAGCCATGGTTATTGGACTCTTCCCAGCCTAAAAATAGCAGGCTGCAGCCGCCCCAGAAGTGGCACATCCATTAGATGCGCCAATCCTGGCGCTTCGCCCCAACTCATCCCGTTGCCCTGGTGCGGTGGCAAACGGGGTAATATATGGGGTTCATACCAGATGTGTAATGTCACCTGGCATCAAGCCCAGCAATTAGTGATGTCACGGCGTCTATTTGATACCAGAAATAACTAATTGACAGTAATAGCAAAAAAAATTGACAACAAAAAAAAAAATTATTTGAAAAAAACACTCCCCAAAAACATATCCTCTTTCACCAATTTATTGAAAAGAAAAGAAAAAAAATTGGGTCCGCAGTATCCATTTTTGACGTCCCATGTCGCCTCTGGACCTTCTAGAATATGGGGGGCACGCTCAGAGAACGTGTCCCCCATTTTCTAGTAGTGCAGACCCTCCATTTAAGGAGAGTGGGTGCAAAGAATCTGTACCCACTCTCCCCGGGTCACAGCTGTAGTGTGCCGAGCAGCAGCCAGCGCAGCTCACACTGAACACAGGAAGCTGTCAGCTGCTCGGCACATGTGACCGGCGCACACTGTGAAGGAGGAGGGGGATCAGCGCTGTGACAGGTACGGGGGTTACCGGGAGACACCGGGCTGGAATAGGGGGTGATCTGGCAGGGCCTGGGGAGCAGTTTTCTGTCGCATGTGTTATTGCAAATGCGACAGAAACAGAGGAGTAGGGCGGCCGGTGCGCTGCTGTGCGCGCGGCCATGTTGGATTTTCGGGAGGGGGGTCGGGGCGGGCACTTTGGCGACACCGGCTTTCCTGAACTTTACCAGGTAAAATGCCTGCGTTCTGTATGCCGATAAAGCATGGGGACCGCAACAAAAATGCAGCGAACTGCAGTGTAGCTGCGTTCTGACCCACATCATTGATTTCAATGGGGGGAGAACGCAGCTACAACGCACAAAAGAAGTGACATGCTGCTTCTTTCTCCGTACCGATTTTTGGCATCCAGAACGCTGCGTTTAGATACGCAGCGTGTGCATTGATTTTTCGGCTCTCATAGACTTTGCTGAGGAAGCTGAACGCATGCTATTTGGCACTGAAACGCTGCAATTCTAAACGCAGCGTATCCGCGGGAAAAAACGCAACGTGTGCACATAGCCATAAACTCACCTGTCCCCACTCCAGCTGTCCGTGGTGCTGAAGTCTCCCGAATGCTGTGTCCATGCGCTGTGTCTCGCACTGCTGCAGCAACTTCCGGGTCGGCTGTGTAGTGCATAAGTGCATATTCATGACCATAATTAGCCGGCTTGGAAGGAGAGACAGCAGCGACTGAAGACAGCTTAGCTGGAGACGGGGGAGTTTAAAAAGCTTTTATTTACAATGCACGTGTTTTTCTGGTACATGTTTCACGGATCACACCATAGTGTGGTCCGTGGGACATCAGTGATGGTGGGAAAAAAAACTAACATGTTTCCGTGCTAAAATCTCAGCCGCACGGAGACACTGATGTGTGCACAAACATTGATTTTAATGGGCAAAAAAAAAAAAAAAATCACAGTTATAATGAAGAGGGAGTGAAATGTATTAATCATATTGGTATTCAACCTATGTGACTCTCCCCCTTCTATATGATGGACAGATAATTGAAAATTCTCCTTAACTTAGTATACATAAGATGTGTAAAAGAACATACATGGAGTGTACATATTCATAAAATTATCAAAATGTTATTAAGTGTAATAGAAAAAGACAAAAGTTAAAAATATATCATCATAAATGCATGGTGTAAATAGAGGGCTCCAAACTAGGAGACATATCCCTATGTGTTAATGACAGCACAAAAGAGGTCAATATAGATGTTCAAATAACGTATATGAACCTGTATGCGTTAAAGTGCACATCTATATGTATCACTATATGCTACAATGTGTTAAATCCAAATATGGGAAAGCAAGTCTGCAGCAAGTGCTGAATATGTATAGGATAAACATCTCTATTAGGTATATAGTTTGCTTACCCATAGTGAGGATATGCCTGAATTGCTGTCACCAAGCACAGAGGAGGACACACAGCTCCCAACTCCTGGACACGTGTGTCGCGTTAGCTTCCTCAGCAGGGGGAGGGCGGATGTGTGTCCTATCTCTATGAGCTATGTATTATAGGGTTCCCAATAAATCCGATCAATGATTAAAGTGTGCCCAGGTGATGTTAGTTCGCCGAAAAGCTCCTCGTTTCCCTCCATTTACACCATGCATTTATGATGATATATTTTTAACTTTTTTCGTTTTCTATTACACTTAATACAATTTTGATAATTTTATGAATATGTAGACTCCATGTGTGTTCTTTTACACATCTTTTGTATATTGATTTTAATGGGCCTGCGTATGGCCGTGATTCTGGTACGTATAAAAAAACCTTACATATGTACCAGAATCACTGACTTATGAAACAGGCCTGATGCCAGCGTCACACGGTACGATATATCGGGCGATACGCCGTCGGGGTCACGTCGTTAGTGATGCACATCCGGCATCGTTTGATATATCGTACCGTGTGACACCTCCGAACGACTGTGAACGAGCAAAAATACTCACCTTATCGTTGCTCGTTGACACGTCGTTCATTTTCAAGATGTCGGTCCTCCTTCTGTGCTCCGGTTGTTCATCGTTCCCGAGGCAGCACACATCGCTAAGTTTGACACCCCGGGAACGACGAACACAGCTTATTTGCGTCCCGCTAGCAATGCGGAAGGAAGAAGGTGGGCGGGATGTTACGTCCCGCTCATCTCCGCCCCTTCCGCTTCTATTGGCCGGCCGCTGTGTGACGTCGCTGTGACGCCAAACGTCCCTCCCCCTGCAGGAAGAGGATGTTCGACCGCCCACAGCGACGTCGTTAGAGAGGTAAGTACGTGTGACGGGGGTTAACGACTTTGGTTCCTACAGAGATCCATTGGGAAACTGATTTCTTTCAGATCTGTTTTTTTTAACATTAGAGTCTATGGCAGACGGATCCATTTACGGATTGCTATTCATTTGTAACGGATCCAGTAAGAAAACAACAGATCTGTTACAAAGGTAAGTACGACGGATGGCTAAATAGTATTCTGTTTACTAATCCGTCCTCTATAAACTCTTATCTTTAAAAACGGATCTGGCACACATCCATTATTTAACAATAGACAAACAAGTTGTGTTTGCACAATTTTTTTGGTAACGGATCTCTGATAGATCTGTGCTAATAGATAATTACAGGACATGTGAACTCAGCCTTAGGCTATGTGAGCACGTTGCGTCCTGTCCCTGCAGACATTTCTGCAGCGATTTGACAGCACATGTGCGCTTCAAATCGCTGCAGAAACACTATGTAATGAATGCAGTGAAAAAGCCGATTTCACGCGCTCTGGATGCAGCACACACCATAGACAGAGCGGGAACTGCATCCAAAGCGCACGGAATAAGTGACATGTTGCTTTTTAGAACGCAGCGATTTGGCAGCATGCAAATCGCTGCGTTCTAAAACGCAACGTGCGCATGGATTATGCACAATCTTCATAGATTGTGCTGGGGACGCAGGACACATGCAGTTACGCTGCAGTGCAATACGCAGCGTAACTGCATGCAAATACGCAACGTGTGCACATAGCCTAAAGGTGGCTTTACACGCTACGTCACGGGGTCACAGATTTTGTGACGCATATCCGGCGCGTTAGCAATGTCGTTTCGTGTGACACTTATTAGCTATTTTGAATCGTTGCAAAAATGTTCAAAATCGCTAATCGGTGACATGCCCCCCTAATCTCAATTATGGTTGGTGCTGCAGTAGCGATGTTGTTCCTCGTTCCTGCGGCAGCACACATCGCTACGTGTGACAACGCAGGAACGAGGAACCTAACCTTACCTGCGTCATGCCAGCAATGAGGAAGGAAGGAGGTGGGCGGGATGTTCGTCCCGCTAATCTCCGCCCCTCCGCTTTGATTGGGCGACCGCTTAGTGACGTCGCGGTGACACCTAACGCACCTCCCCCTTGAGGGAGGGATTGTTCGGCGGTCACAGTGACGTCACAGAGCAGGTATGTGTGTGTGACGATGCCGTAGCGTGTAAAGCGGCCCTTGGTCTGATATTTTTGGAACTTCCCTGCTTGGGCACAGTATGGCCACGTGCACACATTGAGTATTTGGTGAGTTTTTACCTCAGTATTTGTAAGCCAAAACCAGAGGCGGGTAAAAAGATACACAAGTGGTGCCCGTGTTTCCATTATACTTTTCTTCTGACTTTTCCACTCCTGGTTTTGGCTTAGGCTGCTTTCACACATCCGTTTTTTGCTGAGCGGCACAATACGGCGCTTTGCAGAAGAAACGCAACCGTTTTTTTTTTGCCGCCGGTTGCGTTTTTTCCCCATAGACTTGCATTAGCGCCGTATTGTGCTGCATGGCCTTGCGTTGCGTCCGTTTTTTGCCGGATTTGGCACATTTAGCCCATGCGGCGGCCGTATGGAACGTTGCCTGGCACATTTTTTGTGCGGCGAAAAAAACGCATCGCGCCGCGATTTGCAATGCAAGCCTATGGTTGCCGGATGCGGTGTGCTGCAGCAAAAACCGCATCCGGCCGCCAGATCCGGCGCGATGATGCGTGATTTGCAATGCAAGCCTATGGTTGCCGGATGCGGTGTGCTGCAGCAAAAACCGCATCCGGCCGCCAGATCCGGCGCGATGATGCGTGATTTACAATGCAAGCCTATGGACGCCGGATGTGGCGTGCTGCAGCAAAAACCGCATCCGGCTGCCGGATGCAATTTTTGCACTGCGCATGCTCAGTATCAAGCCGCATCCATCAAAAAACGGACGGGCCGCATGGAAAAACTTATGCAACGGATCCGGTTTTTCGCCGCATCCGTTGCATAGCTTTTTGAGCTGGATTGAGCCGCACTGCAAAAAACGTATGTGTGAAAGCAGCCTTACAGATAAAAAACTCAAATACTTACAGCAGCAGGTGCTTTGTGTACATAGCTAAAGCACTCGAAAAGGAGTATAATCAGGTACACGGGCTCAGTTTTCCAGATCTAGCATTTAATTTCCCCAAAACTATATCACTGCAATACATGGCACCTTATCTGGGGCACACACAATATTTCTGTGGGTACCATGTGTAGCAGTAATCCGGTGGGTACCTTGTGGCACTATTCCTGCAGTCAATGTTTAATGCTATGTTAGGTAATGTGACATACTTTTTTATTAACATTTTATTTTGGTCTATATTGCCTGACAATTTCTATCATAAAAGTAGATTTTGTGAAAAAAGCAATTGTACTGTATATTTGTATTTTTCTTCTATTATTATTATTATTATTATTATTATTATTATTATTATTAATAAAGTTATTAAGTTTATTTGTTCTTTAACCCTAGAACGCATACCTGGGCCTCGCAGGCCTGCCAAGTTACTTGTTTTCTATGGTTGATTTCTATGGTTATGCGTTCTAGGTTAAGATGTGCAATAAGGAGCACATACCTGTTAGTGTACAGCCCTGTTTTTCTACTATATACAATTTATTTTGTCCCCACTCATGTGTGACACAAATAATTTCCCTCCACAGAATACTATAAAGGCAAAAGAACGCAAACAAAATAGATAAGAAAAGGATTATCCAAATATATTCACATTCTTATTATCACAGAGATAAAAAAAAATGACTGTGAGGAACCTTTATCGTTCTTCTTGGAAATGGGAGTTTAGAGAATGTAAACACCGCGCTCCCGGCTGCCGGCTTAGCACATTCATGCTATAAGTGAGATTACTTTAATATTGTAAAATGCTATTGCTGTGATGTACTGCAGAGACCTAAAGGAAAATGCTCAACATATTTCTGACGGGATTTAAAAAAAAAAAGGAGCTCCTGGGGCCGTGCGTGCGAGCTTTTCCAGCTACAAAACTCCCTCTTTAGGTCTCATACACCTGGCTGTATCGCAGATTCATTTTTTAGAGAGCTACGGTATAAAGAGCCACTTGAAGAGGTGAATGTGGTTTTAACTGTACCTCTGAGTTTATACTGAAGTGCACAGGGTTTTTTTCTATTAGAAACAGAAGAAGAGGCCAAAGTCAAACTGATTTGCTGCATGTTGCTTTAACCGTTCGTGTTGCCACCTGGAAAGACAACCTCAACAATTATGAATGACAAATTACTCCGAAGACGGTCAACTGAAATTTCAAGTGTAGGACAAGTTTATCAAAAGTTTCTTTGTAATGTAATGGCATAGACCAATTCTTCTTTCTTTGAGTAAAGGCAAGAAGGGCTCAATTACAGCAGTAAGATCTGATTTTAGAGCTAGTGAGGCTTTCCGATCATCATAGCGGCTCAATACCAATATTATTGAAGCGATAAGAAACACCACTGTTGGCTTAATGAACATCTAAATATAACAAACAAAATAAAACATAAACATTTCTATTTTAGGAGAACAGGCTGATCAGGAGACTACCGGTAAATGAGCAATTTGAAAAAAGCGTGACTTGATGGCAACTGGATTGGCCAACCACCTAATGTGTATGGGGGCCTCCTGATTTTACTCCGACAATATCTGAAGTCAAATGCTCAATCCTCTTGTTTCCATCAGATGTCAGCCACTGCAGGAGGTGTATGTGACCGCTTTCTCGCCTCTCCCCAAAGAGAACATTCATATGTATGGAGGAGTCAAAAGACAGATTTTGGCCGAACAAAGAGAGGCTCTTAGAAGAGTAGATAAAAGATTTAGTGAACAGCACTAAGGCAGAGTTCAGATGAGCCTTGAAATTATTGACCCACTGACTGAGGATAGGTACATGCACGGTTTGTCCATTAAATTAATAAAAAACATTGCACGTTGCAATTTTTTTCGCACACTGACTAACATTGGCCCGCCTGCTGTCCATGTATGTTGTCCATGTCTGATTCACGTTTCCTGGCCAAAATGATTTTTATATTTAGGCTGGAATTTGACTTTGTTCAGATTGAAAAATTCTGATTGACTCCTGAGTCTGCCTGTGTTGATCCCAGACACCACAGAAACAAACTGCTGTGTGCTGATTCATAGGCAGGCTAGCCGGAGTTAAAATCTACTAGTCTGGTTGCTCCTTACATGTTATGGAGAGAAATATCATATCTGCTCCCCTCCTATTAATGCTAGTGTAATCCTTCTATGAGTCACACATGCCAGATGTAGTTTATTTTACGTTGATCTGTCAGGTGTGGTGTCCAAGACACTATGGTAAACGTTGTGCTTAAGTTGTGGAGTTTCCTCTGTTTTTTATATTTCTTTCCTGCTCTTGTTTTCCTCCTGAATCTCTTATTGTCTTTACTTTTGTGTGTGTGTGCTATGTGACAATAGTTTTGGTTTCCTTTATCTGACTTTATCTGTGGGTTTCTACACACTTCTGTCCCGTCCTTCCCTAGGAGGAGGGGGAATCAGATCAGCACTCGTCAGAAGCAGGGACAGTAAGGAGACTCAGGCATCTCCACCATTAGGAGTATCTGAGATTCAGGATACCATAGGGTCCCCTAACTTGAGAAACAGTTTAGGAGCCCCGGTTCCCCCTGCTATCCTTTAGTCATCACGACAGTATGACATACGATGATTATTTCAAGCAAGAGTATTGGATGCAATATGCTAATGTCACTCGGCTAAAACTCTGCTGCGGGAGTGACCCTAGTGTCATGCTACTGTGCTCAGATTCTCTCGAAGCACAGGTGAGGAGAAGAAAGAAGTTAATTTCCCCATGTTCTCCACTGCCTATCTCTGAGTATATCGGACTGACTCGGATGAAATCTGAGTGCAGTTCGATGTTTCACATGCACCCATATACATGTATAGGTGCGTGTGATCCGAGACATGCTGCCAATCGCAGTATGCTGCAATTTGTTTTCGCGGTCCAATTTGAGCTGAGGAAAAACACACAGCTTTGCTCTGCATCATTGACTAGCATGGCAGGTCTCTCCCTGCGTGAGTGTAAAGGGAAAAAGATGTGTCACTCAAGGGGAGCGTTGGGGAGAAGCTGGGACCTACCAGTCCGACTACTCTCCAGTGGACTTTGAAGAAATAATATAGCCAGAGTCTGATACATGCTGCCTGAGGATCCAGGATCCATGTATCAGCTGTCAGGTTCCCTTTAAGCTGCTTGATGACCAAATTCTGCACCGTTCTAGCAGCATTAGAAGGACAGGCAGGGAATAACCGGCAATATGTCTGATTCCACTGGACACAAAAGTGTTCTCATAGGAAATTATGGGATTAGATTTAATTATTAGTTTCAATCTACAGTTTTGTGTTTAGCAGGAGAGATTCAAGACACAAGGCCGGACCGATCTCAAGGGGACCTAACACAAAGTGAGCTAAAATTATACATTATAAAAAATCAGAAGTGACCTAAAAAAAAATAAAATAAAAACATAAATAAATCTTCTATATAAACATAAAGGCACTATAAACAACTTATTACAATATATTTCAACAGATATAATCTATATACATTAAATAGTGACCATTTACCATTTGTCCTCCCTCAGTAGTACAATGTGCTAAACTATAGCATTTAAGAACAGATTATGTTACCATTTTTTGGTACAAAAGGGGGAGGTCCAACTAATAAAGTGTTTGCCTTGGGCTCTATAAAGTCGTTGAACAGTTGTTCAATTATATTAATTGTTACGTCACACCCACCTGCTTTACAATGTTTAGAAAGATTATATCAATTGGTTTAAAAGATTATTCCCATCATTAAAAATATGATAACTTGTGGAAAGGTGGGGGTACAACTTCTTGGATTACCACTGAAGAAGGGGCAAGCATCCCAAAATGTGTTACTGTATGATCAACTAAAAGAAGGAATGTCATCTTCTTGAACAATCTTTGAGTCTTCCTCACCCGGGAATGCAGCCTTGTTAAATGGAAACTGTCACCAGATTTGGTGACTATAAGCTGCGGCCATCACCACTGGGCTCTTATATACAGTATTCTAATATGCTGTATATAAGAGCCCAGGCCGCTGCGTAGAACTTAAAAATTACTTTATAATACTTACCTAAACGATCAGTGCAGTGCAGGCTGGTCAGATGGGTGTCTCCGTTCTCCGGGTGCGGCACCTTCTCTTTCGGCCATCTTTGTCCTCCTTCTTCTTGTCCTACGTCATGCACACAGGCCGGCATTGAGGTCCTGCGCAGGCGCACTTTGACCTGTCCTGAACATGGCAGATCAACGTATTGTAGTGCGCATGAGCGGGACCTCAATGCTGGCCTGTATGGCTGACGTAGGAAACGTCATACACCCAGGCTTCAGAAAAAAGAAGACAAAGATGGCCAAAAGAGGAGGCTCCACCCCCCTATAACGGAGACACCCATCCGACCAGTCTGCACCGCACCGACTGTTTAGGTGAGTATTATAAAGTTATTTTTACGTTCTACACAGCGGCCTGGGCTCTTATATACAGCATGTTAGAATGCTGTATATAAGAGCCCAGTGGTGGTGGCCGCAGCTTATAGGCCTTAAATCTGGTGACAGGTTCCATTTAATGGTTTTCTTATTGTCCTATTCTGAAGCTGTACTTATGAGACAGCCCCTTTAAGAACTATAGATTTTGCTTCTATTGGGAGCTAAAAATCATTCAGAATAATGATGTTAACCATACACAAAGCAGAACAGATTGATTTACTTTCCTGCGTGTCTTTTGAAAACAAATAATTTCAAGCCTAGTACTAGTGGAAACATGTTCAGTGAAGGATTAGCTACAGAAATAACACCTCCGGTAAATGCAGCAGCTATATAACATAGAGACATGCACGTGCACCAAGGAGAAGTAAAATCAAAGTAATGGTACATGCTGCCAGCCTAGGACGTGCCTTTCCCTTCATGCACCGCTACTTTTCAATCCAAGAACAGAAGAGGTTATCCATAAAATTATTCTCATCTCAATAATCCTTCAGAACAGCTGCAACACTTTTCAGAAAAAAAAAAAAAAAAACTGTTTGCACTGTCTCTCATCTCTCATTAGGATTTTTCGAGTTCTATAAACAGAAACGTTTCCAAATAAACAGACCTGAAAGCAGGATTCCCAGTTTCAGCAAGATTTGCCAGATTCCAGTAGCGGTGTATCTACACTGAACAAAGGGGCAATGCTGCATGAGCCAGTCCACCAGCTCCGATCCTACACAACTTTTTCTAAAAAAGCAAAAAAAAAAATATGCAATAAATAAAATCAGGAGCTGTATTAAAAGATATATAATGCAGAAAGAAATATTAAAAAAATAAAAAGAGGTTTTAAAATTCAATTAACTGATAAATGAAAATAAACATTTAAAAATCCACAAATATTTCTTAATTTTTATATTATTCAAACATTAACTGTACATTATAAAAAAAATGTTTCCAGCCTAAATATGGGGAGCTGACATTTTCTTAAAGGGACAATAAAACTTATGATGAAAAACGTTCCCAGTGTGTATGTCTGCAGATATTTTGGAAACAGTCTTGTAAATATCTTGAAGAGAACATAAGTGTTAATTTCCTTCTGATCCCTTTCTGTATTGACTGATAGATTTTTTTTTTCCCCAGAAATAACTCCTCTTGTCAATGTGCTGGTTTACTATATACAATGTGCTAAATTTGCAAATGCATTTCATTATCAAATCACAATTGTTTTGTCTTGGGAGGTAATTACTATAAAATGAAAATGGCCATCACTTTGTTACACTAACAGAAAACAGTCCTAGCATGTTAGAACAGGTGCCTGTGAGCATGTGCAGTATGTAGATGTGCTCCCAGTGGACATTTTATATATAATACCAAAGGATACTGAGCTAAGAATAGGCCACTTACAGGGCTGTCCACCCTGACAACCTGATCTAATACTGGAGATAGCAGGGGTGGTGAGGTAAGAAGAGGCTGCTCACACTGCTGTCTACACTGTATGTGATCTAATACTGTGGATGGCAGGGGTCGTGAGATAAGAAGAGACAGCTCACATTGTTGTCCACCCTGCCTCTCTGATATAATCTTGGAGATAGCACGGGTGCTGAGCTAAGAAAAAGTTATCCACCCTGTCTATCTAATCTAATACTGGAGATAGCAAGGGTGCTAGGGTAAGAAGAGGCTGCACACAATGCCATCCACCCTGTCTATCTGATCTAACACGGTTCAGGCCCCTTTACACACATAAGGGGGCTTTACACGGTAGCGATATCGCTAGCAATTTGTAGCGATAGCGAGCGTGTAAGTACCCGCCCCCATCGCGCATGCGATTGTTTGTGATCGCTGCCGTAGCGAACATTATCGCTACGGCAGCGTCACACATACTTACCTGGTCGGCGGCGTCGCTGTGACTGCCGAACAATCCCTCCTTCAAGGTGGAGGGACGTTCGACATCACAGCGACGTCACCGCAACGTCACTAAGCGGCCGGCCAATCAAAGCGGAGGGGCGGAGATGAGCAGGACGTAACATCCCGCCCACCTCCTTCCTTCCGCATTGTGGCCGGTGGCAGGTAAGGAGACGTTCCTCGCTCCTGCAGTGTCACACATAACGATGTGTGCTGCCGCATGACCGATGAACCACCTGGATAAACAACACTTACCAATTTTTGAGTTTGGGATGACCTCTCCATGGTGAACGATTTTCACCATTTTTGAGGTCGCTTAAGGTCGCTGGTCAGTGTCAAACGCTGTGATATCGTTAATGACGCCGGATGTGCGTCACTAACAACTTGACCCCGACGACAAAACATTAACGATATCGTAGCGTGTAAAGCCCCCTTAAGACTTTATAGCAATCCCACTAGCGATCCCGACCTGGCCGGGATAGCTAGAAAGTCTCTAAACAGTCGCTGGTGAGCTGTCAAATAGGCAGATCTGGCCAACGACACAGCAGCGATACGGACCTGCAGAACGACCTCGCTGGTCGTTGGGGACGTGTCACACAGCAGCTATTTGACGACTCATGTTAGGGGCGTGGTGTTTGGCGCTGAAGCCACTTAGGTGTCCTTTTTACACGCCCCCCTCAGCTCCGATTGGTGATCGCTAGTGCGTTCTTATTGGTGACCCCCAATCAGAACGCAACAGCAACCACCAATCGGAAGTAAGGGGGCGGGAAAGGGAACGCTATAGCAGGCCTACAGGCTGGGTTCTAAGTCGCTAAAGATGTCGATGTAACGGTGTCAAACACACATGCATGCTGCGCAGCGGGAAACAAAGAACCAAAAAATGTTCCTGAAAGATTTGTAGCGATCAGCAACCTCACAGCGGGGGCCAAGTCGCTGATGCGTGTCACACACTGCAATGTCGCTGGGGAGGTCACTATTACGTCACAAAACCGGTGACATTACAGCGATATCGCTAGCGATGTTGCAGTGTGTAAAGGGGCCTTAAGGGTCCTGTCTCACTAAACGATGTACCAGCGATTCCGACCACGATACGACCCGGTCAGGATCACTGGTACGTCGCTACAGGGTCGCTAGTGAGCTGTCAATCAGGCAGATCTCACCAGCGACCAGCCACTCGTGTAACGATGCTGCACTTGGTAACCAGGGTAAATATCGGGTAACTAAGCAAAGCGCTTTGCTTGCTCACCCGATATTTACCCTGGTTACCAGCGTACATCGCTTACAGGCTGCCAGCGCTGGCTCCCTGTATATGTAGCTAGGGTACACATCGGGTTACTAAGCAAAGTGCTTTGCTAAGTTACCCGATATTTACCCTGGTTACCAGCGTACGCTGCTTACACAGAGTTGGTGCTTATTGGTCTCCCGCCGTCAAACACGTCAATGTGTGCTGCACAGCGGGAGACCAACGAGTAAAAGATGAACCAGAACAGTGTGTAACGATCATAGATTTCACAGCAGGGGCCAGGTCGCTGCGAGATAAACAGAGATTGCTCACACTGCTATCTGCCTTGCCTATCTGATCAAATACTGGAGATAGCAGGGTTGCGGAGCTAAGAAAAGGTTGTCCACCCTGTCTAGCTAATCTAATACTGGAGCTAGCAAGCGTGCTGAGGTAAGAAGAGGCTGCACAACCCTGTCTATCTAATATAATAATGTAAATGGCAAGGGTGCTGAGGTAAGAAGAGGCTGCACAACCTTGTCAATCTGATCTAAAAATGTAAATTGCAAAGATGGTGAGGTATGAAGAGGCTGTTCACACTGCTGGGCACACTGTCTTTTTGATTAACAGTAAATGTTATAATTTTCTCCAGCTTCCTACTGCCCATGCTCACAGGCCTCAATCCTATAATATTCTAGGACAAATTTCTGTCAGTATAACAGGATGGTGTCAATTTATTTATAATCCCATTTCCTTCAGTTCTTTTTTTTATACACCAGAAGAACCCTTCAAGGATGGAATTACTGATCTGTTTTAAATTAGTTTACGTTTAACATTTACATTGCATTAAAAAGAGTTGTTTCAATGACCCCCTTCTGACGGGAACTACCACAGGTGATTTGCTTACAGAGTAACTGGCAGAAACCTTTCCCAAGCAGGGAATGCCCTATGGCAAGAGAACTTGTTACTTGTCAGAAATATGTATTTTTTTAGCTAGTATAAATTCATGATTTCTGGTATTATACATTTTCTTTTCTTGTTATCCTCCCATTCCTGAGATATAGTCTACTATTCTATGTATACAAATTTAGTCTCTGTTGCAAAGTAAGTAAGGTCCTCAAATTTTCTCTGTATGAATCTTCTAGAGTCAGAGCCAGTAGGCTAAAAAGACTACATTTATGTACTAAGAAGAACGAGCCATATCTCAAGAAAAAAAAAAACAAACATTCAGGAGAACAGCGGCATTTACACTAAGTTTAAAAATGATATATTGATGGCAAGTGCCAGGTCCACTTTCAGGCCAATGAGTACATATGGATACATATACAGGTTTGTGTTCATGAGTGTTATAATCAATGTTATCTTATACATATACAATTAAATGTATATGCCGATTGTTTATCCCCTCACATCTTTTAAAAGACATGAACACTTGACTAAAGGGTACTTTACACATTGCGATATCGGTACCGATATCACTAGCGAGTGTACCCGCCCCCGTCGGTTGTGCGTCACAGGCAAATTGCTGCCCGTGGCGCACAACATCGTTAACACCCGTCACACAAACTTACCTTCCCTGTGACGTCGCTCTGGCCGACGATCCGCCTCCTTTCTAAGGGGGCGGTTCGTGCGGCGTCACAGCGACGTCACACGACATAACATCCCGCCCACCTCCTTCCTTCCTCATTGCCGGTGGAAGCAGGTAAGGAGATGTTCGTCGTTCCTGCGGTGTCACACATAGCGATGTGTGCTGCCGCAGGAACGACGAACAACATCATACCTGCAGCAGCAACGATATTATGAAAAGGAGCGATGTGTCAACGAGCAACGATTTTTCACATTTTTGCGCTCATTGATCGTCGCTCCTTGGTGTCACACGCTGCGATGTCGCTAACGGCGCCGGATGTGCGTCACTAACGAAGGGGCCCCGACGATATATCATTAGCGATGTCGCAGCGTGTAAAGCACCCTTTAGTCAAGTATTCATGTGTATGTGAAAGATAGATAATTTATGATAATACAAGTTTATATTACACCACTATGCAATTTCATAACATGTAATAATTATTTTATCTACCAGTAACTTACCGACAAATACAAGTAAGATACATGCGATCCCTGATAAGAGCGGGAGACTGAATTCTTACTGCATTCCTCAAAGCTCTTCCAGCACAAGTGACGCTTTCCCCATATGACTAGGAAAAAAACAAAAAAATTAATATAGACACATTGACTTTTTGTATTATTCTATCATAAGGGGAGGGGGATTTAACAGTTCTTTGCCCTAAACATAAAATAGATTAATAACAGTGCAAGGTGAATAATTGGAAGCTTGACTGCCTCCAGAGTGGTTTTTCTTGTTCTATGTTATTGTAACATGTCAGGGAAACTGTAATGAACATACTTCACTAGTTCTGGGAAAAAATAAAAATAAAACAAATGTTTTCTGTTATCTTAACACCTAACATTCTGTTCTTAAGTATCTTAATTACAAAGTTTCTCTTTCATATATCTGAACATCTGGGGAACCAGAGCCGTTGGAAAACCACAAGTTAATTAACAAGTAGGATCTAAATCTAATTCTGTATGATGAGAAGCTCAGCTAAGCCTTAAGGTGCTTGGACCTGCCAACTTCGGCAGGAATAGCTGATAATATATTGTATATGGATGCGTTGACACTTCTGTAATGGAAAAGGTTAGTAGAAAAAAGGACTTGACTTTCAGCATGTCCAGTCCTTTCGTTCTCAAGGAAGATGAGCTACCACCGATGACGTGGAGCAGTGAATGGCTCTACTATCCCCATTCAGAACATGCATATTTGGACAACAAGAGTACGCATGTGTGTGCAAAAGTCAGGAGGAGTTGCCAGCGTAACAAGAACCTCCAAGCTTATGGCCAACTTCAGCCATGACTTAGGTCCTCACTTATCCAAAAACCCAAGGACACAGATGAATACTGTAAGGCTATGTCCGCACTTTGCGTTTTTACCTGCGTTTTGAACTGCAGCGTTTTCATGCCAAAATGCATGCATTTGGATTTTCAAGCAAAGTCTATGGGAAATGGGGATTTCCTGTCCGCACTTTGCTGTTCAAAACGCTGCGTTTAATTTGCATAATTTTGGGCAAAAACTCAGCGTTCAAAAAAGCAGCATGTCAATTGTTTTTGCCATTTGGGCTGCGTTTTGCTAACATTGAAGTCAATGAGAAGTTGCAAAAAGCAAGCAACATCAAAATTCCAGCGTTTTAGCTGCAGAAAGCATGCGTTTATGACATCAAAATAATTAAATGATATGTCCCTTTACACACACAGATAGTCCGACAATTAAAATAATAAAAAATATTAATTTATTGTTATTTTAGCCATAAATAGTATAAAACCGCTATAATTATATTAAATACAACTATTTTCGTTATGATTTATAAGATTATATTTGTTTTCATTTTTTTTCCTTTTTTCATAGTGTTTGTATGTTAATACTTTATTTAGTAGTGTGTTTATAATCAAAACGCATCTGTCTTTACGCAATGGAAAAGCATGTAAAAAGCGCTAAAAACGCAGATAAAACGCGGTAAATACGCACGCGTATTTATCGCGTTTTCGTTGTCAAAAGCAACTTTGGCAAATACCATTTCTGCCAGAGGATGCGTTTTCAACTGCAACTACGACGACGCAAAGTGCGGACATAGCCTTACAAGGGTAGAACAGAAAAATGGAAAAGGTGGTGTTAAAAAAAAAAAAAGGGTGAACAACTTAAGGAATACATAGTGTTAAATTAAATAGATGAATACTTTAGAAATGTACCTACCACCAACCTGGGACTGCCCTTTTTATTTAAAACTAAAGGGAAGCAATTTTACCAATTATCATCCATTAACAAAACTGGACAGCAGATACTCTTATGCCCCCAAAAGTGCTTGACCTTCTAGCAAAACATGGGCCCAAATTTCCAGATTGTGGACTCCCAGGATGCAGAGCAGGATCCCACAACTCTCCACAGCCCCTCCCGCAGGAATGCCCACTGTAAAAGGGGCATCAGAGGGTTGTGGAATCCCAATGTACATGCTGGGATCCCAAAACCAAGAGGTTCAAGCTCAAGCTTTGATTACAAGTCGGGACCTTTTGGTGGGCATCAGGGTATTCTTCTAACCACAATTCACAGTAGGTGATAATTACAAAACCTACCAATCCGATACTGCCCACTCTTTTACAAAATCAAAAATACAGCCCCAAATTAGTGATAGGTATTCTTAAAATATTTTGAATGCATTCTTGTGTGAGGTTTCCTGGGGCCATTTTAAAGTTATGCATATTTATCATCACACGCAGGAGTTTGTCATATCGGTTGTCACCTCCAGCATCACTTTAGGATAAACGGTAAAAAGGGCACGAGCAAAGGGCTGTCAGTGACAGCTTGTGACTTATTAATATACATTCTATATATCAGTAACAGCAAACCCAATATGCTAGAAAGCGTGAACAACTCACTGGCAAACTAGTCAAGAGATCTGCAATGCCTGAATAGGAGAGTTTTTATTAGAAATCTACATCTGATGTCTTTAGAATGTGATCTGTATAGGGACAGGAAAGTAAGCGTAAGAGTAAAGACCACCCCATACTTATTAGATAGCTGTGGGCCATACAATCATTTTGCTGATCACTGGATCTCCATCTTTCTCAACTACTCCATTCTCTATGGTGGACATGCTGTTAGATTACTATGCTGGCAGCTTATACCCAGAGGACTAAAGGAATGCCAGTTGGAATTCCAATGTGCCAACTCTTCTGCAAGGTGTCCCTATTTACATCGTTAATTATTCTATGTTAAAGAAAAAAATTATAGCTAGTATGTTTCTCAGGATTCGCTCACATCTGCGTATAAATAATTGCTCCGATACTGATGCAGAAAGGTGGGATGAGTGTCCTGCAAATGTCCCCCCGTATGTCATGCGACTGATATACGAGTGTGCAATTTTTTTTTCTTGCTTAGCATCCGTATGACATCCGTATGCAACGCGCTTTTAACATCATCTTTTACATCCTTGAATACTCTGCTAATTCTTGATAGTTGTAAGAAATAAAGCAATCAAATATAGATAGATAGATAGATAGATAGGCTCTAGAGAGATATCCTGCAGATAAATAATGTCCCAAACCCCCTACATATTATAAACTTGCACCCTGCCTTTTATGTGTCACTAAAGGGTTAGCCTGGTTTAACCTAATAAATGAAGACATAATTAAAAAAACGGTGTGGGGTCCTTTTTATTTTTGATAACCAGCAAAGGTAAAGCAGACAGCTGCGGGCTGATAATATCAAGCTGGGAAGCTTCACAGTTATTGAGCCCTTCCCAGCCTAAAAATACCAGCCTATAGCTGTTCTAGAAGTGGCACATCACATGAGATGCACCAATACTGGCGCGTCGCCTCGGCTCTGCCCGATTGCCCTGGTGCGTTGGCATTCGGGGTAATGGTAGTTAAGGTTGATGTCAGTTGTCAAGAGTCAGCTGCCATCAAGCCGGGTAATAGAGAGGTGTCTATCAGACACCACCATTACTAACCTGGTAAGTAAAAAGAAAAACACACAAATATACACTGAGCAAAAATATAAACAAAACTTCAGTTTTTGCTCCTATTTTTCATGAGCTGAACTCAATGATCTAAGACTTTTTTAACGCACACAAAATACCCTTTTCTCTCAAATTTTGTTTACAAATTTGTCTAAATCTGTGTTAGTGAGCACTTTTCCTTTCCTGAGATAATCCATCTACTTCCCAGGTGTGATGCATCAAGATGCGAATTAGACAGCATGATTATTGTACAGGTGTGCCTTGGGCTGGCCACAATAAAAGGCCACTAAAATGTACAGTTTTATCACACAGCACAATGCCACAGATGTTGCAAGTTTTTAGAGAGCATGCAATTGGCATGCTGACTGCAGGAATGTCCACCAGACCTATTCCCTGTGAATTGAATGTTCATTTCTCTGCCATAAGCCATCTCCAAAGGTCTTTCAGAGAATTTGGGAGAACATCCAACCGGCCTCACAGCTGCAGACCACGTGTAACCACATCAGTCCAGGACCTCAAAATCCAGCACCTTCAAGATCATCTGAGACCAGTCACCCGGACAGCTGCTGGAACAATCAGTTTGCATAACGGAAGCACAAACTATCAGAGACCGTCAGGGAATCTCATCTGCAGCCAGTCATCCTCATATGGGTCTCCACCTGACTGCAGTTTGTTGTTACAACACACTTGAGTGGGAAACAAGGGTCAGTCTTTTGTTTTTATTTCTCTCTTTTCATGTCTTTTAGGTCTCCATTTGCGGACTATATAGGATACCCTGGACTACGTCGGACCTGCATGGGCATTTTTTTTAAAATAAATTGGTGAACCAGGGAAAGAGCTGAGGAGTGGATTTTTTTTTTTTCAAATAAACTATTTTTGTGTGTGTTTTTGTTTTCTTTTTACTTACTCGGTTAGTAATGGAGGTGTTTGATAGACATCTCTCCTTTATTAACAGCATGGCTTGATGCCAGCTGACACAACATAGCTGATATCAAGCCAAAATAGCATTCCCCAGATTACCAATGCACCAGGGTAATTAGGAAGAGCTGAAGTCAAGTGTCAGAATTGGCGCATCTCAAAATGAATAATAAACAAAGCTAAAATTGTCATGCGGTGTTCTGCTCTCCACTCGCTATGTGTCATGGTGGCATCGGACTCTGTTCATACTGCAGAGTCTGACATGCAATCTGGTGTCTCTTAGTTGTTCAGCCAGGGACGGGCATCGGCTGTTTCATGTTCCCTGCACAGCAGTCCAAGTAGGAGTTAATTCCTGCTGGCTTGTGAACTTCTGCTAGGAGCTCAAGTTGCTAATGACCACTCACAGCTGAATACACCATTTATAAGGTGCTGGACCCGATTCCTGATAGTCGATTATAACTCCAGTCTTTAGCATGTGATCCAGTTCCTGGTGATCAGTTGTATAATAGCTTGTGTGATGTGGAAAATATCCCTGTTAGTTTATTTCCTCCCTGTATCTTTTTTCTTCCTGTGCACGTTTTGTGTCTGGGTCTAATTGCAGAGTGTATGTGTTTGGTTTCTCCACTGTCTGCTTTATTTGTGGGGTTTGTTACTTTGGTCCCGGCCCTCTCCAGAGGTAGGGGAAAGGCGGTGTAAGACCAGGGTTCGGACAGAAGTTAGGGTCACACTGGCAGTCCAGATCTCGCCACCATAGGAAGTACCTCTGAGATAAGAGACAGCATAGAGTCCCCAGTCTGAGGGCCAGCAGAGGCACCCCTGCTTCAGTTACTCCTCACTCCCTAGACAAAAATGCTTTTTATTTACTCTTCCTGTCTACCCAAAAAAAAAATAATAAAATCGCTAAAAAAAAATGTGGAGTAAGAATTTGTAGATACCACAAAATGGAGGCAATCAACTACAAGTTCTCTTACAAAAAATTAAGCTCTCACACCAAAATAATGTTATGAATGTTTGAATATGGGGATGCAAGATGAATTATTGTAAAATATAAAGCATTTTTGTTCTGGAAAAGTAAAATGTTCATCCTGCAAAATATAAGCTCTCCGACAGCTGTATCAATAGAAAAATAAATAAGTTATGGGCCTAAATAAAACAAAAAAACAAAAAAAGAAAGTCTTCAGTGTCATTAAAATAGACAGCATCCTTTACTCTTATCTGGATAATAGCACCACATTTTCTCGATCCGATAAAAAAAAAAAAAAAAAAAAAAAAAAAAAAGGTTATACTAATCAGTCTAGGATTCGTTTTTCTGCCGTCTCCATTCTGTCAATCTGTCAAAATAGGACCGCACTTGGATGTCATCCGAATACGGTCTGATTATTTCAAGGACATGAATGGCCGAGATTCTTGGAGGCAAAGTTTATATTTTGCATGTTTGCTGTATGTTTTTTCCTCAGACTACTCGGACATGTGCACTGCCTCATTGAATAACATTGGTCCAAGTATGATCTGATGTTTTGATGAGTAGCACTCAGACCAAAAATACAGTAGTCTGCACTAGTCCTTTCACTCAGGAGGTTGTTGTTTTTTTTTTTTATAATAACATTCTATGCTTTGCCGTCATGCCAAAATCAGCTGGTTCGGCCAATCTAACTTGGTAGGGAGGACCACCATCAACCCGGCACTGTTTGCACCAAAAGCCAAACCCCTACATAGGCAAAAGCTTTACAGATCTCATTTACATGTCATAAAAGTCATCTATCAGAACCAAAAAGCTCCTTGAAGATATGAGAATGGCTTATATCATATTTCATCTCCAGTTACAAGGCCTCACCATCAAAGCGTTGTAGTGATGGGATTTTCACACATGAGAAGACTAACAGGAGGCTTTCAGAAAAGATAAGGAGATTATAAAACAAAGGCACCAATAATGTTAGCTTTGTAAGATCAGAACTTCAGAATATAAAACCTTTTCATTTAATTTCTGAGGATAAACAAAAGCTTATGATTCATAATGTACTGATGAAGTGATATCAATAGAAAAAAAGCATGAATATTGTAATGTAGACAGAAAGCCCATAATAAAGTGCATAAAACGCAACAGTGTCCTGTAAAACTGTGGAATAGTGGATAGCTGTCAGGTCAGAAGATACATGCATCCAACTTCTGCTTAAAGGGAATGGATCATCAGAACATGAACTATTTTTAAATTAATTTTTAGATTTTTTTTTTTTTTTTTTTTTTTTTTTTACTTTTTGCCTATTTTTTTTATATTTTCAAATCACAATTTGAATAGAAGAAAGAAAAAAAACAAAAAAAAACTGAATTAGAAAGCTAGAGATTTTCATACTGGCCATTGGAGTAATTTTAGACCTGTCATTTCAGGAAGAGTTTATAGCAGTTTTCCTTATCTGCCCAGGCAGGATAGCAATGACAGGTAAGGCTGCTTTCACACCTCCAGTTTTTCCTGTGCGGCACAATCCGGCACTTTGCAGAGAAAACCCAACTGTTTTATTTTGCTGCCGGTTGCGTCTTTTTTGTGCATAGACTAATATTAGTGCCGCATTGTGCCGCATGGGCTTGCGTTCCGTCCGGTTTTTGCCGCATGCGGCAGATTTAGCCGATGCGGCGGCCGGATGGAGCGTTGCCTAGCATGTTTTTTTGTGCGGCAAAAAAAAAACGCATCGCGCCGCATCCAGCCGATGCAGCGCATTTTCCTGTGCATGCCTATGGACGCCGGATGCGGCAAAAACCGCATCCGGCCGCCACATGCATTTTTTTCCACTGCGCATTCTCAGTAGCCTGCCGCAAGCGGCAAAAACCGGACGGGCCGCATGTAAAAAAAGTGAAAGCAGCCTAACAGTTCTATAAACATTTGATAAACCACTCACAATAGGCAATGTCACACCTCCTTCTGCTTCTCCCCTTCAACAGGGACCTTAAAGGGAACCTGTCAGGTGCAATATGCACCCAGAACCACAAGCAGTTCTTGGTGCATATTGCTAATCGCTGCCTAACCATCCCTGTATACACTAGCATAGATAAAGAGATCTTTAGAAAAAGTATTTCTAAAGATCTTATATCGTATGCTAATGAGTGAGGGGTCTAGTCCACTGGGCATTAGTTCCCCTGGCTAGTTGACTCATTAGCATGTTATAACACCCCTGTGGGCGTACTAACATGCTAATGAATATGCAGCATCACAGGATGATCTCACTCACCTGTCCGCTGCCATCGCCGCTCGACACTGGATTTTGGCTCAGTGCGCATGACCCCGGGGTTTTTTATGTAATTTCCTTTCCAGCTTCCAGCAAGTGTGTGTGTGTGTGTGTGTGTGTGTGTGTGTGTGTGTGTGTGTATGAGATTTCTGGAATCTCATAGGTTTTGCTAGTACTGTAAAAAGTAGCTTTTTATTAGCATGTTTTTGCATGAAACAAATGAAAAAAATTGCAAAAAACGCACCAAAAACGCCCTGTGTAAACATAGCACATTCATTAGATACTTCCATTCAAAAGATAGGGCAGGAGGCAGTCTATCGCTCCTAATGTACATGAGGATTTCCTCAAAGAGCAGGACATTACAATATAAAAAGCCGCAGTAGCCAGTGTGAAATGTGCAAAATTTCTAATTTTTATTTTTAATACAGGATTATTATATGGGGAAAAAATGCATTTAACACAAAACCCTGTTTTAAACAATAGTTTATGTAATAATGACACATTCCCTTTGATAACATCTCCCACTCGTTATCTCCTGCAAAGGACAATGATATTAAGCGTATTACAGAAGCAGAGCGGCTTGCGGCAGCCCATCCAATCTCTTCCATTAGCGACAGGTAACTGAATCTTTCAGTTTCTCACCATAGCACAGGGCCGCGTCGGTCACCCCATTTAGCTGGTGGCGCTTCATATAGGAGAAAGCAATGTCATCAAACAAGGGACATAAATGAATGAGCTAATGTCACAGGGAGCGCTCCATTAACCTGTCAGTTTCCGCGGCGTGGAAGGAAGGCTTACTGGGCTTCCTGTGATATTGATGTATTAGTGTATGGCTGATCAACAGATTAAATTGTGAGCCCCAGTGAGACAGTGATTGATGCGAGTCTGTACAATCTGTATACATTACTGGTAATATGATAACATGGAAACTAATAGAATATTTACCTTGTTGGTGGAGTTATCTATACACAAGGTTGAAATTCTTTCTGATAAAATCTAAAAATAGAAATAAATAATTGTTTTAGTGTATTTTACAACGATTTATTAGACATTAAAATGAACAGTCATTGAATAAAATAGTACATCAAAATCAGCAAACCTGTCATAAGATTAGCCGTCTCGTAAACACATTTTGTCATCATAATTTGCGCACATTTCTATATACGGTAACCATGTTTCTCTTAGGCCCACCAAAAAAGAAGGAACACTGGGCACTATTTTTACACACTGTACGAATGGTCACAATCCGAAATCCACTGGTAGAAACGTTTGGTCAACTCGCTGCCTTGTTACACCTGTTAAGGTATTCAGTGTGAGCCTGAGTATGGGTCTACTCTCCGGGGTGCACTACAAAGCTGCAGAGCCGTAAAATTCCAAAATAGCAGAAATCAGGCACTCACCGGTTTGTAGCAAAATCAAGACTGATTTATTCAGGCATAGGTAGAGGGTGCCGGGATTGCTTGCTCACGGACAACGGGCGTTTCGCACAGAATACCGATGCTTCCACAGGTCCAAGGTCCCGTGGAAGCATCGGTAATCGGTGCAAAACGGCCGTTGTCCGTGTGCACGCAATCCCGACACCCTCCCCTATGCCAGTCTTTTGATTTTGCTACAAACCGGTGAGTGCTTGATTTCTTCTATTTTGTATGTTTCTCTTAGGCCTCTGTCACACATCAGGTTTTTGCCATCAGTCACAATCTGTTGTCTCGACGGATCCATCGCAGATTGTGGCTAAACTGATGCGACGGATCCGTTTTTCAACAGATCCGAGTAGCTGGGGGCTAAATAATAATTGGACCATGCTCTGTTAAAAAAAACGGAATCCGTCACCGGATTCCGTCATTTGACGGATGACAACGGATCCTGCGCCCATAGGCTTCTATTCTACCAAATGACGGATGGCGACTGATCCGTCGCGGTCCGTTTTTTTGACGTACATAAAAAACGTTGCTATTGATGTCGTCTCCGTTTGACGGACAAACATTTTTTGATGGACCCGTTGAACGACGGATGAAACATGAGGCCATCCATCGCAATCTGTCGCTAATACAAGTCAATGAGAAAAAAACTGATCTAGCGGCATCAGTGACTGGATCTTTTTTTTTTTTTAAATTCGACGGATTGTGACTGATGGCAAAAAACCGATGTATGAAAGGGGCCTTATTGGATCTTATGTTGAAATTTTAACTGTCCAATGCACTCCTGCAAAATTACCTGCAGGGGAGAGTCACAATGCACAAGGCATATATATCAGATGATGGGCCAATCTTTTCATCTAATGTGTAAATGGACCTCTACCCTGCTTGCTCTGTTGTTTATCATTAAAGGGGGGTCTCATTAGCATAATCTGGATTAGGGCATATAAAAGTCATATGTAGTATTTGGAAGAATCCATCCATCCATGAATTACACGGCCAGCCAATCAGCTGAACATTGAGACTGCGGTTATAATCTTTTACCCCAAATATTCCTAGCTTATTTAAAGAGCTAATCTTTAGAAGGAAAAAACATATACGGTACCATAAAAAAAAAACAGGTCACTGAACCCTAATGGCTTACCAGTCCACTTTTAATATGTTAGGCTAAATTAACATGTTCAGTAATCATCCATTAGAACAGATGCTGCAGAGATCAGTCGGGGAAAAAAAGTTCTACAAACGAACGCACGCACACACACACACACACGCACACGCACACACGCGCACACACGTGCACACAGACACGCACACACACGCACACGCACACACAGACGCACACACAGACGCACACACAGACGCACACACAGACGCACACACAGACGCACACACAGAACTTTTTGTCCATTTTTAAATATCTGCTGTCTGCCGGATCAATTTTTTTTTTTACATTGGAGTCTATGGAGAACAGATCCATTAATGGATTGCTATTTAGTCATCCATTATTCTTGCATTTGTAACGAATCCATTTTTTTCTTACGGGATCCGTTACAAATGGAAGATAAATAGCAATCCGTTACCGGATCAATTCTCCATAGACTCCAATGTTAAAAAACGGATCTGGCAGAAATCATTTTGCCAACGGATCTTCACAGGATCTGTTCTAATGGATGATTACAGGACATGTGAACTCAGCCTTAAACAGGCAAAAGGTTACCCTAATTTTCAATATAAGATTATATAATGTTCTGTTGTGTTCAGTAGTTTAAATGGTATTTACTAAGATAGCATGCATAGTATAGGTGATAACTAGTGATCGTCGTGGGCATATTTATTGCTCATGGGAAAAGTCAAGACAACCTACTCAAGTATACCGCATGTCTCTAGCTTACTGAAACGCTGCTCCATTCCAATGGGAAACTGCTGAGCCCCGTTCTATGAATTAGTGGGTGTCCCAATGGTGGGACCCCCAGCGATTAACAGTTTATTTATTACTTTATTACTTATTTTTATTTTATGTTATTTGACAACTTACTATTTTGGTACAAACCCTTTAGTGGTTATATCTGTGAGGTAAGAAAACATTTAATTGTCTCAACATAAACTGAAGATATCGCTACAAATACACTGAAACCCCTTCAAGGCTATGTGCACACAATATTTGCGGCACAGTTTTCTGCACTATGAAGAGGACATACTGTACTTATTCAGACCAGACTTAGCCAGATGTTGTGTTCCACTATATAATACTGGCTATCTTGTGAAGACTATCTCTGGAACACATTTTTTTATACAATTTTGGGTCATTGTCTCAAAAACTCTTCACAGAATTGTATTTAGAACAGTGAAGTTTAGTTTATGGCAGTAGTTATTCCTGAAGACTGGACTATTAACTAATTCTTGAGTAACAACAGTTATGGCTCATGCACATGTTGTGTAATTGCATGCGTCCTGCGTCCCCAGCACAATCTATGTAGTGCGCACGTTGCTTTTATGAACGCAGCGATTTGGGTGCTAAAATTTTGACCCAGATCCGTGCATTCATAAAATGAGCATGTCAATTATTTGTGCGCTTTGGATGCAGCTCCCACTCTGTCTATGGTGGGGGCAGCAGCCAGAGCGCATGAAATCAGCTTTTTTTGTACAGAAAAACTGCATTCATTATGCAGTGTTTCTGCAGCGATTTGAAGTGCACACGTGCTGTCAAATCGCTGCAGAATATTCAGCAGTTACGTGCGCATGAGCCCTAAAAAGGACTTGTCACTTGATAAAACAAAAATAAAAATAAGTTAAATATCCTCTAAAAATCCTCATGCTCCCCTGAATCTGCTGTTCTTTTCAGTTTTGTGCTGCGTTGCTCCATTGCAGAGATATTCACATTTGTTTCTTCTGGAGCGCAATATGTGAAACCTCCTCTTTGCAATCTATGTGTATTTCGCACACTGCAGAAATTTTCTGCATAAAACCTGCACCTTCTGGCCAAAAATACCCGCACTATAAAATGCATGCATTTTTGTGCGTGTTTGTGCCATGAGGTTTTTTTATGACATCAATGGGTGGGAGAGTTACAAAACGCTGGAAAAAAAACGCACCAACAATTGACATGCTGCAGTTTATTTTCAATCTGAAAGCAAAAAATAAGCAACATGAGCACAGCACTTAAGGATTTTCATTCACTTTATTGTCATTACTGGAATGAAGAAAGACATGCACATTTGGGTCACAAACTGCACCAAAAAAAGGATCAAAGATACACAGTAGGTTGTGTGCCCACGATCAGGGTTTACAGTGTTTTGGACATTTGCATTTTTGCTGACTCGAAAACACTGCTTTGTACAGTACAAGCACAGTGGATGGGATTTATAGAGATCCCATGCCGACTGTGCTTGTTTTTCCCACAACGTAAACTGACATCCGATACGGCCTTCTGAGCTGCAGCATGTCAAATTTATTTCTGTGGAGCCATGAGTGTTCTCCGCAAGGAGAACAGAGAGAAATACCGCAGTGGCCCAAACCATGATCATAGGCACGGGCACCTGCAGTCTCCTGCGGAGAGCAGCCACAGCCCCGCAGGAGAGGACATGCTGCATCCAAGATGCATGTCCGGATCGTGGGCACGTACCCGAACTGGGTATTTCTTTAGCCTTCTCTGGGGGTGTCTTGCTATCACTTCCTCTCAGATGGTGCCAATCACAACTCAGCAGCTGACCTAGCAGTCTCCAACACTGCTAAGCTGTTATTGGTAACGTCTGAGAGGGAGGAATATAAGGCCGGTTTCACACATCCGGCTTTTTGCCGTTTTGCCGGATGCGGCGCTCTCCCGTACAGTTAATACAGTACAATGACAGAGCAACAAGCGCCGGTCACATGCTGTCATGTGACCGGCGCATGTGACCCGGAAGTTACAGCGCTGTCATTGTACTGTATTAACTGTACGGGAGAGCGCCGCATCCGGCAAAACGGCAAAAAGCCGGATGTGTGAAACCGGCCTAAAAAGTGAATGCTCCAGAGACGACTGAAGAAACGTCCAGTTGGACTGCAAAAGACAGATTTCACATAGTGTTCTCCAGAAGAAAAAAAATGTGACTATCTCTGCAATGTAAAAGAGAAAGAATAGCTGAATTGGGGAAGCTCGAAGTTTTCATTTGGCTATTTTTTTTAATAAGTGAAAGTCTATAAAATATACAATGTTGAAAAAATATAGCTGTAAAATTGCTATGAGTTTGTCTAAAGACATATGTAGATAGAGACATAGAAGAACAAAAAATGCAAAATATGTCACACAGCCATTTATTCCATTTTTGGATGTAAACAATGTCTTAAAAACAACAATCACACAACTCAAGGAACACCACAAACCTTTATTTGGAGCAAATGACTGCAACTGTCCGGGGAGATAAAATATTCTTCTACTGTCCCTGCCCTCAAACTATAAAGATGAGATGTACAGTGCTGTTTCTGTACATGTAATTCAGTGTGACTGGTGCTGCTTCCTCTCCGGGACGTTAGCATCTCCCAATATGTGAAGTTACATCCCAGAGAGAAGGGACAGTAGAAGAACATTTTAAATCCCTTGAGTACCCCTCTAAAGCCACCAGCCCCTTCCAACAAAATAATCTGGAGTGCATGAAAGTTCTCTAAATTCCTTTTTTATATATTTTATTTTAAAAGGAGAAATCAAATTTAGAAAAAGTAGCAAACACAGGGTTACTCAAATAGGGGTCTAGCTGGTAACAGCTTAAGGCCTAGGACACACAGCGAAAAAAACGGTGCGAGTGGAATGTGATTTAAAAAAAAAAAAAAAAAAAAAAAAAAAAAAAAAATCGCATTCCACTCGGACCAATATTACTCTATGGGGCCTCTCCCATGAGCAATTATTTTCTCAGCCCTAATCGGACCGAGAAAACAGTTGCAGCATGCTGTGAGTGTAATACAATCCTGTTTCACTCGAACCCATGCAAGTCTATGGGGAGAGAGAAACATCACACTGCACTCGCGTTACACCGGTGTAATGCGAGTGCAGTGCAAGAATTGCAATAGCCGGCAACGGAGGAGGGAGATAAATCCCTCCCTCCCCTCCACAGTGTCAGCCCTCCCCTCTGCAGCTGTGGTCTGATTGCACGATCGGACCACAGTCGCATAACCCTCGCATGACACTCGGCTGCTGCTGCGTGAGCCAAGTGTCACGCAAGGCATCGCAAATAACCCCGTGTGGCCTCAGCCTAAGGCCCGTTTCACACGTCAGTGAAAAACAGGATTCACGGCACACGTGGGTTGTCTAAGTGCAATCCGGGCTCCGTTCTCCGTGGCCCGTGATTGCACTTAGAAAACAACTCACCTGCGCCCGCTCCCGCTGTCCATGGTGCTGATCGCTCCCGCGGTGCAACATCCGGCCGGCGCTGACCCCCGCAGCAGCTGCTTCCTGGTCGGCTGTGTCGTGCATCATTAAGATGCGCGACAGTAATGAGCCGGCTCAGAAGCAGCAGGGAGGACGGGCTGCAGAGAGCGCGGCTGAAGCCGGGTGAGTTAAAATGTTTATTATTTTAAATGCACGTTTTTTTCTGGCACGTGTTTCACGGACCACACCACTGCGTGGTCCGTGGGACATCAGTGATGCCAGAAAAAAATGGACATGTCTCCGTGCAGCAATCACGCACACGCGGGTACGCCGCATGGAGATACGTGCAGTGAAAAATCACTGACGTGTGAGCAGACCTATTCATTATAAAGGGTCTGCGTATGTCAGTGATTCTGGTACGTTTAAAAAAAAGCACAAACGTACCAGAATCACTGACGTGTGAAAGGGGCCTAAAAGAGTATTCGACAGCACTATTCCATTACTGGTGTAACCTCTACAACGCTAAAGTTAGGGACCAGTTTAGTAATATACATTGATAATTCACTATATACTATTGTACTCCCTGTCTTGAAAAAGGGCAATGAATTATATTTGCTGCACAACTGTAGAAACAACCAACATCAGGTTAATTTCAAAACAAATTACAACCTAGGCAAGTTAGAACAACCCTACATGCTATTATGACTAATATTTTTACTTGCATAATCAAAACAATAAAATGCAAAAATTATCAGTGTTTAGGTAAATACTATCTTGTAAGCTGCATATTGCTAAATATACGGGATTATGACAAAGGTGCTTTACATTCAAGACCCTGTGTTTAGTATCATCTAAAGGCCGGGCTCCATTACTAGAAAATCTTTAGAGGCTGACAGCCATGGAAAGTGTGCCCAGATTGACTTGGCATAAAAACTGCAGCTAATTAATGAAGACAGTCACTGGCATAATGCAGGTGCGGTCAGCTTATTTATTTATTTTTTAAATTAAAAGCTTACCACACCTTTCCCATGTGAATGCTCATACTGGAACGAACATTAAAAATACAAGAATTAAGGATATTTTATAGTTTTGGGGGTAATGTGTGCAGATCATTCTACTCATCTTTATTTTTCCATATCATAACGGGTGATTTTCCGTTTTTTGTTTTTTTTTTTATTATTTTTTTTTTTTGCTCCCCTTCTTCTGAAAGCAGTAACTTTTTTATTTTTCTGTCAATCTTGCCATATGAGGGCTTGTTTTTTGCAGGACGAGTTGTACTTTTAAATGAAAATGAAACCATGAGTTTTCCCATATAGTGTATCAGAAAAAGTAAAAAAAAAATTGATTGCACGATTGTTTTTTGAAAATTTTATTCATTGTGTTCACTATATGGCAAAATGATTGATGGGTAGATGTGATGCCTCAGGTCGGTATGAGTTCGTAGACACCAAACATGTATAGGTTTACTTTTATCTAATGGGTTAAAAAACATTCGGAAGTTTGTCTAAAAAAAAGTGGGGCACTTTTGCACCATTTTCCAAAACCTGTAGTGTTCTTATTTTTCAGGATCTGGGGCTCAGCAATATTTTATTTTTTGCGTCTTGAGCTGATGTTTTTAATTATAAAACTTTTGCGCAGATGCTATGTTTTGATTGCCTGTTATTGTATCTTGCGCAAAATTTGCGTCGACCAAAAAACATAATTTTGTCGTTTGGATTTTTTTTGCCCCTTCGCCACTTAGTGATTAGATTTATCGATTTTAAATTTTGATAGATTGGCTATTTCTGAACACAGCGATACCAAATATGTGTATATTTTTTTTAAAAAAATGTTTAACCCTTTAATTTTCAATGGGGCGAATGGGGGGTGATTTGAACTTTTTTTTTATTATTATTTAAAACTTTTTAAACTTTTTTTTATGTTACTAGTCTCCATATGATGCTATAACCATCAGCAGTCTGATCACTTGTTCATTTCTCCTGATCATAGCTGCACAGCTCAGACCAGGAGAAATGCTGCTCTCTTTTTACAGTCAGCACTCTGCTGGTTGTAAGAGGAAATGAGTCATGGTAGCACAGGAGTCATCACATGACCCTGTGCTACTACGACAACCATTGGCTCCCCGTGATCTCACGTCACGGGGCCTCCGATGGCGGTGGGTAAGTGTGTGTTACCTGCTGCGGCACTTTGCATCATGCTGTCACATTGTGACAGCGCGATCCAAGGGGTTAACAGGCCTGATAGACGCACGTGTCAGCTATTCAAATCATCTGACTTGTGCAGGGATCGTAGCGGGCTCAGCGCAGCAGCCGGTGATTACCCCGACATGCATGAGCCATGATGTACCCAGTGTCATAAAGAGGTTAAGCAGATAAGACTACAATCTACAGAATATCACCTTGGCTCAGTCCTAAATAGTAGCTTTTCATCATGTCTCCCATGGCAAACCAGCAACCTGCCATGGAGAGAGCAATATACTAAGGCCACATGCACACTCTGAGTATTTGGTATGTTTTTTACATCAGTATTTGTAGCCAAAACCAGGAGTGGAACAATCAGAGGAAAAGTATAATAGAAACACGGGCACAACTTCTGTATTTTTTACCCACTCCTCGTTTTGGCTACAAATACTGAGGTTAAAAAAAAAACAAAAAGCTGACTAAATACTCAATGTGTGCACTTGGTCTAAATATGAGCAATACACAAAGCAAATACAAGACAAAAAAAAATAAAATTATATATATATATATATATATATATAAAAGACTAACTCTTGAAGCTCATCAAGAGAATGCCAAGAGTGTGCAAAGCAGTAATCAAAGCAAAAGGTGGCTACTTTGAAGAACCTAGAATATAAGACCTATTTTCAGTTGTTTCCCACTTTTTTTTGCTAAGTATTACATTCCACATGTGTTAATTTATAGTTTTGATGCCTTCAATGTGAATCTATATTTTTAAGAGTCATGAAAATAAAGAAAACACTTTGAATTAGAAGGTGTGTCCAAACTTTTGGTCTGTACCACACACACTCTCTCTCTCTCTCTCTCTCTCTCTCTCTCTCAAACGTGTACAATATATTTCGATATGGGAATGGAGAATACTTTCTAATTGCTGTGAGTCTGACCACTGGTACCCCAGGACCCAGGACCCCGTCTTGAATGGAGAGAAGGTGCACATACACGGCCATTACTCTATTCATTGTTAATGGAACAGTGATATGACTGGACAATAAAACAGATATTGCTTAGCTTTTCTTTTGAATATTAACAAAACCAAGTTCTCATAACTTCTTTGAGAAAATCACCCCAAATGCTCTTCTAGACGAGTCATCCTCTCATAGAAGTCAATATGCTGTACATAATATAAATAAACTGAATATCTGCCACAGAGTCTGGACTTGGTAAAGAAGCCATTTTTGCAGAAATATGTCACTATTTTCATAACTATATTTCAAAATAATGGTACGAGAAGCAGATGGTCACATCCAATGGACATCACGTTCCCATACAAAGAGACAGCATTTTGGTCAGAAATTATAATCATGTTAAGGAGCCAAACAATACATTTCTCAGCGGGCAATCTATCACATTTGGTAAATGAGAATATTAGCACATGGGCATATGAATCTCAGGCTGTCTTATTAGCGTCCAGTCATGCAAACTCTTACAAGATTCACGCTTCTGTGAACTTTGCCTCCTAGCACCTTCTGCTCTTAGGCTATGTTCGCACGTTGCGTTTTTTCCCGCGTTTCTGCAGCGTTTTTGGCTGCAGCGTTTTTGTGCCAAAACGCATGCGTTTTTGTTTTCCAGCAAAGTCTATGGGAAAAGCTGAAATCCTGTCTGCACTTTGCTTTTTTTTCTGCAGCGTTTAATTTGCATATTTGTGGTCAAAAACCATGCTGAAAGAGAAGCAGCATGTCAGTTGTTTTTGCCATTTCTGCAGCGTTTCCTTAACATTGGAGTCAATGAGAAATGGCAAAACGCAACCAAAACCACAATTCCTGCGTTTTTCATGCTTTTTACCTGCTTTTTCCCAGCGTTTTTGCCTCCAAAAACGCATGCTTTTCTGGTCAAAAATTAAAGGGTTCTAATGTTCCTTTACACACACACAATAACCGAAAATTTAAATGCTAAAAAATAATAAACTTGACTTAGTTTTCTGTTATAATGTGCATAACCGCTATTATTTCATTATAATTGATATTTTCCATATAATTTTATTAAAAGTTAATTTTATACTTTTTTCACTTTTTTCTTTCTTTTTGACTAATTCAACTTTATTTCTCAGTGTCTTGATCTCAAAAACGCATCTGCAGAAACGCAGGTGAAAACGCAGGTAAAAAGCGCTAAAAACGCACTAAAAACGCGGTAGAAACGCATGCGTTTTTAGCGCTAAAAAAATGGTCAAAAGCCATTTGGTCAAAAACCAAGGGAAGGAAAACGTGCAGAATAAACTGCAGGTACTCCGACGCAACGTGCGCACATAGCCTTACAGTGGAAACTTTGGGAACCAAAGTAAAAATCTGTGCCCTTACCTCAACATGTTGTTGTCTGGGCAGAAGCAAAAACTGCTGTCATAGCTTTAGCTTCTTGTTACAAATTATGATGTAAATCAGTATTAACATTATTAATTAAAGAAAAATGGAGCATTTAATTAATTCTAGAGATGAGCGACCCCAAACTGTAAAGTTTGGTGTTCGGACTGAAACAGACTTTACAAAAATTAAGTGTCAGAGTTCGGTTGATGTACGTATGCGGACCACTCGCAAGAGCATCACTGTGCTCAGGTGTGCTCAGTGATCAGCCCAGTGTGAGCCGCTGGCAGTGTCTGAATGCCTCACACTGGGGGTAAAAACAGTATGATCGGATGAAGTGTGAACAAATAAAATGTAAAAAAAAAATTAAAAATCTCCGCCCACCCCCTGCAAGTAATCTGTTTATGGCTGGCTTTATAAAAGGGGCTGAGAGCCAAACTGCCTAATCAGTGACTTCCAATAGGGTTCAGGTCAAGTCTGGGTCCAGAACAAAATTGTATCTAAAGTCCGGCTGAACCTGCAGAACTGAACTTCAACGCGTCCGCCCAACTCTAAGGGGTACTTTGCACGTTGCGACATTGCTACTGCGATCTCGTCGGGGTCAAATTGAAAGTGACGCACATCCGGCGCCGGTAACTAAGTCGCAACGTGTAAAGCCTAGAAGCACCGATAAACGATCGTAAAAGCGTCGAAAATCGGTGATCTGTGTAGTGTCGGTCATTTCTATAATTTCGCTGCAGCGACAGGTACGATGTTCCTTGTTCCTGCGGCAGCACACATTGCTGTGTATGAAGCCGCAGGAGCGAGAAATATCTCCTTACTTGCGTCCCGCCTGCAATGAGGAAGGAAGGAGGTGGGCGGGATGTTTACGTCCCGCTCATCTCCACCCCTCCGCTTTTATTGGCCGCCTGCTGTGTGACGTCGCTGTGACGCCGCACGACCCGCGCCCTTAGGAAGGAGGCGGGTCGCCGGCCAGAGCGACGTCGCAGGGCAGGTAAGTGCGTGTGATGCTGCCATAGCGATAATGTTTGCTACGGCAGCTATCACAAGAGATCGCATTTGCGAAGGGGGAGGGGACTATTGCGCTTGGCATCGCTACACTTGGCTAGTGATATCGCAGCGTGCAAAGTACCCCTAAGGCGGGCTTTGCACACTACGACATCGCAGGTGCGATGTCGGTGGGGTCAAATCGAAAGTGACGCACATCCGGCGTCACTTGCGATGTCGTAGTGTGTAAATCCTAGATGATACGATGAACGAGCGCAAAATCGTCGTCATCGTATCATCGCTGCAGCCTCCGACATTTCCATAATGCCGGGGGAGCGACAGGTACGATGTAGTTCCTCGCTCCTGCGGCAGCACACATCGCTGTGTGTGAAGCCGCAGGAGCGAGGAACTTCACCTTACCTGCCTCCCGGCTGCAATGAGAAGGACGGAGGTGGGCGGGATGTTTACATCCTGCTCATCTCCGCCCCTCCACTTCAATTGGCCGCCTGCCGTGTGACGTCACTGTGACGCCGCACGACCCGCCCCCTAAGGAAGGAGGCGGGTCGCCGGCCAGAGGGACGTCGCACGGCAGGTATGTGCGTGTAAAGCTGCCGTAGCGATAATAATCGCTACGGCAGCTTTCACTATATATCGAACGTGCGACGGGGGCGGGACTATCGCTGCAGCATCGGTAACACATTGTTACCGATGTTGCAACGTGCAAAGCCCGCCTAAGGCTTGCCTAAGGCTATGTTCACACACTGCATCTTTGAGTGCATTTTTGAGGTCACAAAGATGCACCCAAATGCATGCCTCTCCTTATTTGCCCTTTGCTACATACGGGACTGGATCCTACTTGAGCACCTACCAAACATAAGTGCCGTGTTTATCCACAATATCTTTCCTCCCTTTTGGATGCAGAAAGTTAGAAAGCAAAGAATGGTGCGCTCTTGACAATACAAGAAGAGAATCACTCTTTATGGGTCAACACTGTTATACACCTGTCCGGGGTCTGGGCTCTGCTCCCTTTTTCCCAGTCCGTTAAACTTTCTTGTCCTCCCTGTCAGGCTTTGCAAGTAGCCCAGCATCCTCCCATGTACTTAGCGTTCTAGCCCTCTATAAGGCCTTCCAAGACACAAACCTGTGTCTTGGTATTAAGAGCCTTAGTTTGTCTGTGCAGTGCGACCTGTCTGTGGTGTCCAAGATGTCTCCCGTCTGCCAGTGACTTCCATGTCTACTACATGTCTGCAGTCTCCATGTTTCTTGTCTGCCCTATCTCTACCACCTGTTTCCAGCCTTTCAGGACCTGCTACCTGTCTGCGATCTCCTGTTTACCCTGGATTCCAGGACCTCTGCTACCTGTCTGCGGTCTCCAGGATATCTCCTGTCTGCCTACGACTTTCAGTACCTCCATCACATGTCTGCGAATCCAGGAAGTCTCCTTTTTCTGGCGCTTCTCAATTGCACAGTCACCAATGGCCCCTTTGCCCACCTGGACCTTGGGCTTTGAGGATCCACCTCACCTTGTGAGGCTGACAAATATCTGCATGCAGTAAACTCCTACTATACCAAAATGTAGAGATCTACCATTTTTTTGGGGCTACTCCTGGGCAATCAGAATATCAGAAAAGTCAGACTGTAATACATAATACACGCCTACAGTGTTGTGACTCAATGATCAATTTATTTTGCTTGCAAGGAAAATTTGTGCCGCCCCCAGCAGCGGAAAAATGATGGGCGTCATGGAAAAAGGGACTTTGAATCGCGACTTTCACCTTTCAAGGCGCACGTCACCCATGTTAGTGGGTCCTGCTCGCATCCTGTTCGTGACGCCAAGTTTTCCTATAAGTTGTGCCGACGGGCTGCTCAGACCCGGATCCGCAGTGGCTCGAGGGGTCTCTGGATCCGAGGCAGCGTCGCGCGGCACCCTCGGAAATAAAAGGGGGGATAGTTTGTGGTTTTGGGGTAATGTTCGTGATGCCACCCACGGTGTGTGGTAACGTGAGGGACCACTGCTGCCGGTTTGGGGAGCCCGGGGACACCTGTGTGTGGCAGCTTAAGTTGTTAACCCTATGGGGAGATAAGGTATGCACACCAGTGACTATGTAAGGGGAATACATGGAATAGCAGAAACTGCTGTGTGAATGCTGACTTGAAAAATCCAATAGCTATATGAAGAGTGAAAATGTGAAAAATGGAATCTGCATTACTGCCATGAACATATGAATCAAGAGAAATTTAGCTACTGAATTGATCAATGCAATAGAGCCCCAACACTACGCCAAAGTATTTCTCTACGTTGGGGTCCCTAGCTTGTGTGTGTCCTCTCATGCAGTTAAAAAACTGGTGTGCATACCTTATCTCCCCATAGTGATGTTTTTTTAGGTTTTTTGCACCCAGTTCAGACTTAGAATGGTGTTCCAAACGTTATTCGTTATTATAAGTTGTTAACCCCTCCGTGGGCAGGGGAGTGGTGTCCTGGGGTCCGGTGATGGATGGAGTGGGGAGCCCGTCGGGTGCAAGGGGGATAACATGTACTCACACAGTCCAAAGTCACTGACGCTGACACCAGGTAAACCAAACTCTTGAGCACTCTGTAGTCCTTGGGCGAGCAACGCTGGGTCCGTGCCCTTTTGGTGTTGCCGGTTGACCTGAAGCCTTGTCCCTTGGCACTGTGTGTCCTACGTGTGGATCCCTTACACTTGAAGAGTTTCGGGTCCACTCACCTGCGTGGCTAGCAGGGTAAGCTTGCTCACAGGGTTCACGTTTGGAATTTTCTGGACGGTTGTGGGAAGTCCTATCCCACTTGTTACGCTAGTACCCCCGATTCTGGAGCGGGTGGGGAACAGTTCCTGAAGATTACGTTCCCGTCGGGTGAATTACTGGGCTGCGTGAAGCTACTTCCCAGCCTAGGGTCCGCGAACCTCGTCCTGCCCTGGTCCCTGCCCGATTGTAGCACAAGGCAGCCGGCCCACTCTCTGTAGCGGCACTGTGCAACCTGTCACTACCCCCTGCGACCGGGGTTCTAGCTCCTTCTGGACAGTCCAACGTCTGGCACCTGGGACGGGTACAGGAGCCCAGCTCCACAGCGTGACCTCTCACTGTCACTGCTGAACTTCAACTTCTCCTCAACTGCACTGACACTTCTGCCCTCCTTCTACCAGCCCCCCATCTGGGTGGCCCTATTCCCCTCAGGCTGCCCAATGGGTTTTTGGTGGGTGTGGTGCAGAAGTGTTCCTCAGGATTTGTGTACACCTGTTGGTAGCAACACCAAAGTGACAGGACCCGTAACCAAGGAGGAGCGGGTACCATGCAGAAGGGCAGATTGCATGGCACCCTTGTGACGACCTGATAGGCCAGGGCGTCACAAATTCATATCTATATTAAGGCTAAAAATGATAGAGAAAAAAACATTTTATTGAACAAGTTGTCGTAAGTTTTACAATGATTTTAAAGGACAATATATAGCAGGAGAAAAACCCCAATGTACTTATACAGCAATGCAGAAATAAGGAGTGATTATTACTTTTATTGTTAAGCCCAGCATTTAGTAAACCTTGTTGCTGCGAGGAGGCATAATAATACATTCCTGATAAGATATCCTTATCCGGATGAATCTGAAAAAAAATATTTCTATCATCCAATTATTTTGAGCCATTTGAGGCCTTGACAACTACACAGCCTCTATTGATACTTGCCTTAAGCCTACGTTTCCATAGAAACTGTATGCGCTCTTAAGCATTTAATAATGCTCTGCCACATGTACCATTCCCATCCATCCAGGGATACTTAGCATTCAGATGTTCTAGTCAGTAATGGCACATACAGTACATGGTATACAGGCTTTTATTTAGCGTTCAATTTCTCTCCCTTGGGCTCCTATTGTATTATTCCCTTCCAGAGAGGTGAATGCACTGAAATATAATGCACTCGCTTCACCTAGTCACTCGCTTGCATCTAATTTGTCCAGCAAGCTCTTATTTTATTAAAAACCATAAATTAGGCATATGCTCACAAGGGTGTATTTTTCATAGCACTTAGCAAATGATGGCTTTTTATGTGCTGATCAGAAGTATAAGAATTGCATATCCTCCTAAGATGATCAGGAATGAAGGGATGAAGAATAATCATTTAATAAGCAGGACGATCATATAGAAAATAAGACGCGATGAGCAGTCATGTGGCATAATGCTGCACTCCGGATGACTCATGTATCTGCTCCGCTGTGTGTGGGGGAAGGGGGATTGGATCTGTCGGTTCATTTTGGAAAGATATTCACAGAGCTCTGGTACTTTATATGTTAATGTGTAAACTTGTCATTGTCAGGCTTCAATAATATAAAAAATCCTCTTATTCGGAAAGGGAGCACCTCACAGTATTTTTACTAATTGAAACCGGATAGTGATATTTAGTCTTTTTTTTTTCTAATGTGTTTTTTTTTTTTTCATAGTAGATATTTTCCATATTCTTTAGATGATTATGGGAGCTGTCATCTTGTCTGAGCTGCGTCTATGAGTGTTTAGATTGTGAAAGGGGCTGGAAGAATAAAAAAGCTCAATAGAGTCTTAGCGGTGTACAACGGAAAGAATGAGTGAGGGGGATGCACTTACCTGATGGAGTTAAAAGGCTGAGGAAAAAGCGCACAATAGGGTCTTACCAGATATTAAGGGGAAATGTACAAGGAATGACACTCACCTAGAGAGGCTGTGTAAGTCATAACCCCTATGCAAGCCTCAGATAATGGCGGCTGCCGCAGCCCCACGAGGCTTAAACTTCAATGCTGGAGAGGAGAGATGGGGTTAATGCCACGCTGCTGGCAAAGTAATAGACTGTTGATTTTAATCAATTCTTCTTTATTTTACAGGTCTACGCGTTTCAGAGGTCAAAGGCCTCCTTCATCAGGACAAAGTAAAAATCAATAGTTGGTTTGTTGATTTTTCATTTGTCCTGATGAAGGAGACCTTTGACCTCAAATGCGTAGACCTATAAAATTAAGAAGAATTGATTAAAATCAACAGTCTATCACTTCGGCAGCAGCGCAGCATTAACCCCGTCTCTCCTCTCCAGCATTGAAGTTTAACACCTGATGGAGTTGAGAGAGGCACAACTCCTGAAGAAGCATAAAATAAGCGGCTGCTGCGGCTCCACAGAATGCAAAGATCAAAGAATAGGAGACAATGAATGTCGTGTTCGCTGCTGGCGATCCAACGGCATTCAGACCAGAGAATGAAGAACATGGGGTTTCTTGAAGTCTACACATTTCGAAACCCACTGGTTTCATCAACAGGACGAACCATCATGATGTCCTGTCTGAACTCCACTGACCCGCCGGCAGTGCGGATTATATACATTGTCTCCTATCCATTGACTATGAATATTTAGATATCTGATTTACAGCATCCATATACACCATCAGCTGGTACTGCTCTGACTGCAAGGAGTATTTTGTGAGCATGCTCTGTGATCTGTCCAGAGGTTATCGTGCAGGAGGGTGGATTGTAACATTACCTATTGTGAACAGTGGACCCTGTGATATAGCTAAATACAGCAGGTGAAATGAAGTATTGAACAAGTCACCAAATTTTTAATTAAATATATTTCTAAATCTCCCTTCACACATCCTTGAATAAAACGCTCATTTAGCACAGTGAATGGTGCGGTTGTGTGTGTGTTCAGAGTGTGCTGTCAGTGTGCTCTCCGTGTGCTATCTGTGATGACACATGGACAGCAGGAACTTCTATACTCACCTGTCTCCACCGCTGCTGTCAGTGGCAAGTGACAGCAGCACTGAAGACAGCAGGGCTGGAGACAGGTGACTTTAGAAAATCATTTTATTTCAAAGACACGTGTTTTCTCCGGTACGTCACACTGATCACATCAGGGTGTGGTCTGTGTGACATGACTGCTGCCGGAGAAAAACAAACTTGGCTCCGTGCGAAACACATGGACATGCGTGTGTGCCACAAAGACACACGTTTGTACGTTCGTGAGAAAACACAGATGTGTGTGCAGACACTTTTTTTTTTAATAGGTCTGCGTATGTCCATATCTGTGGTACATATGAAAATAGACATCATACGTACCGGAATCAGAGGCGTCATAAATCACGGACATGTCAAGGTGACCTAAAGAAGCTATTGACATGAATTTCTCATCAGATGCCGGTAACAACACATCCTATCCCCCCAGGCAAAGAAATCAAACTATAGATGTCCATAAATTTAGTGATGTGTAATAATGAGAAAAGGATTTGGTGGGGTCGGCAACTATCTGATATGTAATGGAAACTATTGACTCTCCCCCAAGAAATGTTGCCAGGGACGATAATGGTCGCATGTTTTCGATTTAATTGTCCAATTTTTTTTGTTTTGAAGCAGATAACTCTGCTCTTCCCATGGAGAACATATGAACACCTGACTGATGATTCATGTATATGGGGAGTTGGGCGAGCTGTTGGTCAAATGAATATTTTGGCCTCATACACAAAGCATTAAAAGTGAATAAAGAGTGTAAAGTACTATATGCAGCAATCAATAAAAAAAATTCCTGTTGGATGTAAGAAGGAAAAAAATTGTATTAGGTTTCCGTATATAAAGGGAAAAAAAACGTAAAGAGCGGAGCAGAATTGGTTTTTACATGGTCCCTGCAACTTGGAATTTGCATTGTGCATTTATATGGCCATGTGATAATACAAGCACTGAAGAGCTTTTTCACTGAGCTGTACTGATGTAGTTTTAGAATTCGTAAAATCAAAAGTACTACAAAAACGAAGACCAACCAACTTTTCAATTCTGATTGTGTCTTCGGCAACTGTAATGTGAGCCTTAATATGGCCTTGAGCCCTAATAAGGCATTGAACCTTAATGCCCGGTCACACACAATGAGATCACTAACGAGATCGTTGCTGAGCCACAGTTTCTGTGACATAGCAACGATCTCGCAAGTGATCTTGTTATGTGTGACACCTACCAGCGATCAGGCCCCTGCTGTGAGATCGCTAGTCGTTGCCGAATGTCCGAACAATTTTCTTCAAAGACGAAGTCCTGCTGGGCAGGACGCATTGCTGTGTTTGACGCCTACCGCTGTGTTTTCACGCCTGTGTTTGATCGTTATACATGTCGCTCATCGTTACTGTGTCGTTGTTATCAGGTCGTATCGTTGTCGGGATTGCTGGTAAGTCATTGTGTGTGAAGCCTGCTTTACATGTTACGATTTCGCATACAATATATCGCATGTGATCGTAACTGCCCCCATCGTATGTGTGGCACGTTCAATTTGTTGAATGTGCCGCACAAGCGATTATTTCCCGTTACACGTACTTACCTACCATACGACCTCGATGTGGGCTTCCTGGAGTGGGAGGGACGTTCGGCGTCACATCGACGTTACGTGGCAGCCGGCCAATAGAAGCGGAGGGGCGGAGATGAGCGGGACGTAAACATCCCGCCCACCTCCTTCCTTCCGCATAGCCGGCGGGTGCCATGGGACGCAGGTAAGCTGTGCTCATCGTTCCTGTGGTGTCACACGGAGCGCCGTGTGCTGCCACGGGAACGATGAACAACCTGCTGTAGGAAAAATAAACGATATTGTGAAACTGAGCGACAAGTACACGACTCACGATTTGTGAGCGATACTGCGTCGCTCAGAGGTGTCACACGAGACAACGTCGTGTACGATGCCGGATGTGCGTCACGAAAACCGTGACCCCGATGATGCATCGCACGATCGGTCGTCTCGTGTAAAGCACCCTTGACTGGGCCTTTAATATAGCCATGTGATAATATAAGCTCTGAAGAGCTTTTACACTGAGCTGTAGTGACGCAGTTTTAGAATTCGTAAAATCAAAAGTACTACAAAAAGGAAGACCAACCAACCTTTCATTTCTGATTGCGTCTTCAGTAACTGTGATGTGATCTACATGGACCGTGGAGAGCGAAGTATAAAAGTGAACTATTAAATTTACAGACAACATATGAAAAAAGATGGCAGAAAATAGAAACTCAGTGTAACTTTGTAAGCAAAAGAAGCTGAAATGCCTTTGCAATGTACGGCTGGAAGTATTAGCAGCACAAGCAAAAACTGACGGGAATTAGGGACTTGTAGGTGACCTGGAAATGAGAATTATTTGTGAGCCACCATTCTGATTATTAGGTAGAAAAGCTGAAGAAAAGCACAAAGGAGACTAGACACAGAGGAAAAGCAACAGGAGGCCAATTAATTATCTGAAGGTCACACAAAGCAGGAGTTGTGCAGGTGGGACTAAAAGCCAAATAGTCTCAGGTTAGGCTACTTTCACACATCAGTTTTTTGCCATCAGGTTCAATCCGGAAAAAAACGGGTAAAACGGATCCAGTACCGCATCCGTTTTTTCCCCATAGACTTGCATTGTTACCGGATTGTACCGGATGGCTTTGCGGTGCATCCGTTTTTTTCCGGATGCGGCAAAATAAATAAATGCGGCGGCCGGAGGCAACGTAGCTTGCAACGTTTTTTTGTCCGGCAAAAAAAACGCATCGCGCCGGATCCGGCGCGATACGGCGTGTTTTACAATAGAAGCCTATGGACGCCGGATCCGGCGTAATGCGGTAAAAAACGGATGCGGCCGCCGGATCCGTTTTTGTTAACTGCGCATGCACCAATGTAATTAACAAAACGGATCCAGCCAAAAACCGGACGAAAAGGATGCAAAAACGGATGCAAACCGTATCCACCGGATCCGTTTTTTAACGGATCCGGCATAACGGATCCGTTAAAAAAACGGATCCGGTGGATACGGTTTTCACTTTTTTTTCAGGATCCGTTGGATCAGGAAAAAAAAGGACTGTGCCTGAATACAGAAAACTGATGTGTGAAAGTAGCCTTACTCAACTCTCCACCAACAAAGACTTCGGAGAGGCAGAAAAAAGTCCCACTTGGAACAGCAGCTGGCAGCCTATAA
Source organism: Anomaloglossus baeobatrachus (assembly GCF_048569485.1). Taxonomy (NCBI): domain Eukaryota; kingdom Metazoa; phylum Chordata; class Amphibia; order Anura; family Aromobatidae; genus Anomaloglossus; species Anomaloglossus baeobatrachus. The sequence goes on from NC_134358.1 coordinate 488,886,069, forward strand.
ATCAAAAGAAGGGGCTATAGACTAAAAGTATGAACAGCCTTTATACCATGAGAAAATGAAATACTCCCTATACCTGGATGCAGCACACACAGGTTACCTGCAGTCGTGTTTAATATGGCATGTTACTCTACATCAGCATTCATTGAGTCTGTCATGGGAGAATGGCATTAATAGTATAAATATGATGATTCCAGAAGAACACTGAGATTGGGGGGTCATATTATTACCAGTATGTAGGAAGCAACTACAAGCCACGTGCCTAATGATGACCCCGATGGTTGGCCCTTATTGAATTTTTCTCCAAACCTTTAATTTCCTCTAACTTGCACAGAGACAAAAAGCAGCATCTAAAAATATTTTGGCAAGATCCACCAAATGTTTAATGTGTATAGGGGTCTTCTGACTATCCCCCAACAAATAAAGTCGGTAAAGTTTGTTTCGCTGGAAGATGAGTCTCCACAGATGGATCTGGCTGCGGTTCACAGGAACATTTCACACAGCTGAGAAGTCGAGGGAGGTAGTCGTTGGTCAAACTAATGTTCGGCCGACGGTTATCAAGTGTTTATGGGGGCTGTGTTTATGGGGGCTGTGATTAATCCAACTGAAATTGGATGAGTGTTAATTTCCCTATCACAAAATCTATTTTTATGTACCGTAGGTTGGCAAGTTGCAACCAGTGTGCTGGCACCTATACCTGCACTTTTGCCGCTCCTCCTTTTCATATATACGGTATATGTATTTATACAATAATTTATTGGGCTTAGTGTGCCTCATGTATACCAAATAATGAGACTCTATTACCTCAAGCGATTAAACTTTACACCTTTCACACAGAGCCAGACCGTATCTCCTGCAGCTGCTTCAATAGCTCCTGGCACTGCATTTTTATCTTGGATGGACCACAATAATTAGGATGCACACACTGAAAGCCTTCAAAACCAGGATTAGCGGCTTAGGAACACCTAGATCGAACAGATGTTTGGGGGGGGGGGGGGGGAGGTTGCCAGTGTATACTAGTTCAATTCAATAATCCATCCAAAACAACTAAATTTAGGTTTATACATTTAATAACCCAATTCTTGCACCAGTGAAAAGATACATATAAATTGTGCTTAAAATTGTAGGTTATGCAACTTCTTCCCTCATTTTAATACTCAAGCCAGACAATGCACAGACAGAAGGGGTCTGTCTTAGCCATTTAAATTAGCTGGACCAGAAAACCGCCTTTACACCCAGCATCGATGTTATCCTCTACGCCAGGGGTCCCCAATCACTGGCCCGCGGACCAGGACCAGGCCATTGGGGTGTTTTGCCAGTCTGCAGCGCCGCCACAGACCAGCAATAAACACTGAAAGTGTGCTCTGACTTTGTGGGGGTGGATGCTGCCCGCTGCCAAGCCCTGCATAATGTTCTCTGCCGGGAGCTGTGACATTTTTGTCACGGCTCCTGGCAGAAAACATTATGTGGGGCATGCCTACCTCAATAGACGCAGCTCACAGCACAGCACATCCTGTGGGACAGGTTGGCAATCTGCCCACAGTGTCATGGCTCCTGGCATAGCTCCTGGTGGGGACCTGGTCTACAGCTCTGTACACCGAGGTCCTGCCAGCACCCCCCGGTCTACAGCATTGTTTGGTGTACAGTGCTACTACCAGTACTGTACAGTGTTACTAATCTACTTGCAGAATTTGCTCAGACAGGGGCAGTGACAAGAACATCATATGTGTCCAGCCCTCTTTTTCCCCCTACTAACTGTATGTTCTCCATAACCCTGCCCCTATATGACCAAAGCCTCGCCCCAGCCCTACCCCTACTTCGCCCTGCCAAGCCATGGAAAAATGGTCTTGCTCGAAGCCGGTCTCTGTTGCAAAAAAGGTTGGAGACCACTGCTCTACATGACCAAGAGCTTCTGCTGTTGACCTGAGACATTAATAGACCTGTCTGGGCCAGAGCAAAAGTTGTGTAATACAGTATATACAACTTACTATACTTCAAGATATTTTTTTTTTCATTTGGTAAAAAGGTTCTTGCTCTGGATTCCTTTGTATTTATAAGCTGCAGGTCCTCAAATCACCTAAAGTCTGCTGACAGCTTTCTACCATGCATAGTACGGTAATAGAAATAAAGCTGTAAGCCACGCAGCAATCCACTAAGCGCATGACCACTATAATCTTGGCGATTGTCACTAGAGAGGTCAGCATAAACCTGGTGACAGATTCCCATCCCCTTAAGATGAAACACTGTCTCATTTATATTCCATGCAGTAGGCAAAATATCCATACTAATGTGCTTAAATCTTAGCAATTATTTTACAATAAGCATCGACAGGAGAGCGTTCATCACATGAAACAGTGTGGGATGAAACATCATGTTTTCCTGTCCGTCATTGTGGGACTTTATCTTGTGATGACTATCAACAGACCACTAATTGAAGGATTGCATCAAAGTCACACAGCACAAAAAAATCAATATAAGGAACGTGTCCATTCACAGGCGGAGATTAGATATAATCAGAGGCAATACATTGGAGAAGCCCTCACATTAAATCAGCATACCTCCTGACAAAGTCGGATATTAACACAAACACATCATTGTTGATATGCAGGGCTGGTAGTCGGCTTTTCATCATATTTCTCTGACCTGACAGAATATTTATTTTTGTAGTAAAAATGAAATATTACAACACAATACAAACTAATGCCTCCCTAAATATACTGTAACGCTGCTTTTACTGGACACAGGTGGATGAAAACTAATATTTTCTGGTTGACTAGTCCCCCTCTCGCAGTCTGCTTCACTTTAGTCGTCAACACAAAATCCACTACATGTCATGGTTTGGACAGCGTGATAAAGAATCCTATTTGGTGTCCTTAGTGTGCTTATTACATATGTCACATATTAAAGGTCACCTTGGTGTTGGACATATTGACAAGTGCAGGATTGTTTGGAACATCATATTTAACCGAGTAAATGTAAATTAAACTAAAAAACTCCCACACAAGAAAATAGGTATAGAAAGGGGGCTGTGAAATGACAACGCTTTATTCAGGCAGATTATTCTTGCAAATTAAAGAGGACCAACCACCAGGATTTTCCTATTTACACTAAATCCAGTGCTATACTGGCGCTAGGATGCCAATTCTAAACATACCTTTAGTTGTGAAATCGGATGTATACTTTCTGAAATACAGGCAAGTAAAGTTTGTTACTTGATTAATAGGTGCTGCAGAATATCTAATAGGTGGGTCGGGTTTTGCTAGTTAACTAAAGAATGTATGTCTGGAACACCAATGGTGTGAACATGGTGCAAGTTGAGTTAGTTACATATAGGCTAGGGACCCCAAAAATAGAGATTACCTTGGCGTTGGTTTTGGGGCTCTTTTGCATTGATCAATACAATGGCTAAATATCTCTTATATTTCTATTGTTCATAGCAGTTGTGAATTTTCCAGCTTTCACTTTTTCAGATAGTTCATTGTATTTTTCAGTCTAGTATTCCCATATCAGTTTTGCTTTTCATCATTTCCATATACATTAAAAAAATTGTTTAAAAGAACAGAGAGTCCTCAGTGGTTGATACCTTTTAATGGCTAACTGAAAAGATGGTAATAATTGCAAGCTTGTCTCGAAAGCTTGCAATTATTACCATCTTTTCAGTTAGCCATTAAAAGGTATCAACCACTGAGGACTCTCTGTTCTTTTAAACAATTTTTTTATCTCTACTGGCTAACACGGTACAAAGATATATTTTACTTGTTCCATATACATTGTGACTTGTGTGCAACTCTTTATCCTATTATAGAGTTTTGCTAGTTATTCCCGCCCCGTCTGCCTGCCTATCCTTCCTCCACCGTCTGTTATTACAAGGGGAGGAAGAAGGGAGGGAGCACCGGGGGAGGAAGAACAGGCAGGAAGACAAGGGCGGGATTAATTAGCTAAACCCGACCCCCCTATTAGATATTCTGCAGCACCTGTCAACCAAGTAACAGTGTATTTCACAAACTTTACTTGACTGTATTTCAGAAAGTATACATCTGATCTCACAACTAAAGGTATGTTTAGAATCAGCATCCTAGTGCCAAGTGTAGTGTTGCACCCCTGAGTGTCAGGTGCCACAGGGTACTGCATCTAACCCCGGATTCCTGGAAGACCAGTGCTGGTAAACATCACAACACACACACAAATCCACGCCCTTTTCCCCAGACTGGGTGACAGGCTAGAGATGGAACTCATGGATAGCCACCTATTGGTCAGGACTCATCCAATCCACTAGTTAGAAACCTGGGAGGAGGGGTGGCTAGTCAGTGGAGTGATGGGAAATGGACATCTTGTCAGGATTCAGTCAGTTAGACATGAAGTGAGTAAGACGTTTAGTCAGAAGTCAGTACACCGACGGGAAAGTGTAAAGTGACTGAGTAAAAAGGAATACGGTTGCCAGGGTGAGTACGGTACGAGTACTCACTGGACCATGCACCGACGCTTCAGGCTCACCTGATAAGAATCTGCCCGGTGAGGGGACCATTAGTGTTGTGAATGTCAGTTATGCTTTTGCTGCTGTGAGGCTCCCTCTTGTGGCCAGGAATGGTTTGGACAGAGACCAGGTGTGCTGGAGCAATGGGCGTTTCCATTGCTAACTCTTTGCCTATTTAAACCTTGGCCTCCTGGCAGTCTGAGCTGGTTATCATTGTCCTGTAGCTCACCAGCCTTTTCATCTTGCTTCTGACCACATCTACCCCAGATAAGTGCTTGATTCTTTCCTATGTTGTTTTTGTTCTTTTGTTCTTATCTGGGTTGTCAATTATTGTGGTTATTGCCAGTTTATTTGCATGCAGGAATCTTCCCTCTCTGTGGCTTAGCTGGGAAGCTCCCTGCAGCTATGTTTGGAGTTTTGCTCCTATAAGTCCATGTGATTGTTGCTTCTTGAATTTGTAATTGTTCCTGTTTTCTGTTCATTGGTTTGACAAGAGCGCCTGATGTAGGACGGAGTGCAGATCGTGCGATCTGAGGACCTTTTTGTACTATCAGGTATTTGGGTTTTTGTAGGGTTTTTCTCTGGCCATCATCAGCCCCTTTCCTATCCTTTCCTATTTAGTCAGTGGGGCCTCACCTTTGCTAATCCTATCATCCATCTGTGTATTGTATTTTCCTATATCACCGTAGTCTTTGAATGTGGGGGGCTTGCTATACCTTTTGCGGTCTATTTCTGAGGCAGAGAGTTATTCATCTTTCCTTCATTTACGATAGCTAGTTCTCCGGCTGGGTTCGCGGTGCATAGGATGTTAGTTCACCCCACAGCTACTTCTAGTGTTGATGGTTAGTAAGGGGATGGCGGCCAGATTAGTTGCCAATGCGCTTGTCACCTTTTTGCCAATGATCTATTGTGATCTTCCATGGTTCCGGATCATAACACATTAGTGTCCGGGGCACAGCAGCAAAGAGGGAAACTGGGAACGGGGACAGAGGTCCTACCCCAAGAGAGGTTCAAGCTGCCTGCCATACGAGCCAGGATTGTGAAAACCAGAGGGGACTCCAAAACGCTCCAAGCCACAGGGACCCACCAACTACTAACGGGTGCAAGGAAGTAAAGCTCACCAGATCACTACACCGGCACTGGAACAAAGGGAATACCAGATTGATAGAGACCAGCAGCAGTCGGGTTGCAGACACTCCAAACCAGTGATTAAAGCACAAGTTAAACCACAGCCTCTGTGTTGTCTGAATTCTTCCTACACCTCTGCATCTATCTACTACAACCACCATCATTCTCCCCTGGGGCCTAGCTCTACTTGCGGAGAGCCAGCACATGTAAGCTGCCTAATAACACAAACCCCAGCAGAGAGAGACTTTGCAGCGGTGGCTTCCCCATGTAGCCGCACACCGCAAGTGGCGTCACGAAAAATCTTTTATTTTATTTTTATTCCCTTGTACAAAACCCCCTTTAAGCAACCCCAGGGTTACGGAACCAGGCAACGGCCACCTGTGATACGTCCAAGTGAATACCAAGCCCGGAACCGAGTAGCCCAAAGCCATGGAGTGCGTCAGTAGCACTGGCTTTAGTTTAGAAGAAGAAGAGCAGATGTTATTCTTCCAGGTGAACTATAGACTATAGAATATAACGGTGGAACCGACTTAAGCTAAAAAGAAACTGTCAGATTTGAACGATATACATCTAATGTGTATGGACAGCTTTTTTTCTGATTCCATAAGTAAAGAAAAATTAGGTGTCTGTTTCATGGGTTTTTTGGTTACAGGTTGGAGCAAGATGATTTATGTATTTTCCTAACTTTATTAGGTTAGTATGCTACCGTAACTATCTTATATCATAGTAATAACATAGGGGTGAAAATGTTGCTTTCACCTTGGCAGACTGATGCCAAATGACACCAGTAATAAATTCTTTGACATCTAGCAGCTAGGCAGATACTGTGTTATTCAAATTGATTAGAAAAATTGAGTAAATCCTAGCTCCTCAAGATATTTGGAGAAAAATAATTTTTTATTTTTCTAATTTATTTCTGTAACTCCGCATCTCCCTGCATGTGTGCCATACTACGCTATAGAAGTTACAGGTTGTATACCCTATCAGTACATTCTAAGAAGAAAAAAACCATATTACAGCCCCATAAATATATGTATATATATAGTTCTTCTTTAGGGCCCCCGCCCTAATTGAACTATATTAGTAGCTTTATATATATATATATATATATATATATATATATATATATATATATATATATATATATTTATAAAGCTACTAATATAGTTCAATTAGGGCGGGGGCCTCTATCATGCTCCATCTGGAAAGCAAATCTGCCAGAATCCAGGATGGAGCTGATGGATGGTTAACCTATTTCAACTAGATTAGTAAATTATACAATTTACTATTTAAAAGAAACCTGTCACCAGACTTGACCCCTATAAGCTGTGGCCAGCATCAATAAGCTCTTATATACAGCATTCTAGAATACTGTATATAAGGTAAGTGCCCAAACTGATCTATATAATGTAAAAAAAAAAAACACTTTTGATTATACTCACCTGCGGCGCGGTCCGGTCCGATGGGCATTGCTGGTCTCAGTCCGCCGTCTCCCATCTTCTTGCTTGATGCATCCTACGTCATCTACAGAGAGTCTGCCATTGTGCTCTGCACATGCGCACTTCTCTCTGCCCTGCTGCGGACAGAGCAAAGTACTGTAATGCGCAGGGAAAGGTACAAAAACGTGCGCACTACAATACTTTGATCTGACCTGAGCAAGGCACAGAGTAGTGCACATGCCCAAGAGCGCAATGGCAGACACTGTGTGTATGACATAGGACGTGTCATCCACACGAAGCGAGAAGGAGGACGTCGACCCCAAGGATAGAGGCGGCACCGAATATGGAGCAGCGATGCCCATCGTACCCAACCGCCCAGCAGGGGAGTATAATAAAGGCTATTTTTTATGTTATACAGATCGGCCTGACAGACATATACAGTATTCTAGAATGCTATATATAAGAGCTCACTGGTCGTGACCACAGTTTATAGGGGACAAATCTGGTGACAGGTTCTCTCTAAAACTTCTTTTGAAAGCTATTTTAATTATTATTTTACATACTAGGACTCTCAGCCTGACCTATATTACTGGAACCCAACTTACATGGTAGATTCCATAAGATATGAACCCCCTAAAGCATCTTTTTAGAACACATTTGTCTTGCACAGAATGAAATATTACCCATGTAAGTAGTATGCATATGCCCGTGTCCTAGGCATCCCATACGGCGAAAAAGCAGTATGGTGAAAATTGTTTAGTTTGTGACACAAATGATTATAAATGGGATAAATCAAGTGATCCGTACGATTTCCATCATTGTTTCAGGGACACATTCAAAATGACGTGTACTCTATTGCCAGACTCAGTCCTAGGGGCAAAAGGATCTGAGTAATAGGTTATTCTGCACAGCTGAACACACAGCCATGAAAAGGGTTTTCACAAGAAATTTCAAAGAGTATTTAATAAGTTCAGACAGGACTTAGCAGGATGACAGAGCACCACATAGACACCAGATGACATGTACTTGAAGTGTCTGGTTCCAATGTCCCTGAATGAACGAAGATTTGAGATGAAATCTCTCCACCGACTTCATATCTAACAAATGGTTAAAAAAAAACACCAAAAACTATGAACGACTGACCAGGAAGACATACTGCTAGATTCTGATCCTGATTCCTGAATGAACGTTTGCATACATTTGGAATATTTACATAAGCGCAATTTGCAACTATCATTTGACTTGAGATAATTTGCAACTATAAAACTCTTAGTGTGCCGAAGCCACCCCATTTATTATTTTTTTATGCAAAACATTTAGCACTTCCCAGAATTTAAATAAAGGAGGGCGCCTTCACATTCCATTACTCCCGAGAAGAGCGCTATCTGCCTCGAGCAAAGCAACTATCGAGGTTTGAAAAGTTATTTCCAAAGATTCCCGGGTGAGGAACGACTTTGTTGCTTAGCGATGGCTCGTGCTGGCACTGCATGATAGACAGCAATGCCTATCTATAGTAATGGAAATTTACTGATCACTTAGCAGGGATCTGTCTCGTACATGTTGGAAGTCTATTGTTACGATGTTATTGTTGCCATCATAGATATATGTTTGTATAAATGCACACACACACACACACACACACACATATACATACATACACATATACATATATATATATATACACACACATTATATATATATATATATATATATATATATATATATATATATACACACACACATATATATATATTATATATATTATAAATATATATATATATATACACACACACATATATATATTATATATATTATAAATATATATATACATATATATATACATACATACATATATATATATACACAGTATGTGTATATATATACACACACACACACACACACACACACACACACACACACTAATAAAACAAGTTAAATAGCCAATATAATTATCATTTATGGGCAAAATTTTATCCAAAAATTTCATTCCGAATGTACAAACTTCACATTGATATTCTTATTTTTTTCCCCAAAAAGGTTGTCAGTAGTGATGGGCGAGCTCGCAGATCCCAACCGGCTTAAAAAAAAGAACAAAACAGTTTGGGATTGGAATTAATCCCGAACGTCTGCCTGAACACCGATCCCCATATAAGTCTATGGGGACCCAAATATTGTGCTTTAAAATGTTGGTAGAAAAGGCTAGAGGGATTAAAGCAGGCGCATTATACTTAATGAGTCTCTCGTTGGGCTGTCACACTACTTCCGAGTCCGCTCATTACTGTCATAGCTATTCACTGCTCTCCCCGCTCACTGGCAGCACCTACATCTCTGATTAGTTGCAGTCAGACCGAACCCCCCACCCTGTGTGACAGCCAGGTTCGCCCATTACTAGTTGTCAGCACTAAACTAGGACGACAGATTCAAAGAAATGGGGAAATAAAAATCATTCACTAGAGATGAGCGAATATATTCAAGAGTAATTGAATTCTACACAAATATTACAAAAAATAAAATAAAAAATTCACCAAAATGCTAATTCTTGTAATTCGATTCTGTGCGGATTGAAGAAATAGCAGTCGCCATTTGTCTAAAGTGCAAAAGGCCATCAATAGATAAAAAAAAAAAAAACACTTAAGCTGGGTTTACACACTGCAACATCGCAAAGGACATCGCTGTAACGTCACCGGTTTTGTGACGTAACAGCGACCTCCCTAAGTCTCTGCTAAGTCTCTGGTGAGCGTTCAAACAGGCAAACCTGGCCAACAACGCAACAGCGATCCGGACCTGCAGAGCGACCTAGCTGGTTGTTGGGGACGTTGATAAGCAGCCTTTTGTAAAGGGAAGTTGCTAACAAAGTCGCTGCAAAGTCTTCACACACTGAAACTTCATGCTGCACAGCTGGAAACAAAGGACCTAGGAATGGTCCTGAACGATTTGTAACGATTACAACTTCACAGCAGGGGCCAGGTCGCTGATAGGTTTCACACACTGCAACATCGCAAACAACATCGCTATTGCGTCACAAAACCGGTGACGTTACAGCGATGTCGTTTGAGATGTTGCAGTGTGTAAACCCAGCTTCAGGCTGAGATCGCACTTTGCGTTTCCACCTGTGTTTCAGGTGCTTTTTAGGTCCGTTTTGAGAAGCACCTTTTTCATGCCAAAAGGCATGCATTTTGATTTTCCAGCAAAGTCAATGGAAAATGGTGATTTTCAGACCGCACTTTGCGTTTCTAAACGCTGCATTTAATTTGCATATTTTGTGGCAAAAACCATGCGTTCAAAGAAGCAGCATGTCAATTGTTTTTGCCATTTTAGGTGCGTTTTCCTAACAATTGAAGTCAAAGAGAAATGGCAAAAATCAAGATTCCTTCAAATTCCTGCGTTTTACCTGCTTTTTTAGTGCAGAAAACATGCGTTTTGGACTACCAAAACGCATGCTTTTTGGAATCAAAATAATGATTTGATATGTGCCTTTACACACACACATAATCCGACAATTAAATTTAAGAAAAATATGCATTTATTGCTATTTTAGCGATAAAATGTATATTACCACTATAATTTAATGAAATATGTCTATTTTCATTATTTTTCCCATTAATATAGATATGATCCTTTTTTTTCTCTTTTTTCATTATGTTTGACTGATTAAACTTTATTTAGCAGTGTCTTGATGTTCAAAACGCATCTGTCAAAACGCAAGTGAAAAAGCATGGAAAAAGCGTTGAAAACGCATCAAAAAAGCGGTAAATACGCATGCGTTTTCAGCGCTAAAGTTCTGAAAAAGGCAACTTTGGTCAAATCAATTAAGCCAAAAACGTGCGTTTAGAAATGCAAGTAGGAGAACGCAAAGTGCGGTCTCAGCCTTAGGCTGGACTCACACGAGCGTATGGCATCCGATGCGAGAGCATCGGATGCGATATGCTAATGTCCCCCGGATCAGGCTCTGCTGCGAGGGTGAGCCGGGTGTCATGCGACTGTAACCCGATCTTGCGATCGGGTCACAGCTGTGAAGCTGAGGGCGGGCGCTGCAGAGGAGAGGGAGGGGTTAATCCTCCCATCTCCTCCACTGTCAGCCTGTGCGTATATCGCACTGCACTGGGATAACATCCGAGTGCAGTCCGATGTATCTCTCGCATCCATTCACTTGAATGGGTGCGAGGGATACGGCTCTCGCAGACAATCGCAGCAAGCTGCCGCTTTTCTCACATCCAGAATCTGGATGCGAGAAAGGCTGACCAACAGCTCGCCCTCATTGCCTAACATTGGTCAGAGTGCAATGCGAGAATTTCTCGCATTGCACTCGTCCGATTTTCACGCTCGTGTGAGCGTACCCTAATGCTCACCTTTAGGGCCCCACCGCTTCTCATCATCACCAGTCCAGGTTGCATCTGATCGCTGCTGTTTGCACTGAATCCACAGGCTTCTTCACACTGGGCCTGCACTCATGAGGAACAGGACGGTTCTGCACAAGTACGCGCAAGGTCACTAAGTAATGATGTTAGGATGTGCACCATGACCATGCATACTCATGTGTAGACTGTCCGGAGCCTCATACACCCAAAAGTCCAGGTCCAGCGTGAAGAGGCCGGAGGATTCAGCGCAAGTGACTGTTATAAGGAGATGTGACAAGGACCAAATGGGTGACTGTGAGGCGTGGAGACGCTGGAAAGGGAAGTCTAAGTATTTCTCCTATTTCTTTTACATCTTACACCTATTAGGCTCTGCAGTCTAGAGAGACCCCCGATCATAATAAGGAACATTCAGTTAGCGAATCTATTTTCCCAGGAAAATTGACTCAAACAGGAGAAATTGATTTTGCCTGATTCGCTCACCTGTAATATTAACTCTATAGCACCGAAGTAGACACAACTGAAGACTTCGAAGAGGGACATTAAATAGATCTGTGCCCTAAACATATAGAAGCCTAAACTGTATTACTAGCAAGTACATTTTATGCAGTTACTTTTCTTATTTGAATGCCAAATAAGAACTTGAATTTCAGCTTTTGTACCCTTGCCCCATAACAAGGGATGCTCCAACAGAGTATGTAAAGTTAGCTTGTCTGACCAGAGAGAAAAATGTTTTATCCATAGGTCTGTACTATATTTTGTAGTATTACAACTTTTATTTCAACTTTACCACTACTTCTTTATGAAGAAACACAGGAATGCACTGGACTATAGGCTGGTACGCATGCAAAGGGTTAGGCTATGTCCCCACGTTGCGTCGAGGTAGTTGCATTTCTAAACGAACCCTTTGGCAGAAATGATATTTGCCAAGTTGCTTTTGACCACAAAAACGCTATAAATACGCTTGCGTTTTGGCCGCGTTTTTACTGCGATTTACATGCTTTTTCATTGCTTAAAGTCAGATGCGTTTTGATGACAAATACACTGCTAAATACATTTTTAACATTCAAACACTATGAAAAAATGGAAAAAAAATGATAACAAATATCTAGATTATAATCATAAACAAAATAGCTGATTTTATTAAAATGATAAATGTTTGTTAATATTTATGTATAAAATAATGTTAAGTTAATGTTTTTCTTAATTGTAATTGTTGGACTATGTGTGTGTGTGTAAAGGGACATATCATGCCTTTAATATAATGTAAAAAACGCATGCAATTAAATTGTCAAAAACGCATGTTTTCTGCATCCAAAAAGCATGTAAAACGCTGGAATTTTGATGTTGCTTGCGTTTTACATCTTCTCATTGATTCTAATGTTAACAAAACACAGCTCAAATGGCAAAAACAATTGACATGTTGCTTCTTTAAATGCAGAGTTTTTGCCCAAAAATATGCAAATTAAACGCAGCGTTTTGAACAGCATGGTGTGCACAAGAAATCCCTATTTCTCATAGACTTTGCTTGGAAATCAAAATGCATGCATTTTGGCATTAAAACGCTGCAGTTCAAAACGCTGCTGAAAAGCATGTAAAAACGCAACGTGTGCACATAGCCTTAGAGCGTATTCACAATGTGGCCATTTCACAGACAAAACCCAAGAAAAAAAAAATAAAATGAGCATATACCCTACATCAAGTAAATAAGTAAGTAATAGTACATGTAAAAAACATAGGGTACGGTAGTTAGTTAACGCTATTTTGATTAAAAAGTCATAAAAGGCATCCCACTGTGACAGGGTGAAACCATCGGGTCGGCCCTAATTTGTTGCTACTATTAAAACCATACTATGTGTCAAACGATGCCAATGTGAATAAGGGAAGAACAAGACATGGTCCCAACTGAGACACCCATCCATGGGAAGCGATACAGATAAAATAATTAGCTCACAAAGGGGTTAATGTCGTTTGACATATGGTGAGGTTTTACTACTAGAGACAGTTTACAGGTCACCTAAAGCCAAAACGCATTGTGTTTTTAAATAATTTTTTCCTTTTTTCCCAGGTACTTTGGTAATTTTTCCATTGGATTACATCTGCTATAGAGGGAGCACCCTTTACCTGGTATCTCCACTCTTATTACATACTGCCGGAACTCCCTTGGAGAAATTTTAATCAGCGCACCAGGTCGGCTGCACCTATTGGATTTATTTCAGGCTTTTTTAGGATTTGTGCCTAAATATACATAACTCCATCAGGTGAGAAAATTCCTTGTTTTAGATTTTAATCGCTCTCTTTTAAATTTACAATATTCATAAAGCACCACCTTCTCTCCTTTTTCCTTTAAGGCAATTCCACTATTGGTATAGATCCACATATATAAGGTGCCAGTCACATGGATACGTGCAGTGCACCATGATGACTTACTGCCTGTTCATCAAGCCCATATTACTACATCATGCGGGCTGCTCAGCAGTCCTTGTGTGATGGGCAGCCCACCTGATTGAATAGTATGGACGTGACAAATAAGGCAGTAATCCAACATGGTGCACTACACGTATGTGTGTGACTGGCAGTGGTTAACACTGCTTTTTTGCAGCGCTGGGGTCCTGGGTTCAAATCCCAAGATCAACATCTACAAGGAGTTTGTATGTTCTCCCTATGTTCTTGTGGGTATCCTCCCAATACGCCGGTTACCTCTCACACTCCAAAGGCATACTGATGGGGAATTTAGATTGTGAGCCCCAATGTAGACAGTGATGATGATGTATGGCACTTATAAGTAAGCTAAATAAATACAGTTATAAAAAAAAACACAAAACAAATTATACAAACCTTATCTACGTACATCTATAACACAAGAGCCCACAATTGGTCAACAGCAACTCATGTTAGACATGGAGATCATGAGAAAAAAAGGCTGAAAATTAGACAATGTTTATTTTTTTAAATATTTTTCAAAGTGCAAAAAGTAAACATTAGAATATGTATATCAAACAAGGTATAATAAAAAGAGGATGGGAAATATTTTCCTATCACATGAAAACACTAGAACTACATATCACTGAGCTTAGCATCTCCCATTCTTTCCAATACTGCCACTACAGTGAGGAAAAAAGTATTGTCAGCCACCAATTGTGCAAGATCTCCCACTTCAACAGATGAGAGAGGCCTGTAATTGATATCGTAGGTAGACCACAACTATGAGAGACATAGGCAACCTGGCAGCCACTGCATAACACACCAGCTCCCATTTATTTTTTTTATTTAAAGGGGTGGTTCACCCATATTTTTTATTGTCTAGTTCGATATTATATTGAGAAACAATTTCTCTCAAATACCTTGTGTTGGCAATAGTGCCTGTGAGAGGCGCTATTGCAGACCGCTGTTCCCTGCTCCGGTGATGTCACGTCAAGTGCCGCACACGTCACATCCCTGCGGCCGGCTGCAGTCTTCCTGACTCACTGGCACTATTGCCAACACAAGTATTTGAGAGAAACATTGTTTCTCAATATAATATCGAACTAGACAATAAAAAATATGGGTGAACCACCCTTTTAAAGAGGACCAACCACCAAGATTTTCATATATAAAGTAAAGCCAGTGCTATACTGGAGCTATCATGTTATTTCTAAACATACCTTTAATTGTGAGATTGGATGTATACTTTCTGAAATACAGGCAAGTTTGTGAAACGCACTGTTATTTAATGATGGGTGCAACGGAATGTCTAATAGGTGGGTCAGGTTTTGCTAAGGCTGCTTTCACACATCCGGTTTTTGCAGTGCGGCTCAATCCGGCTAAAAAACCTATGCAACGGATGCGGCAAAAAAAACGGATCCGTTGCATAAGTTTTTCCATGCGGCCCGTCCGTTTTTTGCCGGATGCGGCTTGATACTGAGCATGCGCAGTGTAAAAACACCATCCGGCGGCCGGATGCGGTTTTTGCCACAGGACGCCGCATCTGGCGTCCATAGGCTTGCATTGTAAATTGTGCCGCATCGCGCCGGATCCCGCGCAATGCGGTTTTTTCGCCACACAAAAAAATGTGCCAGGCAACATTCCATCCAGCCGCCTCATTGGCTAAATATGCCGCATCCGTCAAAAAACGGACGCAATGCAAGGCCATGCGGCACAATACGGCGCTGATGCAAACGCAACCGGCGGCAAAAAAACCCCGTTTGCGTTTTTTCTGCAAAGCGCCGTATTGTGCTGCTCAGCAAAAACCGGATGTGTGAAAGCAGCCTAATTAATCTCGTCCCTGACTGCGCCTGTCCTTCCTCCCCCCTGTCCTTCCTCCCACTGTCCTTCCTCCCTCCTCCCCCTGTAATAATAGCGACAGGGGAGGAAGGAAAGGCAGGCAGACAGGGGCAAGAATAACTAGCAAAACCCACCTCTCATCAAGTAACTGTGCATTGAACAAACTTTACTTGCCTGTGTTTCAGAAAGTATACATCAGATCTCACAACTAAAGGTATGTTTAGAATCAGCATGAAGGTACCAGTATAGCACTGGCTTTACTTTATATATGAGAATTCGGGTGGTTGGTCCTCTTTAAACCCAAGTAATGAAGATTTCTCCATTTTAATTGATGCATTAATCTTTCTGATCTAGTCCAGCCCCTATGGTTATGGAATCTTCTTCTATAAATGGTACTGTGGTTAGGTCCGGATGTTTTTCTGGTAAAGCTGATATATTTATGATAGTCTCCCTGTAAAGAAAACTATCACGTGTTGATCTCATCATTTTTTTTTTCTACTTGTTCTCACAAATCAATAGTATAATATAAAATATTATATAAAATAAATATCACAAAATAAATGTACCAAGTACAGCAAGCAATTATTAATTCCCAATTCTTGGGATTTATTATCTGGATAGAGTAGGACCTTATATCACCTTCCAAACTGCTCTATTAGCAAGATTACACTGCCAGCATGATAGAAATTAACGGCAAATATTTACTATGTCGCTTGCCAATAAAAAAGCAATCGTGTTCCCATACAAGTTAAGTCGGTATAGTACACAGAGTATAAGAAAAACCCTCCATCTACACAGGCGGAGATTAGGAAGCGGTTTTAAATCAGAACAGTTTGGAAACCATAAAGAATTTTCAATAATAAACTTCAGCCTGCGCAAAGCTTACTTGTGGTTAGAAAGGGAACCTCAATCACCATAGCTCATAAATAACTAACTTCCTCAGCGAGTAACATTCTAACGTATTGAACTAATTAGAGCCGCAAAATATTGTGGCTCATTAAAGGGAATGTGTTGTTAGAAAATGACCTATTGTTTCATTAAAGTTTTTATCTTAAACACATTTTTGTTGTTTGCTTTTCAATAATCCATATCACGAATAAAAAAAAAAAAATAAACAATCCTGAACTCTAGCATTTTTCATACTGGCTTCCAAGCATACTATGCTTATCCTTTCTGTCCTCTACAGTTTATTTTCCAGTAGTCATCTAATTATCATCACAGAAAGGATAAATCCTACATAAAGGTAACACAAAATCCACCATTCATAATAGATGATAATCTCAGCTCATCTCATTCTCCTTTCAGCTCCACGTGCAGTCACTTTTGCACAAATTACAGAACATACCTAGAAAACAACTTCATAGAAGTCAATGAACAGAAGATGAATCTCCAAACTATTGCTTTCTACGATCCATGCGGCTACTGTAAAGGAGATCTCTAAAGGCATGATGGCAGCTCCCATAATCATGTACAGAATAAAATGGAAAAAAAAAAGCATAATACAAATCAGTCAATAAAAACAGATTAAAGGGAACCTGTCACCACTTTTTTAGGCCTATAAGAACCACCACGGGGCTCTTATATACAGCATTCTAACATGATGTATATAAGAGCCCAGGCCGCTGTGAGAACATAAAAAACACTTTATAATACTTACCTAACGGTCGTGTGGTGAGCCATATGGGCGTCTCTGTTGTCAGATGTCGGCGCCGCCTCTTTTGGCCATCTTTGTTTTCTTTCTATAGTTGCGGTGCATGACGCATCCAACGTCATACACACTCGCCGGCATTCAGATCCTGAGCAGGCGCACTTTGATCTGCCCTGAGCAGGGCAGATCAAAGTATTCTAGTGCGCCTGCGCAGGACCAGCAAGTGTGTATGACGTAGACGCGTCATGCACATAGGCTTCAGAAAGAGGACGAAGATGGCTGGAAGAGGCGGCGCCGGCACCGGAGACGTCCATATGGCCAACCGCATGACTGTTAGGTAAGTATTATAAAGTATTATAAAGTGTTTTTTATGTTCTCACAGCGGCCTGGGCTCTTATATACAGCATGTTAGAATGCTGTATATCAGAGCCCGGTGGTGGTGGCCGCAGCTTATAGGCCAAAAAAGTGGTGACAGGTTCCCTAAAAAAAAAAAAAAAACTGTTTTACAATCTGGTTTAGATTTATGATGCTGGGCAGCAGCATAAATTGAACACTGGCTGTTTACTGCAACCATGAACATTTTGGGCCAAGTTCAGGTGGCCGTATTGAAAAGTGAGCTAGTCGTGACTGCAAATTGCAAACTTGACAGGCTCAGTGTGTAGTTCCATTTTGTAAAAAGGTACAGGAGCTGCCTTAAACTGAACCTGTCAGGTGCAATGTGCACCCACTATCACGAGCAGTTCTGGATGCATATTGCTAATCCCTGCCTAACTGTCCCTGTATCTAGTAGCATAGATAAAGAGATCTTTAGAAAAAGTATTTTTATTTTTAGAACATGCTAATGAGGCCACAGACTAGTTGCAAGGGCGTTTGTTCCCTTGGCTAGTCGGCCCCCTGTGGGCATGTGCTAATGTAGTCCCCCTGAGACTCGTGGCTACAGGTTATATCATTATATCCTTCCCGAGCAGGAAGAGGTTAACCCGGTAAGTTTACACACACCTCACATTACCATACAGCAGGGATGCCTTCCCCAATGGGAACTGGGTTCAGGTTTGGGTCATTATGGGCAACCCCCTTAACGTGCTGGGTCCATTGTGGGTAACAGGATTCCAGTCAGCCTAGGGGCTCCCCAGATCCACTGGCCCTGGAGAATCAGGGTCAGGGAGAAGCAGTCACTAGGAAAGAGTTAATAATTTCTCTCACATAGCTCCAAACACAGTCAGGAAGTGACTCAGGCAGTTCCTAGCAGATACAGGCACTGGGGGAACTCCAGGTCATAATAATAACAACGACCTGGATCTTTACAAAAGTGGAGGGGCAGGAGTATGAGTAAAGGGGGCTTTACACGCTACGACATCGCTAATGCGATCTCGTTGGGGTCATGGATTTGGTGACGCACATCCGGCCGCATTAGCGATGCCGTTGCGTGTGACACCGATGAGCGATTTTGCATCGTTGCAAAAACATGCAAAAATTGCTCATCGGTGACATGGGGGTCCATTCTCAAAAATCGTTACTGCAGCAGTAACGAGGTCGTTCCTCGTTCCTGCGGCAGCACACATCGCTCCGTGTGACACCGCAGGAACGAGGAAGCTCTCCTTACCTGCCTCCCGGCCACAATGCGGAAGGAAGGAGGTGGGCGGGATGTTACGTCCCGCTGATCTCCGCCCCTCCACTTCTATTGGGCGGCCGCTCAGTGACGTGACGCTCCTTAGAAAGGAGGCAGTTTGCCGGTCACAGCGACGTTGCTGGGCAGGTAAGTCCATGTGACGGGTCTGGGCGATGTTGTGCGCCACGGGCAGCGATTTGCCCGTGTCGCGCAACACATGGGGGCGGGTACCCACACTAGCGATATCGGGACCGATATCGCAGTGTGTAAAGCCCGCTTAAGTTACAGAGCAGACAGGAAGTCGAGGTCAGTTCCACTCAGACAGAGCAGAAATGCTGTAGAGCAGCTCCCTGAGGGATTGCCTGCCATGCACCCCTCAGGGAGGCAGAACAGAACGGTCTGGGGTGTAACACCGCACCAACCTCTGTAGGAGTCTCCTGCCGAAGGGAGCCAGGCAGACCGGGGCTAGTAACACCTGGAGGGACGGGACCCGGTAACAGTAATCGTGGGCTTAAAGGAGTACAGTCGTCAGGGAGAGTACGGTGTGAGTACTCACGGAACTGAGCACGGCGGGGTGCAGAGCCCTAGGTCAGACAGACGCTCCAAGCTCATCTGAAAAATCTGCCGGGTGAGGGAATCTTTACGGTTCCTCACCAACGTGAGAGCCCGGAGCACAGCAGTAAAGGGAGAACCCAGGGAGAGACACAAAGGTCCAACCCAGACAAGGTTCAAGCTGCCTGCATACGGGCCAAGACAGAGAGAGACTAGGAGGGGACCCCAAAACACTTCAGACTACAGGGACCCAACAAGTACAGAGTTGTGCACAGAGGAGAAAGCCCACCGATTTCCAGACTGGACCGGACCTCAGACCTGCCAGGGATCGAAGGGAGTCCTTGACGGCGACAACCAGCACCTGGGGCGCGATATTACCTTAACCAGAAAATAAAAGCATCTGGAAGCCGCACCCAGTGACTCTGAGTAAATGCCGCCGCCCTGCGCTCCAGCGCTCCCGTGGACTGCCGACCCGTTCTCACCAACCTCTCGGGGTAATCCTGCTCCGCCCATTGGGAACTATACCATCCTGGCTGCACCCAACACCTTCCCCGGAGAGAGACTCTGCAGTGGCGGCTAATCCCTGGCCGCGCACCATGGGTGGCGCTGCAAAGCATCCCCCATTCCCATCCAACACAGCTCTGGGAAAGGAAAAGTCACAGGAAGGGTCTGTGGCAGAGGAGGCTGAGACCCAGTCACCATTGCAAACGACGACATGCTTCACAGGAACCCGTCGCCCTCCTTCTATCCCCATTTAGCCGATGGGGCTACGGAGCCGGGTCAAGCCAGTCACAGCAACCCCAAGAAACCACTGGCCCCGTGACGAGTACCCTAAGGCTCCATGGGGCGCTACACTAATATGCTAATGAATGTGCAGTGTCAGAGGCATGGTTACTCTCACCTCTGCTGCCATCGCTGGTTTTCAGCTCAGTGACACGATCAAAACGTCCCTGGACTTCCGGTCATGCGCACTACACTAGTTTGAAGCCAGGACACGTACTCCTGGCTTCATAGTACGCATGACTGGAAGTTCAGGACTTATGCTCATGCTGCATCCAGCGTCGGGCGAGGTGATAGCAGAGAGCAGTGAGATCGACCATACTTCTGACGCTGTACATTCATTAGCATGTTAGCACGCCCAAGGGGTCTGACTAGCCAAGGGAAGTAACACCCTTGCAACTAGTCGCTGGCCTCATTAGAATATGGTAAAAGATCTTTAGAAATTCTTTTTCTAAAGAGCTCTTTATCCATGCTACTAGATACAGGGAGTGCTGGGCAGGAATTAGCAATATGCACCCAAAAGTACTCGTGGTTCTGGGTGCATATTGCACCTGACAGGTTCCCTTTAACTTTGCAGGCAGTATTGTGGTCTATAAAATGGACCAAAGTAGTGCATGCTTAGAAGCATCGGTCTGCATATAAAATCTTCACAATGTGCATTGGAAGAATGAGTCCAAGCGCTCTCAATGTACAAGATACACATAACACTCGTCTGAACAAGCCCTACCTCTGAAATAAAAATTTAGTTTGTGGTTTGGATGACTAGTCAGATAGGTCAGCAGTGGCTTTTCCCAGCCCGGCTTACCTAAATGTACAGGTTTCTCCCTCTACAGATACATAAAAAAAAGATCTGTCAGTCTAGGGAAGTGGGTCAGAGGAGTCATTGGAGTCTTCCTTCAGATTAGTCATCTGAGACGCATAGACCCTGGATGACTTTTCAACATATGTTTTTCCAAAACGATTCCGCATTTTAGAGTAAAACATACACAGCTACAAAAATGGACGCAGTGTCTGATCCATGCTGCCTGTGGTTTGAGATGGGCAGCATGAACCTCATGTCAAGTTTCCTTCAATAACAATAAGGGTACGTTCACACGAGCGTTGAAATTGGACGAGTACAATGCGAGAAAATCTCGCATTGCACTTTGGCCAATGCTAGTCAATGAGGGAGAGCAGTCAGCCAGCTTTTCTCTCATCCAGATTCTGGATGCGAGAAAAGTAACAGCATGCTGCCAATTTCTGCGAGAGCCGTATCACTCGCACCCATTCAAGTGAATAGGTGCGAGAGATACATCGGACTGCACTCGGATTTTATCCCAGCGCAGTGCGATATACGCACAGGCTAAAGGGTGCTTTACACGCTGAGACATCGCTAGCGATCTTGTTAGCGATGTGACACGCCAGATCGCAGATAAGATTTGCCGCGATCGCACATAGGTCATGGTTTGTAGCGCCGGTCGCATGTGCGATCTCGGCAAATCGTATGTGCGATCTGGCGTGTTACATCGCTAATGAGATCGCCAGAGATGTTGCAGCGTGTAAAGCACCCATAACAATGGAGGAGATGGGGGGATTAACCCCTCCCTCTCCTCCGCAGCGCCCACCCTCAGCTTCGCAGATGTGACCTGATTGCAGGATCGGGTTACAGTCGCTTGGCACTCGGCTCACGCTCGCAGCAGAGCCTGAGTCGGGGGTCATTAGCATATTGCATCCGATGCTCGCGCATTGGATGCCATACGCTCGTTTGAGTCCAGCCTAAAAGTGTATTCCCATTAAGATGGTATACTGTATACTAAATCTAATAAGCTTTGATTTAACAGTGTCTCTAAGATTTTCAAAAGTCCAAATCACTAGCACTATCGTAGCTATGCTGCAAAAAAAATACTCGACTGCATCTGGTTGTGTTGAGATATCCTCGGTATCCTCAATATCCTACATCATACAGCTGAGCAATGATTAAGTAACTCTATGCAAATATGCTGCCTAAAAGAATCTTTTTTTTTCCTTTAAAACAGATCTGTCATCAGATTTCTTGCTCTCCTGTATGCGTAGTATTAAGTACTATCAATATATGGAAAGCAAATAAAATACTGAGAGGATCTTGCTGACAGGCAGCTTGCGAAGTGAAAGCTCTTTCTTTGTCGCTCCATTGGGAGACCCAGACAATTGGGTGTATAGCTTCTGCCTCCGGAGGCCACACAAAGTATTACACTTAAAAGTGTAAAGCCCCTCCCCCTCTGCCTATACACCCCCCCGTGAGTCACGGGCTCCTCAGTTTTTATGCTTTGTGCGAAGGAGGCACACATGCACGCATAGCTCCACAATTTAGTCAGCAGCAGCTGCTGACTATTTCGGATGGAAGAAAAGTGGGCCCATATAGGGCCCCCAGCATGCTCCCTTCTCACCCCACTCTGGTCGGCGGTGCGGTTAAGGTTGAGGTACCCATTGCGGGTACATAGGCAGGAGCCAACATGCTGTTTTCCTTCCCCATCCCCTAGGGGCTCTGGGTGAAGTGGGATCCTAATCGGTCTCCAGACACTGGGACCGTGCTCCCTCCGCAGCCCCTGGGGAATCTGCTGGACAGGAGCTGGGTATCGTCAGGGACAAGGCCCTGCTACTGTGAGGTACTCTGTGTCCCCTTGGGGACAGCGCATGGAGCGCTTGTGTCATACACGCTGCAGCACTGCTGGGTGTGTTAGTGCTCCGGGACTACCGCGCTGACCGCGCTTGTTTGCCGGCCGCGCTTATAACTTTAGTCCCCGGCTTTTGCGGCCTAGTACCGCATATTCCCGCCCCCGGGCCTGTCAGTCAGGGGAAGGGGGGGACGCTGCACTGGACGTCAGCGCTGAGGGCTGGAGCATACTTTGTATCCTCCTCCCCCCTCACTGAGCACAGTGGGACACCAGATTCCCGCACTTTCTTGGGCACGCCCACGGCCCTCTCCTCCTCACAGAACGCTGGCAGCCATTCCTGTCAGCACTTCTGAAGCTAGAGAGGAGAGACAAACGGCTCTGGGAGATCCAGGCAGGGAATCTGGTGGTCACACAACCGCTTTGGGCGGTCGGTAAGCCGCACCTGTTTCTAGGTGCTGGCCCCCCTGGGTGCCGAAGTGTATATATATAGGTTTATATGCTATACATTTACTCTGTACGGTCGCACTGGTTTTTGGCTATATACCCTCCCAGATTGTACTCAGAGGAGACAACAGCATGTCGTCTGCAAATAGCAAGGGTGCCAAAGCACAGGCTTACTTTGCAACCTGTACCTCATGTGCGGCTATGCTACCTGCAGGTTCCACCTACCCTCATTGTGTGCAATGCTCGGCACCTATGGTACTTACTCAGCCGGAGCCTCAGCCACTAGTGGGACCCTCGGCCCAGGTAGAAACACCGGCTGCCACTGTCCAGGTGACAGGGACGGAGTTTGCAGTATTCGCTGACAAACTTTCTGAGACTATGGATAAATGGTCTGCTAAGATACTAGAAGCTTTGCAGTCCAGACCTGTAACACAGGCCCCGGGCACTGTTGAATCATTGACCCCAGGCCCCCCTCGGTTGGAGCAGCAAAGTGCTCCTGGGGTGACTCATAGGTCTCAAGGTGAGGTCTCTGACACGGACCGCAGTCCCAGACCACCTAAGCGGGGTCGCTGGGAGCTTCCCTCGACTTCATCACACTGCTCAGGGTCTCAGCAGGAGGACTCTCTAGAGGATGAAGCGGAGGGGGCAGATCAGGACTCTGATCCTGAAGCCGCTCTCAACCTAGATACACCAGAAGGGGACGCCATAGTGAACGACCTTATAGCGTCCATCAATCAGGTGTTGGATCTTTCTCCCCCAGCTCCTCCAATTGAGGAGTCAGCTTCTCAGCAGGAGAAATTCCGTTTTAGGTTTCCCAAGCGTACAATGAGTATGTTCCTGGATCACTCCGATTTCAGAGAGGCAGTCCAGAAACACCGAGCTTGTCCAGATAAGCGCTTTTCTAAGCGACTTAAGGACACACGTTATCCCTTTCCCCCTGACGTTGTCAAGGGTTGGGCTCAGTGTCCCAAGGTGGATCCTCCAGTCTCCAGACTGGCGGCTAGATCCATAGTTGCAGTGGAAGATGGGGCCTCACTCAAAGATGCCACTGACAGGCAGATGGAGCTCTGGTTGAAATCCATCTATGAGGCTATCGGCGCGTCCTTTGCTCCGGCATTCGCAGCCGTATGGGCGCTCCAAGCTATCTCAGCTTGTCACTCGCAGATTAATGCAGTCACACGGGCCTCTGCTCCGCAGGTGGTATCATTAACCTCTCAGGCGTCGGCATTTGCGTCATACGCCATTAATGCTGTCCTGGACTCTACGAGCCGTACGGCGGTAGCATCCGCCAATTCGGTGGCAGTCCACAGGGCCATGTGGCTACGTGAATGGAAGGCAGACTCTGCCTCCAAAAAGTTCTTAACCGGGTTGCCATTTTCTGGCGACCGCCTGTTTGGTGAGCGATTGGATGAAATCATTAAACAATCCAAGGGAAAGGACTCATCCTTACCCCAGTCCAAACCAAAAAGACCTCAACAACGGAAGGTACAATCGAGGTTTCGGTCCTTTCGGCCCGCGGGCAGGTCTCAATTCTCCTCGTCCAACAGGCCACAGAAGGGTCAGACGAACTCCGATTCATGGCGGTCTAAGTCACGTCCTAAAAAGACCGCCGGAGGAACCGCTCCCAAAGCGGCCTCCTCATGACTTTCGGCCTCT
The DNA here is from genome assembly GCF_048569485.1 of Anomaloglossus baeobatrachus. Classification (NCBI taxonomy): domain Eukaryota; kingdom Metazoa; phylum Chordata; class Amphibia; order Anura; family Aromobatidae; genus Anomaloglossus; species Anomaloglossus baeobatrachus. The sequence continues at coordinate 488,911,047 of NC_134358.1, forward strand.
TCACGCCGCATCCTCGGTCGGTGGCAGGCTCTCCCGCTTTTGCGACGCCTGGTTGCCACAGGTACAAGACCGTTGGGTGAGAGACATTCTGTCTCACGGTTACAGGATAGAGCTCAGCTCTCGTCCTCCGACTCGTTTCTTCAGAACATCTCCGCCCCCCGAGCGAGCCGATGCTCTTCTTCAGGCGGTGTGCACTCTGAAGGCAGAAGGAGTGGTGATCCCTGTTCCTCTTCAGCAACAGGGTCACGGTTTTTACTCCAACTTGTTTGTGGTGTCAAAAAAGGACGGATCTTTCCGTCCTGTTCTGGACCTAAAACTGCTCAACAAACACGTGAAAACCAGGCGGTTCCGGATGGAATCGCTCCGCTCCGTCATCGCCTCAATGTCCCAAGGAGATTTCCTAGCATCAATCGACATCAAAGATGCTTATCTCCACGTACCGATTGCACCAGAGCATCAGCGCTTCCTGCGTTTCGCCATCGGGGACGAACACCTTCAGTTCGTGGCACTGCCTTTCGGCCTGGCGACAGCACCACGGGTCTTCACCAAGGTCATGGCAGCAGTTGTAGCAGTCCTACACTCTCAGGGACACTCGGTGATCCCTTACTTAGACGATCTGCTTGTCAAGGCACCCTCCCGAGTGGCATGCCAACACAGCCTGGACATTGCTCTGGAGACTCTTCAGAGATTCGGGTGGATCATCAATTTTCCAAAGTCAAATCTGACACCGGCCCAATCACTGACATATCTTGGCATGGAGTTTCATACTCTTCCAGCGATAGTGAAGCTTCCGCTGGACAAACAGCGTTCACTACAGACAGGGGTGCAATCTCTCCTTCAAGGCCAGTCACACCCCTTGAGGCGCCTCATGCACTTCCTAGGGAAGATGGTGGCAGCAATGGAGGCAGTTCCTTTTGCGCAGTTTCATCTGCGTCCACTTCAATGGGACATTCTCCGCAAGTGGGACAGGAAGTCGACGTCCCTCGACAGGAACGTCTCCCTTTCTCAGGCAGCCAAAGCCTCTCTTCGGTGGTGGCTTCTTCCCACTTCATTGTCGAAGGGGAAATCCTTCCTACCACCATCCTGGGCGGTGGTCACGACGGACGCGAGCCTGTCAGGGTGGGGAGCGGTCTTTCTCCACCACAGGGCCCAGGGTACCTGGACTCAGCCAGAGTCCTCCCTGCAGATCAATGTTCTGGAGATAAGGGCAGTGTATCTTGCCCTAAAAGCGTTCCAGCCGTGGCTGGAAGGCAAACAGATCCGAATTCAGTCGGACAACTCCACAGCGGTGGCATACATCAACCACCAGGGCGGCACACGCAGTCGGCAAGCCTTCCAGGAAGTCCGGCGGATTCTGCTGTGGGCGGAAGCCACTGCATCCGCCATATCCGCAGTTCACATCCCGGGCGTAGAAAACTGGGAAGCAGACTTTCTCAGTCGCCAGGGCATGGACGCAGGGGAATGGTCCCTTCACCCGGACGTATTTCAAGAGATCTGTTGCCGCTGGGGGATGCCGGACGTCGACCTAATGGCGTCCCGGCACAACAACAAGGTCCCGGCATTCATGGCACGGTCTCAAGATCACAGAGCTCTGGCGGCAGACGCATTAGTTCAGGATTGGTCGCAGTTTCAACTGCCTTATGTGTTTCCTCCTCTGGCACTGTTGCCCAGAGTGTTACGCAAGATCAGGTCAGACTGCCGCCGCGCCATCCTCGTCGCTCCAGACTGGCCGAGGAGGTCGTGGTACCCGGATCTGTGGCATCTCACGGTGGGTCAACCGTGGGCACTACCAGACCGACCAGACTTGCTGTCTCAAGGGCCGTTTTTCCATCTGAATTCTGCGGCCCTCAACCTGACTGTGTGGCCATTGAGTCCTGGATCCTAGCATCTTCAGGGTTATCTCAAGAGGTCATTGCCACTATGAGACAGGCCAGGAAACCAACGTCCGCCAAGATCTACCACAGGACGTGGAGAATATTCTTATCCTGGTGCACTGATCAGGGTTTTACTCCCTGGCCATTTGCCTTGCCCACTTTTCTTTCCTTCCTTCAATCCGGATTGGAAAAGGGTTTGTCGCTCGGTTCTCTTAAGGGACAAGTCTCTGCGCTCTCTGTGTTTTTCCAGAAGCGCCTAGCCAGACTTCCAAAGGTGCGCACGTTCCTGCAGGGGGTTTGTCACATAGTTCCTCCTTACAAGCGTCCGTTAGAACCCTGGGATCTGAACAGGGTGCTGATGGCTCTTCAGAAACCACCTTTTGAGCCAATGAAGGATATTTCTCTTTCACGCCTTTCGCAGAAAGTGGTCTTCCTAGTAGCAGTCACATCACTTCGGAGAGTGTCTGAGCTAGCAGCGCTGTCATGCAAGGCTCCTTTCCTGGTGTTTCACCAGGACAAGGTGGTTCTGCGTCCGGTTCCGGAATTTCTCCCTAAGGTGGTATCCCCCTTTCATCTCAATCAGGATATCTCCTTACCTTCTCTTTGTCCACATCCAGTTCACCAATGTGAAAAGGATTTGCACTTGTTGGATCTGGTGAGAGCACTCAGACTCTACATTTCTCGTACGGCGCCCCTGCGCCGCTCGGATGCACTCTTTGTCCTTGTCGCTGGCCAGCGTAAAGGGTCACAGGCTTCTAAATCAACCCTGGCTCGGTGGATCAAGGAACCAATTCTCGAAGCCTACCGTTCCTCTGGGCTTCCGGTTCCCTCAGGGCTGAAGGCCCATTCTACCAGAGCCGTGGGTGCGTCCTGGGCTTTGCGGCACCAGGCTACGGCTCAGCAGGTGTGTCAGGCGGCTACCTGGTCGAGTTTGCACACTTTCACGAAACACTATCAGGTGCATACCTATGCTTCGGCAGATGCCAGCCTAGGTAGGCGAGTCCTTCAGGCGGCGGTTGCCCACCTGTAGGAAGGGGCCGTTTTACGGCTCTATTACGAGGTATTATTTTACCCACCCAGGGACTGCTTTTGGACGTCCCAATTGTCTGGGTCTCCCAATGGAGCGACAAAGAAAAAGGGAATTTTGTTTACTTACCGTAAATTCCTTTTCTTCTAGCTCCAATTGGGAGACCCAGCACCCGCCCCTGTTCCCTTCGGGCTGTTGTTCTTTGTGTACACATGTTGTTCATGTTGAATGGTTTTCAGTTTTCCGAACTTCCGGATTGAATTACTTTAGACCAAATTATAAGTTTCCTCCTTCCTGCTTTTGCACCAAAACTGAGGAGCCCGTGACTCACGGGGGGGTGTATAGGCAGAGGGGGAGGGGCTTTACACTTTTAAGTGTAATACTTTGTGTGGCCTCCGGAGGCAGAAGCTATACACCCAATTGTCTGGGTCTCCCAATTGGAGCTAGAAGAAAAGGAATTTACGGTAAGTAAACAAAATTCCCTTCTTCTGTTATAATTCATTAGAAAAAATAATGATACATGAGGTAAAATACTGTAATGGAGGGCAATTATTGGGATTGCTGCCTTTTTGGGAGCCTTTCAGATGACACAGCAGTTGAGGTCTGCAGAGGACCAGCTGGAAATCTTACCACCTTCCTTCCACTGCTGTTTTCTCTCATCAGAATTTAGTTTATTTATTTTACTCACTTATAGCGCTATTAATTCCACAGCACTTTACAGACGTGATCATCACTGTCCACACTGGGGCTCACAACCTAAATTCCCTATCAGGATGTCTTTGGAGTGTGGGAGGAAACCGGAGAACCTGGAGGAAACCCTCACAAACACAGGGAGAACATACAAACTCCTTACAGAAGGTGTCCTTGGTGAAGCCATATTATCCAGAATCCATGGATTGTAAATTAGTCAGTTCTAGTCTACAGATCAGGCATATTTTTCAAATGGTGAGGGGGACAAATGATGATCATACACCTTAAAATGGGTGGTCCGATACCTATAAATATCTATTTAAGCCCTAACCACTTATAATTAGTTTTATTATAAAATTCCCTAACATTCTCCTTCTATAGCTAATCCTTATATCTTTTCATTTATTTCCTATGAGGTTATGTTTCAAGGGAGTGTCAAATGGGACATCACTGATGATGTAAATTAGTGATTTTGGTTCCTGAAGGAGTTTCAATACTCCGAAACGCGTAGAACAAATTACAATTTTATCTTCAAGTGATTATATTCTTATCCCATGCAGCAGAGCGAGTTAACCATTTTTTGTCTTTACCTCCGTACACTGATCCACCTACAGAATCTGCAGAAGCCATTGTGGTCTTGTTTCCTTACCCTTATAGTAGTTGTGACTCACACAACTACCCCAGGTGAGTGATTCCCTGTAATCATTTTAGTCTGGTACCACCTGGATGAAACCCTATTTGCACATTTTTGTCTTTTCCAGCAATTTTAATTAAAGCACCACTTCAGCGTTTTGTTTCTTTTCAGTGCTGGATTGGCACTGTAAATATAAGCCTTTTGCCCTCTTCCGGTAACTTCACCATTTACGGATGCCGCTACGGGCCAATGGTGTCATCTTGTGCCCGTAACATCTGAATAGCTGTAAGTTACATCACAAGCTCTCAATGTGAGTCTATGAGAGACAGAACCAGGATCTCATAGATTCACTGAAAAGTGACTCCAGCATGCTCCATGAAGCACTGGAGCTGCCGGAAGGTCACAAATCCCTAGTCTGATGGAGTGGTGGCAATAGTAGGTAAAGCCACCAGAAGGTGAGTATCAGACAGGAATCAGGGGGCTTACATTTAGGCTGGACTCACACGAGCATATGGCATCCGATCCGAGAGCATCGGATGCGATATGCTAATGACCCCCGGCTCAGGCTCTGCTGCGAGCGTGAGCCGAGTGTCATGCGACTGTGACCCGATCCTGCAATCGGGTCACAGCTGTGAAGCTGAGGGCGGGCGCTGCGGAGGAGGGGTTAATCCTCCCATCTCCTCCATTGTCAGCCTGTGCGTATATCGCACTGCACTGGGATAACATCTCTCGCATCCATTCACTTGAATGGGTGCGAGTGATACGGCTGTAGCAGAAAATCGGATGCGATAAAAGCTGCCCAACTGCTCGCCCTCATTGCCTAACATTGGTCAGAGTGCAATGCGAGATTTTCTGACATTGCACTCATCCGATTTTCATGCTCATGTGAGCGTACCCTTAAAGCACTACTCCACCAATGCAACAAAAAAAACCCAAAAAACTCTAGAGTGATGCTTTAATACCGAGAAGCAAACTGCACAGAGACAAAGTTGGGATGAAGTACTCATGGGTAGAATCTCTTCCTGTGCACAGCACTCTCTTTATTAACAGAACTGGAATTAATTTTTACTCCACCGTGAGCTAGAATTGGAAATAGTCTCGCAGGGCTTTATTCTGTCATCCTATGGATAAGCACAGCCAGAAGTTATAATAGCTTTGCCTACCTTAATGAGCAATACCATCTCCTAATTTCTAATTAGCCGTAAGTGCAATTCATTTACAACTCAAAAGCTGCGTACCCTCACGCTTCCAATATCTATGAAAATGTGGCTAATTGGTGAAGATCCACAAACTGTACGCAGTATTCCGTAACAGCAATCTGATTCTATTTCAGCAAGTCACCAGGGAAATCTGATAGCTAAAAATACTATCCATACCCTACCTCTTACTATTTTATGGTCATCCTGTCTTTATAGCTTTCTTTTCTGCTTGACGTGAAAATTGATAATACCGTAGTAACAACTGCCGAGTCTGTATCTTTTATTTATGGATTTTCACGGGTACTTTATATTTTAGATTTATTGTACTACACCAACAACAGTCTTATCATACGCTAAACGGCAAAGCTATATCTGAGGTTTATTGTCAAGGATTCAGGGATTATATGTCCCAATAAAATAAAGTTATCTAGCAGTCATTCAATATCAGTATATTTACTCATACTCTTCTTAGTCAATTGTGCCCATTTGCAACTGAGAACACAGGCATGTGTTCATGGAAGTGAACTCGTGGCAGGCACTGATATTTTTAGAAGAGCAGAGGGGTGGAAAGGTATATAGGAGCAGAAATAGAATAAGACAATGGGCAAAAAATGGGAGAATTAACTTCTAAAAGGGAGCAGAGTAGCAGTTGCCTCGCATTGCAACAGCATGCAGTAACAGATAATAGGAATAAGGTGGCATACAGAAGTACAGTATTTTTCGGATTATAAGACGCACTTTTCCTCCCAAAAATTTGGGAGGAAAATGAGGAGTGCGTCTTAAAATATGAATATAGCTTACCGGGAAGTGGAAAATTGTTGTGGTGGCGACTATCTGTGCGGCCGGGTGCCTCTCTGTGCAGCCGGCTATCTGTGCGGCCGGGTACTTCTCTCTGCGGGCGGCTGGCTGACTGGATGTCTGTGCGGACAGCTGACTGTGTGGGCTGCGGTGGCTCTGTGGAGCAGGGCAGTTTGGTGGGTGTCCCAGATGCTCTGGCTTCAAATGATGGTGCCCGGAGTTGGCACGTACGCAGATGGAGCTATCGGCTCAAGAACTTGTCATTGAGCTGAGAGCTCAATCTGGGCACGTGCTGCTGCCACTCTGGGTGCCATTTCTTTGAAGCCCACACCACCGACAGAGCATCTAGGACACCCGCCGCACTGGCCTGCTCCACACAGCCAGCACAGCTTCCGCTGCCAGCACAGACCAACCAGCAATGCGCTGTTACGTCACCGCCGGAGTCTGCTCCAGCGACTTCTGCTCCGATCGCCAGGCGACGCTGTGTTCCTGCCGTGGATGGTGCTGGTGATGGGAGACGAGTAGATGCCAGCAGCAGTGGTGGGCGCAGGCTCCGATCATCCACTGGGCTGGGTTAGCTTGGGATCTGCAGTACCGCTGGCTGACTGTGGGTGGCATTTATCTTCCAGCTGAAGTTGCCAGCGTTCAGCTACAGCCAATGGGAAGACACCACACCCTTCTTATTCCCCCTCCTGTCACATGACCACTGCCAGAGATAGTTCTGAATTTCCTGGCTCCTGTTACATCCTATTCTGTTGGTGATTCCTGTGTGTTGACGTCTGCATGTTTTCTGACTACACTCCTGCCTACTGTTTTTGTACCTCGCTGCCTGATCCGGATTTGACCTCTGCTACGTTTGCTGACTACGTCATTGCCTGCCGATTCTGTCCCTGTTCCGCAATTCCTGGTTTGACCCTGCCTGACTACTACTCTCATCGGACTGCAGCCTTCCACAGGTAGTGATCTCCAGAGCCCTGTGTAATTCTAAATCCCTGTATAGGGGTTAAAGGGTTTCAGGGTTCTGGGGGTCCTGCTTGTTGAGAGCTTCCCTCTAGCCTCCCCTTTTCAGCCCATCTGAGTCTGTGGATCCAGGCAGGCGTTACACGCGCCCTGCCTCTTGTGACTCTTCACCACCACTGCTGCCGCCCCTTCCTGTAAGACAACACCGGAGTGTAAGACAGACCCAATTTATTATTTTTATCTCTAAATTTGGGGTGCATCTTATAATCCGGTGTGTCTTATAAAACGAAAAATACAGTAATCTTGAGAAATATACGGCACTCTTGAAAAAGAAGGGACAGTTGCTCAAGAAGGGTTCCAACCCGTCAATATAGCAACTTCATAAGATATTTGCTACTCTAAGCCTTCATCAGACATTATAATGATATTAAAAAAAATAACAGAGAAAATGTGGTCATCATGTGACCGCATATATACATTACAAAGAAAATATAGAAATAGAATAACCATGGTACAAAAGATAAAATTCCATATATATCATATTATCATCTAATGGAAAGATGAAAGTAAAATTACCGCATATTGTGATCACTCTGGTATAACAGTAAGGCAAAATTACAAAGACATCAAAATTACAGAGACATCAAAATTATACTGTATGCCTTTTACGTCTTGTCTATATGGAAAAACTATCATGTTTTCTGAAAAGAAGAACAGATAACCTATGAAGAAATAATAAAATAGCTGTGAAATAGAACTCTCCACCAGTTCTCAATAGAATCTATATGATTTATTAATGTCACACCAGATGCTTGTGAAAGTGTGAAATAGATTTATGCAAGAAAAAAAAAATACTGAAAAGGAGAAGAAAGTGTAAATTGAAAAAATAACATACCCAGTGTGATAGTATGGATATATAGGACTTCTCTATAGGAAATTGTGCCTAATGATATGAAATACCATACCTAAGAACAAGAGGATGAATATATGAAATACTCACCGGATTGCAGCAGCAGAAATAACATTTGAAACTAGCACTGTGGAAAGGCACCTTTCCAAAATTGTGGTTAAACAACTTTATTTCAAGCATGTGATGCTCGTTCAAATTGACCTGTGGCAAGTAACAGGTGTGGGCAAAATGAAAATCACACTTTAATCCAGATATAAAGGGGAAAATTGACTCAATCTTTGCATTGTGTGTTGTTTGTGCCACACTAAGCATAGAGAACAGAAAGAGGAGAAAAGAGTCTGAAGATTTGAAAATCAAAATTGTTGAAAAATATTAACAATCTCAAGGTTACAAGCCCATCTCCAGAGATCTCAATGTTCCTTTGCCACGGTGCGCAACATGATCAAGAAGTTTGCAACCGATGGCACTGTAGCTAATCTCCATGGTCAGCAGAGAAAAAAAAATGATAAAAGGTTGCAACGCAGGATAGTCCAGATAGTGGATAAATAGCCCCAATCAAGTTTCAAAGAAATTCAAGCTGTCCTTAAAGGTCAGGGTGCATCAGTGTCAACGCAAATTATCCGTCAACATTTGAATGAAATGAACCGCTATGGAACAAGACCCAGGAGGACCTCACTGCTGACAGAGAGATGTAAAAAAGCAGTTTGCCAAAATTTATGTGAGTATGCCAAAATCTTTCTGTAAAAACATTTTGTGGATAGATGAGATCAAGATAGATCTTTTTGGTAAAGCACATCATTCTAAGGTTTACTGAAAATGGAATGAGGCCTACAAAGAAAAGAACACAGTGCCTACAGTCAAAATATGGTGAAGGTTCAAAGATGTTTTGGGGTTGTTCTGCTTCCTCTGGCACAGGTTGTCAAATTTTGTGCAAAGCATCATGAGATCTGAAATTTACCAAAAGATTTGAGGTCGCAATGTAGTGTCCAATGTCAGAAAGCTGAATTTGCGCCCTTGGTCATGGGTCTTCCAGCAGGACAATGATCCCAAACATACTTCAAGAAGCTCCCAGAAATGGATGGACAAAAAGCACTAGAGAGTTCTGAAGTGGCAGCAATGAGTCTAGATCTAAATCCCATTGGATACCTTTGGTGAGATCTTAAAATTGTTGTTGGGAGAAGGCGTCCTTCAAATATGAGAGACCTGGATCAGTTTGCAAAAGAAGAGTGGCCAAAATTCCACTTGAGAGGTATTAGAAGCTTGTTAATGGTTATAGGAAACGAGTGATTGCAGTTATTTATTCCAAAGGGGGAGCAACCAAATATTAAGTTTAGGGCGTCAACAATTTTGACCGGCCCATTTTTGGAGTTGTGTGTGAAATTACGTGGGATTTACCGTATTTTTCGCTTTATAAGACGCACCTGATTATAAGACGCACCCCCAAATTTGGTGAAGGAAAAGAGAATTTTTTTTTTTTAATGTTAAATGGGGTCCATCTTATAATGCCAGTGTCCCTCTAACAAATCATATAGGGTATATGTCCCTCATAGCCCCCATCCTAAAATTAGCCCCCTTAATCTGGATATGGCCCCCTTATATTGAATATAGCCCCCTTGTGATGGCACACGTTCCCCTGTGCTGCCTATGGTCCCCTATGGATTGCACACGTTCCCGTGTTAGATAACGCCCCCATGCTGCTGCCCATGGCCCCTATAGATCGCACAAGTCCCCCTGTGTTAGATATCGCCCCCATAGTGCTGCCCATGGCCCCTATATAGATCGCACAAGTCCCCCTGTGTCAGATATCGCCCCCATAGTGCTGCCCATGGCCCCTATATAGATCGCACAAGTCCCCCTGTGTCAGATATCGCCCCCATAGTGCTGCCCATGGCCCCTATAGATCGCACAAGTCCCCCTGTGTCAGATATCGCCCCCATAGTGCTGCCCATGGCCCCTATAGATCGCACAAGTCCCCCTGTGTCAGATATCGCCCCCATAGTGCTGCCCATGGCGCCTATAAATCGCACAAGTCCCCCTGTGTCAGATATCGCCCCCATAGTGCTGCCCATGGCCCCTATAGATCGCACAAGTCCCCCTGTGTCAGATATCGCCCCCATAGTGCTGCCCATGGCCCCTATAGATCGCACAAGTCCCCCTGTGTCAGATATCGCCCCCATAGTGCTGCCCATGGCCCCTATAGATCGCACAAGTCCCCCTGTGTCAGATATCGCCCCCATAGTGCTGCCCATGGCCCCTATAGATCGCACAAGTCCCCCTGTGTCAGATATCGCCCCCATAGTGCTGCCCATGGCCCCTATATAGATCGCACAAGTCCCCCTGTGTCAGATATCGCCCCCATAGTGCTGCCCATGGCCCCTATAGATCGCACAAGTCCCCCTGTGTCAGATGTCGCCCCCATAGTGCTGCCCATGGCCCCTATATAGATCGCACAAGTCCCCCTGTGTCAGATATCGCCCCCATAGTGCTGCCCATGGCCCCTATAGATCGCACAAGTCCCCCTGTGTCAGATATCGCCCCCATAGTGCTGCCCATGGCCCCTATATAGATCGCACAAGTCCCCCTGTGTCAGATATCGCCCCCATAGTGCTGCCCATGGCCCCTATAGATCGCACAAGTCCCCCTGTGTCAGATATCGCCCCCATAGTGCTGCCCATGGCCCCTATATAGATCGCACAAGTCCCCCTGTGTCAGATATCGCCCCCATAGTGCTGCCCATGGCCCCTATAGATCGCACAAGTCCCCCTGTGTCAGATATCGCCCCCATAGTGCTGCCCATGGCCCCTATATAGATCGCACAAGTCTCCCTGTGTCAGATATCGCCCCCATAGTGCTGCCCATGGCCCCTATAGATCGCACAAGTCCCCCTGTGTCAGATATCGCCCCCATAGTGCTGCCCATGGCCCCTATAGATCGCACAAGTCCCCCTGTGTCAGATATCGCCCCCATAGTGCTGCCCATGGCCCCTATATAGATCGCACAAGTCCCCCTGTGTCAGATATCGCCCCCATAGTGCTGCCCATGGCCCCTATAGATCGCACAAGTCCCCCTGTGTCAGATATGGCCCCTAGGCTGCTGCCCAAAGTAAAATAAAACCCTCTTTCCTTACCTCCTCCAGCGCTGAGCTCCCTCCTGTCTCCCTCCGTGCTTCTGTTCTTCCACTTCCTGGTTCTCAGTGCGGTCATGTGATCGGCACAGCAGCCTGAGATCTCTGCCTGCCTGATCACAGTGGAAGCAGGGACACAGGGAGAAACGCTGCAGGGGTAAGTAAAGCTTTTTTACTTTTTTATTTTAGAATGAGCAGCAGCCTGGGGGCCAAATCTAACACAGGGGTGGGCATGTGCGATCACACTGGGACGCAGGCTCATATAATATGCACCGCTCACCAGCCCCTCACTGCGGTGCGATTTCAGCACCATTGGAGATGGACAGCGGCTGTGCATATTATATGAGCGGGTGCAGGAGATCAAAGGCTGCGTTCCCCTGTGCTCCAGAGCTGCTGCCCCCACCTCCCCTGGACGCTGCAGTGTACATATATATATACCAACCCCCCCCCCCCCCCGTATATTCGGCTTATAAGACGCACCCCCTACTTTCCCCCAAAATTTGGGGGAACAAGAGTGCGTCTTATAAAGCGAAAAATACGGTACCTTTTTTCCTCTGTTTTGTTTTTTTTGTGTTGTTCCGATACACACAAAGGAAATAAACATGTGTATGATAAAACATGTGTACTGTAATTCAATGATTTTCTGGGAGAAATATTTCATTTTCTAGAACAAATTCAAGGGTGCCAACACTTTCGGCCATAACTGTATAATGTTTAATATATTAATATGCATTCACACACGTAGTGAGGGAATGGTAGAGGCTTTATAATTAAACTTAAGATTAATGTAAAAGTTATTTTTTGACCACCCAGTTAAGTACATAAGGCTGAGATGCAAAACACAACGTCTTGACGTGCAACAACAATGTTTTTTTGGAAAAAATAGTCATGTTTTTCTAATTCTCAAATACGTTTTTTGGAGTACTGCAGGTTTTTTTTATATACATCTTATATATATATATATATTTTGCTACATATTGAAATGGTAGCAGTTAATATTTGGTAATTGGGACTTAGTTTTTCTTAAGCTGTTAGAAATTGTGCATTACTGCTAATTTCTTAGATATACAGAGTTAAATTCCTGGAATAACATGCACAACAAAGATAGATATTTTCTTAAACTAGTATATGTCAAATTTCAATTTTTCTCTTTTCGGCATTTCCTGTAATAAATGAGGATAGATTGTAAAAACATGGGTAGATGTAAGTAGTGTTGTACTCCCCGATTTACTCTTGCATACAGAAAAAGATATTGTTTTTGTGACTGTTCGATATACCTGAATAGGATTTGCACTGGATGTGTAAAATTTTGTAACGTTCGATTACGTTCAAGAAAATAAAAAAGCAGCAGGGCGGGTGATTTACATTGACCCATATTCTAATAGCAGGATCACAAAGTATTTACATTTCTGGTGTACCAATGTATTTGGCGTATTTTACTCCAATGTAATATGGATTAAGCAGATGCATAACATACTAATCTTGCTAAATTTCCTCTCAAGTCTATACGTTATGAAATAACACCATTCAGATGTAAAGAACAGATGTTTAGTAGCAGAAATGTATGCACTAAATCTGGCACGTGAACATATTCTCATATATTGAAAATATATTGTAATTTTCATCTCTTCTCCATCCACTATCTCCTCTATACAACCAGCTGATTTGATGTTGAAACTATTCCCTTGTGGCCATACTCCAGCCCTTTAAATTTGTGTACACTGCATATTAGTTGACCTGTTGGGCTTTGAGCAGAATTCCTATTACTTTTAGCTTTTTATTGCTATTCCTCACATGGGACAGATTTTCATTAACCTCTTTTTCTTGTCTAAATGTGTCTTCTCCTTCAGATCACTTGGGCAGAAGGGAGATTTAATGAGCTTTGAGCTGATTTCCGACGAAGCTTCTAATAAAGTTGGAAGTGAAATACAGTGCAGTCTTCTTCAGAGGTAGATTTGTTTGTTAGAGGAGGTCTGTTTCTTCGCTCATGAAGTCACTGTCTCCTTTTCTTTCACAGGGTCTGATGACTAATATATTGTACAGGTCTGTTTATAGTCCCTGAAACCTAAACATAAGAAAGTGAACCACTCACAATAGTATTGCACTAGATCAGAGTTTATATTGGATGCTTTTACATTGCAATGTAGAAGTACAACAGAACAGCATATGTACGCTACAGAACGTTCTAGTTTAGGAAACTGGACTATATAGTTAAGGTGTGAAGGTCCTAGAATTTATAGAAGACAGTATAAAAGATGTACTTGAGCTTTGTCACACTAAAGCTGGTCTACGTAAGATAACTTGCTCTCTCTCTAGATACTATAGAGAGAGAGAGTGAATTAAGCAGCTGATGGTCAGTAAACCTACAAGAAGAAAAAGGGTATGTTGATGGGGTTCTTCAAGAATTTAATAAAATGGATACAGTCATGTAATTCACATTATACTCCATTCTAGTCATGTGTCAAGGAAGTCTGTAGTCTGAAGATACCCGCTCCCAAGACCTGTGAATCAACTGATAGAGGAGCTAGAGAAGTGCTGTGCTGCAAGAGAAGTGCTGTGAAAAGAGAAGAAAAATGTTCGTCCCAGACACCTGCACACGGAGGACTGGAGAAAAATCCTTTGTGCTCAGTTAGCAGAGGAGAAAATTTATTTCCTGTGATATTAAAGCCCTTTTCCTCGGCTCACAGAAGTACGTGAATGATACAGGGCTTCTGTCAGTTGAGACAAAGGTCTTTTGAGCTGTGTTTCTCCAGACTGACCATGACGAAGACCAGGCTGCCGTTTGAATTAGGTGTTGGGCATATTTTATAACATTCATGGAGAACCCCTTTAAGATAAGCAAACCATGTTAGACAAGTCAAACTCAAAATGCCAATATTTAAGGGTTGTGCTGTAACGGGTACAACTCTAATACACCTGGATATATCTGCCGATGCTGCAGGTGCCATGCTTTGCTCAGGAGAAGAGATTTCCCTGGTAGATAGATGCATTCTCATCTTGTATTTGGGCTAAACAAAAGGAGCTCACATGCAGTAGAAGCTACTATACTAGTCTCTTCTACTTGAAAAGGGGCCAGTGAGCCCATGAGGTGCATCCTAAGACATATCAAATAAAGGTTACTCCATATGAACAAAGTGTCATACATGTTGAAGACTAATTTGCTAGATATTTGCTTTCCCTCACAGTTAACGTCAAAAGGACAGGCATATTTACTCTATACACAATTAGATTGATGGCTGATCCTTAAGCCCCCGTCACATTTAGCGACTTACCAGAGATCCCGAAAACGATGCGACTTGATAAGGATCGCTGGTAAGTCGCTGGGAGGTCATTGGTGAGATGTCACACAGACCTTACCAACAACACAGTAACGATACAGGTCGCAGTAGCGACCTGTATAACGATCTCTGCTGTCATTGGGACCCTGTCACACAGTGTCAAACACCGCGATGTGTCCTGCCCAGCAGGACATCGCCTTTGAAGAAAATGGTCCCAACCATTCAGCAACGACTAGCGATCTCACAGCAGGGGCCTGATTCACTGGTAGGTGTCACACATAACGAGATCGCTGCTGCGGCACGAAAAAGGTGACGCAGCAACGATCTCATTGGCGATCTCGTTGTGTGTGACGGGGCCTTTACACTATACCCTAAAATTAATTATACCAGGACAGCCATATTGACCTTTACTTAGATCCCAAAGTTTGTATGGTTGCACAGCTGGGAATGGAAGTGTGTCTCGTCAAAGCTATTCAATCAAGAATGCGGCTATGACTGACAGGTGCCCCTCCTCGGATGATCATACAAGCAAAAATTTGACAGACAGCAATTACTTCTAATTTCAGTCCCACAGATAACAATTGAAACAGTTTCACTACAGCACTAACCATTTTCCACAAACGGCTGTTTGGGGTTTTTTTTTCTCAGCACTTAAGTGGTGTTTTCAATGTAAGTCCCCTACGCCTGCTCCGGCATTTTAATCCTTTTTCAGTGCTGCTCCGGTCAAGAAGTGCCACCCTGTGCCCGTAACGTCTGACTGTCTGGAAGTCAGAAGTTACATAGCAAGTGATCAATGCAAGTCTATAAGAGCCAGAATGAGGCGAGAATGAGGCTCACAGAGACTTACTGCTTTGTGACCTCCAGTGCTCTATGTTACACTAGGGCTGTCGGCAGGTCACAAATCACCAGACACCAACAAGAGGGACACTAGAAAAAGATGTAGACGGTGGCAGGTGAGTATAAGAGGGGGACTTACATTTCAAGCCCCACTCCAGTGCTGAAAAAAAAATAAAAAAACTGGAGTGGGGTTTGCAATTATATTTATCTTTCAGAAAGGTGAATCTTAAATTTAAGTAAATGGCTGTAACAACTTATAGGTCACTGATAATAACTTATCTTACTACACTAATAATATAGTAGAGAAAGAAAAACTATTCTGTACTGCATGATGATTGAAGGGGACTTCTAAGTAGCCTAGATATGAGATTTACCCCATTAACTCCAGGATAAAATGGGTTAATTCATGTTATCCTGGACTAAATGGGGTAAATCTAAAACAATAGGACATTAAAGGCTAAGTAGCCATATGATCTTCTTGGAAGCTCTTCTGATATGTCAAATTAGTGCCACTTCAAAAACCCCTACCCCCTCACAAAAAAATAAAAAATAATATAAATATATACATACACACATATACATATATATATATATATATATATATAAAATATATTATAGATAGATAGATAGATAGATAGATAGACACACGCACACATCACAAATAGACATATACGGTAGATTTTTTTTTTGCCACTAAATGAAATACATTATTATTCCATTTTCTCTACCGGGATGTTATTATAACAATTTCTCTCTTTTAGATGGCAGGTTTAATATAACAATCTGCTACAACCATTCAGTAATGGGCTGTCAGCAAAAAAATCAGGAGGCTAATCAAAGCAACCGAAGTGGAGCTACAGCAAATGCAGAAGCCGCGGTGCCATCTGGACTCTGGTGTCTGTTGGGCTCCAACGCTCTTGTGTCACATAGGGGAGCAGAACTGTAAAACCCGGTATCATGTTTTCAAGACATATTGGTATATACTTTGAATTAGGGCCCAGAATCACCTAAGACACTGGTAGCCTATAGTCTCTCAATTCAGTAATTCAGTCAATGTCTCAGATGGCCGTGTTTCAGTCATTGGTTTGCATCATTATTTTTAAGTTTTAAAAAAAAGTAGTGGAATATAAACAGTATATCTATAATAAAGACATTTCAGACCCATTCCTGGTTTGGCTTTAAAATTTCTGAACAAAATATTCCTATATGAATAAGACTTAAAAGTGTTACATAACCCCAGTACATGAAATGGGATATAAAGAGAACGTGCCTAAAGGAAAGTGTACAAGGCTTAATAGCAGCAACATATATATATATATATATATATATATATATATATATATATATATATATATATATATATATATATATATATATATATATACACACACACACACACACACACACACACATTACAGACCAAAAGTTTGGACACACCTCCTCATTCGAAGAGTTTTCTTTATTTTCATTACTCTGAAAATTGTAGATTCACATTGAAGGCATCAAAACTATGAATTAAAACATGTGGAATGAAATACTTAATAAAGTGTGAAACAACTGAAAATATGTCTTATATTCTAGGTTCTTCAAAGTAGCCACCTTTTGCTTTGATTCCTGCTTTGCACACTCTTGGCATTCTCTTGATGAGCTTCAAGAGGTAGTCACCGGAAATGGTCTTCCAACAGTCTTGAAGGAGTTTAGGATGCTTAGCACTTGTTGGCCCTTTTGCCTTCACTCTGCGGTCCAGCGCACCCCAAACCATCTCGATTGGGTTCAGGTCTGGTGACTGTGGAGGCCAGGTCATCTGGTGTAGCATCCCATCACTCTCCTTCTTAGTCAAATAGCCCTTACACAGCCTGGAGGTGTGTTTGGGGTCATTGTCCTGTTGAAAAATAAATTGTGGTCCAACAAAACGCAAGCCGGATGGAATAGCATGCCTCTGCAAGATGCTGTGGTAGCCATGCTGGTTCTGTATGCCTTCAATTTTGAATAAATCCCCAACAGTGTCAGCAGCTAAGCACCCCCACACCATCACACCTCCTCCTCCATGCTTCACGGTGGGAACTAGGCATGTAGAGTCCATCCGTTCACCTTTTCTACAAAGACACGGTGGTTGGATCCAAAGATCTCAAATTTGGACTCATCAGACCAAAGCACAGATTTCCACTGGTCTAATGTCCATTCCTTGTGTTCTTTAGCCCAAACAAGTCTCTTCTGCTTGTTGCTTGTCCTAAGCAGTGGTTTCCTAGCAGCTATTTTACCATGAAAGCCTGCTGCACAAAGTCTCCTCTTTATAGTTGTTCTAGAGATGAGAAGGTGTGTCCAAACTTTCGGTCTGTACTAATATTATATATATAGCGCCATATATATATATATATATATATATATATATATATATATATATACATACACACACACACACACAGTATACATAATTAGACTCACTTTTTGAGTGATTCAATAATGTATCTCGTGGAATGATTTATCTGCTTTCTCAGATAGAGATTCGGCATCCAATCTGAACATACCGTATTTTTTTTTTTTTGCGGCTGCTCAAATTCAGAGTGATTTATAATATAGACTCTTGATAACAATATAGCAGACAGTTTACATATGAGGTCTGAAATAAATCAATAGGTTAAAAACAGCCAACCAATGCATTTACTGAAACACAAAATATACAGGGTGGGAGGCATTAATGCTACTTTTAAGTTTAAAAAGGGTTTTTATTTCTCTACTAGATGTGAGATAAAAAGAATAGAATAATTTACATAGTGACGTGCATCTCGAGGTCTCTGAGGCTACTTTCACACATCAGTTTTCTGCATTCAGGCACAATCCTTTTTTTCCTGATCCAACGGATCCGGCAAAAAATGTAAAAACCGTATCCACCGGATCCGTTTTTTAACAGATCCGTTATGCCGGATGCGTAAAAAAACGGATCCGGTGGATCCGTTTTGCATCGGTTTTTGCATCCGTTTTGTCCGGTTTTTTTTCTGGATCCGTTTTTTCAAAACATTGGAGCATGCGCAGTTTACAAAAACGGATCCGGCAGCCGGATCCATTTTTTGCCGGATCCGGCGTCCATAGGCTTCCATTGTAAAACACGCTGTATCGCTCCGCATCCGGCGCGATGCGGTTTTTGTGCCGGACAAAAAAAACGTTGCAAGATACGTTGCCTCCGGCCGCCGCTTTAATTAATTTTGCCGCATCCGGAAAAAAACGGATGCAACGCAAAGCTATCAGGCACAATCCGGTAACAATGCAAATCTATGGGGATAAAACGGATGCGGTACCGGATCCGTTTTACCCGTTTTTTTCCGGATTGTGCCTGATGGAAAAAACCTGATGTGTGAAAGTAGCCTTATTCTGAAGTCAAATGCTAGAACTTCAAAATTGCTAGTATTATTGTGACACCAAGATCTTGTTCGCATGTAGCATTTTTTATGCATTTTTTTTATGAGGAAAATAAAAGTGCTTGGCAGTAACAGCACAGTTATCTTTGTTCATTTTGCCCTGTGTTAGGCTGCTTTCACACTACGTTTTTTTAACATGCGTCATGAACGTTTTTTTGCTGCAAAAGCGGATCCTGCTTTTACAGCAAAAAAACGCATGCAAACGCATGTGTTATTTTGCAGGATCCTGTCACTTTAAGTTTATGGGCGGGCATTGGAGTCATGTGATCGGGAGTGAGGGGAATTGAACGTGAAAGACTGGGAGCCGGCATCTAACAGCTGTGGAGGCTTGTAACCAAGGTAAGCATCGGGTAACTTGCTTGGATACGCGATATTTACATTGGTTACGAGCGTCTGCAGCTGCTAGGAGCCGGCTCCCTGCACGCGTAACCAACGTAAACATCGGGTAATTAAGACCGCGGTTACCCGATGTTTACCTTAGTTACAAGCGTCCTCCGCTCTCAGGCAGGGGAGAGAGGGGAGAGAGGGAGGGAGGTGGAGAGAGAGACTGATCACGCGAGGCTGGTTTCTGGGCATGCTCAGTAGAGCAAGCAGGATCCTGTCTATCAGCATGCCAGCGTTCACCTGCGTTTGCATGCTGTTTTAGTCAGGATCCAGCAATTTGCAGTATTTGGACGCAGCTCAAAAACGCTACAAGTAGCGTTTTTGAAATAAGTTAAAAAACTGCAAGTCGCTGGATCCTCACTATAACACACGCAAACACATGTGAACGCATGTTAACGCAAGTCCATTGCAAATGCATTGAAATGAAAACGCATTTGCACTGGATCCGTTTTTGCGTTAAAAAAACGTTAATGAGGGTTGTTAAAAAAACGTAGTGTGAAAGCAGCCTTACTTTAACAAATGCAGCATGTCACTTGTTTCAGCATTTTTATTGGAATGTTTTCACATTCAGAGATAAAGGAGTTCTCAGTGAAAAAAGAAAAATAAAATGCACCTAAAAGGCATTAAAGAAAAGAACAAAAAAAAAAAAAAACCACACGTCCTTTACGCTGCCGTTTTCTGGTCATAGTCTGCATTTTTAATGTAGAAAAAAAAAGCATAAAAAAATCTGCATATGGCTTCTTTCCAACGATGAACTTTTGGTGAGTTTTTGAAGTTGCAGAATTTCTTCACCATTTCTGCGCCTATTATTTAAATTATGTAATTTGCGTTTTATCTGCGTTTGGTATGTCTTGCTTTAAATAAAGCTGCTTTGTTTTTGATGCTTCCTGGTATTTTGCTTCGACAAAGCTTAAAGTGGTATTCCAATATATAGTAGGTGTAATAATAATATTAGCAAATACCTCCAATTAGAAATGTAGTGTAGCTCTTCTGTAAAACTATGTCACTTACCCCATGTGCAGGGCATTGCAGTAGATTACGTATCCATGATTCCAACCACGCATTTAGGGCCAGTTAATTGCTAGTGGTCGTACCCATGGATACCTAGGCTACTGCAATGCCCTGCACATGAGGTAAGTGATATAGCTTATCAGGAGAACTATACTACATTTCTCATTGAAGATATTTGCTAATATTTTTATTATTACACATACTATATAGTGGGATAGGATCTTGGAGATAGAAATAACTCTATGGGCTCGGTTCCACTTGCACATAGCTTCCAATGCGAGAGCATCAGAAGCGATATTCTAATGACCCTCTGCTGTGAGCGTCAGCCGAGGGTCATGCGACTGTGATGTGATCTTGCAATTAGATCACAGCTGCGGAGAAGAGGGAGCACTTTCTCCCCATCTGCTGCCCGGCCTGTCTCTGCGTACATCACACTGCAGTCGGATGGCATGCGAGTGCATTGTGATGCTTCACACACTCCCATAGAGTTGTATGGGGGTGCGTGAGCAGAGACTCGCTGCCATTTATTCCGCATGCCACTATGCCATGAGAAATCAATCACAGATGGATACTGCCCCATAGCTTTTTTTTACCTGCATATTTTTCACATCTAATGCAATTCTATGGGAAAATTCCCCACATAAAACTCGGCATACCCACAAGAGAAGTTGAAATGTTGCTGATTTAACACACACATGTTGTGAGGATTTAAAAAAAAAAAAAAACACACAGTGGGCATGAGGTGGTTATAAATCCAATCCACTTTGCTGGAACTGTAAGGTGCTACATTTTTTAACCAATGAAGATATGTGGCGTTCAAAACGCACCAAATACTGACAGTGAGCACACAACCATTTAGACTTTTTCACATGGTACTAGTCATTATTGTGTATCAGTATTTAAATATTTTTAAATATTTCTAATATTTTATCAGCCAATTTAAAGAGTGGGTCCAAAATACAGAACAGTTGCAGATCTTTCCATTACAGTCCTACCTGTTTATGTTTCACTCCTTGTCTTGGCTTACAAATACAGATACAAAAAATATTGACTAAAGCGGGCTTTACACACTACGAGATCGCTACAGCAATCTCGTTGGGGTCACGGATTTTGTGACACACATCCGGTCGCTTTAGCGATGCCGTTGCGTGTGACACCTATGAACGATTTTGCATCGTCGCAAAAGCATGCAAAATTGCTCATCGGTGACATGGGGGTCCATTCTCAAATATCGTTACTGCAGCAGTAACGAAGTTATTCCTCGTTCCTGCGGCAGCACACAACGCTCCGTGTGACACCGCAGGAACGAGGAACCTCTCCTTACCTGCCTCCTGGCCGCTATGCGGAAGGAAGGAGGTGGGCGGGATGTTACGTCCTGCTCATCTCCGCCCCTCCGCTTCTATTGGGCGGCGGTTCAGTGACGCTGCTGTGACGCTGAACGAACCGCCCCCTTAGAAAGGAGGCGGTTCGCCGGTCACAGCGACGTCACAGGTAAGGTAAGTCGTGTGACGGGTCCAGGCGATGTTGTGCGACACGGGCAGAGATTTGCCTGTGTCGCACAACCGATGGGGGCGGGTACCCACGCTAGCGATATCGGTACCGATATCGCACTGTGTAAAGCGGCCTTAAAATGCGGCAATGTCAAAATGGTATTAGGACGGATTTCCACTTGGCATAATTTTATTTCAGAGACCTGTCCGCAACAAAATCCATACTTTAGATTTACATGAGTGTGTTTTCTGTCTGAGTTAAAAACCGGACATCACAAAGACCGATGTTATTCAATCTGTCAATGCAGATGAGCGATTTTTTTCACCTACTGAATCGGTGTATAAAAAAAATGACTTTAATGAAACTCACCCATTTAAGTCTACTGGTCTGCAAAAAAAATAATATTGGATGCCATATGGAGCCGTCATATAGCATCTGTTTTTTTATCGGTATATTGCAAGTCTGAAAATGGTTTTGTAAATTATTAATAACTGCTCCTATAAAAAAACGGATTGCACATAGATGGCAACTCAGAAAAAGATGGTCAAGTTTTCTGGATGAAGCCGACAATTTTGTATATGCTAATGTGACCCCGGCCTAAGGAGTACACTATATTCACTGGGATTATAGGTATAGGAAAATAAATGGCATGCAGAAGTACATCAGACAGACAGAAACCAAAAAGAATACATTTCTTGCTGTTCATAACAATGAAGTGTTTTCTGTGAAAATTAGAACATTTTTGCATTGGGCGTTAGGCCGACTTCATATGAGTGTATGAAAGAAAAAAAAAAAAAAAATCGGCCAAATTTTATCCAAAAACCTGAGACAGTTTTCAACTAATTTTCATCCGTTTTGCGTTGCTGATCCATCCTTGTGTCAGTTTTTTACATCTGTGTGCAATCCGTTTTCATACATCTTTAAATAGTGTACATGATCAAAGGTAGCTGTAAATATTGGATGTCACTCGGCTGTTCTGTATGGGATCAGTTTGTAACGTATCCATAGACTTGAATGGGTGAGTCTTATTCGAGACGCAGAAGATAGGAGAGGATGCTGTTTTTTTTTTCTCATGGACAGTTGGACTGAGAGAAAACTTCTTAATCTGAACAGCATTATAAAAAAACATTGGTCAGTGCGCTTTCCGATCACAAATCAGACAGCACAAGTCGGAGTTATACGCTTGGCCGTATGAGCCCCATCACACAGATTTTGATAAAGATTTAGAAGTTGATTTCTGCAAATTTCACCTTTTACAATTTATATTCAGAAGAAAAAGATTTGTTGCAGTCATTTGAAGGGCGTGCAGAAATCCATGCGCTTGCTGCCAAAACAAGTCTGCAGCACATTGCAGTACTAGAAAAGGGGATACATTCTTAAAGGGAACCTGTCAGGTCCAATATTCATCCAGAACCACCAGCAGTTCTGGGTGCATATTGCTAACCCCTGCCTAAGGCTATGTGCGCACGTCGCGTAAAAACATGCAGTTACGCTGCGCTTTGTAGCGCAGCGTAACTGCATGTGTCCTGCCTCCCCTGCACAGTCTATGGAGATTGTGCAGGGGCCGTGCGCACGTGGCGTTTAAGAGCGCAGCGCTTCGGCTACTGCCGAAGCGCTGCGCAAAAAGAAGTGACATGTCACTTCTTTCCTGCGCTTTGCCGGCAGCTCCTGCTCTGTCTATGGGAGGAGCTGCAGGCAGAGCGCATGGAATCGGCGCTCACTACGGACATTTCTGCAGCGATCTAAAGCGCACATGTGCTCTTCAGATCGCTGCAGAAATTTCTGAAGGGCTTGTACGCAACGTGCGCACATAGCCTAACTGTCCCTGTATACACTAGCATAGATAAAGAGATCTTTAGAAAAAGTATTTCTAAAGATCTTTTATCTTATGCTAATGAGAGCAGGGACTAGTCCCAAAGGCGTTCTAGCCCATGACTAGTCCGTCCTCTTAGCATGTTAGTACGTCCACAGGGGTGTACTAACATGCAATTCAATTCAGCATCACCAGCGGTGACGTGTGTACCTGTGTTCGCAATGACCGCGTTTCTGAATGCCCGGCACTTCCAGTCATGCGCAGTAGACCTCTCTGAAGCCGGAACGCGTACACCCAGCTTCATACTGCGCATGACCGGAAGTGCCCGGCATTCAGAAACACGGTCACAGTGAACACAGGTACGTGCGTCACGGCTAGTGATGCTGAATTGAACAGCATGTCAGTACACCCCTGTGGGCGTACTAAAATGCTAAGAGGACGGACTAGTCAGAGGATATAACGCCCTTGGGACTAATCCCTGCGCTCATTAGCATATGATTTTTAGAAATACTTTTTCTAAAAGATCTCTATCTATGCTAGTGTATACAGGGACGATTAGGCAGGAATTATAGATATGCACCCAGAACTGCTCGTGGCTCTGGGTGCATATTGCAGCTGACAGGTTCCCTTTAAAGAGTAAGATAAAAAAAAATTTCAAGCACTTTGTCCAGCATGGAAAGCTATTAAACTTTGTAAATCACTGTATTTGGAAATTTGACTTCATTACAAGAAAAAAATGAAAGTAAAAAGTGGCTCCCGAACCCCTGCTTTTCCTAAGTCTATTGCCTGCCATTAGCTGCATTGATATCATACTCATTTGGAGACGTCCTTGTAGTATTCATTTTTTTTCTCTGTTAATTTTTTTTTACTGAAGCAGGGTGACTGAATTTCTTTTTTATTATTATTATTATTATTATTTGACTCGAAACTTGCAAGTACAAAGTCTATCTTCCATTTTTCATCTGTTTTATATTAATATATTAATGGTAAAATCTTATCTGCAAAATGGATGACAATAGGACATGCTCCGAGTATCACGGACCGGAGACATTGTTTATCATCTGTGTATCTAGCAGATCTCTGAATGCTGAGCTCTGTATAACTGCCCACACTACTGATTTGCAGATTTCAGTGTACACTGTTCATTTGCAGAAAAGTGCCAATTATTGGTAGAGACGAGGTTAAACAGAGCTCATGAATATGGAGCACTATATAGAAGTAGGTTTACTAGTTCTCTAGTGATAATCTCCTGCTGAAAAAATATTTTTTTTTATCAAAACTACAGCAAGCAGCCGGGCACGTGACACATCATTGGAATCGGTGTCTGTGTCTCTACATTATGCTTCTCTCAGATTAGGTGGCAAAAACCTAGTGACAGATTCCCTTTCAGAGTATTCAAGAAGTCAAGCAAGGACATTGTTTTAATATATTGAAAAATAGTAGTAATAAATGGAGGCTTAGAAAAAATGTCTGCACTGTCAGGAAGCCAGATTTCTATTGTGACCTGACATATCAGGTTTGCTTGTTATATTAAATTCAGAATAATGCACAGAATTTGATATAATCATAATATAACACTAAAAGCAGTGTAAACACTGGGAGCTCTTGAGTGATGGTAAAGTGACTGGAGACACACCCGTCCCCACCTCCCCAGGGCTCAAAGGTTATTTGCAAACTTTCATGGAGGAAGTACTTTGCTGACATGACACAACCTGCATTTACACAGACATCAGATTTCTGTTTAAAAAAATATGACTCTATATGCAATTATAGCTTGACGGTTAATACGTTTCTATTTGGGGAAATTTCACATAGCTCTGAGGGCTGTTACATTCTCATATTGGTTGTATAAAGCTTTTCTTAGGAAATTTCTCCTTTTCACTGCTAAGAATGTGTAAATAAATGCATTATATTACAAAGTAACTTCTTCAAAGATGGAAATCCACAAGTTCAAGACCACTAGCCTGAAAAACCTGCAACTATCTGCAAATTAACCTGCTTTCTGTGATCTTTTTTTGAGACAAAAAAAGCAGTACTGAACAGTTTCCAAAAATTCAGTGTTCGAGTTCGGATGCTTTACATATGCAAACCACTCGATTGAGCATCGCTGTGCTCGGGTACGCCCGGTGCTTGACCCAGTGCGAGCCGCTTAGAGGGTTTGATCGGCTCACAGTGGGGGCAACAACAGCGTGATCGGATGTAGGGTCTTCTGTTTATGGCTGGCTGCATGTGCGCTGAGACCCGAACTGCCAATCAGTGACTTCCAATGAGGTTTGGGCACCAGAACAAAACTTCAAAGTCCAGCTGAACCCGCAGAACCCAAAATTCTACGGGTCCGCTCATATCTAATTGTGAGCCCCAGTGGAGACAGTGATGATGATGTCTATTAAAATAAAAACCATACAAATTATGTTCTCCCCATGTTTGCGTGGGTTTCCTCCAGGTTCTCCGGTTTCCTCCCACACTCCAAAGACATCCTGATAGAGATTTTAGATTATGAGCCCCAATGGGAACAAAGTTGCCAATGTATGTAGAGTGCAATGGAATTAATGGAGCTATATAAGTGAATAAATATTATTATTATTATACAAATCATGAATCAGCCACAATTAACGCTCATAAACACTTTCTATTTGAATCACTAAACCCAATAATTTTGTTGGGTCCCTGAAAGATGATATAGGGGAAGAGAAGGATCAGGCAGATGAAATTCTAACACCTGGTCCTCTTCTTGTCCACGGAGGTAAGCCGCTGCCAGGGGTTTCTGATGGCAGCATAATTACCTCGTCATTTTGAAAACATATGAATGCATGTCCACATGTTATCGTGTATGGTCGTAGAGTCAGGAGAGGTCCCGGTAACCAGAACAAGAGTTCATCCAAAGGCCCATTGAAACAAGTCAATATTCAGTACGTGTACGCCACAGACAGCACACGGACACATTATAGCCAATGTTTTTACAAACAGAATCAGTTATATTATGCAATTCCAATGAGTAGAGATCTACTTCACCATGTCCGCAATTTGTGTAAATGACAGGCCTGAGTTTTAGTGCAGCCACGAGATCTTGGCCTAATGTATATGGACATCTTTACGAAACTGACAAATCTGTTCTCTCAATTGTACAGTAACTTCAGACACAATCTATCCCAATGCGGCTTGGTTCCTCACTCATCTCCGCCCCTCCGCTTCTATTGGGCGGCCGCTTAGTGACGCTGCAGTGATGTCGCTATGACGCCGAACGCACCTCCCCCTTAAGGAGGGATTGTTCGGCGGTCACAGTGACGTCGCTGACAAGGTATGTGCGTGTGACGCTGCCGTAGCGATAATGTCCGCTACGGCAGCGATCACCAAATGTCGCATGTACGACGAGGGTGGGTGCTATCGCGCTCGACATCGCTAGCAATCGCTAGCGATGTCGCAGCGTGTAAAGCACCCTTTAGAGTCCTATATAGAAAGTGACAAGGAAAAAAAAAACACAACTAAAGGGTGCTTTACACGATCAGTTATTTTGCTAGCTGGTTTAGCTGCTCTTGGGTTGCACCGATCTCTTCTATATTTTACATGAATCACAATAATGGTATGTTCTATTTAATTTAAATGTTTACAAATAGACACAGAAAAATATTCTGTATACAAAACATCACATTCTTGAACTTTTACATTACTGTTGCGAAAGTCCTTACATGCAAAGTATCAATGAAACCAAACTTTCAGGGAGAGGAGTTTAATACACAGAATTACATATTAAAGGGCCCTTAATTACCGGCCACATTAAAAAAGGTACAGATCTTATTATTTTTTTCATCTTACACTTAGAAATGTAAAGTCAGTCATGATTGAGACTGTTCTCACATTCCTTAAAGTTTCCAACAATAGGACACAAGTGTGAAGCACTATTTTTGTCATTAAAATTGCCTTAGGGCTTGTTCGCACGTAAATGCTGAAAATTCTGCAGTGATTTGTCAGGACATGTGCGCTTCAAATCGCTGCAGAAACATTGTGTAATGGATGCAGTGTTTCAGCAGAATATATGCCGATTTCATGCGCTCTGGATGCTGCCTCTCCCATAGACAGAGTGGGAGCTGCAGCCAAAGCGCACAAAAGAATTGACATGCTGCATTTTTGAGTGCATCGATTTGGATCAAAATTTCAGCAGCAAATCGCTGCGTTCAAAAAAGCAAAGTGCTCAAGGATTATGCACAATCTTCATAGATTGTGCTGGGGACACAGGACGCATGCATTTACGCTGCAGTGCTAGATGCAGCATAAATGCATGCAAAACGCACACGTGCGCTCATGCCCTTAAAGGGAACCTGTCACAAGATTTGGGGCCTATAAGCTGCGGCCACCACCAATGAGCTCTTATATTCTAACATCCTGTATATAAGAGCCCAGGCCGCTGTGTAGAATGTAAAAATCACTTTATAATACTTACCTAAACAGTCGGTTCGGTGCAGACTGGTCAAATGGGTGGCTCCGTTCTCCGGGTGCGGCGCCTCCTCTTTCGGCCATCTTTGTCCTCCTTCTGAAGCCGGGGTGCATGACGCATCCTACGTCATGCGCATGCGCCGGCATTGCAGGTCCTGCGCAGGCGCACTATGATCTGCCCTGAGCAGGGAGGGACCTCAATGCCAGCGTGTGTGCATGATGTAAGATGCATCATGCACCCTGGCTTCAGAAGAAGGAGGATAAAGATGGCGGAAAGAGGAGGTGCCACCCATTTGACCCATCTGCACTGAACCGACTGTTTAGGTAAGTATTATAAAGTGATTTTTACGTTCTACACAGCAGCCTGGGCTCTTATATACAGCATGTTAGAATGCTGTATATAAGAGCCCACTGGTGGTGGCTGCAGCTTATAGTCACCAAATCTGGTGACAGGTTCCCTTTAGGCCTCTGCCACACTCACGTGTAAAAAACGTACGTTTGGTGTAGTTCGTTTTTTGTGTCCGTGTTCCGTATTTGCAGTCCGTTTTTCCCCTCCGTGTGGTGTCCGTATGCATATCGTGTGTCATACGTGTGTACGTGTGTGCGTTTTCCTGTGCGTGAAATACGTCAGTGTGTGTTCCGTGTGCAGTCCGTTTTTTGTGCGTGTTTCACATGTTTCACACATTGAGATAATGGTGATTACTTGGAATTAAATGACACATAGGTGTATGTGATTAGGACATAAATATAAGTTAACTATAAACTGTTTCCTGCTTGTATTATGCCTTGGAGCACCTATGTGTTGAGACAAAATTGTCGCAATGCCATTATCCACGGAGGCCTTAGTGTTTTTATGTTGGATTATATCTCGTCGTTTTGGCGTTCGACGCCACATGTTGCAATATGATAATGTAAGAAGAACCAGATTGTGGGTGCATCCACTAATGATGATGCGGCCTATGCATGGTCATTTCCATACTTTATTTTTTGAGTTACGGAATTTCCCAGATAAGTTTTTTTCATACTGCCGGTTGTCAGTTGAGAGTTTTGATTACTTACTAAATATTTTACGACCTCATTTGCAACATCAGGACACTTGGATGCGGCTTTCCATTTCCCCAGAGGAGAGATTTATGGTGACTCTGAGGTATTATATTTGTTATTTTTGTAATTTGTGTAAATGTGTTATTTTTCACATTGAAATGTGTAATTGATCTTTATTGATCTAATCTCATTTTTGATTCAATGTTTCTGTTTTCTTATGATTGTTTTAATTTAAAAAAACATAGTGTTAATTGTAAATCATTGTTTGTCTTGTTTTCATAGATTCTTGGCGACTGGTCAATCTTTTAGTGCTTTACATTTTGATTTTTTGTTGGGTCGATCAACCATTGCCGTTATAGTACGTCACACATGCGACATGATATGGCAACATTTAAAAGAAGAAATGATGCCTCAGCCAAACAGAGAAGATTGGTTGAAAATCTCTAAGGGCTTCAAGGACTCTGTTGACTTTCCTAACTGCATAGGAGCTTTGGATGGCAAGCATTTCAGAGTAAAAAAGCCACCAAACTCTGGGTCACGTTATTTCAATTTTCATAAGTTTTTTTCCGTTGTTATTTTGGCATTGGTTGACACAGAATACCGTTTTATTTATGCAGACATTGGGGCCTATGGTAGTGCCTCAGATGCCCGTATTTTCCGTTCATCAAGATTAGCCCAACGCCTGCAAGAAAATTCATTATTGATCCCCCCTCCAGTTGCCCTACCTGGTACATCTGGACCGTTGGCACCATATGTGATGGTAGCAGATGCAGGATTTGCATTATCCAAACATGTTATGCGACCATATCCAAGGAGATCCATTGATGACAGGAAACAGTACTTTAATAATCGGCTAACTAAAGCAAGACGTTATGTGGAGTGTGCATTTGGTATTTTAGCTAACAAATGGCGCATTTATCAGACAACGATTCAGTTGCAGCCAACCTTTGTCACATCTGTACTCAAGGCTACCATAGTGCTTCACAATTACTGTCGGATACATGAAGGAGGAACTTATGTGGATGATGAATTTCAGATAAACCATGTTGTTAATCCCACAGGTGAACCTATGTCTCATAATTCCGTGACATCTGGTTTACAAATTAGAAATTTATTTACTGATTACTTTAATTGTTTTGATGATACTAATAATAGTGATGATTGTTAAGATTGTGATGGTTTTTTGTTGATAAAAATATAAATTTTTTTTATTATAGGAACTTGGTTAAATTTTCTCAACATCTAAGAGCTTAAATCAAACTAGTATTAAAGGGCAAATGCGTTAATCATAAACTGACATTTCTGTTAGCAACATGGTTTTCTGAATGTTGTATGTATGTGTATGTACATTTCTGTGTTACTATCATGTTTTAGGAAACTTATTTTAAACTTACAACATTAATAATGTTAATCGTCTATTGAAAAAATGCAATATTATTAATAAATATCAATAATAAACATGTTTCTTTTCTTCAAAAACAGAATCTTTTATTAAGAATAAGCATATTAATCCATAAAGTAAGGATGTTATTTTTTCACATCCACATTAAAAATGTACATATTGTTCATCTTGTGTTAAATTTTTCTAAATGTAAATGTTGATGGTATTCTTCATAACATACAAAATATACTTTACATACAAGAGTAATTGTAAAGAAAATGTGTGCATTGCTTACAATGTTGAAAAATGTCGGCCAATTAAGTTGCTATCATGTTGGACATTGACATAGACCAAAAAATTGTAAACTGTGTTTTCAGAATATTAGAACTAATCTAACCATCAAATTGGTTGGGTAAAAATGTGTTCATAAAATTACAAAAATAAAGGCCATAAAACATATATGTGATCCGTCACTAAGTATAATCACACATGTTTTTTAAATCTTTTCAACTCTGAGTTTGCACATTTTTGGAAATCCCTCTTTTTTAACATTTTGACACATTCATCAGATTTGTTGTTTGATTGTTAAGATTAACAAAAATGTGCATCACAAGTCAACAAGATCTTCTAGTGAAGTAACCTGAGTGTTGCTGAGTATGTTGTTTTGTGTGGCCTCAGAAATGGTATTTTCAGGAATGGAAGCAGTTGTTTGCTGAACAACATTCCTATTACTAGCTACAGTAGTGTGTGGAACAGTCTGTTGCATGCTGGTTTGTCCCAACACATTGCCTGTGGTTGAGTACACCTGTGGATCTACATGGGTAATTGGGTATTGTGTGTGTGTATGTTGTTGACCTTGAGGATAGTTGACTGATGTTTGTAAGTGTGGTGTAGGTAACATAGTTGAGATTGGATAATGAGGCATCATGAATGATTGTGGGTATGTTGAACCTGGAAACAAATTAGGTAAACCACCAATATTTGTGGGTTGAGTAAAGTAACTAGTAGTTTGAGTTGGTTGTAAATTCATATAGTTCATGGGTTGCTGTGAGGTAGCACTTTGTACAGTGCTTAAGGCACCAGTATTGGTTGCAACATACCCTTGTCTAATTGGTGTTGGGAATAACGTACTTGAAGCAATTGAAGGTTGTCCAGATTGTTGTAATAGTGGATTATTGACTATTACAGTTGCCATTGTTGTTTGTGTTGAAATTGTATTTTGATTGTCTGTTGTGTTTGGGACTGTATGTTGTTGCATAATGGTACGCCAATTTTCTATGGCCTCATACACTCTCACTGGTTCCTGTTCTGCCTGACTAGCTGACAGTAGGGTAAGCATAGCAGCTCTTACACGTTCCTGCCTATCTGAAGGAATTTTGGTTAAGCTAGTAGATAAAGACCGACAAAAACGCTCGGCATCTGTTTCTGGAATTAAAGTGTTCATTATGTGAATAATGCGTGTGTCAATTATTTCCGGTAAGGATCTCATTTCCTCAGGTCTGCGGATTCTTCTTGCACGTAGAGGTTGTGGTGCAAAACGTGGAAGTACATTTGTTTGTGTTGATTGTGTAGCTGGTGTGGTTGTTTGTTGCGTTGATGAGCCTTGGGTGTTGGTTTGTGCACTCTCTGTCCCACCCTCATGTGATTCATTTGCTGCATCTTGTTGAGTCTCAGGAATTTCAATGTCTTCTCTGGCAGGTTCTTGTTCTGATGCTGAGGTGGCTGTAGCAGAGGGACCTGCTGTTGGTTCATCATCTGATTCGTCAAGATTATCCTCCGTTCTATAAGAAATGAAAAAACAGATTACAATCTTAACATTTATCTTTGTCCAATTATCTTCAGGGGTTTTTTTTTTTTTTTTTTTTTAAACAAAAAAAAAACTTACTGTGTAACTTCTAAGATGGGTGCTAGGAAGCTTATTTGTTCATAATAAATATATCTGCGTTTGCGGCCTTGGCTGGATGAGGATGGTATAGGGTTGTACTCCCTTCGGTACTGATCACGGGCTGAACGCCAACGCCTTTTTACCAAGTCAACTGTGGAAAATAAAAAAATATGTCACTTGCAACATTCTCCATAAATCTGCACACATTAATTTAAATAATGTTTGCGAAATGTAATATACAATTTAACACAATTATGTTGGTCAAATACTTTGGATTAAATATAATTTATTTAGATATTCTTCATTCAAAAACATGTTTAGACATTCACACATAACCAAATAATATTTCTGAATAATTATATTTTAAGTAATTGTCATCTATATTTAAATTATAATTTGGTGTTTTTGCAATGACATTTGGCTATCAATTACTAGAAATATTATTTGATACATGTAGGTAATGATATTGACATGTCATTTTAAACAATTTTATTTTAAAAAAAAACAAAACAAGATTTTCAATTGTGATACTAAATTTAGACTAATACAACAGGGAATTTAAAAACACATGACAGTTTAATCAGTTAATTAAGTAAATTCATGAAGAATTCCAAGTCAGATTACAAATTTAAGTATACTTTGATTTTTGACACTTATGAAAGTTTGGTGATACTATGAAAAAATTGTACAGGAACTCAATATATTGAGTAGTACATATACCAATTCTTCTCATAGGATTTTACACTAAAAGACAACATAACTATGCCAAAACAATCACAGTTTGAAAGTATGAAAAAATCCAAATATAGATATTACATAAATAACTATAAAAAAATACAACAACTTACCATATTTAGCACGCTTTGCAGGAGAACATCTAGACCATGCATTATTGGGGTACACTTCCTCAGCTACTTGATTCCAATGGCGCTCAACTGTCAGTCGGTCATGGTAACCATCTACACGTGTATCCCATAATGGTGGGTGAGTCTCGACAGCTGTTATAAGTTTCTCCGTGTCCACCCGTGGTGCCATTATTATATTTCGAAGACGAAAGTTTGCTCAAAATAGATCTTGCAATACACAGAACTACAACTTCTTGCTTGCTCACTCCTTCTGCAAATGCACAGTTAGTTTTGTGCAAAAAAATATGTTAGCTACGCCACCTGAAAGTATTTCAGAGTGTAACAAACTTTCTAATTAAAACACGGACACGGACCACACGGATAGCATACGGAGGCCATCCGTATCACGTACGTGTAAACACGGACCCATAGGATTTAATGGATCCGTGAGGACGTGATGCCGGTGGAAAACGGACATGTCAGCGCTTTTTCGACACGCTCAAACGTACGCACGGAACGGACACACGCTCCGTGCGCAAACACTGACATGAGGCTTTTTAGATTAAAAATAGTATGTCAACATCAGCACGTGTCTCCGGTACGTGCAAAAAATGCCAAAAACGTACCGGAGGCACGGATGTGTGGCGCAGGCCTTAAGGAGTGTTCCAGGTAATAACAATTAGAATGTGAAATTCTAAGGGTACTTTCACACTTGCGTTTATTTCCTTCCGTTACAATCCGCCCTTTTGGAAAACAGCGGAATCCGTTAACGGATTCCGCTGTTTCCCATAAACTTGTATGGGTGACGGATTGTACCAAAAGGACCTGCGTTGCTTCCGCTGGGCGACGCTCCGTTGCTTCCGCCCAGCGGGAGGAACGCAGCATGTAACGTTATTTTGAGCAGCGGAATCCTCTGGATTCCACTGCGCATGCTCTTTTTTTTTTTAAAATCAAACTTTATTTTGGCTCGCGGTGGCCGAACGTTCAGCTGAGCGCCCGCCCGCTGGCAAGCGACAGCGCTCAGCTGAGCGACCGGCCACCGGCATGCCCGGCCGCCGGCAAGTCACAGCGCTCAGCTGATCACCCGGCGGCCGGCTGCAGGGAGCGATCAGCTGATCACCCGGCGGCCGGCTGCAGGGAGCGATCAGCTGATTACCCGGCGGCCGGCTACTGAGAGCGATCAGCTGATCACCCGGCGGCCGGCTGCAGGGAGCGATCAGCTGATCACCCGGCGGCCGGCTACTGGGAGCGATCAGCTGATCACCCGGCGGCCGGCTACTGGGAGCGATCAATACAATAGTCTGCCGCTGGTAAAACTGTAAAAAAAAATAAAAACGAATTGCGTTGTTTTGCAGCATCCGTTGCATCCGTTGTGCCACTATATGCAACACATCCGTTGCATCCGTTACACAACGCAATGCAACGGATACCGTTCAACGCACGTGTGAAAGTAGCCTAAGACCACTTATGGTTGAATTCACCTGTTCAGTAATCATTCATTAGAACGGATCCAGCAGCAATCCATTGACAAAAAAGTTGGCAGATAACTTTTGTCCAGGCAGAAAAAAAAAATGTCAACTGGATCTTTTGTTTTTTTTTTATTAACATTGAAGTCTATGGAAAACAAATCCCTGGTCTCAGCAATGATCCTATTCAGCCATTGATTGGATGCTATGCAGGAATTTCCTGTGTGTCATGGACAGGAAGAACAGGAATAGGGTAAAAGCTAGAACAGTACCAGGGAGGGTGCATCATATTCTTGTGATTTTTATTTTTTATTTTAAAGAATATCATAACTTACAGCAAGATGGAATTGCAGCTGTATGTTGCTCAGGCCAAAAAACTACTACTACTCCAGCAGGATACAGCTAAACCCCCACTAGGTGGAGGCATCACAGGTGCAGGGGGAGCCAATCACACTCACTTCCAAATATGGAGGAGGTGATGGCTGGATGGTAAAACTGCACAGTGCTCTATGCAAGCCACTAGTGTGCAGTTTTACCATCCAGCCATCACCTCCTCCATATTTGGAAGTGAGTGTGATTGGCTCCCCCTGTGTGGCCGCTTAGTGACGTCGCTATGACGCCGAACGAACTGCCCCCTTAGAGGCGGTTCGCCGGTCACAGCGACGTAGCTCGGCAGGTAATTGCGTGTGACGGGTGTAAGTGATGTTATGAGACACGGGCAGCGATTTGCCTGTGACGCACAACCGACGGGGGCGGGTACGCTCGCTAGCGATATCACAGCATGTAAAGTACCCTTTGGTACTGATCCTATACGCTGCTCTGTATTTCCAGCATATGCAGAAGCTGCACACTTCAGAGTTGTATTTTAACCTTTTCCTATCCAATACAATTTCCTGTTTCGCCCATTGAAAACCTATTATAGGTCGTCATCAGTTATATCTATTCCAGCGTTTGGTAGTGAAAGCGGAATCTGATTAAACCCATTGGCAGAAGATGACAGTAAAATGCGTATGAAATATTGATGTCCCCTGCCAGGGGATAAAGGAAGTTGATAGGAAAAGGTTAAATGATTGGTGACAGGAGACTCAAAAACAGGAACACCACTGATCAGTGACACTATTCAAAGCCTATATATGTTTTTTAAAATGAGAGTAACACCTTAAACCTGGATAGAACTATGATAACCATGTTATTCGTGAAAGGGTTTGTTATGCTTCACTAGATATGGGCCCATATATCGGGAATGACTAACAGGCTGGCCAAAAAAAAATCCAAGAAAAATCCAACAATCCCAAACGATAAAAATTCCAAAACTTTATCAGATATGAGTAAGGATCTGTTCGATCCGAAATGCGTCATCTGTTTCCCTTTTAGTGGAGTCCTAACCATGGAATTTTAAAATGTGAAATAAAGTTTTGGAATTTTTTATCGTTTGGGATGGCTGGATTTTTCTTGGATTGCTTCTTCTGGTGACCAGCTGGACTCTGATCCATGCATCCCTTTCTCTACCAGGAATTGCAGATGATGGTGGAGTGGGTGCTAAGTATTTTTTCTTTCTTGTTATAACAGGCTGGCAATCATCCGAATGATCAAATAAAACGCTCATCCATCGGGTGTGATCATTTCTAAGACGGCTTTATAATCATAGCTATCAGCAGCCTATCGTCCAGAGTAAATAGGTGATGTGCTGTCAATAACATGATATATTATACGTACAGAGGGATCGCTCGGTGCATATACAATTGTGAGCCAAACAAGGTATTAAACGACAGCTGATTAGCCATTAGCCACATGTAGCCGATCAGCACTCAGTTAACATCCATGGTCGGCAACTGTAAGCGCAGCATGTTACAGGCTAATAGGTGCAAAAACTGCATATACACACTGCATAAACACAACAATGTCCACTGTAGGGAAAGTAAATAAAGAATGCAGGAGAAGCATTTAATGAATCATATGGGCTGTATGTCTGCAGATGTCTGCTGTACTGTGGTTGCCTCTGCATGTACGGTCACACCCTAGGATTACATTTAGTTTATGCGAATTGTAATCTTCTCAATATTCAATCTGTTTAGCTCCTCCCGTTGCCTTAAGTTTTTTACACCCATTCAGGCGATTTATTAGTGGCACACAAAGCCCCAGTCACATCAAGGACATGGGAATTTTTCCAGGTTCCCTTGGGATGAATGATGAAGATTTTTATTCCATAATAGCAAAACCACAAACAGACTTCCTTGCGAGGCATGACTATCACTCATATACTGCAGAGCAAGAGCTGGCAGGGGAGTCCGAGACGGTGATGACAGCGGAGTGATAAAGCGGGAAGGAACCAGAATATCATTACATGTCAGGAGAGTGGGCAAGTGTCAAAAGGTGATGTCAGGAGGAGAAGAAGTCAGAGAAGCCAGGAGCAGGCAGAAGAGGATCCCAGAGGGACACCGCGGCAGAAGGGTGATGTAAGAAGAAGCGGCAAGGAAAGAAATGAAGGATGTCAAGAAAAAAAAAAAATAAAAAGTTAGGTTAAGATTCCCTTCCTTTTCCAGCACTACCACAGAAAGACTGGACACAACGGCTATGTGCACATGTTACAGAGTTGGTACAGAAATTTTCTACAATAAATCTGTAACTTCTGGCAGAAAAATGCATCAACAACACGTGCGTTTTTGGTGCATTTTTGTGCCATGCGTTTTTATTAATGAAGTGAATGGGTGGAAGGGCTAAGAAACGCAGGAAAAAATGCACCAAGAATTGACATGATCCAGATTATTTTTTGCACCAAATCTGCAAGGAAGAAATAAGCAACGTGTGCACAGCACTTCAGAAATCTCATTGACTTTGCTGGCATAAGGATAGGCATACTGATTCGTGTCCAAATCTGCACCAAAAACGCACTGTGCGCACACAGGCTAACGCAGCATAAAGAAATAATTGTGCCTAGAATTTATTACTCATAGAAATCTCTTACAAACAGGCCGGTGGTAGGGCTCATGCGCACGTAACTGCTGATTATTCTGCAGCGATTTGTCAGCACATGTGCGCTTCAAATCGCTGCAGAATGAATGAAGTATTTTTGTTAAAAAAAAGCAGATTTCATGCGCTGTGGCTGCTGCCCCCACCATAGACAGAGTGGGAGCTGCATCCAGAACGCAGAAATAATTGACATGCTGCTTTTATGAACGCACGAATTTGGGTCAAAATTTTAGCACTCAAATTGCTGCGTTCAAAAAAGCAACGTGCGCACGTATCATGCACAATCTACATAGATTGTGCTGGGGTCGCAGGACGCAAGCATTTACGCTGCAGTGCAATACGCAGCGTAAATGCATGCTATTACACAATGTGCGCATGAGCCCTTAGGCTATGTGCCCACGTGTGTGCACTCTCCACCGCAGCGTAATGTCCCTGCATGTCTGCTTCAGAGTGCAGATTAAAAGCTCCGTTCTGAAACTTTGCCGACTGCAGAATTTGTGCGCTCTGGATTCTGCCTCTCCCTATAGACAGAATGAAGACAGCATGCAAAGCGCACGAAAGAAGTGATATGTTACTTTTTAGAGCGCAGTGATTTGGCAGCATGCAAATCGCTGCATTCTAAAATGTCACGTGGGCATGGATTATGCACAATCTTCATAGATTGTGCTGGGGACGCAGGACGCATGCAGTTACGCTGCAGTGCAGATCGCAGCGTAACTGCATGCAATACGCACACGTGGGCATAGACCCTTAGTTATTTTTCACCTAGTTTTAAGAAGCCAAAACACAGCACCTAAAAGCCTATATGTCCCGGTTGTATCTCTGTATGCATCAAACTTCATATAGAGGATTAGAGCAGTTAATTTTTTGTTGAATTCAATGCTCAACAGGGAGGTTTTATCACTGAGATTTTCGTCACTAGAAAAATTGATCGGCTGTCTGGAGGCATCAAACCCTCCTCCTGCCTGTGCGCGAGGTTAACAGTAAAAAACTAAAAATAAATGGTGTTTATAGTTAGGAATTGGTCTTATAAATTTAAAAGATCTTTTACCATGCCTTAAATACTTTAAAGAGGACAGAGGTTTTAACTTTTATTTACCATAAAAGCATAATAAATAAGATATTATTACAAAGTTGCTTTTCTTCTTATCAGAGAAATCTGCTTTTTTTTCTGCCAAGATAGATCTTTATTTTGTAAGATTCTCAAGTCAAGGTGTGTAATCTGTAAAGTGAAGACAGATTTTTACATTATTTGACTAACAAGAATACTGGGGCAATGACTGCATAAACCACACCAAAATGATAGTAGTGCATGGAAAGGGATTTAGTTGCCCCTGTGGGTAATTTGTGAATTGGTAATTACGGTATCATCTATCTACATGTTATAATTTAATTGTCAAAAAACAAACAAACCCTCTTGTATTTAGAAACACATTACAGTTTGCATTTCAGCCTTAATTTACTGAATATTTTTCTGTAGGAGCTAAGAAATTGCTGGATTCACGGCAGCATAGGAGAATCAGTAGAAGAGACATATAAAGCACCTTGTCAAACTTCTCCTATATAATACCACAACCATGTACTTTAATCAGATCTATTTAATGGAAATGTCTTAATTCTAGCACATTGCAATGTACCAGATACGACAATTACCATACATTTTAAAATCTACACCGTACATCAAAGAGTGAAAAATATCTGTGAATCTGGGTGAAAATCCATCCTATTGTTAATTCCCCGCAGTTCTGAGCAGCATTCAAGACACCGGCAGATTTCCTTGTGACTGCAATTATCACATTCCTATGACACATGTAAGGTAATGACAAAGTGCTAACATTATTAATGCACAATTTGCCGGCTTCTAAAGGGCACAAGGAGACTCAAGCACGCCATACCACAAGAATAAGCTGTAGATTTATTTCAATGGAAAAATGATTGAAAGAAACAGTAATCTTTTATGATGCCTTATTCTGCCTAAAACGTTAACATACAACATAATATAAGATCACGGCCATGTCTGTGTTACAAGTCCACAAGCAACTTTGTATTAAAAGGGGATATCCGGCACTTAAAGGGAACCTGTCACGAGTTTTGGGACCTATAAGCTGCGGCCACCACCAGTGGGCTCTTATATACAGCATTCTAACATGCTGTATATAAAAGCCCAGGCTGCTGTGTAGAGCGTAAAAATCCCTTTATAATACTTACCTAAACGGTTGCTGTAGAGGAGTTGGGTCAGATGGGCGGGTGCCGGCGCCTCCTCTTTCGGCGATCTCTGTCCACCTTCTGAAGCCTGTGTGCGTGACGCGTCCTACATCATACACGCTCACTGGTACAAGTATCTCCAGCAATCCATCCCTTGCAGGTTTGGTCATTCACAGAAATGGCCTCCAGGTAAGAATACAATTCCCCAGCCGTAGCTCCATCAAAAGAAATGTCTGACTAGACAAGGCTTCAACCTGCAATATCTGCTGTTTGCTGGGGAAGTATGGTCAAAACTCGCAAGTTTTCTAGTAGAAATGGCTTCAGGACATGCGGCTTCTTTGGGGAATTTGTTAAAGATATTTTTGTTTTCTGAAGTAGTTTTGAAAATCTTTTAAAGGGAACCTGTCACCAGATTTTTCCCTATGCAACTAAAACTACCACCTTCTGCAGCTCCTTGGCTGCATTCTATGAAGGTGTACCTTGTATCTGGCCCCCTTTTCAGACCGAAAACACAATTTTAAAAACATTACCTTTTCGAATGTAAATTTTTTAATAGGGCCTAAAGGGCGGGCTCTGTTTCTCCTTTGTACCCCCCTCCTGCCACTGTAAGCCATCCCCTGTGTTGATTTGAATTGATGACGACGGTCCCGCCATCCTCCACGCTGTGCATGCGCCGTTATCGCAGGCCTGTGCATAAACTATCCCTCGCACGCGCCCCTGGGATGTATTTGCTCAGGCACGAGATTATGGGCGGGTACTAGCATGACGCTGGTGAGGTCATGCACAGCGCCGCCCATATTCTCGTGCCTGAGCAAATACATCCCGGGCGCGCGCGAGGGATAGTTTGTGCACAGGCCTGCGATAGTGGCCCACGATAACGGCGCATGCAAATAGTCAACAGGGTCGCAAGAAGCGTGTTGGGCAAAAAAGGCGCAAAATAACTGCCCATGAATTGAGGAAAATCAAGCGTGAAGCTGCCAAGATGCCATTTGCCACTATTTTGGCTATATTTCAGAGCTCCAACGTTACTGGAGTATCAAAAAGCACAAGGTGTGCCATACTCAGGGATATGGCCATGGTAAGGAAGAAGTCGGTATTGTTTAAGAAAAACATGATTTTCATGCAGGACAATGCTCCATCACAATCAGCCAACTACTCCACAGCGTGGCTGGCCAGTAAAGGTCTAAAAGATGAAAAAATTACATGTTCCCCTTGTTCACCTGATCTGAACCCCATAGAGAACTTGTGGTCCCTCATAAAATGTGAGCTCTACAGGGAGGGAAAACAGTACACCTCTCGGAACAATGTCTGTGAGGCTGTGGTGGCTGCTGCACGCAATGTTGATCGTAAACAGTTAAAGCAACTGACAGAATCTATGGATGGTAGGCTGTTGAGTATCATCATAAACAAAGGTGGCTATATTGGTCACAAATTTTTGGGGGTTT
The DNA here is from genome assembly GCF_048569485.1 of Anomaloglossus baeobatrachus. NCBI lineage: Eukaryota > Metazoa > Chordata > Amphibia > Anura > Aromobatidae > Anomaloglossus > Anomaloglossus baeobatrachus. The sequence goes on from NC_134358.1 coordinate 488,952,165, forward strand.
TGTTTTTGCATGTCAGAAATGTTTATTTTGTGCAGTTATATTAGTTTACCTGGTGAAAATAAACAAGTGAGATGGGAATATATTTTGTTTTTATTAAGTTGCCTAATAATTCTGCACAGTAATAGTTACTTGCACAAGCAGATATACTCCTAAGATAGCTAAATCTAAAAAAAAACAAAAAAACACTCCAACTTCCAAAAATATTAAGCATTGATATTTATGAGTCTTTTGGGTTGATGGAGAACATGGTTGTTGATCAATAATAAAAAAAATCCTCTAAAATACAACTTGCCTAATAATTCTGCACACAGTGTATAGACAATGTACATAGAGCGCCTGGTGTGGTTGGGGTTAGCTTTCTCAGCTCTGCTGCACTGCTAAATCTAAAACTCTGTGTCAGAACCGCTGCACCCGGTAAACTAAGTGATACATTGTTGGATTTAGGCTATGTGTCCACGTTGCTTTTTACCTGCTTTTTACCTGCTTTTTTGCTGCTTTTTCAACTGCAGCGTTTAATGGCAAAATAGATGTGTTCTGCTTTTCAAGCAAAGTCTATGGGAATTTGGGTTTCTTGTGCCCACTATGCAGTTCAAACTGCAGCCTTTTTCTGGCAGAAATTTGGTCAAAAACTCTGCTTTGCAGTTCAAAACGCAAATGGCAAAAACAATTGCATGTCAATTGTTTTTGCCATTTGGGTTTTGCACTGCAAAGCTGAGTTTTTGTCCAAATTTCTGCCAGAAAAAGGCTGCAGTTTGAACTGCATAGTGGGCACAAGAAACCCAAATTCCCATAGACTTTGCTTGAAAAGCAGAACACATCTATTTTGCCATTAAACGCTGCAGTTGAAAAAGCAGCAAAAAAGCAGGTAAAAAGCAGGTAAAAAGCAACGTGGACACATAGCCTTAGGGTCACTTTGCCTACATCATGCTGCTCTCAGATGACGTAGCAAAAACCTGCTGACAGATTCATTTTAACCAGTTGACCACAAGTACTAATCTGTTAGGTGGTATATGGATTACTACCTGTACTTTTAACTAAGATACATCATCACTCCAGGATCCAAAATTCATTGCTTTGGAGGTAATAAAGGAGTCACAAAATCAAACCAAACAATAGAATCCTGGAACTGCCATGTGTATGTATGAAGGAGGAGAAAGGACAGCATTTTAGCATACGATATAACATTTGCTGCACACACATTTAGCCTTTTTTTGTGCAGAACGCCAATACTCAAGTGACTCTGATGACCTCGCTAGATCAATTATCTTTATCATCATTACCTACTGCCTAAATGTCATTTGGAAGACATAAGAGAACAGAATAAGCTGACAGAAGGCTGACAGGATAACAATATCTGGTCAATATTGATCATGTTGACTGCCATTTTTCTGACTGATGCGTTGGCCTTAGGCTACAGTTTCTTAAACCTTCAAGTGTTCTTTGAGTGACTGTTCTGCTGATGGTTTACATTTATTATGAACATTCACATAACTATGTCTAGTGTGATGAAAGAAGCCCTTCCATGATTTTTTTAAATTTTTTTTTTTAGATGTGATGAGATATGTATATTAATGAGCATGTTTTAATATACTCGCCTACCACCACCTTCTCTGGCATCTGGCGCTATTCTGCTCCTCTTAGCATTGCTGTCATGGCTCTTCAGACTCTCCGGATCACACTATGGTCTGTTTGTAAGCCAGAAGTCTCTTTTCTAATGTAAGTCTTCATTCTGAGCCTCATTCTGACACGTCACAGACTTGCACTGTAAAAGCCACTTCTGGACATGTATAGAGAAGTGTGCAGTGAGAGTCTGCAGAACGGTGATGTCACTGAGAAGACGAGCAGAGCGGAGCGGAGCTGGACCCCAGGTGGCAGTGGATGAGTATATTAACACACAAACTACATACACATACAGTACCGACCAAAAGTTTGGACACACCTTCTCATCTCTAGAACAACTATTAAGAGGAGACTTTGTGCAGCAGGCCTTCATGGTAAAATAGCTGCTAGGAAACCACTGCTAAGGACAGCCAACAAGCAGAAGAGACTTGTTTGGGCTAAAGAACACAAGGAATGGACATTAGACCAGTGGAAATCTGTGCTTTGGTTGAGATGAGTCCAAATTTGAGATCTTTGGATCCAACCACCGTGTCTTTGTAGAAAATGTAAACGGATGGACTCTACATGCCTGGTTCCCACCATGAAGCATGGAGGAGGTGGTGTGATGGTGTGGGGGTGCTTTGCTGCTGACACTGTTGGGGATTTATTCAAAATTGAAGGCATATAGAACCAGCATGGCTACCACAGCATCTTGCAGCGGCATGCTATTCCATCCGGTTTGCGTTTAGTTGTACCATAATTTATTTTTCAACAGGACATTGACCCCAAACACACCTCCAGGCTGTGTAAGGGCTATTGGACTAAGAAGGAGAGTGATGGGGTGCTACGCCAGATAGATGACCTGGCCTCCACAGTCACCAGACCTGAACCCAATCAAGATGGTTTGGGGTGAGCTGGACCGCAGAGTGAAGGCAAAAGGGCCAACAAGTGCTAAGCATCTCTGGGAACTCCTTCAAGACTGTTGGAAAACAATTTCCGGTGACTACCTCTTGAAGCTCATCAAGAGAATGCCAAGAGTGTGCAAAGTAGTAATGACAGCAAATGGTGGCTACTTTGAAGAACCTACAATATAAGACATATTTTCAGTTGTTTCACACTTTTTTAAGTATTTCATTCCACATGTTTTAATTCATAGTTTTGATGCCTTCAATGTGAATCCACAATTGTTAGAGTCATGAAAATAAAGAAAACGTTTTGAATGAGGGTGTGTGTCCAAACTTTTGGTCTGTACTGTTTATACAGATATAGTTAAAAAAAAACAAACACCTAATGTTCTTTTAACATTTGTTTCACATCCAGTCAAGCTGTCAGTTAATTTCATGAATCCAATAATGCGATTATCGATACGGTAATCCGTACATGAGTGATTTTGATATGTGATTTGGATAAAAAATGGACATCTGCAAAAATACACAGACATGTAAACAGCACCAAGGACTGTAAGAGGCTCGTGTTCTGTGAAAAACACGGATATATCATAACACGGATGTCTTATGAACGCCTTAAGGGGGCTTTACACGCAACGACATCGCTAACGAGATGTCGTTGGGGTCACGGAATTCATGACGCACATCCAGCCTCTTTAGCAACGTCGTTGCGGGTGACACGTACGAGCGACAGCTAACAATGCGAAATACTCACCAAATCGTTGATTTTTGACACGTCGTCTATTTCCCAAATATCGTTGCTGGTTTTGGTCGCAGGTTGTTCGTCGTTCCTGAGGTAGCACACATCGCTACGTGTGACACCCCAAGAACGACGAACAACACCATACTTGCGTCCTCCGGCAACGAGGTTGGAGTGACGTGAATGCGGCTGCTCTCCATCCCTCCGCTTCTATTGAACGCCTGCCGTGTGATGTCGCTGTGACGTCGCATGAACCGCCCCCTTAGAAAAGAGGCTGTTTGCCGGCCACAGCGACGTTGTTATGAAGGTATGTGCGTGTGACGCGTACTAACGATATTGTGCGCCACAGGCAGCGATTTGCCCGTGACGCACAACAACGAGGCAGGTGCTTTCATGAGCGACATCGCTAGCGATGTCACTGCGTGTAAAGCAGCCTTTAGAGTGCAGGACTATGCAATACACATACAGTTCCTTTAGCCCCTTCTTTAGGCTGTCTAATTCTTTTTGTTCCTTTTTTTTCCCTTTATACATTGCTTATCCCAGATCTGGGCAAGGGGTGGCCCGCGGGCCACATCCGGCCCGCCTACTGTCTGTGACCGGCCCGCCCGTCTTCAGCCGGTGCAGAACCGGGCTGCTGCGTGCCGGGCAGGGAGCGATCCTGCAGGTCCACATAGTGTAGGCAGCGGAATGCAGAAATCTCTCCTCTGTTCCCTGCCCGGCACCTTTCTCTGTGACACACACGCGCGCTCTGAGGTTGTCAGTACAGCGCGCGTGTGTCATTTCAAAAGTGCTCGCCGGTCAGGAGAAGAAGCGGCACAGCATTGGCCTTCCCCGAGAGAAGCAGTAGCGGGAACCCCTCGGAGAACAGCATCGGCGCAGCCAGGGCCCGTACAAGAGAAGAAGTAGCTCAGCGGGGGGCCTGTACGGAGGTGCCTGAGGACGGGGACAATAAGAAGGGAGAGGTAAGTAGTGGCTAATAAGCTGAGGAGGGGACAATGGGGGGGGGGGAATTGGTGACTAATACTGGGGTGTAGTTTTACAGGTGTAGTATATGGTATTGTGTATATAGTGGTGTAGTATATAGTGACGTAGTATATTACAGGTGCAGTATATGGGGGTGTAGTGATGTAATATATTACAGGTGTAGTATATGGGTGTGTAGTGATGTAGTATATGGGGGGTGTAGTGATGTAGTATATTACAGGTGCAGTATATGGGGGTGTAGTGATGTAGTATATTACAGGTGTAGTATATGGGGGGTGTAGTGATGTAGTATATTACAGGTGTAGTATATGGGGGTGTAGTGATGTAGTATATTACAGGTGTAGTATATGGGGGGTGTAGTGATGTAGTATATGGGGGGCGTAGTGATGTAGTATATTACAGGTGTAGTATATGGGGGTGTAGTGATGTAGTATATTACAGGTGTATTATATGGGGGTGTAGTGACGTAGTATATTACTGGTGTATATAGGGGTGTAGTGATGTAGTATATTACAGGTGTAGTATGTAGGGGTGCAATGGTGTAGTATATTACAGGTGTAGTATATGGGGGTGTAGTGACATAGTATATTACAGGTTTATATAGGGGTGTAGTGATGTAGTATATTACAGGTGTAGTATATGGGGTGTAGTTTATTACAGGTGTAGTATATAGTGATGTAGTATATTCCAAGTGTATATAGGGATGTAGTGATGTAGTATATTCCAGGTATAGTATATAGGGGTGTAGTGGTGTAGTTTATTACAGGTGTAGTATATAGGGGTGTAGTGATGTAGTTTATTACAGGTGTAGTATATGGAGGGGGTGTAGTAATTTGGTATACATTGTGGGTGGATCCGAGTTAATTATATTAGTCCGGCCATCTAAAACCATCCCAATTTCTCATGCGGCCCCATGGGAAAATTAATTGCCCACCCCTGGCTTATCCAAAGATTTTAGACAGATTCATGACATGCGGGTTTTAACCAAATGTCGCATTTTTAATTCATTTTTTCTGTATCTCACTGCAGTCGACCCCTGGAGTAAGGTTTGTAGAGTAGTTTTTAATTTGATGATTTTTTTAAACTTTTTCCACTTTTAGTGCAGAAAAGTTGCAAAAAAGTTGCCTAAGAAAAAAACAAAACCGCATTATTTTTTATTTTTGCTAAATTCATGGACACTGTGCGCCATTTTGAAGACATTTTGAAAAAACAATCAGCAAAATCCACAAATAAAAAAAGAAAAGTGACTTCAATAAATCACAATTGATGAATCGGGCCCTTGGGGTTTAGAAGGTAGTTCATACCTCAGTTGTTATTGCGTTCATTGTAAAGCAACCATTCTTGGCACAAATTGACATTATGAATAGATGGTAGCATAAAGGATCAGGACATGAGACACCACTTCCCTCTTTGGAGTTTTTCTTCTTTCTAGGTTCAAATCAATTTTTGTTTTTGTATTTTTAATATGCAAGAGCATTTCATTAGTAAAAACTGATACAATATTGTAAGTTAGATACTCCTTTATCAAATGTGTGCATTATAGATACTCCCACAACTACCATAGATTCTACACAAACTTAAAGAATTTTACAAGAAGTTTCATGTATTTAAAATTTCTACATTATAATATAGGTTTTTGTTGTTTTTTACATGAAAATTAAATATTTAACATCTAATTTTATTTAAATTGTATAATTAAGATATTTTCAGACTATGAGCAAATTTTTTTAATAAGTAAAAAAGCTCCTGCTAAAAAGTACGCGTCTTAAAGTCCTGAGGCAGGTTTCTTTGATGGAGGAAAACACCGACACCACGTCCTTCCTGTTTATCCTTGATCACATGACTTGAAAGTCCTGAAGGTAACTGTGAGGACGGTCCTTCAACTGCTCAACTTTTGCAGCCTCCGTTTAGATCCCAAAACATCAGGAACTACAAGCTTTGGTAATTTATAGTGTGTGTGTTTGTGTGCGTCTGTGACTGCAAACTATGTTAATGTATAATGTGTATGTGCAGGCATGTAGCAGAGCTGTGTGTCTCTACATGTGCATGTAGCAGAGCCGTGTATCTACATGTGCATGTAGCAGAGCCGTGTGTGTCTACATGTGCATGTAGCAGAGCCGTGTGTGTCTACATGTGCATGTAGCAGAGCCGTGTGTGTCTACATGTGCATGTAGCAGAGCTGTGTGTGTCTACATGTGCATGTAGCAGAGCTGTGTCTACATGTGCATGTAGCACAGTTGTGCGTGTCTACATGTGCATGTAGCAGAGCTGTGCGTGTCTACATGTGCATGTAGCAGAGCTGTGCGTGTCTACATGTGCATGTAGCAGAGCTGTGCGTGTCTACATGTGCATGTAGCAGAGCTGTGCGTGTCTACATGTGCATGTAGCAGAGCTGTGCGTGTCTACATGTGCATGTAGCAGAGCTGTGCGTGTCTACATGTGCATGTAGCAGAGCTGTGCGTGCCTACATGTGCATGTAGCAGAGCTGTGCGTGCCTACATGTGCATGTAGCAGAGCTGTGCGTGTCTACATGTGCATGTAGCAGAGCTGTGCGTGTCTACATGTGCATGTAGTAGAGCTGTGTGTGTCTACATGTGCATGTAGCAGAGCTGTGCGTGTCTACATGTGCATGTAGCAGAGCTGTGCATGTCTACATGTGCATGTAGCAGAGCTGTGTGTCTACATGTGCATGTAGCAGAGCTGTGTGTCTATATGCCAATGAAGCAGAGCTGTGTGCATATAATACACACTGCAGAGATACACTAACTATAGATTTACACCTCCTGGAAAGTTTTAATTAATAGGAAAAAAGGTTTTTCCTTTTTTCAGCTGTCTAAACCAGGGGTTCATCTTATAGTCCGAAAAATATGGTACATAATTTAATTAGAAAGTAGGTACATAATGAACTGTGGTTTACAATCCTAGACAATGTCAGGTTCTCATTTGAAATAGGAACTATATTCAGATAAAACTTTCTAGGTTTCCTTCTTATCTTATTTTCATGCCACCAATATTAATATAAAACACATAAGTAATGAGCACAATAAAGAAACAGATTATTATATATAACTGGGAAGTATTAGATAAGACCGACATTACAAGGGCTGTTGCTGATCACCAGATTTGCTATTCTGCCTGGACTAGAGCACTGGGCTGGAAGATCTCATGGTTTTGTTTCTAAATTGATTGTCAGGGATTTCATTTTGTATGCAATAATCTCTGCATCTAAATCATTCATTAAGCCTTATATGGCTCGTGTAAGAGGTCATAAGAAGCTTATTTCAGTTTAACTCTTGATTTACTGCTGTGCACACCAAAGCCTATTGCATGAACCGAGCCTTTATCATGCACAGCAAAGGTTATTTGATTATTCATATAATATTGGCTATGTTTAATTTCATTAGCGGCTGTAACAGCACAACAGATTACTACCCCACAAATCCATGACAGATTAGTACAGCATAAAATCCATGTGTATTTTTATGCATTCTGATGCAGGTTTTGTAACAGTGAGGTCTTCAATATACATCGTTCAAACTGAAATAAAAACCTTGTCCACAACTGTGGAAACTGCCACAGGCCCCTTTCACGCATCAGTTTTTGCCGTCAGTCACAATCCGTCGAATTTTGAAAAAAACCCAAAACAAAAGAACACGGATCCGGGGACTGATGCTGCTGGACCTGTTTTTTTCTCATCGACTTGTATTAGCGACGGATTGCAACGGATGACCTCACGTTTCATCCGTCATTTGACGGATCCATCGAAAAATGTTGTCTGTCGGACAGAGACGACGTCCACAGTAACGTTTTTTGTGTACATCGAAAAAATGGACAGCAACGGATCGGTCACCATCCGTTGTTTGGTAGAATGGAAGCCTATGGGCTCAGGATCCGTCGTAATTCGTCAAATGATGGAATTTGGTGACTGATTCCGTTTTTTTTTTTAACTGAGCATGCTCCAATTTATTATTTAGCCCCCAGCTAGTCGGATCCGTCGAAAAAGGAATCCATCGGATCAGTTTAGCCACAATCTGTGACGGCTCCGTCGAGAAAACAAATTGTGACTGATGGAAAAAAAACTTGATATGTGAAAGGGACCATAGCTGCATGTATTATGGTACACTAATGTGCACTCTTTGCTGCACCAGTTTCTACACCAGTTTCCAATACATGTGCCATGCCCCATTCTTGCTTCACCTTACCAGCTTGATGTTTACTGTAGGCGCCAAGCATTTTTCTAAATTATTTTCTTCCAGTGCTTGGTACCTACAGTGAAACATGGTTGCAATGTCCTTATATGTGGCTGTATGAGCGCTGCTGGCATCGGGGAGTCACATTCCATTGATGGCATCATGAATTTACAAATGTACTGCTCTATGTTGATAGAGAAGATGCTACCAACACTATGTGCCCTTGGTAGACGTGCACTTTTTCAACATGACAAGGATCCAAAACACACATTTGTTGCATTTCTGAAGAAGAACAGGGTGAAAGTGATTCAGTGGCCAAGTGTCTCCTGATCTGAAAGCAACTGAACACCCATGGGGAATTGTGAAGAGACAAGTTGAGCCTCACTCTCCATCCAGTATCCAAGCTCTAAAAAGAGGTAATTCTTGAAGATTGGAAAAAGATCGCGTCAACTTGCTCATTCTATGCCTAGAAGACTTGGTGCTGTCTTCAAAAATCATAGAAGTCATACAAAATACTAGACGTAGTAGTATTTAATATGTGGTATATTCATTTTTGCATCAATTTTTTCTAATGAAAGTTATATTATTAATTTTACTTTCATGTTTTGGATTAAAAAGGTTTTATGAAACTCAATCTTGTAAAAAGAAGGGGATTTTGTTTACTTACCGTAAATTCCTTTTCTTCTAGCTCCAATTGGGAGACCCAGACAATTGGGTGTATAGCTATGCCTCCGGAGGCCACACAAAGTATTACACTAAAAGTGTAAAGCCCCTCCCCTTCAGCCTATACACCCCCCGTGCTGCCACGGGCTCATCAGTTTTGGTGCAAAAGCCCGAAGGAGGAAAAAATTATAAACTGGTTTAAAGTAAATTCAATCCGAAGGAATATCGGAGAACTGAAACCATTTAACATGAACAACATGTGTATACAAAAACAGGGGCGGGTGCTGGGTCTCCCAATTGGAGCTAGAAGAAAAGGAATTTACGGTAAGTAAACAAAATTCCCTTCTTCTTTGTCGCTCCTTATTGGGAGACCCAGACAATTGGGACGTCCAAAAGCAGTCCCTGGGTGGGTAAATAATACCTCATAATAGAGCCGTAACGGCTCCGTCCTACAGGTGGGCAACTGCCGCCTGAAGGACTCGCCTACCTAGGCTGGCATCTGCCGAAGCATAGGTATGCACCTGATAGTGTTTCGTGAAAGTGTGCAGGCTCGACCAGGTAGCTGCCTGACACACCTGCTGAGCCGTAGCCTGGTGTCGCAAGGCCCAGGACGCTCCCACGGCCCTGGTAGAATGGGCCTTCAGTCCTGAGGGAACCGGAAGCCCCGAGGAACGGTAAGCTTCGAGAATTGGTTCCTTGATCCACCGAGCCAGGGTTGACTTGGAAGCTTGTGTCCCTTTACGCTGGCCAGCGACAAGGACAAAGAGTGCATCCGAGCGGCGCAGGGGCGCCGTACGAGAAATGTAGAGTCTGAGTGCTCTCACCAGATCTAACAAGTGCAAATCCTTTTCACATTGGTGAACTGGATGAGGACAAAACGAGGGTAAGGAGTTGTCCTGATTGAGATGAAAAGTGGGCAAGGCAAATGGCCAGGGAGAAAACCCCTGAGCAGAGCACCACGACAGGAATATTTTCCACGTCCTGTGGTAGATCTTGGCGGACGTTGGTTTCCTAGCCTGTCTCATAGTGGCAATGACCTCTTGAGATAATCCTGAAGACGCTAGGATCCAGGACTCAATGGCCACACAGTCAGGTTGAGGGCCGCAGAATTCAGATGGAAAAACGGCCCTTGAGACAGCAAATCTGGTCGGTCTGGCAGTGCCCACGGTTGGCCGACCGTGAGATGCCACAGATCCGGGTACCACGACCTCCTCGGCCAGTCTGGAGCGACGAGGATGACGCGGCGGCAGTCGGCCCTGATCTTGCGTAACACTCTGGGCAACAGTGCCAGAGGAGGAAACACATAAGGAAGCCGAAACTGCGACCAATCCTGAACTAAGGCGTCTGCCGCCAGAGCTCTGTGATCTTGAGATCGAGCCATGAATGTTGGGACCTTGTTGTTGTGCCGTGACGCCATTAGGTCGACGTCCGGCATCCCCCAGCGGCAACAGATCTCCTGAAACACGTCCGGGTGAAGGGACCATTCCCCTGCGTCCATGCCCTGGCGACTGAGAAAGTCTGTTTCCCAGTTTTCTACGCCCGGGATGTGAACTGCGGATATGGTGGATGCTGTGGCTTCCACCCACAGCAGAATCCGCCGGACTTCCTGGAAGGCTTGCCGACTGCGTGTCCCACCTTGGTGGTTGATGTAAGCCACCGCTGTGGAGTTGTCCGACTGAATTCGGATCTGCTTGCCTTCCAGCCACTGCTGGAACGCTTTTAGGGCAAGATACACTGCCCTGATCTCCAGAACATTGATCTGAAGTGAGGACTCTTGCTGAGTCCACGTACCCTGAGCCCTGTGGTGGCGAAAAACTGCTCCCCATCCTGACAGACTCGCGTCCGTCGTGACCACCGCCCAGGATGGGGGTAGGAAGGATTTCCCCTTCGATAATGAGGTGGGAAGAAGCCACCACCGACGGGAAGCTTTGGTTGCCTGAGAGAGGGAGACGTTCCTGTCTAGGGACGTCGGCATCCTGTCCCACTTGCGTAGGATGTGCCATTGAAGTGGACGCAGGTGAAACTGCGCGAAAGGGACTGCTTCCATTGCTGCCACCATCTTCCCCAGGAAGTGCATGAGGCGCCTCAAGGGGTGTGACCGACCTTGAAGGAGAGATTGCACCCCTGTCTGTAGTGAACGCTGTTTGTCCAGCGGAAGCTTCACTATCGCTGGAAGAGTATGAAACTCCATGCCAAGATATGTCAGCGATTGGACCGGTGTCAGATTTGACTTTGGAAAATTGATGATCCACCCGAAACTCTGGAGAATCTCCAGAGTAACGTTGAGGCTGTGTTGGCATGCCTCTTGAGAGGGTGCCTTGACCAGCAGATCGTCTAAGTAAGGTATCATGAGAGTGGAGGACCGCAACTACTGTAGCCATGACCTTGGTGAAAACCCTTGGGGCTGTCGCCAGGCCGAACGGCAGTGCCGCGAACTGAAGGTGTTCGTCTCCTATGGCGAAGCGCAAGAAGCGCTGATGCTCTGGAGCAATTAGTACGTGGAGATAAGCATCCTTGATATCGATCGATGCTAGGAAATCTCCTTGGGACATTGAGGCGATGACGGAGCGGAGGGATTCCATCCGGAACCGCCTGGTCCTTACGTGTTTGTTGAGCAGTTTTAGGTCCAAAACAGGACGGAAGGACCCGTCCTTCTTTGGAACCACAAACAGGTTGGAGTAGAAACCGTGACCCTGTTGCTGAAGAGGAACCGGGACCACCACTCCTTCTGCCTTCAGAATGCCCACCGCCTGCAGAAGAGCCTCGGCTCACTCGGGAGGCGGAGATGTTCTGAAGAATCGAGTCGGAGGACGAGAGCTGAACTCTATCCTGTAACCGTGAGACAAAATGTCTCTCACCCAACGGTCTTTTACTTGTGGCAGCCAGGTGTCGCAGAAGCGGGAGAGCCTGCCACCGACCGAGGATGCGGTGTGAGGAGGCCGTAAGTCATGAGGAAGCCGCCTTAGTAGCGGCACCTCCGGCGGTCTTTTTAGGGCGTGATTTAGACCGCCATGCGTCGGAGTTCCTCTGATCCTTCTGAGGCCTTTTGGACGAGGAGAATTGGGACCTGCCCGCACCCCGAAAGGACCGAAACCTCGACTGTCCCCTCCTCTGTTGGGGTGTTTTTGGTTTGGCCTGGGGTAAGGATGTTTCCTTTCCCTTGGATTGTTTGATGATTTCATCCAATCTCTCACCAAACAAACGGTCGCCAGAAAATGGCAATCCAGTTAAGCACTTTTTGGAAGCCAAATCTGCCTTCCATTCCCGCAGCCACAAGGCCCAGCGTATTGCCACCGAATTGTCGGCTGCAACCGCCGTACGGCTCGCAGCAGAGTCCAGGACAGCATTAATAGCGTAGGACGCAAATGCCGACGTTTGAGAGGTTATGGACGCCACCTGCGGCCCAGACGTACGTGTGAGTGCGTCAATTTGCGCCTGACCAGCTGAGATAGCTTGGAGTGCCCATACGGCTGCGAATGCTGGAGCAAAAGACGCGCCGATAGCTTCATAGATGGATTTCAACCAGAGCTCCATCTGTCTGTCAGTGGCATCCTTGAGTGAAGCTCCATCTTCCACTGCAACTATGGATCTAGCCGCAAGTCTGGAGATTGGAGGATCCACCTTGGGACACTGAGTCCAGCCCTTGACCACGTCAGGGGGGAAAGGGTAACGTGTATCCTTAAGGCGCTTGGAAAAACGCTTATCTGGACAAGCTCGGTGTTTCTGGACTGCCTCTCTGAAGTCAGAGTGGTCCAGAAACATACTCTTTGTACGCTTGGGAAACCTGAAACGGAATTTCTCCTGCTGAGAAGCTGACTCCTCCACTGGAGGAGCTGAGGGAGAAATATCCAACATTTCATTGATGGACGCAATAAGATCATTCACTATGGCGTCCCCATCAGGAGTATCAAGGTTGAGAGCGGCTTCAGGATCAGAATCCTGATCAGCTACCTCCGCTTCATCATACAGAGAGTCCTCTCGATGAGACCCTGAACATTGTGATGATGTCGAGGGGATATCATAGCGAGCTCGCTTAATCGGTCTGGGGCTGCGGTCCGTGTCAGAGACCTCACCCTGGGATCCATGAGACACCCCGGGAGGACATTGCTGTTCCAACTGAGGGGGACCAGGGGGCAATGATTCCACAGTGCCCCTGGCTTGAGATGCCGGCCTGGACTGCAAGGCTTCTAATATCTTAGCCATAGTCTCAGAAAGTCTTTCAGTAAAAACTGCAAACTCCGTCCCTGTCACCTGGACAGTGTTAACAGGTGGTTCTCCCTGGGCCACCCTTAGCAGAGGCTCCGGCTGAGAAAGTGCCACAGGGGCCGAGCATTGCACACAATGAGGGTCAGTGGAACCTGCCGGCAGTATAGCCGTACATGCTGCACAGGCAGCATAGTAAGTCTGTGCTTTGGCACCCTTGCTATTTGTGGACGACATGCTGTTGTCTCCTCTGAGCAATACAGGAGGGTATATAGACAAAAATCAACAGTGCACCATACAGTGTAAAGTATAGTCTATAATCATATAATCTATAAGTACACTTCTGCACTAGTGGGGCCAGCACCACAGGTGCTGCTTACCGCCTTCGCAAAGCGGTTGTGTGGGCACCAGAAATCCTGCCTGGGTCTCCCTGAGCTTGTCTCTCCTCTCCAGCGTTAGCAGAGCTGAGAGGAATGGCTGCCGGCGTCCTGAGGAGAGGAGGGAGCCGTGGGCGTGACCCAGAAAAGTGCGGGAACTGGTGCCCCACTGTGCAGAGTGAGGGGGGTGGAGTATGCAAAGCATGCTCCAGCCCTCAGTGCTGCCGACCTGTACAGCGTCCCGCCCTTCCCCTGACTGGCAGGGCTGGGGGCGGGAAGAAAACGAGACTAGGCCGCAAAAGCCGGGGACTCGAGTTCTAAGCGCGGCCGCCGTATAAGCGCGGTCGGCGCGGAAGTCCCCGGCGCACTAACAGTCCCAGCCGCGCCGCAGTGATAACCATGGCAGCGGCGGTCAGCGCGGCAGTCCCCCTACACGAACACACTCAGCGACGCTGAAGTGTGTAATGGCACAAACGCAGTCAGCGCTGCTGTCCCCGGTGCACTAGCACACCCAGCAATGCTGGAGTGTTGCTGTGCGCGGTCCCCACGGGGACCCAGAGTACCTCAAAGTAGCAGGGCCATGTCCCTGAACGATACTCGGCTCCTATCCAGCATGGTCCTCAGGAGCTGTGGATGGAGCACGGTCTCCTGTGCCTGGAGACCGAAAGGATCCCACTTCACCCAGAGCCCTAATTGAGGGATGGGGAAGGAAAGCAGCATGTGGGCTCCAGCCTCCGTACCCGCAATGGATACCTCAACCTTAACAACACCGCCGACAAGAGTGGGGTGAGAAGGGAGCATGCTGGGGGCCCTGTTATGGGCCCTCTTTTCTTCCATCCGACATAGTCAGCAGCTGCTGCTGACTAAGCTGTGGAGCTATGCGTGGATGTCTGCCTCCTTCGCACAAAGCATAAAAACTGATGAGCCCGTGGCAGCACGGGGGGTGTATAGGCTGAAGGGGAGGGGCTTTACACTTTTAGTGTAATACTTTGTGTGGCCTCCGGAGGCATAGCTATACACCCAATTTTCTGGGTCTCCCAATAAGGAGCGACAAAGAAAAATGCTTTCATTTTTCTTGTGTTCACTTAGATGTTGAATAAAGAGAACCAACCACAAGGGTTTTGCTATATGAAGTAAAGGCAGTGCCATACTGGCAATAAGATGCTGATTGCAGGCATACCTTTTGATAAAAAGATCAACTGCTTGATTGCTGAAATATCTTTAATCAAAGTTGCAGAAATGCACTGCACGTTGATTGACTTGTGCACCGGGGACGGACCTTTGTGGATCGGGTCCTCAGCATATATTCCTCCTGCTGCGTCTTGTATTGCATGCCCCCATTTCTTTATTTAAATATCATGCCACGCCGTCATTGCTGCTGTTGATGGTACATGCACATTGCCACAGTAATTGTGTCTTCATTAAAATGGCGCCTGAGTCCACACATGTGCGTACCGCGATTTCCAGCGCTATTTTATTGAAGACACTGCGGTGAAGACTATGAGGAGCAGGGTCACATGCGTACATGTAATAAAATATAAAAATCTGCACGTGTCGATGCCTCACAGTCTTCTCCACAGGGTCTACAATAAAATGGCGCCGTAGATCACCGTACACGCATGCAAGGACTCCAGCGCCATTTATGAAGAAAAGAAAAAAACAGGCACTCACCGGAGATGCAACAGGACGGCTGTTTAATCCAGCGAAAGGTTACATGTGTAGGCTTGTGCGGGAGGGGTGAGCACACAGCACAGTGAAGACGGACGTTTTGCTCCTGCTCTTGGCACTTCTACGACTGGACCTTGTTTTTTCTTTTTTGGATATATTGTAGAATCTTGGACTTTGACTAAAGTGCACCATGGAGTTGAATCAATAAGGATACGTGTCTCCTGTGCTGAATTAAAGTGTCCGAGTTGGGAACTCACTACTTATGGTGCAGAAAAAGTTGGTTCTGGAGTTAGTCTGAACAAGTGAACAGTTTTTCCTTTGGACTTTATGAAGAAATAATTTCTGTGGCAATGCGTACGTGCCGCCAACATCAGCAATGGCAGCGTGACGCGATATGTAAATAAAGATGAGGCGGTATGCAATATAAGACGCAGGAAGAGGAATATACCCCGAGGACCCGCCCCACAAAGGCCCGCCCGCATTGCACACATCAAAGTGCATTTCTGCAACTTTGATTAAAGATATTCAGCAACCAAGTATCCAATCTTTCAACAATAGGTATGCCTGAATTCAGCATCCTAGTGGCAGTATGACACTGCCTTTATCTAGCAAAATCCTGGTGGTTGGTCCCCATTAAAATCTTAGTATTCAAATGAGGTGTATTCATTTATGCTGAGCACTGTATATTTTTCCCCTTCATTTTTTTGTCAAAAACAGGAATGGATGGTAAAGGAAGGAAAAGGCTAAAGGGCACTTTACACGCTGTGATATCGCTTCCCTCCCCCGTCTGTTGTGCGTCACGGGCAAATCCCTTGTGGCGCACAACATCACTTACACCCGTCAAACATACTTACCTTCCCTGCGACGTCGCTGTGGCCGGCAATCCGCCTCCTTTCTAAGGGGGCGGTTCGTGCAGCGTCACAGCAACGTCACACGGCAGCCGTCCAATAGCAGAGGAGGGGCAGAGCTGAGCGGCCGGAACATGCCGCCCACCTTCTTCCTTCCTCATTGTCGGTGGAGATAGGTAAGGAGATGTTCATCGTTCCTGCAATGTCACACGTAGCTATGTGTGATGCCGCAGAAACGAGGAACAACCAGCGGCATGCCCCACCAACGATATTATGAAAAGGAGCGACGTGTCAACGATCAACGATTTTTAACGTTTTTGCGATCGTTGATCGTCGCTCCTTGGTGTCACACACTGCGATGTCGCCAACGACGCCGGATGTGCGTCACTAACGATGTGACCCCGACGATATATCATTAGCGATGTCGCAGCGTGTAAAGCACCCTTAAGACTATGAGGCGGCATGGTGGCTCAGTGGTTAGCACTGCAGCCTTGCAGCGCTGGGGTCCTGGGTTCAAATCCCACCAAGGTCAACATCTGCAAGGAGTTTGTATGTTCTCCCCGTGTTTGTGTGAGTTTCCTCCGAGTTCTCCGGTTTCCTCCCACACTCCAAAAACATACTGATAGGGAAATTAGATTGTGAGCCCCAATGGGGACAGTGCTGCCAATGTATGTAAAGCGCTGTGGAATTAATAGTGCTATATAAATGAATAAATATTATTATTATATTATTATATTTGTCTTGTATCCATATATGTATGATAATTTACTAACATCTGATAACTGGGGACCCGACTCATACTCATGTGCCACCCTGATCCCCATAATGTACAGAAGGCACGTAAAATGCTTATTTAATAATTACTAAGTGCAAAGTAAGTACATCATATATTACTTAAAATGGCTCTCCGCACGGTTTTGAGATGAGGAAGTTTACACCACATGGCATTAAATCAAGTGACTGTAATATTAAGGATGCCCGGAGCTAGTCCTCTTACGTGTGTGCAGCTGTCTGCAGAGCTATTACTATCACAATGACTCACTTTATATATTAAAATCAGAAGTAGATCATTATGTAGATGGAAGATCAGTCATAAGGGTCCAAAACAATGGGGAGTGATGAAGGTTCATTTCCGTCTTATCCAAGTGTCTATTTTCAATCTATAGAGTAACATGAAACAATGCATTGCACAGCTGGCAATTAGATTCAATACGTCATGTCTTCCTCTAGTTTGTGTGTGATTGGCATTACTCCATTCTTGACATTCAAGTGAAAACTAATTGTAAGCCCTGAGACATGATTATCATGCCTTCATCTATCTGCAGATATGGTGTCCCGAGATAACAGCAACAGACCTAAAATGACCTTTCTGCCAGTATCTGCATCTCCAGTGCTCACCAATTAGTCATACATCGAGGCTGCAGTGGTGGGGCATGATAGCAGTATCACAATTATGTGGATATTCGATTTCTGAACATGCATACGTCCACTCTGTCATCTCACTCCCTTTTGTGTTACTTCTTCCTTCTATGTTCTTGGCACCTGTCCATCTGTCCACGATCTGGCTCCAAAGATTGACAAGGCAAGCACTCTTGTTTCCATACATGTAATGGGATAGTAAAGATGGAACTGGGACTACTAGGCTGACCCTAAGTCTGGGGACCCCGCGCAGTCCCTTATCCTAACAGTATACTTAGAGGTAGTCATGGCCAAGTCTCTAGAGTAGCCCTGTCTCCTGTCCAGGCCCTAACAACTAAGTCCCTGCCGCCCAGATGGATTGACCCAGATGGATCCCAACAATCCACCAACATAAAAACAGACAGAGAGTGGTAAACAAAAACCTATACACACCAATAACCTGCACCAGCAGTTGAAAAGGAGTAAGGGTAAGGGTATAACGAAAAAAGGAGGTAGAAGAAACCACTTACAATAATCACAGAATAGCAGCAGCAGTAAGACACATCCACTCTGCTCCGTGGCTAGTTTAAACTGAATGAATAACCAGCAACAAGTCCAGGAAGCAGAGGGCTTATATCCTGCCCGGCAATTGATTAACTGCCGCCAGCTGAAGCAGTCTGCTGCAAAAAAAAGTGAAATAACCCCACCAGTGCCAAAAGTAAAAAAGTTTAAAGTGCATGGTCTAGATGGTAAGGTGAGAACTAGCCCTGAATCTGTCCCTATACATGTGACAATACACATGCTAAGATCCCTAACCTACGAGGGATAGGGGTACGAGGTCCGCTCATGCGTATGACACATGACACGAGTCTGTAGTCTGGCTATTTCTTCTGATAGCATTGAATGATCTCCTAAAGTCTGGGAGATTCACCTTTGGAAATCCCTTCTTAGAATCGGATGCCTTCTCCAATATCTCATCCAGGCCTTTTCCGAAGAGGATTTCTCTTTTGTATGGGACCCCACAGAGCCTTTATATGGAGTGGAAGTCTTCTTTCCAGTTCTTCAAGCACAGGGCTCTTCTGGCTGAGTTTGAAAGGGAACAAGTCCATGCAGTGAGTTTCACAGCATCCACCAATGCATCTGCCAGAAAATCCGCTGCTTTCTTAATAACTGGGAAATTTGTCAGCAGTTGGTCTCTTGGACACTTATCTTCAATCTATGTTTCCAGCTGTCTAAGCCATACGCTAAGCGACATTGCAGTGCATGTGGCCGCAATGTTTGGCTTAAAAGCTGCATCTCCCTATTTCCAGGCCCTTTTCATGAAACTGTCTGCCTTCCTGTCTAATGGGTCCTTCAATAATCCCATATTTTGAAATGGCAGTGCCATATTCCTGGGTACCTTAGAGACGGCGGCATCTATTTTTGGAATTTTGTCCCATACTTTGGATTCTTCTGAATCAAACGTGTATTTTCTCATCATTTCTTTAGGAATGAAGGCCTTCCTATCTGGTGTCTTTCATTTTCTCTTAATCAATGCTTAGATGTTCTTGTGGACTGGGAAACATTTGTGTTTACGTGCCTCCAGCCCCACGAACATTATGTCCTGAATGGATCTATTTGGGCTCTCTAATATCTTCTATTCTCATTGTAGCCCTAATCGCATTTACCAGTCTTTCTGTACCTTCTAAATGGAAGCAAGGCTGCCCCACCTCAATATCTGAGGATGATGAGGACGAAGATAGATCTGAGTAGCACCAATCAATCTCTCTGTCTTATACCTCATCTTCTGAGCTGGAGTCTCCTGGGGCCATCCGTCTCCTTAAAGACGACATAACTTACCTTAAAGATTTCATTACTTCGTCCTTAATCAGGGAATTCACACTTTCTAAGAGGGATGGGGACTCATCAGAAAGTGTTCTGTCAATGCAGGCGTGACATAACTTTTTGTTATAGGTAGTGGCCAGCTTAGCTACGCAAAAGGGCACAATCCCTATGCTTGGTTTTGGACTGTGATTTCCTAGGCTTTTCCTAGACAATATAGAACAGACACACAGACAAAACCATCAGTAATATTGCATCAGGGAACCCAGATTACCAGGGCCAGAGTTCCAGTGTCGTCCATGATCTCTGCAGGCTGCTCCATTCTGCGGTTTGAAATTTAAATGGTTTCCCGCCCTGTGACATCACGGGAAACTGGAAGCACTCCACATCCGGTCCGGGTCAACAGCTGCCTGCAGATGGCGTCAATCGTCTGAAAGACCACCGCACACCTCCGGAAGCCTCCCCCACCTATTGGCTACTCACGCCCCAGGTTCCCAAAGAGGCACTGACGCCAAACCAGGCCATGCTCCTCTTTCCGAGTGCTGCCAGGGGTCTGTGCAGGGAATGCACAGATGCCGAACCAGGCCGTGCTCTCACCCCTTCCCGGAGATGGCTATCCAGGTGAGATCTTCTCTTCTCCCGGCAGTGACGGGTGCTGTAGGTCTCCCTCCAAAGGACAGGAAGCCACTGAAGTGTATACAGAGGCTCCACTTTTTAAAGCTGTAGGTTTCCTGTCCTTTGGGGTGGGTGGACTCTCTCTCCTGGGTGCTGTTGTGGGGAAGGGAAAAATTTATAGTTTAATCACCAAATTATATATATATAGCATACAGGTATGTCATCAGAGCAAGGATAATACAGTGGTGAGATAGCGTTGTGTTACTGCCACTAAAATCTCACAATTTGTCCAGTTTTTCTAGTGTGGGCAAATTACAAAGTTTGGTTAACAGGAACAGTGTGCTCACTAAAACAAACGTCTCATCTCAGAAAACTCAACTCTTTAGCTTTTTCAGGATCTCTGCTTTCAGTAAACAAAGTCATTCTTCTTTACAATCATAAGCTGGAAACCATGTGTCTAAACCAGTGAGGTGAACCCCGCAGCAGTGACATGTGAGGTCAATACGTCATCGCTGGGAACCGGTGAACAGAGGAGCAGCAGTGGACCAGGAAGGTGCCAGCATGGGAATAGCTGAGCATTGAGAGAGGAGTATCTCCTTATGGCCTTGTGTTATTTTACACCATGAACAGATGTTTGTTAAAAAAAAAAAAATTGTACAGTGATGAATAACCCATTTAACAGGTGACTTTAGATAACACTTGTACTGAGTGAATCATGTTATTTTCTGACACTGAAAAAAAAACACCAAAAAACGGTTTCAGATTGACCATTATGTGTTCATCATCTGGTTCTGAAAATTACTACAAAAAAAACAAAACATTTTTAAAGTGTGAACCAAGCCCCGGAATCCAGCATGGGGTGCGTGTGGACATTTGCCTTGAATGCCTAAGTTCTTACAATTCAGTCTAACTCTTGATTGTGCTGATGGTCTAAAGAAATATCCAATTAACAGGTATATGTTATTAGCTAATGACACTTATGTTACATGCCACCCTTACTAGCAAATTCATCTGCAATGTGAAATGCAACGATTTATGTCCTCTCCAAACTACTGTCGCAAAGCAGTAAGTAGTATAGATACAAAGCTGCCCTCGTATTCTGATCCATTCTGGTTAAAAGGGTTGCCCATAAAAAGCATGTTGTTGGCTTACACATATAATTTACTAAAATTCACTAATAGTTTTTAAAGGGGTCATCTGGGCTTATGATGTTACCAACCTATCTTTAGCATATGCCATCAATTTCACATTAATAACATCCGGAACCCACAGCAATTGGCGGGTGTTAGATCTGGTGACACTTCGAAATAAAACGTGAATGAAGTTGAAACAGCATGGCTCTGTTTATGGTGTAGTGGCCACGACCAACAATTGCAGTTTATTGGCTAATGAAGTGAAAACGAGCGGAGTTGTAGTCCCAGGAACAGATAGTGAACAGCGCTCTACTGATCTATATTAAATATCATAAGCCTGGACAATTCTTTGAATCTTTCAACCATTACTGCCCCTGCTACTGTTGGCGGCACGTCCACATTGCTAGCGTGACAGTGTCTTCGATAAAATGGTGCCATTTTATTGAAGACAGTGTGGAGACGAATATGAGCGACGATAGCGCATGCACAGATTGAATTTTTTTTTCATTAGCGCATGCGCCGCTGCTGCTCATAGTCATCTCCACAGTGTCCTCAGCAAACTTGCACCAGAGATTGCGGTACGCGCATGTGCTGATCTTGGCAACATTTTATGGAAGAAAACGTCACATTAGCAATGGGCACGCGCCACCAACATCGGCTATTGCGGTGGTGGTGAAAAATTGAAATAAAGAAGAGGAGAAGAGTCATGAGGCAGAAGCATTCCTAAGGACCTGACCTACAAAGTCCTAGTGCTGCACCAATGACATAATTTTTGATGTTTGATAAAGGATCTTTCAGCAACCAAGCATCAAATCTCTAAACTAAAGGTGTGATTTGAATCAGCTTCCTTGCACCAGTATGGCACTTCCTTTACTTGAGATGTGAAAAACCTGCTGGTTAGTTCCCTTTAATCTTTCCCTGTCTTTATGCTTTTAGCACCGGTTCCAGGTTGCAGGAAGCTCTATTTCCACATTAGCTAAGATACAGTAGACAGCTTCCTCCCACTTTGTTGGTATGTGATCAAGGCTGCTGGCTGTCTGGTTTGGTTCAATAGCTAAGCCAGACTCCTCTTCCCTCACAGCTGATGTACAAAATAATAAATGAACAGATCCAAACAACCAGCCCCCTTGATCATATGCTGACACACAGAAGGGAGTAAAGAGCGCTCTCACTGTGCCATAAGTAACATCGAAGTGGAGCTGCCTGAGACCTGGAACAAGAACTGAAGGGATCATAAAAATTATTCATAATTATACTATATCAGTAAGTTGTATTAAAAAAAAAAAAAATCTTTATTTTTATATAGCGCTAACATATTCCGCAGCGCTTTACATACATCAGGAACACTGTAACCATTGGGGCTCACAATCTAAATTCCCTATCTGTATGTCTTTGGAGTGTGGGAGGAAACCGGTGTACCCGGAGGAAACCCACGCAAACACGGGGAGAACATACAAACTCCTTGCAGATAGTGTTCTTGGTGGGATCCCCAGCGCTGCAAGACTGCAGTGCTAACCACTGAAACCATTAAAAATGTATATTTCTAATGACCCTGAGCAACCAGTGTAAAGTCAATGATGGAGATTTACAATGCTAAATTAATTTGAATCATCCCACTGCAATTTGTCTATTTAGGCTGCTTTCACACTACGTTTTTTTAACATGCGTCATGAACGTTTTTTTGCTGTAAAAGTGGATCCTGTTTTTACAAAGAAAAACGCAAGTGTTATTTTGCAGGATCCTGCCACTTGAAGTTTATGGGCGGGCATTGGAGTCATGTGATCGGGAGTGAGAGGAACTGAACGTGATAGACTGGGAGCCGGCATCTGACAGCTGCAGACGCTGGTAACCAAGGTAAACATCGGGTAACTAAGCAAAGCGCTTTGCTTGGTTACCCGATATTTACCTTGGTTACGAGCGTCCACCGCTCTCTGGTGGGGGAGAGAAAGAGGAGAGAGAGGGAGGGGGATAGAGACTGATCACGCAAGGCTGGTTTCTGGGCATGCTCAGTAGAGCAAGCAGGATCCTGTCTATCAGCATGCCAGCGTTCACATGCGTTTGCGTGCAGTATAGTCAGGATCCAGTGAAAAACAGTATTTGGACGCAGCTCAAAAACGCTACAAGTAGCGTTTTTGAAAAAAGTTAAAAAACTGCAAGTCGCTGGATCCTCACTATAACGCACGCAAACACATGTGAACGCATGTTGACGCGAGTCCATTGCAAATGCATTGAAATGAAAACGCATTTGCACTGGATCCGTTTTTGCGTTAAAAAAACATTCATGACACATGTTAAAAAAACGTAGTGTGAAAGCAGACTTAACCCCCCCCCCAAAAAAAAACTGCCTTGCACTTCATTAGGTGTCTTACATACTTTCTAAAATAAATGGCATGTGGCTGTGGCTTGACAAGAAAGGGGAGTTGCATGGCCAGATATACACAGAAAAAGTATCAACATTTTTTGATAATATGACAAAAAGAAGGCCTAAAAGTGTTTTAAAAGATAGTAGTACCAATATAAATTTCCCTTCACTCATCCAATGTCTTCTTCTAGGTCTGGATTCAGATGACTGTATTTTCTCATTCTGATCAGATTTTTTTTCATTTTTTTTTTTTTTTTTATTCTTTATATTCGTAAAAAAACAGATGTGAATCAGTTTTTCTCAGATGTGGAAAATAAAAAGAATAAAAAAATGTTAGCCATCTTCTCTATTCTGTAAGTGCATGAAAATCAGACTGCACTCGGATATAATCCCAGCGTGGTCGGATTTATTTATCACAAACCCATAAGCCTGCTTTACACCTTACGATCCAGCATACGATATCGTATGCGATCGTAACCGCCCCCATCGTATGTGCGGCACGTTCAATTTGTTGAATGTGCCGCACATACGAGTAACCCCCCGTCACACGTACTTACCCGTCCATACAACCTCGATGTGGGCGGGAAACGTCCACTTCCTGGAGTGGGAGGGACGTTCGGCGTCACAGCGACGTCACGCGGCAGCCGGCCAATAGAAGCGGAGGGGCGGAGCTGAGTGGGATGTAAACACCCCGCCCATTTCCTTTCTTCCGCATTACCGGCCAGGAGCCGCAGGACGTAGGTAAGATCTGTTCATAGTTCCCGGGGTGTCACACACTGCGATGTGTGCTACCCCGGGTACGATGAACAATCTGACGTTCAATCCATGAGGAATGAACGACGTGCGTGAGATGAACGTTTTACTGTTCAATCACAATCGCACGTAGCAGTTACACACTACAATGCACCTTACGATGCAGGATGTGCGTCACTTACGACGTGACCCCGCCGACACATTATAAGATACATTGTAGCGTGTAAAGCGGGCTATAGACTTAAATGGCCGGATGCCTTCCAATTGGAGACAAATTGTGCGTGATGCAACTGTTTTCCTCTGACCACTCAGTCCGAGGAAGAAAATCAGACGTGCAGGGCCTCATTGAATAACATTGGTTGGAGTGCAATACGATTTTCTGACAGATAGTGCTCAGACTGCACCGATAGTAAGCAGAGGATCACTGTAAACGCTATTCACCGCTCGCACTAATCTGTAGGTTCCATTTCCTTTATTGCTTAAAAAAAAAGGTAATACGCTGTGAAATTACTAATAAGTGACATGTCACTTTCTATAAATGACATTTATTATAAAGCTCTTCATACGACCCTGTATGAGGTAATTACTAATAGAGAACTATGTGGCAGGTATAAATTAATGTATAGAGAGCAGCAGACAACCATAATTACCCAAACTATAGGCAAGATTCATGAGTCATAGTTCCACCTCATTAGCAGCTCTAATGATTATCATACAGAAGATGGAGATATATACTGTACATAGCCGGAGTAGCAGAGTCCATGGCTGATACTACAGAGACAAAAAACATGGAATGAAACACCGACTGATTGCTAACTGGTTGCTGATTATTAAGGCTAGGACTTCACGGCAATTTTGGCCTTGACAGCTGTTGCACAGCCAAAGTTTGCTAGGTGTCACTGCTACATCGCAGAGCAGTACATGTAAATAGGGTCACATTATGACCCGAAAAGGTACTGTGACAGAGACAAGTCGTAAAAATCACTCGGTTGTACTTTTGGCCACCATGTGATGCCGTTCACTTGTATTGTGCTGCAATGCAGCAGCAACACTTAGTGAACTTTGGCTGCATGACAGGTGTTGCGGCCAAAGTTGTCATGTAACCCCAGCCTAAAAGGTACCCAGTTTTGCACAAACATTGTGGCCATTAAAAGTAAGCAAGCCATTTGTAATTCTTCTCTAATGATGCAGCGGAAAGTCATCTAGACATTTTGGAAGCAGATTCTCAGTAGACGCTCTATGGAAATGCGAGTCAAGCTCTGGGTGTGACCTGGGCCGAAGAGCACCTGGGTGACTTGGGCCGAAGAGCACCTGGGTGACTTGGGCCGAAGAGCACCTGGGTGACTTGGGCCGAAGAGCACCTGGGTGACTTGGGCCGAAGAGCACCTGGGTGACTTGGGCCGAAGAGCACCTGGGTGACTTGGGCCGAAGAGCACCTGGGTGACTTGGGCCGAAGAGCACCTGGGTGACTTGGGCCGAAGAGCACCTGGGTGACTTGGGCCGAGGAGCACCTGGGTGACTTGGGCCGAGGAGCACCTGGGTGACTTGGGCCGAGGAGCACCTGGGTGACTTGGGCCGAGGAGCACCTGGGTGACTTGGGCCGAGGAGCACCTGGGTGACTTGGCCCGAGGAGCACCTGGGTGACTTGGCCCGAGGAGCACCTGGGTGACTTGGCCCGAGGAGCACCTGGGTGACTTGGCCCGAGGAGCACCTGGGTGACTTGGCCCGAGGAGCACCTGGGTGACTTGGCCCGAGGAGCACCTGGGTGACTTGGCCCGAGGAGCACCTGGGTGACTTGGCCCGAGGAGCACCTGGGTGACTTGGCCCGAGGAGCACCTGGGTGACTTGGCCCGAGGAGCACCTGGGTGACTTGGCCCGAGGAGCACCTGGGTGACTTGGCCCGAGGAGCACCTGGGTGACTTGGCCCGAGGAGCACCTGGGTGACTTGGCCCGAGGAGCACCTGGGTGACTTGGCCCGAGGAGCACCTGGGTGACTTGGCCCGAGGAGCACCTGAGTGACTTGGCCCGAGGAGCACCTGAGTGACTTGGCCCGAGGAGCACCTGAGTGACTTGGGCCGAGTAGGACCTGTTAACTCTCCTCACATTTATATTTTAGTAAAAACTTTCTTCCCCTATGCAATAACAATTCTGGAGCATAATTTCTTAGAACTCTGATCAGTTTCCTCCTTTATTAATCCTGGAAATGTATAAACAAACTGACAAGTGGGTGTCACTATTCTCTTGTTGATAGCTTTGTCCCTAAACATTCTGACATTGACAGGGCAGATTTAGTTAGGGAGTGATGGTGGTACTAGATGGGGATGGATATGGAAGTAGTGGTATGTACAGGACTGGGGTACCAAACACTTCCTGTTCGGTTCTCCGTGCAGGTTAAGATAAGTAAAGAGCTGGTCTGCGGGGGGTGCAGTGGTGCCCTGTCCACTGAGTAAAAGAACTCTCTTACCAATTGTAGAGAATATACGGCACAAAATATGCAAGTGATGAAATGGCTTCAATGGTGCAACACCAGTAAAATATCTGTACAAGAAATGTGGTCACTGTTTCAGTTTTCAGAAATTGTTCAGTTTGGCCATATTTTTTGTACAGACATTTTCCTGCTCGTGGAGTGCCCACCATATTGCTTTCCATCTTATCAATTGTAGGAGTAATTCCCTAACTAGAATATTCTTAAAACACAAACGTTTTTTGGCTCACTGGAGCCTTCATCAGGCAGGTATCTAATAAAGGAATTACGCCTACAATTGGTAAAAGGTTTTTTTACTCAGCGGACAGCTCACCACTGCACCCCCGCAGATCAACTCTTCACTAATTGATGGGATATACAGTAGTGATAGTGCGTTGAGACATACACCTTTGACAAAACGAATGTTATCACCTAGATGATAATTATCAACTCAGTTAATGTTCCTGGAAATGTATGAACAAATTATAACTAAAAATGTAAACAAATTTCCAAGTGTCCCTTTTGGATTCTTCTAAAATCCTGTAAACTTTTTGATGACAGGCAATAATTGTATGTATAATGCATTAGATTGTCAAGTAATATTTCTTTGTGCAGCCGCCTTTTAATCCGCGCAGATTGTTTATCATTTTGTCACTATATGCTGCAGTGTGCAGAATGAAAAATGCAGCCGCTGCTCACGAGAGGCCCAAACTTGTGACCTCTAGAGTGTTACAATACAATGACTTTCATGGGAAATAATCCTTGACAGCTTCTCTAGGTTTGTGGGGGTGGGGAAGGAACGTGTAGCATTAGTGAGAATGAAGCACAAGGATGCGTTCAATGAACTATAAAAGCAAGCAAAACAAAAAAAATAGAGCAATGGAGGAGTGCTGACATAAGAAATTTATACATTTGTCACTGATTTTTGTTATAGAAATGATCTGAAAGTTTCTTCTTTTCATTGCGCAATAATTGGACAAAAAAAAGCAAAAATTGTGTTTGAATTAAAAGACAAAATGTAATAAAACATACAGAAGCAGAAATCCAACTACAGTATACATTTCTGCAAAAAACCTTCAGTTATGACTTGACTTTTGGATGCTACAACCTAAAAAAGAAAACAATAGGTCTAAAAG
The DNA here is from genome assembly GCF_048569485.1 of Anomaloglossus baeobatrachus. Classification (NCBI taxonomy): domain Eukaryota; kingdom Metazoa; phylum Chordata; class Amphibia; order Anura; family Aromobatidae; genus Anomaloglossus; species Anomaloglossus baeobatrachus. The sequence goes on from NC_134358.1 coordinate 488,980,026, forward strand.
TAGAAAAGGCATCGCATATTTACTTCCTTTCCACCACATGCACCTGGATAGATCAACAACAAGCTTGTTTTGTGTTCTAAGAAAACAAACTATAGGACAAGAACAAGCCGACTTCCTTCCAGGTTTCCCCTTTGATCCCCACAAGGACTGTTATTGGCAGTGATACTTATGTTTTAGAAATTTGGGCGCAGATACTACCATGTTCTGTCTGTGTTTGTATACTGTATTGCCAGGTGGATAAACTATGTGACTAAGGACTTGGCTCACAGTATGCCTTCTAGCTGGGTGTCTCCATTCACAAGACTAAAGAAAGGCAGACTTTACAGGGGTTCTCACATTTACATGTACTTCGCATGGGTAGCCCTAGAGACACGTACTGTATAACAATTTGCCTTTCTATATTAATCATTAGGAGTCACATAGGGGCAATGTAAGACATAAAGGAGATATCAAGGATATGCTCTATTTTTACGACTTGTCCACAGGATAGGTGATAACTTGCCAATCTCTAGTAGTCCCTCTGGATGTCCCATAAACATTAAATGGAGCTGTGGGATGCATATAGGACCATTGCTCCAGTCAAACTGGGCAATATAGAGCCCCATACTAAGGATTGTTGGGGAGTCCGAGCTGTAGGACTCCTAACATTAAAATGGTTATCCTCTACTTTTACAATCGATAGCCTATCCTTAAGGGGGCTTTACACGCTACGATATCGTTAATGTTTTATCGTCGGGGTCACGTTGTTAGTGACGCACATCCGGAGTCATTAACGATATTGCAGCGTGTGACACGTACCAGCGACCTTAAGCGACCTCAAAAATGGTGAAAATCGTTCACCATTGAGAGGTCGTCCCAAACTCAAAAATCGGTAAGGGTTGTTTTTCGATGTGGTTTGTCGCTCCTGCGGCAGCACACATCGCTATGTGTGACACCGCAGGAGCGAGGAACGTCTCCTTACCTGCCGCCGGCCACAATGCGGAAGGAAGAGGTGGGCGGGATGTTTACATCACGCTCAGCTCCGTCCCTCCGCTTTGATTGGCTGGCCGCTTAGTGACGTCGCGGTGACGTCGCTGTGATGCCGAACGTCCCTCCACCTTGAGGGAGGGATTGTTCGGCAGTCACAGCGACGACGACGACCAGGTAAGTGTGTGTGACGCTGCCGTAGCGATAATGTTCGCTACGGCAGCGATCACACACAATCGCAGGAATGACGGGGGCGGGTGCTTTTGCGTACGATATCGCTAGCAATTGCTAACAATATCGTAGCGTGTAAAGCCTGCTTTGCGATAGTTCACCAATGTCTGATGCGCAGAGTCCAACACCCGGCACCCCTGCCAATCAGCAGCTCTCAATGCAAGCAGGCAGCTGGAAATGCTCAATTTCGGAGCTGTTCAGTCTTCGGATAGCAGCCGCAGCCGGGCACTGCACATCTGCCTCCTATTGATTTGAATGGGAAGCGTATCTGCATTACCCGACCACTGCTGCTATCAGAATATGGAGCATCTCCAAAACTGAGGATTTCTGGCCACCTGCTACCTCCACAGAGAATAGCTGATCGGCAGGGTTGCGGGAAGCTGTAAACCCAGCCCATCATGCGTTAATGACCTATCCTAAGGATAGTTCATCAGTGTAAAAGTAGTGGACAACCTTTTTAAGCAAATTATATTCTATCTCGTGGATGGATGATAATTTGCATTATGGTACAATCTCTTTAATCTACTCACGTGACAAAACAGATATATTTACATACGTGATCTACCATACCACCATTACAACCTCTGCAGGGAGTTTGTATGTTCTCCCCGTGTTTGCGTGGGTTTCCTCCGGGTTCTCCGGTTTCCTCCCACACTCCAAAAAACATACTGATAAGGAATTTAGTTTGTGAGCCCCACTCGGGACCGTGTTGCCAATGTATGTAAAGCGCTGTGGAATTAATAGCGCTTTATAAAAGAATAAATATTATATTATTATTAAAATTATTATTACCATATCTCCACTTTTGCACAGTTTTAGGAGACAATGTTAGAAATGAGTGTGTATTATTAGAAATTAAGACCTAGTCCTAAAGGTGCCTATAGATCAGTTTTTTAGTCAGGTAAAAAATCCCTGCATATATCTTTTCATGAAGTATATATGGGAGATTAATAAGATAAAATCATATGTTTAAAGAGAAAAATGACACTACTAATCAATTTCCAGACTGTAGGCCCCCATACACAGAGTAAAGTCAACCAAATCCTCCTCCCCCACTCAATATCAGTAGGATTGGGAACACTAAAATAGTTTGGGGTCTTCTGAATCCTCCCCGTCCGTCAGGTGATAACCGGGAGAGAAGGATTGTCATGCTGAATTCCCAATGACGGATACTTTTGTTCTCCGGGAGATAAGCCGATGCCAGATGACACTGGCAGCGGCTCACTCATAAAATAATATAAAAATTCTCAGCAGACCTAAGCACTCCTGTGTATGGGGGGGGGGGGTGTCGGCAGAGATGGCTGTAAATGGGACGGTGACGGGGGCTTTAACAACACTTCACACTAGGGGCGGACATATCATTGGTGCAACCAAGAGGTAAGGGGGCCATATCTATCTCCAAACCAGGAAGAATTGTGCATTTTGATTAGCTATTGGACTACAAAGGGCCCATATAATAATAATAATAATTTATTCATTTATATAGCCTATTAATTCCACAGCGCTTTACATACATCAGCAATACTGTCCCCATTTGGGCTCACAATCTAAGGTCCCTATCAGTATATTTTTGAACTGTGGGAGGAAACCGGAGTACCCGGAGGAAACCCACACAAACACGGGGAGAACATACAAACTCCTTGCAGATAGTGTCCTTGGGGGGATTTGAACCGAGGATCCCAGCGCTGAAAGACTGCAGTGCTAACCACTGAGCCACCGTGCACAGGGGCCCATTTCTGTCTGTGTCCGCCAGTGCTCTACACTCACCTATAAGCTTCATTTAAACCTGAATGATTGGGGACATTTATTACCCTCTTACATTTATACAGCTTGAAACTAGACCAGGCAGTCAGAAGATCCGGTAAATTCATCAAGGTGGTGCACTGTGTAGTAAGACACAAAAAGTGTGCAATACACATAAGTCTGGCAATGCATATAATCTAGGTTTTTTGGGTTTATTAGGCTACTTTCACACATCAGTTTTCTGCATTCAGGCACAATCCTTTTTTTTCCTGATCCAACGGATCCGGCAAAAAATGTAAAAACCGTATCCACCGGATCTGCTTTTTTACATAGTTACATAGTTACATAGTTACTTAGGTTGAAAAAAGACCTAGGTCCATCTAGTTCAACCTTCCTCCACCAGTTCTACATTTAGTCACTAAGTCATTTATAACCAACAATGTTTTGTGTACTGAGGAAATCATCCAGCCCTTTTTTAAAAGCGGTTATAGTATCTGCCATTACTACCTCTTGTGGTAGTGTATTCCATAGTCTGACCGCTCTAACTGTAAAGAACCCTTTCCTATTTAGGTGTCGGAATCGCTTTTCTTCCACTCGCAGTGAGTGCCCCCTGGTCCTTAGTACTGTCTTTGGAAGAAATAAGTCATGTGCCAGTCCTTTATATTGACCACACATGTATTTATACATATAAATGAGATCTCCTCTGAGACGTCTTTTTTCTAAGCTAAACATCTCTAACTTTTTCAACCTGTCATCATAGGGGAGGCCTTCCATTCCTTGTAATAGTCTAGTTGCCCGCCTTTGAACTGACTCTAACTTCTGAATGTCCTTTTTAAAATGTGGAGCCCAAAACTGGATCCCGTATTCCAGATGTGGCCTTACAAGTGATTTATAGAGGGGTAACAATACGTTGGGATCACGGGATCTAATCTCTCTTTTTATACACCCTAAAATCTTGTTTGCTTTAGCAGCTGCTGCTTGACATTGAGTGCTGCTGCTCAGCTTATTTGTAATGAGAATACCCAAGTCCTTCTCCTGTTCTGTAGTCCCGAGTTTACTTCCATTTAATGTATACGCAGCTATAGGATTACTCCGTCCTAGGTGCATTACTTTACATTTATCAACATTAAATCTCATTTGCCAAGTATCTGCCCATTCTGACATCTTATCCAGATCTTTTTGTAATATTGTACTATCCAGGTCAGTTTTTAATATCCTACATAGTTTGGTGTCATCGGCAAAGACTGACACTGTACTATCAATCCCATCCACAAGGTCATTAATAAAGAGAGTAAAAAGAATCGGTCCAAGCACAGATCCCTGCGGCACCCCACTGCTGACTACATTTATGACTACTCTTTGTTTCCTATCTTTTAGCCAATTCCTTACCCAGTTGCATATTGTGTCCCCTAGTCCTTGCTTCTGGAGCTTTAGTATAAGGCTATTATGTGGTACAGTATCAAATGCCTTTGCAAAGTCCAAATAAATCACATCAGCTGCATTACCAATATCCAGGTTTGAACTTACCCCCTCATAGAACCCCAACAGGTTGGTTAGACACGACTTATCTTTCATGAATCCATGCTGTTTGTCAGTTATCATATTATTTTCTGCAATATATTTTTGCATGTCATCCCTTAAAATGCCCTCAAAAACTTTGCATACTACTGATGTCAGGCTTACTGGACGGTAGTTGCCTGGATCTACCCTCTTACCTTTCTTAAATATCGGTACCACATCAGCAATCCTCCAATCCTGAGGCACCAACCCTGTTACAAGTGAGTCTAAAAAGATGAGATACAGCGGTCTGTCGATTACGGAGCTCAATTCCCTCAATATTCGTGGATGAATGCCATCTGGCCCTGGGGATTTGTCTATGTTTAACGGATCCGTTATGCCGGATGCGTAAAAAAACGGATCCGGTGGATCCGTTTTGCATCCGTTTTTGCATCCGTTTTGTCCGTTTGTTTTTTTTTTTGCTGGATCCGTTTTTTCAAAACATTGGAGCATGCGCAGTTTACAAAAACGGATCCGGTAGCCGCATCCCTTTTTTGCCGCATTGCGCCGGATCCGGCGTCCATAGGCTTCAATTGTAAAACACGCCGTATCGCGCTGGATCCGGCACGATGCGTTTTTTTTTGCCGGACAAAAAAAGTTGCAAGATACGTTGCCTCCGGCTGCCGCTTTAATTAATTTTGCCGCATCCGGAAAAAAAACGGATGCAACGCAAAGCCACCAGGCACAATCCAGTAACAATGCAAATCTATGGGGATAAAACGGATGCGGTACCGGATCCGTTTTACCCGTTTTTTTCCGGATTGTGCCTGATGGAAAAAACCTGATGTGTGAAAGTAGCCTTAATCCAGAATTTAGCTTCATATCCCCCCACTGTGCGCTGATGTCTTCCTTCTAATGTGCGCTGCACAGCTACAATGCACTGCTGAGCTCCTTATGTTTCTGCTTACTCTAATGATCTGAAAATGAAAGGCTCACTCCTTACTCAGTATTGAGGGAAAGCAAAGCAAGGCTTTCACTGATGGTAATCGGTGCTAATGTGATTCATAAAAGAACTGTACAAATGATCTGCCATATTACCGGCTTAATGTAATGACAGACAATTTCACTAGACAAATCAACCCTAAAATAAAGCCATGTTTTATCATCATTAGCTGCGTCACCTATAAGGTCTTACTCACGGGGACTGTGACTTTTCTGTACCTTTCTCATGCAGCACGCACAAAATAACAACAAATCCTAAAGCTAAGCATGAACTAGTGTACAATATGCTCCAAGTAATTTTCAGACACTTCGATAACGTTCACACAAGGCCGAGTTTCTCTAGAAATTGCAGTTCAATATGCAATATGTTCTTGCGTTGGATTGGAAGGCACAAATTGGTCTGAAATCAGCATGTATTAGAATAAATGTGGATTTTTACAGAGGATCTTGCGCTATGGTCATATTGTATTGTTGCCCTATGTTTAGCTTGTATGCCAGGAAAGCTCCGAACATACATATTAAAGGGAATCTGTCAGCAGGTTTTTGCTACCTTTTCTGATAGCAGCATAATGTAGGCAAAGAGATTCTGAATCTAAACATGTATCACTTAGATTACTGGGTGCAACTGTTCTGACATAAAAAAAGTTTTATATATAGCAATGTAGCAGAGCTCAGAGACCTGACCCCACCCACATCAGGCTCTTTAGATACAATGTCTATAGACCGTGAGCTGCTTATCAGGACTAGCTGTCCTTGTCCAGCAATGATAATCTCCTGAAGCTAAAACAGACATGGCAGGTAAAGAACACCACACCATGTGATAAGAACTCACTGAAATCTGTGTGTTTATCCCTCCAGCATTCTGTCTTCAGATCACATAGCAAAACCCTGCTGACAAATTCGCTTAACGTGTCCATAGAGCTCTATTATAGGACTAGGACAAAAAACAGTCTGGAATGAATATGGAATAGCATAATAGACCATGCTTTTATACTGTCAAAGACTAAGCTAAAAATATATCTGATGAGAGGTGATGTTTCTGAAGTCACTACTCATCAGAGGTGCCAGATCTCATGCAGCGCAGTGTGAGCAGCCAGTGTCTGCTAATCAAAGCTCGTTCTGATGCTCCATAGACTTTGATCCAGGTAATCGAAGAACATTGTGGGAACTTTGCTTTCTAATAAACTGGTAAATGAAGGACAGTCTCTTGTTTTTGTTTCTCTCTTTTTACGTCTTTCAGGTTCCCATTTGTTGACTACATCAAACTCACTGGGCTACATCGGATACAATAAATTTGTGTACATAGAAAAAGTATTTTTTTCTCTTTATTTACTGGGTTAGTAATGGGGTAGAGCAAAGGGCCAGAACTGGCACATCTTATACAATGTTCCACTTCTGGGGCGGTTGCAAGCTGCTATTTTTAGGTTGTGAAGGGCCCAATAACCTTGGACCTTCGCAGCCTGATATCAGGCCACCGCTGTTGTTTTACTTTTGCTAGTTATCAAAAATAGAGGGGACCCCATGGCGTTTTTTAAAAATTATTTATAAGGTTAAACCAGGTTTATTAGGTTAAACCAGGCTAAACACCTTATAGCGCCACATAAAAGGCACTAAAATGTATGGGGGGTTATGAAATTATATATCTGCAGTATGTCTATCTATCTATTTAATATATTTCTATCATCTATCTAGCTGTATCTTTATTTTAAAATTTTTGAGTCTGTATATGTGTGTATATGTGTATTGTAACGTGTGAAGTTATAGTGTTTTTTTATGAGATGGTGAAGGTATTATAATTATTCATGATTTTACACCATTATAATCTGTAATAAACTTGATGGACTTTAACAGTTGAACTATTTGCTTTGGGCAACTTTCTGTTTGCTCTGCTGCCTGTATTTCAACCAATTTTATTGATAATTTACGAGAAACAAAAATATGCAAGTCAAAAACGCATGCAACAAAAAACGCAAAAAAAAAGCAAGGAAAAAACGCAAGTAAACTAAGGTGTGTAATTGGTGCAAAATTCTGCAGCATCAAAAAGTCAACAAACACTAATCATGAGAAAGTACCCTCAGGTTAGTGAAGCGATTAATTCAAGCTGCTGTCCACTGGGTTCTAGCTTCTTGCTTGTGACTATTGGCTGCTCACCTTCCTATTTCTACGTGGCACTCTTTTACTGCTGAAGTATTGGAGTTGGAAGGATCTCGTGCAGCCAGGCGGATTTTGCTACAAGACCCCCCCACCCCTCCACAAGTCCACTGATCCACTCAATTCAGGAGCCTAAAGGGCGCTTTACATGCAGCGACATCGCTAGCGATGTCGCTCATGAAAGCACCCGCCCCCGTCGTTTATGCGTCACCGGCAAATCGCTGCCCGTGGCGCACAATATCACTTGGAAGCGTCACACATATTTACCTTCCTAGCGACGTCGCTGTGGGCGGCGAACAACCTCTTTTTTAAGGGGGAGGTTCGTGCACCGTCACACCGACATCACACAGTGGCCCGCCAATAGAAGCGGAGGGGCAGAGAGCAGCCGCATTAACGACACGCCCACCTCGTTGCAGGAGGACGCAGGTACGTTGTTGCTCGTCGTTCCCGGGGTGTCACACGTAGCGATGTGTGCTGCCTCAGGAACGACGAACAACCTGCGTCCAGAACAAGGAACGATATTTGGAAAATGAACGACCTGTCAACGATCAACGATTAGGTATTTCTGATCGTTAACACTCGCTCATAAGTGTCACACGCAACGATGTTGCTAACGACTCCGGGTGTGCGTCACGAATTCCGTGACCCCGACGACATATCGTTAGCGATATCGTTGCGTGTAAAGCCCCCTTCAGATTGAGCCCACGACTAAAATAATGTTGTTATTTGAACATATTATATCAATACAGACTTTGACGTTCGTGAATTGGTAGGCATATGTTTAAGACAATTTAATGTAAAATCAAATCATATAAGCAAGATTTTTATCATGAGAATAATCTGGGAAAAAAAAAGTAATGGAAATTCTTTGTAAGGTTAAGTTTACATGTCCTGTAGTCATCTGTTATCACCGATCCGTTAGAGATCCATTTCCAAAAAAGTTGTGCAAACATAACTTTTTTGTCTGTTGTTAAATAACTGATGTCGGTCGAATCCGTTTTTAACATTGAGTCTATGGACAACGGATTAGTTAACGAATTGCTATTTTTCATCCATTTGTAATGGATCTGTTAAGAAAACAATGGATCTATTACGAATGCAGGTGCAATGGATGGCTAAATACCAACTTGTTAACGGATCCATTGTTAATAGGCTGCCATGTTTAAAAACAACGCATTTGTCAAAAATCAGTTTCCCAACGTGGATCTGTTCTGACATGTGAACTTAGGGGTACTTTGCACGTTGCGACATCGCTACTGCGATATCGTCATGGTCAAATCGAAAGTGACGAGTGACGTACATCCAGCACCGGTAACGACGTCGCAATGTGTAAAGCCTAGGAATGAGCGTGAAACAGTCAAAAATCGGTGATCTGTGTCACATCGTTCATTTTCATAATGTCGGTGCGTCCGCAGGTACAATGTTGTTTGTCGTTCCTGCAGCTCCACACATCGCTGTGTGTGAAGCCGCAGGAGCGACAAACATCTCCTTACCTGCGCCCGCCGTCCACCGGCAATGCGGAAGGGAGAAGGTGGGCCGCCCCATCTCCGCCCCTCCGCTTCTATTGGCCGGCCAATTAGTGACGTTGCGGTGACGTCGCTGTGACGCCGAACGCACCGCCTCCTTGAAGGAGGGATTCTTCGGCAGTCACAGCGACGTCGCCGACCAGGTATGTGCGTGTGAAGCTGCCGTAGCGATAATGTTCGCTACGGCAGCTATCACAAGATATCGCATGTGCGACGGGGGCGGGTGCTATCGCGCTCGGCATCGCTATCATCGGCTTGCGATGTCGCAGCGTTTAAAGTACCCCTTAGCCTAAAATGTCATAATCACATAAATCACATGTTCAGTCACAAAAGGATATAATTGGAAATACACTGTGAATAAAGATGTAGAGACGAGCAACACAACCGAATATTCACCTGAAAAATCGTTACATTTTGACAACTTTCCAGTGCGGTTTGCAAAAACTGAAAATGGAAATGACTTCACATACCATAGGTTTTCGTATATGACTATTACATGTTCTAACAACTCTGCTATTAAAATATCACTCAAATAAATCCTCTGCTGTCATCTGCAGAGCTCAGCATTCATTAGCTATTATATTTTTAATAAAATGCTTTACCAATTCTCTGCTCTTGCACAATCTAAGAAGTTGGAAAATCTGGTTTGACCAGTGAGAATATAAGCTTTTATGGTATTTAACAAGTAACGATCAGCCTTTTGGGCTCCAGTCATTTGTCTTATCTGCAAATGGGTAATGTCATTTTAATTGGGTAAATAACCTGAATATTGAGGTCAGTTCATAGTTTGTCATATCAAGTTCAGCGTTATCAGATGCAGAATGAGCCGAGTCGGTGAGCTGAGGCGTCCTCAGTAGTGTTGAGCGAGTAGTTAACTATTCGTACTTGTTATTCTGTTAGCGAGTACTGTCCGCTATTCGCATATTCGTTACGAGTAGCGGGCGCAATGTAAGTCAATGGGAAATACCCACTAAGTAGCAAGTAACTTTTCGTGCGAGTAGCGAATAGTACGGCTTTCAAGTTGCTCGCTACTTAGCGAGTATTTCCCATTGACTTACATTGTGCCCGCTACTCGTAACGAATATGCGAATAGCGGACAGTACTTGCTAACAGCATAGCGAGTACCAATAGTCAACTACTCGCTCAAAACTAGACCTCAGGATTTGTAATCTGTTGTTCTCCCCGCCGCCCCAATGATGATTTTATCCCTATTCTGCGCCTAAGGGTACGCTCACATGAGCGTATGAATCGGACGAGTGCAATGCAAGAAAATCTCGCATTGTACTCGGTCCAATATTATTCAATGAGGGAGAGCAGATGGTCAGACTGTTTCTCATCCAGATTCTGGATGAGAGAAAAGTCGCAGTATGCTGCCATTGTCAGCAAGAGCCATGTCACTCGCACCTATAGAAGTCTATGGGTGCGAGTGAAACATCGGACTGCACTCAGATGACATTCGAGTGCAGTGTGATAATCGCATCAGCTGATAATGGATGAGATGGGAAGATTAATCCCTCCCTATCCTCCGCAGCTGTGATCCGATCGCAGGATCGGGTTACAGTCGCATGACACTCAGCTCACACTGGCGGCACAGTGGGAGACAAGGTCATTAGCATATTGCATCCGATGCACTCGCATCATATTCCGTACCATGACATGAATCCAGCGTAAGGAGGAAGATCTGGAGATGGGGAGCCAGAGCACATAAATACGGGGAACTCCAGAGCATATGCACGTCTTTGAGAGGACTAAGCTCAGCTCGTTCTGCAACTAATAAAATGTGATTTTATGAAATCGACATCATATAGACAAGTGACAGCGCATTGACAGCAGATTCCTTTTAAAAGGTTCAGAGCGTCTTTCAGAGAAATAGCATAGCCATAATTAATTTTTGTAGATGTTCCAAATGACTTGGCTACAAAAATAACATTTTCAACGTATTCTTCTCGAGTCTGTCTTTATAGCCAGCGACAGATGTCGACACTTCGCCTCTTTAAATAGAGTATCTTGAGTGCAGATATGAACATGCATCGTTTGCATTATTTGTTCCCCTGAGGTAGAAAGATAATCTGTGACAATGATGAAAACGCTGATTTCTTGCACATCCATTATAGTTTTATTGTTTAAAAGGTCCATTTCCAATATTTAAAGCCCTGCAGTATACGTCTAGGAATGCCATAATGGGAGACAATGACATTTATTATACAAGATGCACCAGAAAAATGACAAAATGGGCTGATTCTTATCTTACTTCACAACAAAAATGATACATTACGGTAAATTCACGTTCAGACAATATTTAGGGGGGATTCATGAACACTGGCGCTTTAATCCCCAATCTTAATCCAAGGCACTCAGAAATTAAGGCCCGTGTACTAACCGGAGGCATGATGATATGACCATTGATCTGTAAACTTTTGTTGATCCACAGTCAATTAACCTCATAACGACGGCCGTACGACTTAAAGCGGCGGCAAAACAGGGCACTTATTCTGTTCCGCCGCTTTAAAGCGGCGGCCCGAAAAAACCCTGTAGCGCCCCCCAGCGACCGAAAATCTCGGGGGTTTCAGCTACCGGGGGTAGCTGAGACCCCCCAGATTATGAATCGGGGTGTTTTTTTTGGACCCCGATCATGTGATCGGCGGTATACACTGTATACCGACGAACACATGAAAAAAAAAGAAATGGCCGGTAAAACTGATTTCTTTTTCATCTGACATGATCAAACATGTCAGATGAGAAAGAAATCTAACCCCCTAGTGCCCCCAAAGCCCCCGGTACCGGAGAGTCCCCCCACCCCTACCCCCACCGGACATCCAAAATGGCGCCGAAGCGCACAGAAAACTGCCGCCGGCGCCGGCTCTGCAGTCATTTCCCTCCGATCTGAAATGATCAAACATTTCAGATCGGAGGGAAATGTCCTCCCCCTGACCCCTCCTCCGGTCCACTGGAGCCCTCTGGTCACCGGAGCCCCCTCCGGTTCTCCAGAGCCACCACCCCCTCCCCCCTCCCCCCTCCGGAAGATGGCGGCGCACAGCGCGCGGCCGCATTCATTCTGCTGTTTCTGCCGCATGTGACACGTCACATGCGGCAGAAAGGTGTCCCCAGGTCCCACTAGGTCACCCCCCCCCCCCCCAAGCCCCCGGTTATACGTTACCGGTCTGCCGCTCCGTCCCGCGATCACGCCGCCTCCTTCTTCAATGCTGGCGGCGCATGCGCAGACAGCGGCTGTCAGCTGGATCCCAAGCAGGGATGCAACTGCAACTGCACAGGCTACTCCACTGTGGACCGGGGGAGGGTGAGTGCGGTAATCTGCAGTCACACTCCTCACATGGAGAGACTGCTGTTCCAGAAAATGGGGGGTACGTTCTGTGAGCGTGCCCCTCATATTCTGGAATGAGGTTACTGCAGGTCACTCTGCCCTAGGTTGGACCGGGGCAGTGTGAGTGCAGTATTCTCAGATTACTGCACCCACACTGCTCATGGAGAGCTTGCTCTTCCAGAAAATGGGGGATACGTTCCCTGAACGTGCCCCCCATATTCTAGAAGATCCAGAGCCGGCGTGGGACCTCCAAAATGGATTACAGCGACCGGAATTTCTTTATTTTCAATAAATTGGTAAAAGAGGAATGTTTCGGGGAGTGTTTTTTCAAATAAATTTTTTTTTTGTCTTTTTTTTTTCTATTACTGACTGGGTTAGTGATGTCGGGTATCTGTTCAGATGCCGTGACATCACTAACCCCAGGGCTTGATGCCAGGTGACATTACAGCTGGTATCAACCCCATATATTACCCCGTCTGCCACCGCACCAGGGCGCGGGATGAGCTGGGGCGAAGCGCCAGGATTGGCGCATCTAATGGATGCGCCACTTCTGGGGCGGCTGCGGCCTGCTATTTTTAGGCTGGGAAGAGTCCAATAACCATGGCTCTTCCCACCCTGAGAATACCAGACCCCAGCTGTCCGCTTCACCTTGGCTGGTGATCTAATTTGGGGGGGACCCCAGGTTTTTTTTTTTTTTAAAAAAAACGCCTGGGGAGCCCTCCAAATTGATCACCAGACAAGGTGAAGCTGTCAGCTGTGGTTTGCAGGCTACAGCTGTCTGCTTTACCCTAGCTGGCTATCAAAAATAGGGGGGACCCCACGTCGTTTATTTTAATTATTAATTTTTTGGGGGGCTAAATACAAGGCTAGGCACCCTTTAGTGCCACATGAAAGGCACTAAAGGGCGCCAGCTTAGAATATGCAGGGGGTGGGACGTTATATTGGTTTGACATCTATCCATTCATCCATTGTAGCATTTTAGGCTGTGTGCCCACAATCAGGGTTTGCAGCGTTTTGGGCGCAGATTGTTTTCCCTGCGTCCATAACGCTGCGTTGTGCAGTAGAAGCACAGTGGAAGGATTTTTAGAAATCTCATGCCCACTGTGCTTCTTTTCTCCGCAGCATACACTGACGTGTGGTGCAGCTTCCCGAGCCTCAGCATGTCAATTTATGCTGTGGAGATGAGTGTTCTCTGCAGGTAGCATAGAGCTCCACAGCAGCCTGAACCCAAATCGTGGGCATGGGCAGCTGCGTTCTCCCGTGGACAACACTCACATCTCTGCAGGAGGCTGACACTGTGTACTAGACGCCGTGTCGCTGGATCATGGCCACATAGCCTAAAAGTGAGACATTTGTTGCTACAGCAACATTTTTGTGAAGTACCTGTGGATTCAAAATGCTTACTATACTCCTGAATAAAATCCAGTTTCCAAAATGGAGTCACTTGTGGGGGTTTTCTGACGTATAGGTACCCAAGGGGCCCTGCTAATGTGACATGGTGCGCGCAATTTATTTCAACTTTTCCAGAATTCAAATGGTGCTCCCTCCATTCCAAGCCCTCCCATTTATCCAAACAGAGGTTTTTGGCCACATTTGGGGTATCCCTGTGCTCATAAGACATTGGATAACAACCTGTGGGGTCCACGGTTTGTTGTTGTCTCTTGAAAAAGTGAGAAATTTGATGCTAAAGCAACAGTTTTGTGAAAAAAATGAAAATTTTCAATATGGCAACCTAAGCTTATCAAATTCTGTGAAGTACTCGTGGATTCAAACTGCTCACTATACACCTAGATAAACGCCTTGAAGTGTCTTGTTTCCAGAATGAAGTCACTTGTGGGGGACCGCCACTGTTTAGGCACCTCAGGGGCTCTCCAAATGCAACCTGGCGTCCGCTATTGATTCCAGCCAATTTTGCAGTCAAATGGCGCTCCTTCCCTTCCGAGCCCTGCCATGCGCCCAAACAGTTGATTTCCACCACATATAAGGTATCGCCAAACTCAGGAGAAATTGCACAATAAATGTTATGCTGAATTTTTTCCTTTTACTCTTGTAAAAAAAAAAGCTACCTGGTTGAAATAACAATTTTGTGGTAAAATTTTTTTTTTTTTTTTTCATGGCTCAACGTTATAAAATTCTGTGAAGCACCTGAGGGTTCAGGGTACTCACCAAACATCTAGATAAATTCCTTGAGGGGCCTAGTTTCCAAAATGGGGTCACTTGTGCGGGGTTTCTGCTGTTTAGGTACCTTAGGGGACCTCCAAATGCGACATGGTGCCCGCAATCTTTTTCAGGCAAATTTCCTTTCTAAAATTCAAATATTGCTCCTTTCGTTCCAAGCCCTCCCATTTGTCCAAACAAAGGTTTCAGACCACATGTGAGGTATCACCGCGCTCATAAAAAAGTGGTTAACAAACCTTGAGGTCAAATTTTTGGAATTACCTCTTGAAAAAGTGAGAAAATTGATGCTAAAGCAACATTTTTGAGAAAATTATTAAAATTTTCAATATGACAACGTAACGTTAACAAAATCTGTGAAGTACCTGTGGATCTAAAATGCTCACTATACCCCTAGATAGAAGCCTTGAGGGGTCTAGTTTCCAAAATGGTGTCACTTGTGAGGGATTTCTTCTGTTTAGGTACCTTAGCGGACCTGTAAATGCAACATGGTGCCCGCAATCTATTTCAGCCAAATTTGCTTTCCAAAATTCAAATATTGCTCCTTCTGTTCCGAGCCCTCCCATTTGTCCAAACAGAGGTTTCTGACCACATGTGGGGTATCGGCGTGCTCATAAGAAAGTGGGGAACAAGTTTTGGGGTCCATTTTGTTGTGTTATTTCTTCTAAAAGTGAATAAATTTGGGTTAGAGCAACATTTTTAGGTAAAATTTAATTTTTGCTTTTTTTCATTCCACATTGCTTTTGTTCATGTGAAGCACCTGAAGGGTTAATAAACTTCTTGAATGTGGTTTTGAGTACTTTGGGGGGTGCAGTTTTTAGAATGGTGTCACTTTTGGGTATTTTCTGTCATCTAGGCCTATTGAAGTCACTTCAAATGTGATGTGGTCCCTAAAAAACTGGTTTTGTAAATTTTGATGTAAAAATGAGAAATTGCTGATAAACTTTGAACCCCTCTAACGTCCTAACAAAAAAAAATTTTGTTTCCAAAATTGTGCTGATGTAAAGTAGACATGTGGGAAATGTTATTTATTAACTATTTTGTGTCACAGAAATCTCTGGTTTAACGGTATAAAAATTCAAAAGTTGAAAATTGCTAAATTTTCAAAATTTTTGCCAATATTCAATTTTTTTCATAAATAAACACAAAAAATATTGTCCTAAATTTGGTACTAACATGAAGTCCAATATGTGACGAAAAAACAATCTCAGAATCACCGGGATCCGTTGAAGCGTTCCAGAGTTATAACCTCATGAAGTGACACTGGTCAGAATTGCAAAATTTGGTCTGGTCATTAAGGTGAAAATTAGCTCCGTCACTAAAGGGTTAAATGAAATTACACAGACAAACTAAAGTAAATAACGTGCGCTGAGTGATATATATACTAGATCTCTGTGCAGAGGCGGCCATAACACTCAGCAGTGCGAGTCCTGTGTGCACAGCATAATGCAACACGGAGGATGCCAATCTTTTGTGCTGCAGAAAGGTTTGCTTTGCTCATTCAGTGGGTGATCGGCAGCTTGATTTCACGCCAAGACAATCGCTAAATTAGCGATTATAACTACACTCGTTCATAACTATTTTGCTTCGTAAATGCCTCTTAAAAGGAATCTCTCAGCAGTTTTTTGCTACTTTATTACAGCAACATAATGTAGGCAAAGAGATTCTGAATCCAACGGTGTATCACATAGATTACTGGGTGCAGCCGTTCTCACATAATCAAAGAATTGAGTTGTAAACATGTAGCTGAGCCTAGGGAGCTGTCCAGCCCAATTTGACTGTGAGATATCAATCAAAGACTTCTCTGTGCATGAATTTCTAGTCCTGTAATGTTAATCACAGGGTAATAAAGCCATTAAATTGCACACACACACAGGTTAGAGGCATAGCTGTTTTTTGTTTTTTTAAGCCCTACATCATGCTATTCTCAGCTTACATAGCAAAAACCTGCTGACAGATTCTCTTTAAGATGTGCACAGCTATTAATGAATTTGTGGAAAAAAACTGTGGAAGAAACAAGCGCAGAAATAGGGTCTTATCTGGTAGACAAGGGTATGCAAAAGTAAAGACAGGTACTCACCTGCTTCAGTTGTGACTGGCACAACTCCAATGTAAGCATATAAGCTGATGATATAGCAGTGGTCAGCAGCAGCCCCGATGCAGAATTGGCAGATGACAGATGGCTGGGAGAAAAACGGGTTAAATGCTGCGCTAGAAACCACGAATCCGATGGATAAAATAAATCCTTTCCTTTATTGGCACAAGTCAACGCGTTTCGAAAGCATATCCACTTTCTTCATCAGGACAAGACAGTACAACTTTTCTTGTACTGTCTTGTCCTGATGAAGAAAGTGGATATGCTTTCGAAACGCGTTGACTTGTGCCAATAAAGGAAAGGATTTATTTTATCCATCGGATTCGTGGTTTCTAGCGCAGCATTTAACCCGTTTTTCTCCCAGCCATCTGTCATCTATTAATGAATTTGTAGCATATTAGCGGCCATGCACCAGAGAAAGAAATGTCCTTGAGTGGAATACAAAACTGATTCAATTTACAGCACTTTTGTAGCACAAATTACAGTGAATTTATGAGGCCATGCTAGGACACAGCACTTCTGCTAAAGTCTGGCAGTGGGGTAAAATCTACACTACACATTACTCAAAGAATTTGGACTCATTAGAACCTCATTTCAAAAGAAAGGGGCTTGACGAATAAACCCCACAATTGATACAGAAACTGTATTGTGCACTGGCATCATTTTTGTCAAACAATAATGACGTAGTGTAAGAAAGTCT
Source organism: Anomaloglossus baeobatrachus (assembly GCF_048569485.1). Lineage (NCBI taxonomy): Eukaryota > Metazoa > Chordata > Amphibia > Anura > Aromobatidae > Anomaloglossus > Anomaloglossus baeobatrachus. Next base: position 488,997,434 of record NC_134358.1, read on the forward strand.
AGTGTGTTATAAGCTGTTGCAAATTTAATATGCAACATGCTCCTTTTTGATATATTTGGCCAAACATTATTCCTATGCAAGGTCTAATCTTCTGACACTATAGATATATAAGGTGCCTCAATGAGCCGCTCTGTTACCTTAAGCAACAAAAGTTCATCATTAATTTTTAAATCTGTATTTAGAGGAAAAAAAAGAAATTTGTTTTGCATTAGATATAAAAGGACCAATATTTTAATATATAACAATTAAAGGGAAAATGACAGTAAATCTATAGCACAAATCAGACACTGTCAGTGCAGCCATGTATGTTTTACTATGAAACGCTGCAGCATTACAGATAAGGCACACTGAAAATCTGGTGAGGGACTAAGCATCTCAAACAAATAGGACAAGAGGCTGGTCTTCAAAGGCTTCTTCCTCCCAGCATATTTATACGGTAGTAATAGACCTGTCAGTCACGGGAAGCAGGGCAGGGAGAAGGTACCAAGGACATGATTTGGAAAAGTCATCCGAGACGCATAGTCCCTGGAGAGCTAGTCCATGTATGCGTCCTCTGAAACACCGAAGCGTTTCAGAGAGTTTCCGAGTAAACCACACATGACTACAAAAATGCTGCAGGTCCCCTTTAGAGGGGTTATCCAGGCTTGGGGTGCAAGTCTAAAGTCGCTCTATGCGACTGCAGACTTGTGAACCCTCACAACATGCAGTGTGCGCACTGTCAGGATTCTCAGATGCTGGCACATTCGGTCATGTACTGACTAGACATACGTGGTCTCTCTTATTATAACTGAACTGTGCGAGGCTAAACACGTGAAGCTAGAATATGGCAGGAAATATGCAGATTGCATGACCGACACTGCGCACATGAGCGGACACTGCGCACTGTGAGGATTCACAAATCTGCAGTGACATACAGTGACTGCAGACTTGCGCCCAAAGGCCTGGACAATCCCTTTACATAAAGAGGCACAAGCTGCACCCTTTTAGCACACAACTCACATTTTTAATTTTTTTTTAGGTAGAATTAATTTATTTTGTTTTTTTCACAGTGTGCGACTGGTCCCCCTTTTTTGTCTTGTATTTATACACATCACCCAGATATGCACCTGTCCACAATTGTAAAGGTGCTGCCAGTCCAGTTTGAATTCAGGTTAGTACCAGCGTGGGAAACCAGCAAGGGAACCCCTGTTTCATTCTGTTTATATTCTATTGTATAATGCATATAACAGGGAGTGGTGCTCTGTTTGCTGGATTTGCACCCCTGCTCCTGGCTGCTTCATTAGCCTCCTTTTTGTTCACCGGCTGATCTTGTAGGTTTTTAAAGCCCAGAGAAGATGCAGTGTAGTGTAGGACCCAGCAAAGGAGGGTGCCGTGAAGGGGCGCTGGGCTGGTATTGCAATGGCCATTACAACATTCTAAATACCTCCACTTATAATTTTTTTAGGTAGAATTTATTTTCATTTTTCACAGTGTACAACTGGTCCCCCTTTTTTGTAATATATATATATATATATATATATATATATATATTTTTTTTTTTTTTTCCAGAAAAAAGTGGTCAGACACTGTGAGGGCCAGTTCTGACATTGTCCTGGTGTGTGTGGTATCTGCTGCACATGCTGGGCCTGGGCTGCCTTTATTCACAGTTACCTGTCTTTGTAACATGGAAGCGGTTCTGAAATGTTACAGGTATATGTGTTGTTTCAATATGGTTCTGCTTTAAATGTAATTAGGAGGCTGCATGGCACAATGAAAATATAAAGTAGCACCCCCCTATTGAGATCTGCCGTGACGTGGCAGGGGTGGCTCAAAAAAATTGATCAATTATTTGCCAAAAATCTAATTTTGTATTATAGTACAGATGGAATGATGTTGTGAATTTACACTTTTTATTTAATGCATGCCATTTTCAGGCAGTGCTGGCTTTCCTCATATATATATATATATATATATATATATATATATTTTTTTTTTTTTTTTTTTTTATTTTTTATAAAGTCCCCACTGATTTAAATTTTTATTGATGGGCAGTATTCTCACCAGTCATGTCCTATAAATCCTGTATTCCCACATACAACGCCCAAAGAAATAATAACAAAAAGCAGATGCTCCAATGCCCATTTCCAATAATAGGACACGTTTGCTTTTATGTGACTACTTTTGCGGAAACTGATTTCATAATGAGAGAATGAATTTTAATGTGTATATTCAGTACTTTGCAAAAAAGGAGACACAAACACACAAAAACAATTAGCGTATGATGTAATTTGTGCCATTTTTCTGATGTAATTTCCAAGTTTATGTCAATTATGTATGTTTACCATTTTCTAGAGCTTTTTTTTTTATTATTTTTTCTGTGGCACCAAGATAATCCAGACCCTGTACACAGCATCTATCCACACATTGCCCTTTTTGGCTTTGAAGCCAGTAGAGAAACAAAACAGAACTAATCACTGAACCGACCAGTTCACACTTCCTATCAATTACAGACCCTTTTACTTTTTAAGTAAAGGGGGGAAGAAAAATAGAGGACAGTAAGTAGGTTATACTGACAAATGTATCCATTACGTTGCTAATATACTACAAGAGGATGCTGATCTAGTTACCAGTGTAGCATCCCAGATAAACTAGTTGTGTCACACAATGGTAATTTATCATGGGTCCTTTGAGATTACATTAGCTGGAGTCAGCTCAAATTACAGCTCAAGGCAAAAAAAAATTCAACAATTCTACAAGGCAAATTCTGTGTAACCCATTCTATACATATGGTGAGCAATAATATACAATGAAGCCTTATTAAAGGGGATTTTAGGATTCAGAAAACTGGTCCCTCAGCAATAATTTGTTTTAAACTTCACCCTGACTGGGTCTAGCTCCGAGTCTTCGCAATTTCTAAGGACGCTGTGGTTGTCTGCAGAGCTAACATCACAACAACAGCACTGCAGCCAATCAGTGGACTGAGAATCTCTGCCCGAGGAGACAGCACAAGTTACTTAAAGAGGTGGTTCATTACTTAGATTTCAATAACTTTGAGAAACAATGCTATTGTGCTCCGCTCATCCCAATCAAGTGACCCCCCCCCAGGCTCCGTGACCTCTGATGTCCAGTTATGTCACGTCAATTTCCAGTTGAGCTGACTTCACCGAGGCCGGCCCCAGTCTCCGTAAATGACTGCTGTGGTCGGCGTTTCACTGCTTGTCACAGCCCAGCATCACAGCCCAGCATCGCTCCTGCTTGTGGCGCTCTACAGTGGAGGAGAGAGCAGAGAGATGCTGGTCTGTGACGACCTTGGTACCTTCTCCACAGCCCAGTCACTCGGGAAGACTGAGGCCCGCCTCAGTGGTATCAGGTCAACTGGAAGTTCACGTGACATGACCAGATATCAGAGGTTGTGGAGCCCGGGGATGGTCACGGGATGGGGATGAGCGGACCGCAATAGCGTCGCTCACATACACTATTGCCAACACAAGGTATTTGAGAGAAGCCTTGCTTCTCAACATTATATCGATGTGGCTACCATGTTTTTCCAAAAATAAGACACTGTCTTATATTTTTTTTGCCCCCCAAAAAAGCGCTAGGGCTTATTTTTGGAGGAGGTCTTATTCTTGGAGAAACACGGTTGGGGGTAAGTTTACCCCCCAAAAAAGCAGACCCCCCCCCACTTCCCAGGAGACTCATACTCACCAAACCAGGACGTCTGCGTGGCTCCCAGGTCCTCCTGTGATCTCCGGTCGGTGCTGCACGCCGTCCTATCCTGCTGCTAGCTGACACACACAGCAGATCACACACAGCAGATCACAGACACACACAGCAGATCACAGATACACACAGCAGATCTCACACACACACACAGCAGATCACAGATATACACAGCAGACCACACACAGCAGATCACAGACACACACAGCAGATCACAGATACACACAGCAGATCTCACACACACACACAGCAGATCACAGATATACACAGCAGACCACACACAGCAGATCACAGACACACACAGCAGATCACAGATACACACAGCAGATCTCACACACACACACACACAGCAGATCACAGATATACACAGCAGATCACACACAGCAGATCACAGACACACACAGCCGATCTCACACACACACACACACACAGCAGATCACAGATATACACAGCAGATCACACACAGCAGATCACCGGCACACACAGCCGATCACAGATACACACATCCGATCACAGGCACACACACACAGCAGATCGCAGATCACAGATACACACAGCAGATCTCACACACACACACACACACAGCAGATCACAGATATACACAGCAGATCACACACAGCAATTCGCAGGCACGCACAGCCATCACAGATACACACATCCGATCGCAGGCACACACAGCCGATCACAGATACACACATCCGAACGCAGACACACACAGCCGATCGCAGAAAAACACAGCCGATCACAGGCACACACACAGCAGATCACACACACACACACACACATCACATCCAGCACTTACGGCAGCAGGGAATGAGAGCAAGTCACGTCTCCCGCCGCAGGTCCTGTTCGTCGCACTGCACCGCACTGCCTCTCAGGATTCTCCCGGCGAGAAGAGATCGGTGTCACTGGATGAGGTGAGTCTGTATGCGATCCGATGTGTGTGCGATCCGATGTTTGTGTGTGTGTGATTTGATGTTTGCGTGTGAGCCGATGTTTGTGTGTGCGATCTGATGTGTGTGTGTGTGAGAGAGCTGCTGTGTGCGGGTGTGTGATCACTGCAGGTCCTGCTGCTCGGCGTCTGGTGAGTGTAATTGCCGGGTGCCGCTGTGTATAATGAAGTGTCCTGCAGTATTTGTAACTTTTTTAGCTGCACGGACACTTCATTATTGATCCGCGACTAGGGCTTATTTTCGGGGGAGGGCTTATATTTAAGCCTTGCTCCGAAAATGCTGAAAATCCATGCTAGGGCTTATTTTTGGGGGAGGTCTTATTTTTGGAAAAACACGGTAGTAATCCTAACTAATGAACCACCCCTTTAAACCACTGATTGGCTGCACGCTGTAATAATGTTACATTTCCGTGATCAGGATCAGTTGAGTTTGTGACGTTGCAGAATTTCTGCACCTTAGTTACTTGCATTTTTGACGACACATTTTTATTGTGTTTTGTCTTTGGTGTGTATTCCTTTAAATAAATCGTTTGGTTTTTTTTTTAAATTTCCTGGTATTGACATCATTAGGTGCGGATTATATGCATTTTTTTGTGCGTGTCTGCAGCGTAAATGCACCAAAAATGGATGTGTCTTATACCTGCGGATTTTCCGCATCTAATGCAAGTCTATGGGGAAAATCCTCCACAGAACACTGAGCGTTCCCACAAGACAGATTGACATGCTGCGGCTTGGAAAAACGCACCGCGGGTCAGTTTACGCAGTGAAAAAAGAATCACAGTGGACGGGAGATTTCTATTAATCCCATCCATTTTGCTTAAACTATAAAACACAGCTGCAGCAAAAATACACTCCGTCCAGTTACACTGATGGTGGGAACATACCCTAAGAGATATTGGGAGCAGAAGTGGAGACTCAGCGCTAGACCCAGGGATGGTAGGTAAAGTACAAATGGCGCAGGGGGACAAGGGTTTTCTGAAGCCAGAAGACCACTTTAAATGTTTACCGGCAAAAAATAAAAAAAACACTTGATGCAGCGATACAACCAAGAAGGTAAAAGCCAAATACTAATCATCGTTAATCACATGGCTATAAGACATACTGAGCATATTACAGCCACCATAGAGCCTACGGTACCTTCATATCCCTCCAATTTCATAATTACATACACTTCACTGCATGGCATTTTATAAAAATATTCTCACCCATAAAATTTCTGTAAGACAGTAGCATCATATGGCAGTACACATATGGCACATGCTGTCCCTTTTATTTTTGTCTTGGATTATATAGAAATAATATAAAAAGTGCCAATAATATTGCACCAGGTAACGCCCAGCATACACAATATGACACTATAGCCGAATAATCAGAACTGGAATGGACGTTAGCCTGTCTTAAAGGCAATCTGTCAACAGGTTTTTGCCACCTAATCTGAGAGCGGCATAACATAAGGGCAGAGACCCTGATTCCAGTGATGTGTCACTTACTGGGCTGCTTACTGTAGTTTTGATAAAATCACTGTTTAATCAGCAGTAGATTATCATTAGCGGACTACTTGGCGTGCTGCAGGTAGTCCAGCATATTCACGAGCTCTATATAACTGCTAGATCTGCAGCAGAGAAATCATTGGTTTTATCAAAGTGACAGCAAACAGCTCAGTAAGTGACACATCCCTAGAATCAGGGTCTCTGTCTCTACATTATGCTGCTCTCAGATGGGGTAGAAAAAGATGGTGACAGATTCCCTTTAATCATCATTTCCATCTAAGAGATTCCCTACCATGTTGGTAAATTATTCTGCAACCTTAACCATGCAGTCTTGTTGAGGTCAGAGGATAATTGTTGCACTGAAGATGTGTCAGGGGAAGAAAGATCAGACATGTTGGATTTCAATGCTGATCCTTTGTTCTGATGATCCGCTATCATCAGGGGTCTGTCTGCAGCTTATTCCATTTTCTTATGTTTCAGGTGGTAGGGTTCACCATAAACCCTGTAAATTCCAAATTAGCAATCTGTATGTTTTAGGCATCTGGAAAAAATCCCACACAAACTCAGGGAGAAAATACAAACTCTTGCATATCGCCAACCACTGAGCTAGAGGATGTTCAAACCAGAATTAATGCAAGTCTGCAGCTACATGTATCAGTATCCTAAAATATACAGTTTTCCCGATAGAAGGGATTCCAACTAATGGGCAGCATGTTCTGCTGGTGTAAGCAGCCACTAGTGAAATATCAGATTAACTATCCATAGACATCACATTGCAGTTGGCTGATCCCAGTGGTGATCTACTGTCTGTGGAGGCAGCAACCTGAAATCTACCAAGGACGAAACAAGAATCCAAATAAGTCAGATCTAACTTGTCCAATCGTTAGAGATGCCTGATGTATATCAGCTAATGTGCATGCTTGTGGGGGAGGCAGGGATAGCCATCTTATGTGTGTGGCCACATTTAGTGCTACGGTAGTAATGACACTTCATTCTGCTAATATAGATGCATTGTCTCATGTGAAGTACCCTGCAATGCACACGGACATGTTTTCTATATAAATGAGACGCATGGCATTTGTGTGGAGGATGCGACCAGCGCACACAGATATGGTGGAGTTGAACCACAAGTAAGACGCCTGGACTTCACATATACACAATACATTAAAGATCACTTAGATTAATGCTTGTGGTATAAATACAATAGTGCGAACAATGCTGCACACACCTGATGCTCCATGAAAAATTCATAATCAATGTATTCAAAGCAGATCACAATATATTATGCCATGGACACTACAAGTAATAGGAGCAATCATCAATACCAACTCCCCAATTAACACTTCGCTCTTGGATGGTAAAGGTCATTGTCTCCAAGACTTATCATTAGGGGCACAAGGACCCGCTTTTATACTGTTACTGAACTGGAAATCTGGCAAAAAGAAGGATCTGCTCTATGTACAATATGAGGATACAGTGTGTTGTTGTTGTGTACTGCACATTACTCGCAATGTAAATGACCTGGATGTGTGATCAAACTCTGCACTGTACTGAGAAAACACTGGGGGCCGGGTGTGAAGCCCCCACAGCAAACACAATGCACTTGGCGCACTGATATACTGGCTGTACATGAGCTATAGGCACTGACATATATACAATAAATGGCAGTATTGGTTTATTGCTTGTAGTATATAGCAAGTGTGCTGGGTACCCTGGCATACGGCTTGTAATATATATTATAGTATACATTGGCATTAGTTACACTGGCATGTAAATTAATACATTGCTGCCCGGGTATATGACTTGCTATACTATGAGTGATTGGGTACCCTGGGCACATAGTCTGTATTTTACATCAAATGACCTGGGCACACACATATATATATATATAGCTGGTACAAAACAGTAAGTGCACTGGGTACTCTGCCATATGGTCTTATGTTTAAGAACTGACTTGGGTATATGGCTTATACAATACAGTATATGCACTGTGTAAGTTTACCATATAGTAAGCGAAATGGGCACCTTAGCAAATGGGTTTTGGTTACAGTCGAACACCTGGGCACTCATATATGGCTGGTACAATACAGTAAATGCACTGGGCACCCTGGCATATTGTCTTGGGGTACGGTAAATGCACTGGGCAGTGGCACTTGTACATATGGATGGAACAAAACACTAGGGACTCTCTCTATGTATTATATAGATGGCACAAAACAGTAAATGACCTGGGCACTCTATGTATTATATAGAGGGCACAATACAGTAAATGGCCTGGGCACTCTCTATATACTATATAGATGGCATAATACATTAATACAGTAAATGGCCTGGGCACACTCTCTATATACTATATAGATGGCATAATACATTAATACAGTAAATGACCTGGGCACTCTCTATATATTATATAGAGTGCACAATACAGTAGCTGACCTGGGCACTCTCTATATATTATATAGATGGCATAATACATTAATACAGTAGCTGGCCTGGGCACTCTATGTATTATATAGAGGGCACAATACAGTAGCTGACCTGGGCACTCTATGTATTATATAGAGGGCACAATACAGTAGCTGACCTGGGCACTCTATGTATTATATAGAGGGCACAATACAGTAAATGACCTGGGCACTATATGTATTATATAGAGGGCACAATACAGTAAATGACATGGGCACTGTGTGTATTATATAGAGGGCACAATACAGTAAATGACCTGGGCACTCTCTATATATTATATAGAGGGCACAATAGAGTAGCTGGCCTGGGCACTCTATGTATTATATAGAGGGCACAATACAGTAAATGACCTGGGCACTCTATATATTATATAGAGGGCACAATACAGTAGCTGGCCTGGACACTCTATGTATTATATAGAGGGCACAATACAGTAAATGACCTGGGCACTCTATATATTATATAGAGGGCACAATACAGTAAATGACCTGGGCACTATATGTATTATATAGAGGGCACAATACAGTAAATGACATGGGCACTGTGTGTATTATATAGAGGGCACAATACAGTAAATGACCTGGGCACTCTCTATATATTATATAGAGGGCACAATACAGTAGCTGACCTGGGCACTCTATGTATTATATAGAGGGCACAATACAGTAAATGACCTGGGCACTCTATGTATTATATAGAGGGCACAATACAGTAAATGACCTGGGCACTCTATGTATTATATAGAGGGCACAATACAGTAAATGACCTGGGCACTCTCTATATATTATATAGAGGGCACAATACAGTAAATGACCTGGGCACTCTCAATATATTATATAGAGGGCACAATACAGTAGCTGGCCTGGGCACTCTATGTATTATATAGAGGGCACAATACAGTAAATGACCTGGGCACTCTATGTATTATATAGAGGGCACAATACAGTAAATGACCTGGGCACTCTATATATTATATAGAGGGCACAATACAGTAAATGGCCTGGGCACACTCTCTCTATATACTATATAGATGGCATAATACAGTAATACAGTAGCTGGCTTGGGCACACTGGCATATGGTACCATACATGCAATGGGTAGAAGTTGATGGCACGGTGCAGCGCTTGGCACGCATGTATGGCTGGTACAGTGCAGGCACTGGATAACTTGGCAGCTGGTGATTGCAGCACAGCGCCTGGCACACTGGCATGCTGCCCCGGTGTATAGCACTGTAGGACTCCATGTGTCTCACTCACCGGGACATTGGTGGCGGTGGCGGCCGCGGTCTCCTCCGTGTCGGATAGTGAGGGGGACGGTCCGTACACCGAGCTCCTTCTCCGCAGGGTCAGGCCGCTCCTCAGCAGGGACGGCAGCTCCCTCAGCTTGTGCTTCAGCTGCGCCTGCTGCTCCCGGACGCTCCTACTGCGGCTGAGCCCTGCGGTGCTGCTCTCCGAGGTGGGCTGCATCTTCCTCCTCACCTGCCCCACAGTCATGCTGCTGCCGGGCACTGCGGGGACAGCATGGTCTCCTCAGCAGCCGCCGCCGTGCTCTGTGTGCTGTGCCCTGGGTGTGCAGTGCCCTGTGTGTGCAGTGCGCTGTGTGCGGCTGCTCCTCACCTCCCGCCTGTCATACACAGCCTTGACTGAGGAGGAGGAAATCTCTGCAGCACCGGCTCCTGCACCAGCCACCTCCAACAGCCCGGAGCGCGCACCTTCATCACACACTCCTCCTATCATCACACTACAATACGGTAGTCCTACTGTAAGGGGCTGCAAATACGGTAGACAGGCAGCGCATAGAGCTGGATATGTTCTGTATACATGTCATGTGCATATACATCTGTATACATACCATGTGCATATATCTGTATACATACCATGTGCATATATCTGTATACATACCATGTGCATATATCTGTATACATACCATGTGCATATATATTCTGTATACATACCATGTGCATATATCTGTATACATACCATGTGCATATATATCTGTATACATACCATGTGCATATATCTGTATACATACCATGTGCATATATATCTGTATACATACCATGTGCATATATCTGTATACATACCATGTGCATATATATCTGTATACATACCATGTGCATATGTCTGTATACATACCATGTGCATATATATCTGTATACATACCATGTGCATATATATCTGTATACATACCATGTGCATATATCTGTATACATACCATGTGCATATATATCTGTATACATACCATGTGCATATGTCTGTATACATACCATGTGCATATATCTGTATACATACCATGTGCATATATATCTGTATACATACCATGTGCATATATCTGTATACATACCATGTGCATATATCTGTATACATACCATGTGCATATATCTGTATACATACCATGTGCATATATCTGTATACATACCATGTGCATATATCTGTATACATACCATGTGCATATATCTGTATACATACCATGTGCATATATATTCTGTTCTGTATTCATACTATGTGCATATATATCTGTATACATACCATGTGCATATATCTGTATACATACCATGTGCATATATCTGTATACATACCATGTGCATATATATTCTGTTCTGTATTCATACTATGTGCATATATATCTGTATACATACCATGTGCATATATATTCTGTATACATACCATGTGCATATATATTCTGTTCTGTATACATACCATGTGCATATATATTCTGTTCTGCATACATACCATGTGCATATATATCTGTATACATACCATGTGCATATATATTCTGTTCTGTATACATACCATGTGCATATATATTCTGTTCTGTATACATACCATGTGCATATATATCTGTATACATACCATGTGTATATATATTCTGTTCTGTATACATACCATGTGCATATATATCTGTATACATACCATGTGCATATATATCTGTATACATACCATGTGCATATATATTCTGTTCTGTATACATACCATGTGCATATATATATCTGTATACATACCATGTGTATATATATTCTGTATACATACTATGTGCATATATATCTGTATACATACCATGTGCATATATATTCTGTATACCTACCATGTGCATATATATTCTGTTCTGTATACATACCATGTGCTTATATATCTGTATACATACCATGTGTAAATATATTCTGTATACATACTATGTGCATATATATCTGTATACATACCATGTGCATATATATTCTGTTCTGTATACATACCATATGCACATATATATCTGTATACATACCATGTGCATATATATCTGTATACATACCATGTGCATATACATCTGTATACATACCATGTGCATATATATCTGTATACATACCATGTGCATATATATCTGTATACATACCATGTGCATATACATCTGTATACATACCATGTGCATATATATCTGTATACATACCATGTGTAAATATATTCTGTATACATACTATGTGCATATACATCTGTATACATACCATGTGCATATATATTCTGTTCTGTATACATACCATATGCACATATATATCTGTATACATACCATGTGCATATATATCTGTATACATACCATGTGCATATACATCTGTATACATACCATGTGCATATATATCTGTATACATACCATGTGCATATATATCTGTATACATACCATGTGCATATACATCTGTATACATACCATGTGCATATATATCTGTATACATACCATGTGCATATATATCTGTATACATACCATGTGCATATATATCTGTATACATACCATGTGCATATACAGTTAGGTCCAGAAATATTTGGACAGTGACACAAGTTTTGTTATTTTAGCTGTTTACAAAAACATGTTCAGAAATACAATTATATATATAATATGGGCTGAAAGTGCACACTCCCAGCTGCAATATGAGAGTTTTCACATCCAAATCGGAGAAAGGGTTTAGGAATCATAGCTCTGTAATGCATAGCCTCCTCTTTTTCAAGGGACCAAAAGTAATTGGACAAGGGACTCTAAGGGCTGCAATTAACTCTGAAGGCGTCTCCCTCGTTAACCTGTAATCAATGAAGTAGTTAAAAGGTCTGGGGTTGATTACAGGTGTGGTGTGTGGTTTTGCATTTGGAAGCTGTTGCTGTGACCAGACAACATGCGGTCTAAGGAACTCTCAATTGAGGTGAAGCAGAACATCCTGAGGCTGAAAAAAAAGAAACAATCCATCAGAGAGATAGCAGACATGCTTGGAGTAGCAAAATCAACAGTCGGGTACATTCTGAGAAAAAAGGAATTGACTGGTGAGCTTGGGAACTCAAAAAGGCCTGGGCATCCACGGATGACAACAGTGGTGGATGATCGCCGCATACTTTCTTTGGTGAAGAAGAACCCGTTCACAACATCAACTGAAGTCCAGAACACTCTCAGTGAAGTAGGTGTATCTGTCTCTAAGTCAACAGTAAAGAGAAGACTCCATGAAAGTAAATACAAAGGGTTCACATCTAGATGCAAACCATTCATCAATTCCAAAAATAGACAGGCCAGAGTTAAATTTGCTGAAAAACACCTCATGAAGCCAGCTCAGTTCTGGAAAAGTATTCTATGGACAGATGAGACAAAGATCAACCTGTACCAGAATGATGGGAAGAAAAAAGTTTGGAGAAGAAAGGGAACGGCACATGATCCAAGGCACACCACATCCTCTGTAAAACATGGTGGAGGCAACGTGATGGCATGGGCATGCATGGCTTTCAATGGCACTGGGTCACTTGTGTTTATTGATGACATAACAGCAGACAAGAGTAGCCGGAGGAATTCTGAAGTGTACCGGGATATACTTTCAGCCCAGATTCAGCCAAATGCCACAAAGTTGATCGGACGGCGCTTCATAGTACAGATGGACAATGACCCCAAGCATACAGCCAAAGCTACCCAGGAGTTCATGAGTGCAAAAAAGTGGAACATTCTGCAATGGCCAAGTCAATCACCAGATCTTAACCCAATTGAGCATGCATTTCACTTGCTCAAATCCAGACTTAAGACGGAAAGACCCACAAACAAGCAAGACCTGAAGGCTGCGGCTGTAAAGGCCTGGCAAAGCATTAAGAAGGAGGAAACCCAGCGTTTGGTGATGTCCATGGGTTCCAGACTTAAGGCAGTGATTGCCTCCAAAGGATTTGCAACAAAATATTGAAAATAAAAATATTTTGTTTGGGTTTGGTTTAGTTGTCCAATTACTTTTGACCTCCTAAAATGTGGAGTGTTTGTAAAGAAATGTGTACAATTCCTACAATTTCTATCAGATATTTTTGTTCAAACCTTCAAATTAAACGTTACAATCTGCACTTGAATTCTGTTGTAGAGGTTTCATTTCAAATCCAATGTGGTGGCATGCAGAGCCCAACTCGCGAAAATTGTGTCACTGTCCAAATATGTCTGGACCTAACTGTATATCTGTATACATACCATGTGTATATATATTCTGTATACATACTATGTGCATATATATATCTGTATACATACCATGTGCATATATATTCTATATACATACCATGTGCATATATCTGTATACATACTATGTGCATATATATTCTGTATACATACCATGTGCATATATATTTGTATACATACCATGTACATATATATCTGTATACATACCATGTGCGTATATATTCTGTATACATACTATGTGCATATATATATCTGTATACATACCATGTGCATATATATTCTGTATACATACTATGTGCATATATATCTGTATACATACCATGTGCATATATATTCTGTATACATACTATGTGCATATATATCTGTATACATACTATGTGCATATATATCTGTATACATACCATGTGCATATATATTCTGTATACATACCATGTGCATATATATCTGTATACATACCATGTGCATATATATTCTGTATACATACTATGTGCATATATATCTGTATACATACTATGTGCATATATATTCTATATACATACCATGTGCATATATATCTGTATACATACCATGTGCTTATATATCTGTATACATACCTTGTGCATATACTGTATATTCTGTATATATATATATATATATATATATATATATATATATATATATATATATATATATATATACACTACAGTTCAAAATGTTGGGGTCACCCAGACAATTTTGTCTTTTCCATGAAAAATCATACTTTTATTTATCAAATGAGTTGCATAATGAATAGAGAATATAGTCCAGACATTGACTAGGTTAGAAATAATGATTTCTACTTGAAATAATAATTTTCTCCTTCACACTTTACTTTCCTCACAGAATGCTCCTTTGCAGCAATTCCAGCTTTGCAGGCCTCTGGCATTCTAGCTGTGAATTTGCGGAGGTTATCTGGAGATACTTCACTCCATGCTTCTAGAAGCCCTTCCCACAAGTTGGATTGGCTTGATGGGCACTTTTTGCATACCATATGATCAAGCTGCTCCCACAACAGCTCAATAGGGTTGAGATTAGTGATGGGCAGTACGGCTCTTTTTGGTGGTCCGGTTCCCATGGCTCCGCTCACCAAAAAGAGTCGGATCTTTCAGCTCGTTCTCGGCTCCTTATTAAATATGTATTCACCCCAGGTGAACACATATTTAAGATTATAGTGACGCACCTGAAACCACGCCCACCCACGGCTAAGCCCCGCCCACTTACAAGGGACCAATTAGATCGCGGAGTGGGCGGGGTTTAGACTCGAGTGGGCGGAGTTTCAGCGGCGAAAAGAGCCGTTTAGCGATTTTAGTGGCTCACTTTGGTGATCCGGCTTCTGTCAGTCACAGCAGGGAGCCAGATCTTTGTGTCGGATCGTTCGCAACCGACACATCACTAGTTGAGATCTGGTGACTGGGCTGGCCACTCCATTACAGATAGAATACCAGCTGCCTGCTTCTTCCCTAAATAGTTCATGCATAATTTGGAGGTGTGCTTTGGGTCATTGTCCTGTTGTAGGATGAAATTGGCTCCAATCAAGCGCTGTCCACAGGGTATATCATAGCATTGCAAAATGGAGTGATAGCCTTCCTTATTCAAAATCCTTTTTACCTTACCTTTACCAGCACCAAAGCAACCCCAGACCATCACATTACCTCCACCATGCTTGACAGATGGCATCTGGCACTCTTTCAGCATCTTTTTAGTTGTTCTGCATCTCACAAATGTTCTTCTGTGTGATCCAAACACCTCAAACTTCGATTCATCTGTCCATAACCCTTTTTTCCAGTCTTCCTTTGTCCAATGTCTGTTTTCTTTTGCCCATATTAATCTTTTCCTTTTATTAGCCAGTCTCAGATATGGCTTTTTCTTTGCCACTGTGCCCTGAAGGCCAGCATCCCGGAGTCGTCTCCTCACTGTAGATGTTGATACTGGCGTATTGCAGGTACTATTTAATGAAGCTTCCAGTTGAGGACCTGTGAGGCGTCAATTTCTCAAACTAGAGACTCTAATGTACTTGTCTTGTTGCTCAGTTGTGCAGTGGGGCCATCCACTTCTCTTTCTACTCTGGTTAGAGCCTGTTTGTGCTCTCCTCTGAAGGGAGTAGTATACACCGTTGTAGGAAATCTTCAGTTTATTGGCAATTTCTCACATGGAATATCCTTCATTTCTAAGAACAAAAATAGGCTGTCGAGTTTCACATGAAAGTTCTCTTTTTCTGGCCATTTTGAGAGTTTAATGGAATCAACAAATGTAATGCTCCAGATTCTCAACTAGCTCAAAGGAAGGTCAGTTTTATACCCTTCTCTAATCAGCAAAACTGTTTTCAACTGTGCTAACATACTTGCACAAGGGTTTTCAAGGGATTTCTAAACATCCATTAGCCTCTCTCTGGTACACAAAACCTGTCTCCTCCAGAGTGGTATTACGGCTGGACATTCCCATCTTGTTTCTACTTGCATATAATTGTTTGCACAGATGAACGAGGCACCTTCAGGTAACTGGAAATTGCACCCAAGGATGAACCAGACGCAAGTCCACAATTCCCTTTGTGAGATCTTGGCTCATTTTTCTACTTTCTCAGAATTCCGTTTTTTTCAGGTGTGCATTAAAATACATCCACAGGAGTGTCTCTAATTAACTCATATATTGCCAATAAACTTATCATAGGCTTACAAAGACAAAACATTATGATATGGGCTGTCCGATATTGTTTAATGGCATACCGTAGTACTCTCAGTGTATGTAAACTTTTGACTTTACAGAAAGTAATATAAATGCCTTAAAACATTCTCTCTCATTATTCTGTCATTTGGCAAGTATAAATAATTTTGGTAATCGTAATAGATCCAAAAGAGGAAAGATTTATTCTGATTCCATGTCAGATACTGAGAAAAACATGCATATGTGTCTTTTTAGATAGTGTATGTAAATTTCTGGTTTCAACTGTACATAGAGCATACACACAGACGTATACACAAAGCACCCACAGGTATACACAGAGCACATGTATGCAGACATACATTTATACACAAAGCACATACATAGAGACATGTATACAGAGAACACATACAAACAGACACATGTATTCATAGAGCTCATACACACACAAACACACATGTATACACAAAACAGATAGATACACACACATGAATACACAGAGCATATATATTGCGGACGGGTTCGTTACTGCGGCTCGAGTGGTGACCGGACCCGGGCTCGCCCTGCCATCCGTCCTCACAACCGTAGGAAGGGAGTATTTACAGGGGATTGATGTGTCGGTGACCCACCCGTGGGCTGCGGTGAGGTATTGGTAGCACCGCCGCTGCCTGGTGATGGGGCGCCCAGGGCCGATGGAGCGGGGCAGCAAGGTGGGATCCCCTCCACAGGTAGGGGAGGTGTAGTCCCGGAGCCCAGGTACGCGGGAGTAATGGCTGCTGGAGGTGGCGTGCCGGGTTGCACCGGGGGGCAATGATGTACTCACAGTTCAAAGAATCACACACAAGTCCAGTGGTAAACAAAGTTGCCAGTGACCAGTCGCCTTTGGCGGGTGTATTCGGGTCCCACACCCGAGTGTAGCAAACAGGGGTCCCTTCCTCCCACACTCAGTGTCTGTGTCTTCTCTGGGACAACTCCGCTTGGAACGGGGAAGTCCACTCCCAGTACTGTGTATGTTTGGGAGCTGTGGCCTGCGAAATCTGACCCTTGGGATCTCTGTGGGTTCTGACGGACACCCTATCCCCCGCGTTGGGCTTCCATTTCACTCTCTAGGCTTCTGTGGAACAAGGCCTGAAACCTTGTCCCCAGCTGGTCAATTAACAAGGGGGCTTGCAACCGTCAACAGTCAACTCTTCACTGTCAGCACTGTTCTCAACTGTTCTATTCTTGCCCCTGACACCTCAGAACCCCTAGGTGGCCGCTCCCATTCGCCTGGTCCTGCCCACTGGTGTGTCCCTATTGTCATGAGGGGGTGGCTAGGCTTTAATGGCTGTGTGTTGTACCAGGGTGTGGGTTATTGTGTTGGAATCAAGGAGGGTGGACTACTTCTGTGATTACCTGGTTTTGCCAGGGCGTCACATATACACACATACATACACATACACTATAGAGGACTTACCAGTCTGTCTCCTTTAATTCAAGTCTTTTAGACTAGCAAGGCCCAGGACTTTTGGTGACATCATATAGATTACAGTTCTTCGTTCCTTAGTTAGCTTAGCACCCAGAAAGAATCAGCTGCAGCATGAAGGAAATTATACAGCAGTATTGAGCACTGTAATGTGACATCAGCTCTGGGGTGAGTTAAAAGGCTTGTCAGAAAGCTCTCTGTGTGTCCCTCTGCTTGTTTTCTCTCCCTGCTTTTCACTTCACTCTTTCCTCCCCTCTCCATAAAGTATATCAAGATGCAGAGGCTAACTGGCAAAGTTTAGTCGGGAGAGGAAGCACAAAGCCCTGGACCAGCCATAGGTTATGGTTTCACGTTGCACTCCATCTGTGTTTCACATGTCTAAGGTGCAACTACTAAGGACTCGTTTCATAAAACTCAGTCTTTTTGTGCTGTATCATTGGAAAATAATCACAAATTAATGTATTGTTTATAGTTGCAAAACAATGCCAGGCAGATTTAAAGGGAACCAAACATCAGCAATTTCCTATATAAGGTGCAGCCAGTGCAGTACTGGCACTATCAGGCACATTGTGTACATACCATTAGGGGGCAGCTCGGGTGTTTAGGCTGTGAAATTCAACTTTATAAAGTTGGAAAATTCGTGCACTTTTTGATTGACGTGTGCACCTCTCTCCTAATGTCCGGGCGGGTTATGCACGTGTATCCCCGCCCCCCCCGCCGCCTGTTCCTCCCTCCCTCTGGCCGTATGTAAATTTCTAATCTTCAGTTACATGGCGTCGGATTTAGCGCCTGCGCATAGCGCTCATCTCCGGCGCCGTATTTCTGATTCTGAAGCCCACAGTATTATGGTGCATGAGAGGGCGGTGCATGCGCCCTCACTTCTTCAGATCTGTTGTGACCGCGGGAGCGCGCACGGTCACAACAGGACTGGAGAACAGCTGATCTTACCGATTAGCTGCAGCAGACAATATCGTAGCAGACGTCTGCTGCAGCTAATCAGGGTAAGATCAGCTGTGCTCCAGTTCTGTTGTGACCGCGCGCGCTCCCGCGGTCACAACAGATCTGAAGACGCGAGGGCGCATGCGCCGCCCTCTCATGCACGGCCCTCTCATGCAGCATAATACTGTGGGCTTCAGAAACATGGCGCCGGAGATGAGCGCTATGCGCAGGCGTTAACTCCGACGCCGTGTAACTGAAGATTAGAAATTTACATACGGCCAGAGGGAGGGAGGAACAGGCGGCGGGGGGGGGCGGGGATACACGTGCATAACCCGCCCGGACATTAACAGCGAGGTGCACACGTCAATCAAAAAGTGCATGAATTTTCCAACTTTATAAAGTTGAATTTCACAGCCTACACACCCGAGCTGCCGACTAACGGTTTGTACACAATGTGCCTGATAGTGCCAGTACTGCACTGGCTGCACCTTATATAGGAAAATGCTGATGTTTGGTTCCCTTTAAATAAAAGCTAACCTAGTAACTGTTTAGTGCTGAATATAGAGATTTGGGAAGTGCTGTGGGCTGTGGCACAACCCAGAGCACTTAAAAATGACCTGTCACAAGGTGAAAAAGTGACCAGAATTTGCTTTTATTTTATTCCCACTGCTCCCCTCAGTATTTCATATTTTTCTTTTTTTATAGATCTGCCATAGAGTTCCAAAGATATGGGCCTTTTATTTAATGATGATAGTCTTTACTAAGGGGGTGTGGCTCACAGGATTCTCTGGGTGCGTGTCTGCATGGTACTGTGCATTATTACCCTATGAGCAATCCCCCCTTGCAAAAGACAGTAAAAATAGTGACTCTATAAAAATGACCATATCTCTGGAACCGTATGTGATCTTTAAATGGAAAAGCAATGGATTACTCAGGGGAGCAACAGCAAAATAATGAGAGCAAAAACTGGTGGCAGGTCCTCCTTACACCTCATTTACAGATATATTAAAACAGCATATTTTCATTCATGGAGCAACAGATTGCTTGAGTAAAGCTATGGCTGACATTTTTCAGAGAGCAACATATCATCCTGACAGATTCCCATTAATGAACATTTTCAGTCTCTCAGTAATTTTAGGTAAATATTAGTGATGAGCGAGTACCAAAAAGCTCGGGTGCTCGAGGCTCGGGCCGAGCATCCCAAGATACTCGTGTACTCGGCCCGAGCACCGAGCCCAATGTTATCCTATGGGAGACCCGAGTATTTTTCTGAAATGACCCCCGGCAGCATGTAGAAACCCTAAAAATGTCACAAAAGTCTCAGAAGAGTGCTCAAATGACATGGCAACAGCATGGGGAAGACCCCTTGAAGCATTTATCACTCAAAAGTCACAGCTGTGAACAATTTTGTCCGAGTTTTACGCCATATTTACGGACTTACCAGAAAACCTTCCAAAATGACACCAAAATGAATTTTCATGGCGGAAATGTTAAGGGCATATACCCAATAGTGAGATAGAGCTGGTGTATGTTACTTTTTGAGATTAATACATGAAAGATTTTACGTAAAACATTGTGTGGCACTCCGATGTCCAAAACGCACGTTTTGTGCTTTTTACTAGCGATGTCGGTCATTTTTTTTTTCATTCTATCTCCTGTTGGTCGGTCTCGCTCTGTCTCTCTCTGTCTTGTCTGTCCCCCTCTCACAGTCTGTCGGTCAGTCTCCCCCCTCTCTCTTACTTACCGTTCCCCGATCACTGCCGCGGCGATGCACAGCTGTTCACTAAACTCCGGCAGCTTTTCCTCTTTTGAAAAATCCGGCCGCTAATTAAACAATCTCCTATTCCCTGCTTTCCTGCTTTTCGGCGCCTATGATTGGTTGCAGTGAGACACGCCCCCACGCTGAGTGACAGGTGTCTCACTGCACCCAAACACAGCAGCCGATGGGCGTGTCTATACTGTGCAGTGAAATAAATAATTAAATAATTAAAAAAAACGTCGTGTGGTCCCCCCAATTTTAATACCAGCCAGATAAAGCCATACGGCTGAAGGCTGGTATTCTCAGGATGGGGAGCTCCACGTTATGGGGAGCCCCCAGCCTAACAATATCAGCCAACAGCCGCCCAGAATTGCCGCATACATTATATGCGACAGTTCTGGGACTGTACCCGGCTCTTCCCGATTTACCCTAGTGCGTTGGCAAATCGGGGTAATAAGGAGTTAATGGCAGCCCATAGCTGCCACTAAATCCTAGATTAATCATGTCAGGCGTCTCCCCGAGATTCCTTCCATCATTAATCTGTAAATTACAGTTAAAAAACACACACACCCGAAAAATCCTTTATTAGAAATAAAAAACACTAACAAAGTCCCTCATCACCAATTTATTAACCCCGACAAACCCTCCATGTCCGGCGTACTCCACAGTCCTCCAGCGTTGCATCCAGCTGTGCTGCATGAAGGTGACAGGAATACACCGCGAGAGTGGGAATGGTCTTACCAGGTCCGCGGCATTTATGAATTTTGGGTCCGATTTATACGCCACGATGCGTGATTTGGGCATCTTTTGACCGACATCCGGTGAAGATACCGGCTGACTGCATTTCCCCACTGGAACTCCCCTGATGATCTGTCTTTGAAACGTTGGGAGTGGGTACTGCGACTACATGCCTGATTGGGTTGAGGTTCTTTGAGGGATTTGGATATGCTGTTGTAACAGCCCCGTGCCTGAACCTATAACCTGTCCTTAATGCCCGTGTAATCTCCGGACCTGGTAAGACCGTTCCCACTCTGTGTGGGATTTATGAAATATACGGTTCATAATGGTCTAGGAGTTTTTCTTTAGGATACACATAGATATTCTTTGTCCCCTGCTGATGGGGTTTTGTCTTGCTTATTCGTGTGTCCTTGCTTCAGGTAGGACCATTATACTGTAGGTTTGGAATCCGTAACTGTGGTACCTTACTGAGACCTACTGCTTTGGGTCCTCCACCTGCAGCCCATTTTTATCTTGGGTGGATTTGTGCCACCTTTGTTTCTAACCTATGAGCCTTTGCTCATTCTTATCCGCATATATATTAAAAGTTAATTTTTAAAGTTAGTCTTTACTGTCTACGCTTGATCCAGCTAATTTGGTCAATTACTGTGGATCCACTGATTTTTTGGTATACTGCTACTTAGCCTGTGGGCGGGGAAAGCAGGGAATATGAGATGGCTGTGTGCAGAGCACAGCGCGCCCGCCGGTATAAAGGCTCGGTCACGCTGTGCAGGCCGGCCAATCACTGCAATTCCACAACTAACAGGGCTGTGGCATTGCAGTGGTCTGCCAGCCAATCCCTGCATGAGGGCTGGCTCTCAAAAGAGCGCCAACATGCAGGGATGAAGACCACGAGTACAGCACGAGTATCGCGAAATTACTCGGTACCCGCCGAGTAGCCCGAGTACAGTGATACTCGTGCGAGTACCGAGTAGTAACAAGCATACTCGCTCATCACTAGTAAATATATATTTTTTTTATTATATTCCATAAGACAACATTTCTTTTATTTTACACTCTTGAATAACTCATTGTAAAGAGACACATAAACATTTTTATGTTGTATGTTATATTTCATAAAGATATTTCAAAAGTCCAATATTTATTAGATATAACTCTGGATTTCGGAGATTATTGGGTTGCTGAATGTGAAGTAAGAATACATTGTCACCTTTATAGGATGACCTTTAAATATTTGTAAAGTAAAAAAAAAGCAACGTCCCAGCTAAGTCCTAAAAGGTGAAAGACAAAGAAAATCGATGGAGAAGAGCGTTGTGAAGACGAATGCAGTGATGGCAGCAGTGCTACAAGTCAATTGTGTTCGATTTAAAATATAAAAATGCAAAATATCAAAATCCTACAGCACCGGATGCCCTATAACACTTTTCATACTATTTATTTAACCCTATTTTTAAAGATTTAACAAGACTCTTTATATGTGTTTTGTTTACCAGTAAAACTAGAATGTGGATTCTCTAAACCAGGGGTGCCAACCTTGGCCTAGGGGCCACACATGGTCCGCAGTGAATCTTTTTATGACCCCCCCCAAGCCATCTCTACCACCTGGATAAACTACCTTGAGGATAGTTGCTCTTATGTACCGCGACATAGACTCCTTGCTAAATTGGCAGAGCAAAGGACCCCCATTGTCATCAAAAGTGATAGTTCCAACAAAGGTACTTCAACTTTTTTGATTTAATGGCATATACAGTACTGTCAATATATACACTTCAGATGGGAATATGCTTTTAAAGGCGTTACCCTAATTTGGAAACTTTAGGCCATATCCTGCCATAGATATAGGAAAACGAAAATGAGTATAACTTGCCCTCTGCGAGACTAGCCTTGTATAGCCGTTACTATCCCGGTCTCTGTTGTTTGGTTGCAGTGGTAACATCACATTGAAAATGCTACAGACAATCTCTGGCCTCTGCAGCTCTGCTCATGTAGATGGCTGATCTCAATGATAAGCCTCATTGCTGCGTCATGATGTCACCGCTGCAGCCAAACAACAAAGACTGATGCATCAGCGCTGACACAAGGCTTGACTCATGGAGAGTAACTAAAACTCAGTTTCTTTTTTTATATCTGTTGCACCATATGGCATGAAGTTTTTTTAAAAGAGTAAAACCCCTTTAAGTTTTAGTATGGCCCTTGGGAGAGGTACTATCAAACAATTTGGCCCTAAGACCAAAAAAGGTTGTGCACATCTGCTCTAAACACAGGCTAAACCAAGGCGTAGAGTCTAAGGAACCTTTCACTCATAACCCATTCATTGAGGTGGGTTTCTCAAGATCCTGCCTCTGAAGACCGGCAGCCCCAGCAGTAATAAAGTATAGAACAGTGACAAGGGTCATCATCAGGGTAGTACAGTAGTTTGGGTACTGCTGTAAGAGGTAAGGCAGGAGCATAGTCACGTAAAGCCAGAAGTCTGTATACCACATATCAGGCGTTGTGTCTTAAGGCCACGTCTCACTAAGCGACATTGCTAGCGACATCGCTGCTGAGTCACGGTTATTGTGACGCAACAGCGATCTTGCTAGCGATGTCGCTGTGTGTGATATCTAGCAACGACCTGGCCCCTGCTGTATGGTCGCCAGTCGTTGCTGAATGTCCTGGAGCATTTTTTGGTCATTGCTCTCCTGTTGTGAAGCACAGATCGCTGTGTTTGACAGCGAGAGAGCAACGATCTGAATGTGCAGGGAGCAGGGAGCCGGCTTCTGCGGACGCTGGTAACCAAGGTACACATCAGGTAACCAAGCAAAGGCTTTGCTTGGTTACCCGATATTTACCTTGGTTACCAGCCTCCGCAGCTTCTAGAAGCTGGCTCCCTGCTCCCTGCACATGTAGCCACATCGGGCAACTATAAGCAAAGCGCTTTGCTTAGTAACCCGATGTCTACTATGGTTACAAAGCACAGTGTCTTTACATTGGTCGCTGGTGGCTGGTGGCTGATCTCTGATCACTGTGGAGATCTGCCTGTTTGACAGCTCACCAGCGACCATGTAGCAACGCTCCAGAGATCCCTGCCAGGTCAGAATGCTGGTGGGATCGCTGGAGCGTTGCTAAGTGTGACGGTACCTTTAGGGTTTAGACAAAGATAAAGAACAAGTTATAGGTCAGAATCAGGATTAAAAAAACAATTATAACAGACACTGCTTCATCAGATGAAGTATATCAATGATTGTACAGATTTCAGAACTGCCGAAAGTGCTATTATCATGAGGCAGCAGCACCTGAGATGACTTGACTTAGATGACCCAAATAGAACTGTGGCATAGGAGCACATTAATTTGGCTGACTGGAAGAGCTCCAGTAGAGTGGGATTCAGGAGCAGTAAATATCTTAGAAGCTGTGATGCTGAGGCACTACTCATGGGCTAGCCATAAGGCTCAGTAGTCAAGAGATCCAGAGTCAGATACTAGGAAGGCTCGTAATAACCAAAGAGGTAAGACAGAGGTGTAGTCGGGTGTTGGTCCAAGGTCAAAATTCCAAGAAGGTAGTGGATAAAGACAAAGTGGCTAGGCAAACAGGTAGTCAGGAGACAGGTCAATGGTTGAGCAACAACTGATCAGAGACTGAGCACAGGAACAAGGCACGCAAACTCCACCGAGGTTAAAGCTTGCTTTATACCTTACGATCCAGCATACAATATCGTATGTGATCATAACCGCCCCCATCGTATGTGCGGCATGTTCATATTGTTGAATGTGCCGCACATACGAGTAACCCCCCGTCACACGTACTTACCCGTCCATACGACCTTGATGTGGGCGGCGAACGTCCACTTCCTGGAGTGGGAGGGACGTTCGGCGTCACAGAGACGTCACGCGGCAGCCGGCCAATAGAAGTGGAGGGGCGGAGCTGAGTGGGACATAAACATCCCGCCCACCTCCTTCCTTCCGCATTAACGGCCGGGAGCCGCAGGACGCAGGTAAGATCTGTTCATTGTTCCCGGGGTGTCACACACTGCGATGTGTGCTACCCCGGGTACGATGAACAATCTGACGTTCAATTCATGAGGAATGAACGACGTGCGCGCGATGAATGTTTTACCGTGCAATCGCAATCGCACGTAGCTGTTACACACTGCAATGTACCTTACGATGACGGATGTGCGTAACTTACAACGTGACCCCGCCGACACATTGTAAGATATATTGCAGCGTGTAAAGCGGGTTTAAGGCTGTAGTCAGATGATCTTATGACATCCAATGCGAGCGCATCGAATGCGATGTGCTAATGACACTGAAACTCAGGCTCTGCTGTGAGCGTGAGCTGAGTGTCATGCAACTGTGATCAAATTCTGTGATCGGGTCACAGGTGTAGAGAAGAGAGATTAATATCTCCATCTTCTTTACTGCCTGTCTCTGTGTATATCGCACTGCACGTCAATGTTATCTGAGTACAGTCCAATCTTTCACATCTACCCATAGACTTGTATAGGCGTGAGTGATGCGAGATTCGCTGACAATCGGCGAATGCTGCAATTTTTTTCTCAGTCTGATATGGCTTGAGAAAAAAATTTGCAGATTGGAATTGCACCATAGAATAACATTGGTCCGAGTGGAATGCGATTTTTTTTTGTTTCTCCACTCGTCCGATTTATACACTCATTCGCAAGAGCCCTAAAGGTACAACTGCCAGTGATCTGACCACTGCCAGTAAGCTAAATAGCCAGGTAATTACCCAAAAGGGTGACACCTGGAAAGCCCAGTAGCCATGACAAAGCTGCAAGGCAATCCTCAATTTACATGGGAGCGATAAAGCCCATCCAGTACCAGATTGGGCAGCGTTGCTGTCACTCACAAACTTGATAGCTGTAACACTGGTGGGTGTGGACCAACTGCAGTATAGGCCAGATTTACCCTGGAAAGGTATAACTAAGCAACTACTAGGTTGTCACTGAAGCCTCTGATGGTGAGGGTAGGCTCGACTACAGGTAGTTGCAGGTACCAGTTGCAGGGTAGTCCCCAGGACAGATGACTGATGGGTTAAGGCAAGTGTACGAGTTACAGAGGGCACAGGTAGAGATGTAGTCAGACAGTTCAAGATTAGGGCAGGCAGCACAGGTTCAAATTTCATAGCCGAGGTCAGGAGCAGAGATGCTGGGATACATAAGAAGGCGAGCCGGGTCAGTAAATGAAAGAGACAACACTAGAAGAACTTTGCAGGAAACTTGATAGAAACTGGACAAGAACCTAGATCAAGTGAAGAGAGGTGGGTGGAGCTGCCTAATGAAGTCCATGCTGCTTGAAGATTGGTTGGGTAACCTACACTGGGGAACCTACAAGTTACCAGCAGTCCCCGTACTCGACTGCTTCTCTTCAGGTGTCTTTCAGACTGACCCTCTGGTAACTATTCTCCCCCGCTAACAGCTACCACACATGCAGGGTCTCACTTGAGTGTCTGTGTGTCTGCATCTCTCTGCAACTGCCACACTCCACCCCCAGACAGGCTCACTCCTCCTACTTTCCTTACAGCCTCTGCAGCTTAGCTTCCAGCCTCTCCCCTACACCCCTTGATCAGAATAGAAGGCTAGCCTCTTCCAGAGGGTACCCAAGGGTCCCATCTAATGGTGTGGGAGACCTGGTTGCTATGTGTCTGTGCGTACACACCCCTTTCTGGCCTTTGGCATTACCTGGAAGCACTGTCCCAGCATGGGTGCAGTACTCAGTCGTGCCTGACCAGGTCAGGGGTGCCACATTCCCCCTTGGTTATCAACAGCACATCCTCGGGCTGCAAAGACAATAAAATATTAAATACAAACTTTTCCCACACAGAGGAGTCATTTACATTTGAAACATACCAGGTACCATTCCACCACCACCCACCACCCACAAGTCCTGGTCCCATCCAGATAATTCCAGGAGGCAGGTCACCGGTCCCTCTGGTGACCAGGTCTGGGCCAGCTCTATCCTTTCCTCCAATCTTCCTCTCCTGAAGAGGGTGGCGTAGGGTAGGCCCCATAAACAGGCGTACCGGCTTCCATGTGTTGGAGAGCAGGCCCCATAAACAGGCGTGCTCCCTTGGTGTTGGAGAGCAGGCCCTATAAACAGGCATGCTCCCTGGTGGTGCAGAATCAGGCCCCATAAACAGGCATGCTCTGAGATTGGTACCACTGAGGTAACTTTTTACACTGCAAGAGTTTGTGGCTATAGCCAGTTCATAGCCTGTGGTCCATTTTTAAGGTGCACGTAACCTGGTGCTAAATAAAATAAATACTCAAACAGTTCGCGCAAAAGTTCTTGTGGGTACATTTTCTTAAACATTTAAACGTTGCTTAACTTTCAGAAAAACATTTTTAAACTAAACTTTTACTATAAAGACATTTTAGATAGCTCTTACTCGCCGCCGCTCTCTGCAGGCTGGACTCCGAAACACCATCACTTGGTCATCAGCAGGTAACCAGGTCACATACATGCCGGGGCTATATGCAACTAGCTCTTCCTCCTCGGCAGGGGGTGCTGCAACCTACTCCGGTCGTTGGGGGAACATTAGCGCGGCCTCCGGGCCTCCCTCTCTTTCTAAGGGTGCTGCAAACTCCTCTGGTCGGTTGGGGAATAGCAGCGGTGGTGGCTGAATCTCATCTACCTCCCTGGCGGAGGGTGCTGCGACCTCTTCCGGTCGTCGGGGGAATAGCAGCACGACCTCCAGGCCTCTCTTTCTCTTTAAGGGTGCTGTGTCCTCATCCGGTCGATCAGGTAGCAGCTCTGGGGACAAGCCTTCAGCAGCCGGGCTGGATGATGGATCCCTCTCCAGCGGAGAGGGTGCTGGGACCGCTTCAGGTCGGGATGGCAGCTTAGGAACCAGGTACATGTCTACCAGGTGTGCTGGGAACTGAGCCTCTAGTCCTCTCCTTAGCCGAGCCATTTCCTTGTCTGCTTCATGCCAGAGCACAGGGGCGGGACCCCCAGTCCGCGACTGGGGCGCTATGACCACCTCTAGTCGGGCAACTGGGACAGGAGGCGTTGCGGCCTGGTCTGATCTGGCCAGGTCAAGAGGCGTTGCGGCCTGGTCTGGTCCGACCGGGACAAGAGGCGTTGTGGCCTGGTCTAGTCTGGCCGGGACAAGAGGCGTTGCGGCCTGGTCTGGTCTGGCCGGGACAAGAAGCGTTGCGGCCTGGTCTGGTCTGACCGGGACAAGGGGCATTGGGGCCTGGTCTGGTCTGACCGGGACAAGAGGTGTTGCGGACTGGTCTGGTCTGGCTGGGACAAGAGGCGTTACGGCCTGGTCTGGTCTGACCGCGGGTGTCACATCCGGTGTCGCCTCGGTGGTTGCACTGTACATCGCATCGGGTACTGGTGACAATGCCGGTGGGGTCGGCATACCCAGTGGAACAGGGGCAGTCTTGGACTCACTCAGGCTCCGGCTGGAGACAACCCGCAGCAGGGTCGCTATCGCCGGCGATGACTCCAGTTGGGCGTTGGCGGCACCTCCATGCGGGCCTCGCTGCACCGACATCTGCAGGTTTCTTGTTGCAGATATCATCTCCTTTTTCCAAGCAGCTATCTCACGCCTGCTCCGCTCCTCCCTTCTGTCGGCAATTCTTCCTACTTCTGCCTCCAGCTCAGCAGCAGTCATGGGCCTGGTGTTATGATCCGGAACCATGGAAGACCACCACAAATCATTGGTAAAAGGTGACAAGAGCATTGGCAACTAATCTGGCCGCCATCCCCTTACTAACCATCAACACTAGAAGTAGCCGAGGGATGAACTAACATCCTGTGCACCGCGAATCCAGCCGGAGAACTAACTATCCTAAAGGAAGGAAAGATGAATAACTCTCTGCCTCAGAAAATAGACAAGAATAGCAAGCCCCCCACATTCAAAGACTGCGGTGATATAGGAAAAACACAATATACAGATAGATGACAGGATTAGCAAAAGGTGAGGCCCCTACTGACTAAAATAGGAAAGGACAGGAAAGGGACTGATGGTGGCCAGAGAAAAACCCTGCAAAATTCCAAATTCCTGATAGTACAGAAAGGCCGTCCTATACCAGGTGCTTTTGTCATACCAATGAACAGAAAACAAGAATCATAACAAATTCAACAAGCCACAAACACATGGACCCAAAGGAGATATACTCCAAACAGAACTGCAGGGAGTTCCCCAGCCAAGCAACTGAGGGGGAAAATCCCTGCATGCAAATAAACTGAAACCAACCACAGCAAATGACAAACCCAGAAAAGAGCAAAAGAACCAAACAATAAATAAAGAGCAAGCACTTATCTGGGGTAGATGTGGTGTGGAGCAGAATGAAGCAGGCTGGTGATACAAAGAACAACTGACATCCTGCAAAGCCTGCTATCAGACCAGGATTTAAATAAGCAGAGAGTTAGCAAAGGAAACGCCCATTGCACAACACACCTGGTCCAAGTCCAAACCATTCCTGGCCACCAGAGGGAGCCTCCCAGCAGCCAAAACATAACTAACATTCACAACAGCCTGGTCCATCCCAGCTCCTCGCGGTCACCTCCCGCTGACGCTATCTTGCCTCGCTCACTGCTCAACCGGTTCTGCCCACACTTTTTGCTTAGTTTCGTTTCTCATTCTTTTCCTCCCACAGGACTGGGGCGTCCCCGCAGTCCAGGCGCAGATCCGCCCCCATCTTCTCCTCTCGCGGGGCCAGAGCGTTCCAGGGAGCCTGAGACAGCCACAACTCTTCGTGGGCGGTACTTTTCTTCTGCGCGGGCTGCAGTCTTCAAATTCGAGCGCTTTTAATGGTGCCAATATGGCGGCGGTTCAAATTTTCTGATCGGACGGCCAAGGCGCACGGTCACCTGTCCAAACAGGTCTAGTCCTTATCCTGTTCGTGACGCCAGAATGAGATGCCTACCACTGCAGCGGTCACCTCCGGGACACCGCTCCACCTCCAGGGACGCCGCAGGGACTGCTCTTTGGGGATCCTTATGGCAACAGGTATGTGAGGTTATGTAGATCTGAGTCGTGGCGCCACTCTCGGTTTGCGGTCAAGGTTATGGGTGACCGCCACTGCAGTTTTAACAAGCGTCTGGGGCTGATGGAATCTGCAGCCGGATGGTGTGGCCTCCCGAGAGTGAGGCTGGCCCCAGGGGCTTGGGGGTGTGTGTAGAACAACAGGTTCCAGAATAACTCAGTCACAGTCCAGAAAGTCTTTCAACTTGTTTACTCAGTTTTGGATGTTTTGTTGAGAGGAACCCAGGCGATGCTGAGATTCAACCAGCTGGAACCAGGAATTCACTCAGGCCATTCTGAGGGTAGCTATTAACTTCCCTTCCTTGCACTTCTTGTTTCGCATAACCCCTGACTTGAAGTACTGTGGGATCTATCCAGCGAAGTCACTACTGCCTTTTCTCCCTTTTTTGGACCGTTTGCCAGCAGCGTAGACCAGGTGAGATGGCTTCTCGCTCTGTCTCCTTTTGGGTCCCCCTGTTGCTGCTGAGGCTCGGACTCTAGATGGTAGGCGAGGGACCTCCAGTCCCCTCACCAAAAGGTTCAGCAGATCACTAAATGGACGTCTGCTCTAGGGACCTGTTCCCTGTGCGTGCCAAGTTACCAGTAGTCCCCGTACTCGACTGCCTCTCTTCAGGTGTCTTTCAGACTGACCCTTTGGTAACTGTTCTCCCCCGCTAACAGCTACCACACGTGCAGGGTCTCACTTGAGTGTCTGTGTGTCTGAGTCTCTCTGCAACTGCCATAATCCACCCCCAGACTGGCTCACTCCTCCTACTTTCCTTACAGCCTCTGCAGCTTAGCTTCCAGCCTCTCCCCTACACCCCTTGATCAGAATTGAAGGCTAGCCTCTTCCAGAGGCTACCCAAGGGTCCCAGCTAATGGTGTGGGAGACCTGGTTGCTATGTGTCTGTGCGTACACACCTCTTTCTGGCCTTTGGAATTACCTGGAAGCAGTGTCCCAGCATGGGTGCAGTACTCAGTGGTGCCTGATAAGGTTAGGGGCGCCACAGATTCATGGTTGCGAAAATGAGAAAAAAAGTTAGGGCCAATTGTAACATGACGCTGAGTCACTGCTCACAGGTTTTGGATGTGCGGGTCAGTTTTTTGATATTTCTAGTGAGTCTCTTTCTGACTGGGCACTCTGCCCTAAGACCTGGCTGTTCATAACCATTATAGCAGGAGCCTAGCTGCCCATACATGGAGGTTTGCAGTCCAAATAGTGGCATTTTTTCCCAGATATGGATGTTTTTAACTTAGATAGTGGCATTTAAGTTAGGTACCCGGAATACAGAGATATACCTTGCCGTTTGGTCTCCGGGCTTACATGCATTGACAATACATAAACTAAATATCTCTCTTTTGCAGTAATGCAGTGCAATATTTTTCCTAGTACATTTTTGGCTTTTTTCAGTGTGCAACTGTTTGCATTTATAGTTACTATGTTTTTTCAGTTAGCACCTGTTCACATTTGTTGGATGTGCGGGTCAGTTTTTTGATATTTCTACTGCTCACAGGTTAGCCGTAGCCAAGAAGAAGGTGGATAATGGCAAAGGGGTATGCAAACAGGAAATAAGGAGACAGGTCAAAGGTCTAGCAACAACTGATCAAAGACTGAACACAGGAAAAAGGCACTCAAACACCACCGAGCTTAAAGCTACAACTGGCACTGATCTGACCAAGGCTAGCCAGCTAAAATAGCTAATTACCATAAAGACTGACTGACACCTGAAGGAAGCCCAGCAGCCCCTGCCCGTGATAAGGCTGCAAGGTATTCCTGAATTTGCATGTTAATGACCAAACCCGCTCCAGTCCCAGATTGTCCAGCATTACTGTCACTCAGAATCTTGACAGCCCAGCATACCCCTGCCATCTATTGGGGGATTTAGCTGTCACTTGTAGAGTCCCTATGACACAGTGAGTTGCTGATTCTCATGAACAACAACAGCCTTAAGTAATTTTTGAAAAAAGATTCCGGTCTTTGTGAGTGCTAGTAATAGATCTTTGGTCTTTGATCTTTTAAGAAATTTGGCTTTATTATTAATAACATAAAGCTCTTGTATTAACACAACGCGTTTCAGCAAGATACACTTGCCATCCTCAGGTGTAACAAGAGCATTTCACACAAGTGCTCTTGTTACACCTGAGGATGGCAAGTGTATCTTGCTGAAACGCGTTGTGTTAATACAAGAGCTTTATGTTATTAATAATAAAGCCAAATTTCTTAAAAGATCAAAGACCAAAGATCTATTACTAGCGCTCACAAAGACCGGAATCTTTTTTCTATATGCCTACTCCCATAAGGGAATCCGGGTAGAGCTGCTGTGAGTAATAGAATCCATCAGATCATTTGAACTAACAGCGGGAGGACACAGGTCCGCACAGAGCTCCAGGATTCAAAAAGTCGGTCAATCTGAAGCCAGCAGCGGCAACAAACCTGGATCCACCCAGCAAAACAATGGATAACGCCAGCTGAGACAGTCCCTCATCCCCCAGAGGAATTATACATCTAACACCGGGGTTGTGCGAGGGCGCACAACCTAACCAGGTGAGCAATTCTATAATATAAATATACAGAAATCACTCCACGGGTGCTTCTCATATGCGCTATATTTTTAGCTCTTAAGTAATTTTTGGACCTAGACGCAACGTTCTGCGAGAATCATTGCGGCAGCATTGAGTAGTACATGAATACCATACCCATATTCACAGTTTAGGCTACTAACTATATCAATTTAGTAATCATATAGTCATCTATGCAGGAGAAGTTGGCTACTTCCTTCACTAATGTCAAAGCTTAATTTTTTCTGTTAACTTTCCTTGTTTTTCAACTGGTTAAATCTTTGTCATTTTCTAGGCTATATATGATAGGGTGAAAGTTTTCATCTCCTGTCACATACTTGGAAGAATGTTTATTGACTCAAGATCTTGTTTCACACTTGTAGGCATAGATTGCTGAGTAAGCAATCGCCTATGGTCAGGAATGAGTGTGGAGTTGTGCGAGCCCTAAAGTTAACCAGTGCTGTGTCTTCTTCCAACTATTCCCTGCACAGTGACACTCCTGCGCAGGGCCACATTTACTAGAATCAGCGATATGCAGTTCCCTGCACAGTCTCAGGGTCAGGTATCTTAGCAGTCAGACTTCCTCTTATTATAAAGTAATGGCATGTTTTTAGCAATATGACATCACTTATTTTATTGTAAAACCCCTTTTACCTCCAGCTTTTTATACATTTGATTCCTTTTGTCAACAATGAACATTTTTATTATCCATCACTGATTATTTTTCTCAGATATATTGAGACTATCTTTATGATGGCTCATAGTCATCCAGATTGTGTACTAAAGGTGCAACATTTTATTATCCTCAGGTGAAATTACTAGTCACAATGACTTCCCTTTGTAGTAATGTAGCTTATCCTTATTTTACACCATTTAGGATTCATAGAAGAAAACAACTTTCTCAAACTGTAACTAAGGCCAAGTCACACACAACGACTTACCAGCGATCCCGAAAACGATGTGACCTGATAGGGATCGCAGGTAAGTCGCTGGGAGGTCGCAGGTGAGATGTCACACAGTCAAACCTTACCAACGATGCAGAACAATACAGGTCGCAGTAGTGCCCTGTATAACGATCTCAGCTGTCACTGGGACCCTGTCACACAGTGTCAAACACAGCGATGTGTCCTGCCCAGCAGCACATTGCCTTTGAAGAAAATGGCCTGGACCATTCTGCAACGACCGGCGACCTCACAGCAGGGGCCTGATCGCTGGTAGGTGTCACACATAACGAGATCGCTAATGGGATCGCTACTGCGTCACCAAACGGTGACTCAGCAGCGATCTCGCTAGCGATCTCGTTATGTGTGACGGTACCTTAACATCAGAAGCATTTGTCCATTGTCCAGGGGTCCGGAACAACTCATCATCCCTGGCACTCCATAGTCTAAAGGCCTTAATGGAGCACTAACAGATTTGTTACCATCCATGAAATAATTGAATTCCATTGGCTTTGTGACATACGTGGGCATGTTATGGCCAGTTTTGGCCACGGTATGGTGGTTATATTTAGGGATGCTGTGAGCATTGTATGTGATATTACTTACTGTAAGCTTGGTTTGGAGTACGTTGGACGTTCGGGGGCATGTTTGGACATAGTGTGGTGAAAAGAGAGCACAGTATAGCACTATTTGACCATAGTATGAAGATATTTCCGTGCCGGCATTATTTTGACATGGTATGGCAATATTATTAATGTTCTGTGTGACGACATTATTTAGGTGCTTATTGACAGTATTTAATATTATATAGAAATTATATTTTGTAATTATATAGGGATGGTATTGTTAGATCAAGTCTTCAAAGAAATGAGGCAATAAGATAATATCCTTTTTATATACAAAATGACTATAACTTCATGGCTGTCAAGTAGCCCAGCCATCGCTCTTCTATTTCTCCTATCAACAAGCCCATTTTTTAGCCCAAGCTGGAACATGAGAAAAATATTCAGAGCAATCATTGATACAAAAATCCTAAAAATGTACATTGCTTCCAAAACTTCATGACATGATCATTGAATTGAAAATGTTTCTTCAATTATTGCCCAAAAACCTAATTATTGTTCCATTACCACTCTTTTGGCCTTGATTGCATCTTTCATGATGTTATAAGGGGTATAAAAAGGGAAATTATTTTGACAATAAAGGGTTTTATAGTAATGATCACATGAATGATTGTTTGAATGAAACTCTCACAATAATTGAAGCAATCATTGATTAACGCTCCTTACAGGCATTTGGTTTGCTCAAAAACTTTTAAGGCCCCGTCACACACAGAGATGAATCTTTGGCAGATCTGTGGTTGCAGTGAAATCATGGCTATATTGTTCCATTTGTACACAGCCACAAACCTGGCACTGATTGTCCACAATTTCACTGCAACCACAGATCTGCCAAATATTTATCTCTGCGTGTAAAGTGGCCTTTAGGCTGTGTTCACATGTTGCAACTGTATTATGGTTTTTTTTGCTGCAATTGGTTTGTGGGGATTTTTGAAAATCGTGGCAAATAAAGTTATGGCTGTACTGTGATTAAAAAAAACAATAACCCACAACGTAGCTGCAGCCTAAAGCTTAATTCAGGCATCCATGCATCATGGCCTAAGCACAGACCACAATGCACTGACTGGATGCAGGTGTCCTGACCTAAAAATAACAGCCTTAAGGTATACATGAGGCTGACAAGTTTGGGTGAGTGTATCGTAGTCCATACTGGGAATGTGATACACATGTCTGAATGAGGCTTTAGTGCAATAATTGTAATTAAAACTTATTTTCACTTTTGTATCAGTTATGTAATATTCTTTCTCCATTCTTCTTAGTATAAAAAATGATATGGACCACAAACCATATATTTTACATTTCTCTAACGAGGCCAGTCAAAACTTTTGAAAATTAAATCTGAAGTAGTCAACATTTTGATCAAAATGTACGGTATATGACCAATGCCACATCACGCTGATCTGTTTTAAGGTTGGTCCCTACCCCACACACAGGTGCTCATCAGCACTCACGCCACCTGCCAAAGGCCCCTTGGCTCTTTGCCACACATCACCAAGTGAACTACCTCCATTCTAGTATATTTATTATACCAGAATGGATTACACATTCCTTAATCCTGAATCTATCACAATTCTTGCATACCTTTATGCTTTCACATAGAGGAACTTTAGTTAGTTTAGTTTAACAGTTAGCCTATATCGTGCTTATACACAACCAGATGTTATATCTCTAACATCCTCCATCCCAGAGTGTCTTTCTTCTCTTTCCACTTTCTAAAACTCAACATGGAGAAAACCAAATTCAGTAACTTTCCACCATCACACTTAACCCCCTCATCATCAGACCTTTCAATCACTTGTAATGGCTTTCCCCATTCTCACAAATTTGATGCCTCGGAGTAAACATTGATTCCCACCTTTTTCAAACCTCACATTCAAGCCCTCAACACGTTCTACCGCCTCCAACTCTTTTCTCAAGTTTCGACTCAACAAAAAGACTGCCACATGTCCTCAGCATCTCCTGCTTGTACTACTGCAACATCCTTCTCTATAGAGTCCCCTCCAAGACTCTTTACAATAGAAATGCTTTACTGGAGTATTTTAAGCAATTTTTTTAAGCAAACGGAGACCTGAGGGCACAGGCATGTGGTTGCCGGAGGAGTACGGCGAAGTACTCCCGGAACCATAGCACCGACGGGGCACAGAGCCCTAGGTCAGGCAAACGCTCCAAGCAGACCTGATAAAAATCTGCACAGTGAGGGGAACATCCAGGACCTCCCTGACCTTAGAAGTCTGGGGGCACCAGCAGTAACGGAGAAACAGGGACTGGAATGGAACACCGACCCTACAGGGTTCACACTGCTGCCGTATGGACCAGAGACTGAGAGACAAACAGAAGGGGACCTCAAGACACTCCAAGCCATGGGGACCCACCAACTTGAGAAAGGTGCAGGGGAAAAAAGCCACCAGGTCCCCAACTGGCACTGGGACTAAGGGCACCAAAGGTGAACACCAGCCTTCCTCCGGGTACTAGTTACCATCTACTGTGAGTAAAGAGAACCAGTTAAACCGTAACCCCTCGTGTGGCCTACCATTCTTTCTGCGCCTAACTCCAGCACCCAACCCCATGGGGCCCCGGCCCTACTTACGGAGGGCCCAACATCCAGGCTGCCATCACATCAGCCCCAGTGGAACGACTGTGGAGCGGCGGTTCTATCACCATAACCACAGCGCGCAAGTGGCGTCACGACATAAACGCTATTGAACATTCCCTTGTATATAAACCCCCTTTTAAAAGCGACCCCCAGGGTCATGGAACCAGTCAACGGCCACCTAGTGACACATCCCAGTAGTACACTGCCTGGGACCGAGTACCCCATAGCCCTGGGCGGCGCAAACGTAGAAGCAGTGCTTTTGTAGAACCTGGTGACCACATGATTGATCTGTTTCTGCCAGCATAGCAGGGCTGTTGGGTCTTAGCAGACTCAGATCATCTCTGGCAATGAATTGTCACTGTGGTGGCCTGTTGTCCTTTGTGAACTGAGGCTACTATTGATACCCTAATTACAGTATAAAAAATGATCAGTAAAGGAATACACAATGTTCCTCAGAGATTTTTCAGTTGAAATAAAACATCTGCAAGAAAAAAATGTATTAAAAAATCCCCACCACAAAAAATGTGGATTTTTTTTCACATTTTATTACATATATGTAACAAACCAAGAAACCTACACACATTTGGTATTCACACGACCCTAACAATCTGGAGACAACAAAAATTGCTTTTCTTTATTCACGTTGCAAAAAAAACCTATAGAAATGACACAGTAATTAATGTGTATCCCAAAACAGTACTAAGAAATCGTATAATTTGTCCTCTAAAAAACAAAGCCTCATTTACTCAAGTTAGTTAAAAAATGAAAAAAGTTATGGATGCTGAAAATAAAAAATTGGCCGCTTATTAAGAGGATGTGTCACACCAGAGTGTACAGACGCCCAGCATGCAGCACAATGCAAAGGTAACAAAGGAAATCGTATAGAAGGAAGGCCCTGGCGATAGGGAGAGAGGAAAGGGGACATTTCCTGCAACTCATCTGAGTCTGTACCCTGGCTCCATAACGCCCTTATACGGTTCCTTTCCCTCATCGCCACCATGTGCCTAGGACGTTGCTTGTCCTGAATTTGCCCTGGCTAGTGAGAAGGTCAGTGAGAACAATAATCTCACCACTGTAATAATACAATACGAGGTAAGAAAGACAAACAGAAGGAAGATATACACAAAAAGGAAAACACTCTAAGCTCCTCCAATGCAGGTAAGCATCACAGATGCAATAGTCAAGACACTTTAGCTTCTTCCAGAGACAGGCACCTTCCAAAGTGGTTAGCATAAGAATGAGATTCTATAACCAAAGATAGATGGCAATAAGACAGGTGACTTTTTATAGTGAAGGGGAGTGGTCACAAAAGACCTGCACTTGAGATTAAGGTTACAAAGGATAGTCAGATACGTATGAATCCTTAAACACTACAGCACTGAAAGAAAGGACATTCACTCAAATACAAGTTGCAAGATAGCAAAACCTGTTGTTATTGTTGTTGATGAAAAACTTTGAGCCGATAGCTCAATCTGCACATGCATCGACTATGGGTGCCATTTCTTTGAAGCCCGCACTGCTGACAGTTTCTGGATTTTCCTACCTCACAACGCCCACAGCAAGCATCCGGAACACCTGCTGCACCGCCCACAGCATCGCCTTACTCTGCCTATTCCCCTGCCACTTGTGACCTTGCTCCACCACCACTGCTGCCCCCTGGTAAGACACCACCGGATTAGAAGATGGACCCCATATTTCTCTTTACCTTTTTTTTTCTCTAAAGTTGGGGTGCGTCTTATAATCCAGTGCGTCTTATAAAATGAAAAATTAGGTTTTTTTTACTTTGTAAAAGATACTTACACAGCTTACTATAAACCTTTCATTATTTCAGTACATGCTTCCATATATAGCAAACTGACAATTAAAAAATGGGTCAGAAAGAGTTTAGGTAGGCTAATTTGCGGAAGCAATAACATGGAGTAAAGAGAGGGGAGGGGTAATGTTTATTTAGTGAGATGAAGTCATTTGAACAGGTGCCGGAAATCTCATGATCCTGGCTTTCCACTGTCTCAGTGCAGTTCTAAAGGGAAGCGCAATCACGTGGTTTTTTAGCCTTATTCACTCATATTGCTGAAGCACATTAACTAAACAGCAGTGGAAGGTCAAATGATGCAATCTCGGAATTGTTGTATTTTCAGATGTGTAAATATTTATTTACATAGTGTTAATTTCATTGTTTCTTATTCTTATACTATGAATGTATGGACACGTTGTTCTAAGCATTGCTCATATGCTTTCCCCCCAAGCATGATGTCAGATGTGTGAGCACAAATTAAATTAATTCCAACTGTCATTGGGATAACATCCAGATCTCATATGATTATCAACCTCAAATCCTTGGAAGCAACAATAAAAAAAATAATTATGGCTGCAAAAAAAATAATCTTCCAGTCTTCAAAGTCCTTCTTCATTTACAGAACAGGATGTAAACATGAAGTGTGTTTGCTTTCCGCAAAACAAATAATAATTGCAGAAATAGTGAATCATTGTTTTCTGGGTTTTAAGCTATTTCATGTTATGATATGTCACGCACATTCTGGATTACTTGAAGCAAGATTTGTAGCTTACAAACACGCAGAGGAAACAGTTTTCACAAATGATCTTGCAAATGTCATAATTGGCTTAACATTTTCATTTGTTCTGTGTAGATGCTAAAGAGGTGAAGCATAAAATAACTAGAAAATGGGTTATTCTTTTTTTTATTATTTATGAGCCATTTATTTTCCTGCAAGTTTAAATGCCAATGCACAATGACAGCCTTCATTTCTGCGCAGACGCTCATTCCTGGAGAATATAATTCCGTTACACAAGGAATAGAGAATGTTTCCTTAAATAGACACTTGCAAATCTTGAGCAGTGTCATTTTTACATCACATTTCTTTGACAGATACCTGTATCCAGCGAAACCAGTTCTCACAATGAGATAACAGCTCCATCTTCTGTTCAAGCAGTAATCATAAGGTAGAGAATAAAAGAGAGATGTTATCTGACTTTAGACATTTTAAAAGGTGATCTCTATGCTCCATAAAGTCTTCTTAAAATTATTTACTGCATTTCTTAGTACAATATCTAAATAGATATTACGCTAAAGGGTGCTTTCCACGCTGCGACATCGCTAGCGATTGCTAGTGATGTCGCGAGCGATAGCACCCGACCCCGTCGTTCGTGCGACATGTGGTGATCGCTGCCGTAGCGAACAATATCGCTACTGCAGCGTCACACGCACATACCTTTTCAGCGACGTCACTGTTGCTGCTGAACAATCCCTCCTTCAAGGGGGAGATGCGTTCGGCGTCACAGCGACATCACAGCGGCGTCACTAAACGGCCGCCCAATAGAAGAGGAGGGGAGGAGATGAGCGGCCGGAACATGCCGCCCACCTCCTTCCTTCCTCCTTTCCGGTGGACGCAGGTAGGATGATGTTCGTCATTCCTGCGGTGTCACACACAGCAATGTGTGGTGTCGCAGGAACGACGAACAACCTGCGGAATGAAACACCAACGACATTATAATTAGGAGCAACGTGTCAACGATCAACGATTTTTGCCGTTTTTGGGATCATTGATCGTCGCTCCTAGCTATCACACACTGCGATGTCGCTAACGACGCCGGATGTGCGTCACAAACACCGTGACCCTGACAATATATCGTTAGCGATGTTGCAGCGTGTAAAGCACCCTTAAGGCCTCAGTTCCACTTGCGTTTTGCATTGATGAATGCATTCCGATAAAGCATCAATCTGCACTCGCACCATTGCAAAACTATGGGTCAGTGTCCATCTTAGATTGATTTCTCGTGCCAGATCGGCCTGAGAAATTAATCACAGGACACTGCGTTGGGCAGCGAATCTCGGCTCACGCACCCCCATTTAAGTCTATGGATGCGTGTGAAACATCGCACTGCACTCGTATATCATCTGACTGCAGTGCGATGTACGCAGAGACAGGCCGGGGAGGAGATGGGGAGAAAGTGCTCCCTACCTCTTCTCTGCAGTTGTGATCCGATTGTAAGATCACATCACAGTCGCATGCCACTAGGCTGATGCTCACAGAAGAGGGTCATTAGCATATCACTTCCTATACTCTTGCATCTGAAGCTATGTGCAAGTGGAACCGTACCATAAGTCAGCAAGTTGTCACATATAGTCCACTTCTAAGGCAACCCCTTCTGATTCTACTTGTTTCCCTGTTAAAATAAAAGATCCTATAATCAGCTCCCGTTCTGGTGCCGTTCCAGCGCTGTCGGTAATCACGGTTTGGGGCTCATGTACATTGTGACATCACACAATCCCCAAGTCTAATCACCGCCGACTTCTCTATCCTCGCCTTCAAACCAAATGAGTTAATCTGCGGCTTCCACTCACTGCCTGTTGATTGCTCATTTGGTCCGAAGGCAGGGAGACTAGACACGAGGCTCACTTAATGTCACAATGTCATGTGAGCCCCGAACTACAATTACCGATAGCGCTGGAATGGTGTAACGTGAGGCAGGGTGGTAGCCGGGGGCGAGGGACGTAGTCCAGTATCCGCCTGACACGTTACAGAAGCAGGAGATGGAGTGTGCGGTGGAGTGGCTGGTTGAGTAGGTGTGGTGTGGGTACCTGAGAGCCATGCTGCTACTAGGCTGCGAGCCCGCTGCCTCGGGTCCGGTTCACACCGTGCAGGTTTTCTTCTGTAGGAATTAAAGACGCACTCAGACTAATTACTGAACGCTTCAACTTTACTCATAACAATATCCACACTTCATTGCTCTTCTCTTACAGAGAGGCACATGTTCTTTACAGCCATTTTTCCACAATACACTATGGCTCTCCTTTAACGGCTATAAACAGTGCTCCACCCGCTACCAAGGAGCATGAGAGATTTTCTACTTCAGGTATTAGCACTTTGCTGTTCCCTGAGAGGCTATTTTACACTGGGTTGCATCTGAGGATCCCAAACCCGCACTGACGGTGACTGTCCGAAGACTAAATCCTTTTCATTGACCGCACTCTTCTTGTTAGCCTGCTTGCCACGGAGGCACTGTTCTTGAATCATCTCACTGCTTCCAGGACACCACTCTGCTACAATCTGTTTCTGGTCACCAGTGTTTTCTTCCTTCTGCTCAAACGTATGCCTGTTTTCACCTCACCACACCACTTTCTCCACTCTGCTATCTTACTTCACGCTATCCCTATCTAATAAAAACCAGAAAATACTTCCTACTTTATTCCCTTCACTGTGGGCAGATACACAAGAGGGAGGGAGAGGAGCGCATGTGAAGAACCTTGGGACACATATATATGAGCAATCTGTGAAACCGCTCACCTGGGGAGGTTATGCAACGCTGCATAACCACGGTTAAAGCGTTGATATTGGAGCT
This sequence comes from Anomaloglossus baeobatrachus, assembly GCF_048569485.1. NCBI lineage: Eukaryota > Metazoa > Chordata > Amphibia > Anura > Aromobatidae > Anomaloglossus > Anomaloglossus baeobatrachus. The sequence goes on from NC_134358.1 coordinate 489,040,098, forward strand.
GGGCAATAACCCAGACGCCACTGTAGAATTCCTGGGTGATATGGGTTAGTGATGTGTCGGTCGTAAACGATCCGACACAGAGATCTGGCTCCCTGTTGTGACTAACAGGAGCCGGATCCCCAGTGAGAGCCACTAAAATCTCTTAACAGCTCTCACTGGGTATAAAACTCCAGTGTTCATGGGGCGAAACTCCGCCCACCTGAACAAAACCCCACCCACTCAACAATCTAATTGGTCCGTTGTAAGTGGGCGGGGTTTAGCCGCGGGAGGGTATGGTTTCGGTGGCGTTACTATAATTTTAAATATTTGTTCATCTGGGGTGAACAAATATTTAATAAGGAGCCAAAACTGATCTGAAAGAGCCGGCTCTTTTTGGTGAGCAGAGCCAAGGGAACCGGTTCACCAAAAAGAGTCGTATTGCTTATCACTAATCTGGGTGTGTAGCTTATGGAGCGGTCATGTGACCGGTCACATGGAGTCCACATCACTGCCGGACTGGTCCTGGATGAAGTTACCAGCCTCAGATCTGTAAGCAGCTCCTGCTGTGAGTCCCAAGTAGGCATGAAGTTTTCAAAGCTAGAAGTCATATTCCTCTTCCTTAGCGCTCCAGTGGACCATGTAAACTTCCTCAGCCATCCTTCACTGTGGGCAGGGCCTTTTCCAACTAACCTTTTCAGTCATTCCACTATACCTTTTATCTGAGATTTCCCCTATAGCTAGAGAGCCCAGTGGCACCTAGTGATAGCTGGCAGTACTGCGACATAACCCACTAGAGAACTTCACACATGTTACTCTACACATAAAAAATGTACGTATATATACCATGACATCTTCAGGGGTGTTACAGGGCACAGGACACCCTCCTACAATGGCACCAGAATGGGAGGTGAATACATTGTCTTTTATTTTAACTGGGGGAAACAAATGTAATCAGACGAAGTTATCCTAGTAATGGAGGACCCCTTTAACTGCTAATGCTTAAAAATGAATGCCAGGTGGATGCATGACAATACCGATGAAAATGTATCTGGGTTTTTTTTCTGGAAGAAAATTGGACAGTTTTTTATATGGTTGTGTGACTTAGCATTAGGTAGCTGCGTACACTGCTCAGCTATCAAAATTAGGGCTGAGCGGATCCGAACTGTAAAAGTCCAGATCCGAACGGTTTCAAAAATGCCCGAGTGCCGGACCTGGATCTGGGATTCACGATCTGGATCCGGCACTGGGGAAAATAATTGAAAAATAAAGAAAAACAGAAATAAACCAGAGTTTCATACTTACCAAGACTCGGTGTCATGGCGGCACACTGCTTCCGAGTCGCACATTCACTTTCTGTACTGTGCATCGTATACACACAGCTTTCCGTGTTTTCCCCGCCCACTGGACGTCCCCTCGTCTGTGATTGGTTGCAGGAAGACGCTCCCCCCAGCCTGTGACAGTATCTGCCTGCCGTGCAATCATCGCGGCTCAGTCATTGTCTGCACAGCCAGCAGTCATGCTCTATGGTCGCTGGTTGTGTTATGTAGCAGAGCTGAAGCGGCGTGGGACCTTGTATGGATTACACCGGACCTGCAGGGCGTTGAGGGTTAATAAAGGTGAAGGAAGGGGTGTGTTTTATACTTTATCCCAAAGAAAGGATTTTTCTCTGTGTCTGTGTTTAATTACGTTCATTTACAAGTTAGTGTGATGCAGGTATCTCATAGACGCCTGTGCTATCACTAACCTAGGGTTTAGTAGCAGCTGTGCTCTGCTATTAACCCCTTATTACCCTATTTGCCACCACTCCAGGGCAATCGAGAAGAGCCTGTAAAGCACCGGGACTGTCACATTTAATAGATACGGCAATACCGGGCCGCTGCGGGCTGAGAATACCAGCCCCAGCCCGCTTTATCTTGGTTGGGTATCAAAATTAGGGATGATCACACATTGTTTTTTTTTTTTAAATTTATTTAAATAATAAAAAAAACCGCATCACCAGCACAGCCGCACACACATCTTTCAAGGTACATGCACGCTCATGTTCAGAGAGCGGCAAGCCATGCCTGGTGCTGTCATGCAAGACTCACACGAGTCTGACATCGCAGCACAGCCGCGCACACTTCTGACAGGAACGTGCAGGTGTTTCTGAAACACATGCGCATTCACCATACTGACTCGCAGACACTTACACTGCTTTCCCTGCCCACCGGCCATCCTGCCACCTGTGATTGGTTGCAGTTAGCTGACACGCTGCTGTGACGCCCCTGGACTATCAGGTCGTCACAGGGTATTGCACAAATCTGCCCTTCCGTGCAATATCCACCTCCTTCTTGGTTATGGATCCCCAACTACATGGTGTTGCCTATGTGACGCCCTGGCCTAGCCAGGTGGTCACAGACACAACATCATACACCCCCCCTTCCCTGGACAGGTCACACCAGTCACACATTAAATCCTTGTTGCCACCCTCCAGGGTTGATGTCCACACCAGGTGGGGCAGAGCCAGGTGATTGACCCCACCCACCGAGGAGTTCACAGGCCTGGAGGCGGGAAAACACAGTGTGAGAGAGGAGAGTGGAGAGTGGAGAGTCCAGTCGTGGGCAGTAGAGTGTGAGGAGTGAAACTGTTGGTGTCTGGGTTGGAGCCCAGGCACTTCCAGCAAGGTAGGCAGACGGTGGTGGCTGTCTGCAGGAGTTGGTGAAGGTCAGCGGAACCGTAGGATGGGGGTCGGGCGGTGTCCCGCCGGTACCGAACCGAGGAGCCAATTGGAGCCAAGCACCAGGCAGGGTACTCAGACCCTGACTACGCTTGAAGCCAACCTTTAGTCAAATTTACTGATTGCGGTCTGGACCTCAGGGGTTCATTCCCACCCAAGTCCCGATTGAAGGCAACAGCCCAACTGTTCCGGATAAGCGCCACCGCCAAGGGCCAGAGATACACAGGGCCAGCGTCTGCGGGCAAACTGGCTCCTCCGGCACGTATACGCCGGGCAGCGGACTACCGGTGCCCAGGCATCAACCCGTCCAGGGAGAACACCGCAGCCGGCTGCGGGCCCCGTCCATCCAGCCGTTTGGTTTACCAGAGACTCTGTCCATCTGTGTCTGAGTGAATACACCTGTGCCATCCGGCACTGCGCTGCGCCACACCGCAACCCTGCACCCTGACAAAACCCATCCTAAGGAACCCTCCCTCCTACCGGGCCCCGGGACCAACAGCCCCTACCCACGGAGGGGTCAACACCTAGCTGCTCCCCGCCATCGCTCCCGGGAACCCCGTCACCAGCAGCGGTGGTGCCCACCATCACCACAACTCGTGGGTGGTGTCACGAACTCTATATATATATCCCAAAGCGTCCAATTCCTCCCCCTTTTCACTCGTGGGCGAGGAGCGCTGCTCGAGCCCCGGGTCCGGCCCACTCGAGCCACCGAGGAGAAGGCACCGGATCTGAGCGCGATCTCCCCGAGCAGCCCCTGCGACGGGGAAGCTGGCCCCCGCCCCCGACACCTACATAAGCTAATAAAATCCTAGGTATACTCTACACCACACCCACCAAGCACACCAGTGAACGGCCTGAGTGGAATAGGGTCGCCCATATGGGGGGTTGCTTAGGGGTGGAAAGGAGTGTCAGGAGTGGAGAGAAGTGTGTTGGAAGCAAAGGAGAAAGGAGGTCAGGAGCAGGGCTCCTAGGAAGCTATCTAGGTAGCAGATGGTGGTCTGGGCCTAGAGGAGCTGGAGCTGCCGGTCACAGGGGATCGTGGCAAGGGGCACGGAACTGTCGAGGAGGACATCCGGCGGCCTTGCACCATCACCGGGCTGGGTCCAGGGCACGACGGGGTACGTGGACCCTAGATCAGGGAGTAGCTTCAGGCAACCTGACAATTTACATGACGAGAATGGAGCCTTCAAGATCCGCTCTCCACCCGCTCCAAAATCGGGGTTCTAGCGCAACGAGGGGGATAGGACTTTCCACTCAAATGGTGCAGAAAATCCCAAGCGTGAACCCTGAGAGCAAGCTCCCACACTTAGCCATAGTGGGGAGTGGGACCCGGCAAGTTCCATACTACCGGGACCAACAGAGAAGTAAACTTAGTGCCAGGAGGCAGGTCACGGATCACCAGGCAGCACCGTTGGGGACGGAATCCGAACTAGCTCCCCTCAGCGGCAGCGGTGTCCAGAACTTTGGTTTATCCAGTTGTCGGTGTCAGCTTAATGGACTGAGTGAGTACACAAGTGACCCCTTCATACCCGACGGCACTCCCCAGTCACCATCACCGAGTCCCGGGGCATCCCCCTACCTATGGAGGGTCCTAACACCTGGCCGCCCCATTCCATCACCCCCGGGTACTCCCAACTGCAGCGGTGGTACTCCAAATTACCACATACCACGGGTGGCGCCATGAACTCTATAACCCCCTGTAAATACCCCCTTCATTTGAGTGGCCGCACGACCCCCGGGACCGGAGACCCTCGAGCCATCGCGGATCTGTATCCGAGCAGCTCGGCTGCTGGCACGGGGTCAGCACACTGCCACTCACGGTGGGGGCGCATCTAACTGCAACCAATTACACGCAGCGTTGGGTGGGCAAAACAATGAATATTGAATTGTCGGCTCCGAAAGGAAAAAGCGTGACCCGGAAAGGAGTTTGCTGCCATGACACAGCCTCGGGTGAGTATACCGCGCGCGCTCCTACCCCACTATCCCCTCCACAAATGTTTTTAATCTCTGGATCCAGGTCCCCGTAGACTTATATTGCCACCGGAATCCAGGACGGATCCAGATTTTTTCTTCAATCCGGTAGTAATCCGCTGGTCCCGGATTTTGGCGGATTCGATCAACTCTAATCAACAGCCATTAAGGAGGCAAGAAATAGATTAGTGGTTCACTTGCTCGATTGCTACTCCATTAAAATAGCGCCCCGTTTTTAAGATCTCTTTGAAGGGACTTCCACTTCACACTAAACTTGTAGGTAGGCAATAACTTTGTAAATTGGTATTACCCCTTTAACAGTAGTGTCCATATTGGAGCATTAGAAGCATTGCTGAAACAGCCAAGTCCTTAACAGATATAAGCAACTTTTGGGTTTGTTTAAAACTTAGGGGTACTTTGCACACTACGATATCGCAAGCTCATGGTAGCGATGCCGAGCGTGATAGTCCCCGCCCCCGTCGCAGCTGCAATATCTTACGATAGCTGCCGTAGCGAACATTATCGCTGCAATAGCTTCACTTGCACTTACCTGCCCTGCGACGTCGCTCTGGCCGGCGAACCGCCTCCTTCCTAAGGGGGCGGGTCGTGCGGTGTCACAGCGACGTCACACGGCAGGCGGCCAATAGAAGCGGAGGGGCGGAGATGAGTGGGACGTAAACATCCCGCCCACCTCCGTCGTTCCTCATTACAGCCGGGACGCAGGTAAGGCGATGTTCCTCGCTCCTGCGGCTTCACACACAGCGATGTGTGCTGCCGCAGGAACGAGGAACAACATCGTAACATCGATCCTTCCGAAATTATGGAAATGACCGACACTACACCGATGATACGATTTCGACGCTTTTGCACTCGTTAATCGTATCAAAAACGATTTACACACTCCGATGTTGACAGCGACGCCGGATGTGCGTCACTTTCGATTTGACCCCACCGACATCGCAGCTGCGATGTCGTAGTGTGCAAAGTACCCCTTAGTGTTTGTGTTCTACCTTCTCTATGTATTGCAGCACGTTGTCAAATCTGTTAGTGGGTTTGTACTTATGGCTGGATATGAAAGCTTAATCTCTCTTTTTCTGAACCATCTTCTAAGCTGATTTATAACCAAATCAAATCTCTATAAGTCTGACCAATGGAGTGCAGAAATGACAGATGTACCGTTGAATCTGCCACGTGAACACAGTTATACATTATACCCTTATGTCTTGCATTGTATTTATTATGTGGCAGCACCACTGTGTAACCCTGGCATTTACTATATTACATCAGTATACCTAATATAACACAGGGCACATGAGTCCAACAATGGTATTAATCCAGTCTGTGCTATAGATTCCAACATCACAGCAAAAACTACTTAGAATTTATGAAATGATAATAAATAAACTAGGCTGGTGTCTCAAATCAGGAATGTACCACTGTAGCAGCAGACCACACGGCCACTATGGGGCCTATGAGCAATGAGGCCTGGTGCCGAGTGGCACCTACCATCCAGCATTCTAGTTTCAATTACATCCGCATTCTTAGCATTATTAAATACAGTGATGGAAAAGGGAGCTGTCACTTTCCTTTTCCAACTTTCAGCCTGTGTGTTTCAGCGCACCAGGCGCGTCACTAAATTGCGCCTGGTGTGTGGAGCCTCAGTCCACATCTTGCACAGACCAAAACAGTGCACTGGGGAAAGGCGGGCAAGGTGAGTATAATTTTTAAATATTTTTTTTTAGTCATTGCATGTGGTGACCATCATACTGTATAGGGGGCTGTGGGCTATCATACTGAATTGGGAGACTATGGGTGTCATCATATTGTGTTTGGGAACTCTGAGGGCCATCATACTTTGTGGGGGAACGGAGGAAACATCACACTGTGGGGGTGTGGCACTGTGATGGCAATATACTGGGGCGGGTCACTGTGGGGGCATCATACTGTGCTTATGTGGAATACTGCTGGGACAACTTGTGTGGGGTATTTCACTGTGGTGTATCATATTGTGTGCTGGGAGGCATTTATCATACTGTACAGGACTATGAAATAAAAGTCAGGAGTGAGATCATTAAGGGGCTTCAGTAGGGCAATATTTCTGTTTAAATGTTGTAATACATGATTATCTTCCTTCTGTAACTAGGCCAGGAGGTGGAAGGAGCTGGTGGAGCCCTCTGTGCAAGTTGCTGTGTAGACTGATGTCCTGTTGCTGACTGCAGCTGTCTGCTGTTGTTTTTCCCCTGTCAGCCTTTCCTTCCAGTGGTGTGTTAATAGTGCAGTGGTGGGGCTAGCATTCCTCACCTACCAGCCACTAGTCAGGGCTATTACAGGGTCTGCCAGGGAATCAGGTACCCTGTTTGGCGACAGGTGCGGATCCAGTATAGAGACTGGCTAGGAGTGTAAGGTACAGCTGCAGGTGAGTAAAGGGGGTGTCCCATTTATCACCTCACTAGCACCAGGGCCCGCCTTTAGTAAAAGTGTCCCCGGTGTATCCCTTGTGTTGTAGTGTTTTGCGTACTTTCAGTGTCTCATGCGTGACGTATATTAGTAAATCATTCATCAGAATTTCTATATTTTTGCATGGTTTGTGTCTCTAACTCTAGTTTGATATCTGAAAAATAGAAGAATTAGGATTTCCATAACCATTTGGAAAATTAGTTTGAATAATGGCTTTCAATGTTCATTTCACATGGCTGTGTTTAGATGTCTCCTCATCAGCGGATCCTTGTAACAATATTGGTCAGTTTAGACCAATATGAGGTACTGCTGCCAGAGATGAAAGCGGTGCTCATCATGACGAGCCCATTTTTATGGTCGGGCTGAAATACCACTGACCGACCTTTCAGAATTGGGTTTATAGATTACAGTCACACTTCAGTGTTCTACAGTAAGTGTACATTTTCACATTCCACTCAGTGTTTTACAGATTACATGTATCTTTCTGTAACGTAGAAGTCATTTTCTGTTCATAGTCTGTTTAATATTAAACATCTGCACAAATTCATAATTTGGCTGCTTTAGTAAACCTGTGTGTTTCCATCTCATAGAGACTGGAATGCCTTGTATACATTTCACTTTTACATTTCTCCTTTAGGGGATGCAATCCATATGCTTGTATCTATATTTTTACTCAGAACTTCCCATTAATTTTCACAAGTACATTCTTTAGATGCTTGCAGATTACATAGTTTATATATATGCCTTGGCCTGTAGCAAGAAAAACTGATGTATTTTTGTAAGGGTATGTGCACATGGCGTACCTGCATCATTTTTTTTTTTTTTTTAATGCAGAAGATGCAGTGATTTTTTTATTCCTCAAGAGTTTACTTTGGTGTCTTTTCATTCATTTTTGCCGTGGCTTTTTTTTTTTTTAAAAAAAAAAAAGAAAATTGTATATATAAGATAGTGACTGCTCCCCTGCATATGCCGCGAATGGTCAGGTCCCTTGTTTAGACTGAAGCACCTAAAAGAAGTTACAAAAACCCTCAACATATGCAGAGCAAGTCATTTTCGCATTGCAATTCATTTTGTTCATTAATTTTAACCTTTATTGAGAGCTTTTTCAGGGGGGTTCCAGGAGGAGCTCCACCTGAAAAAGACACCATGTGCACATACCCTAAGGGCTCATGCGCACGTTGCGTAATAGCATGCATTTACGCTGCGTATTGCACTGCAGTGTAAATGCATCCGTCCTGCATCCCCTTTACAATCTATGTAGATTGTGCATGAGACGTGCGCACGATGCTTTTATGAACGCAGCGATTTGGGTGCTAAAATGTTGACCCAAATCCACACGTTCATAAAATGAGCATGTCAATTATTCCATGCGCTTTGGATGCAGCTCCCACTCTGTCTATGGTGGGGGCAGCAGCCAGAGCGCATTAAATCGGCTTTTTTCAACAAAAAAACTGCATCCATTATGCAGTGTTTCTGCAGCGATTTGAAGCGCACATGTGCTGTCAAATCGCTGCAGAATATTCAGCAGTTACGTGTGCATGATCTCTAAGGCTATGTGCCCACGGGAATTTGTACCTGCGGACGTATCCGCAGGTACGACCGCAGGTTTCCCGCAGCTTCTCACCGGAATCCGCAGCTATTTTTAGCTGCGGTAGTACAGCGAAATAGCTGCATGAAACTGCGGACATTCATGCGAATTACCTGCGGAAGTCCCGGCCCTATCTCCATAGTGGAGGGCCGGGATTTCCTCAGGTAATTCCGCAAAAAGAACTAACATGCAATTACGTGCGGCTGCGGGAAATCCGCAGCATGTTCCGCAGCTGCACGTATCTGCAGCATGGACACAGCACTCCCCATGTCCCATAGGATAACATGGGGAGTGTCTGTACATGCTGAAACCTGTGGATTCATCTGGAAAAAAACAGAAGATCCGCGGATTTTCAGCAGATAAATCCGCAGGTTTAATCTCCCGTGGGCACATAGCGTAACAGAGAACAGAGAACCTCTTTAATACTCTTCCAAGAAATTCAGTTTATGTTTAAATTTGTAGACAAATGTCAAAATCTTGGCCAAACATCCCCGCATGCAGTTTATGAATTTGGCACAATATCAAAAATACTTTTTTTCCCGCTCTTTAACCTGCTTTGCATATTTTTAGTTAAAACATTTGCATGTTCTGCTAAAAATGTTGAAAAAGTTCCACCAAAGTTTCAGGTGTACATAAAATCAGTCCAGGGAGGGGCTGCAGTACCTTTCATAAAGTCGTAAATAGAATCTAGAAACCCTAAATTCTGCCAATGGCGACGAACGAAAAAAACAAACAGACAAACTCATATTGAAAACTCAATTAAAAATTGACTTCAATAAGGCTGAAATGAAGAAGTGAATATAACGCAAATGAAAAACAGGCGAATAAGACTAAATCCCCCTAAATAAACAAAAAGCAGGCGCAAATTAAAAATTGAATTGGGCACATATTCTGACTCCATAACTCGGCTGCGAGGGTGGGGCCCTTGAGACACCATTTCTATGGCTGTCCGTATGTACCAGTACTCACATGTACTAATTTCATTAGATAGCTTAACTTGACTGCAGGAGGCATGTATGAAGATTTCAGAACAAGGTTTACTTATTAGCTGACTTTGTCACGATTGTCACTATGTGTCTTGGGACTAGGGACAGGCTGAGGGCTAGTTTTTATTTACCATATGAGACCATGCACATTAAATATGTTTTTTCCTTTGGGTGCACAAGGGGTTAACTTCTCTTCCTGTTGTAGTGTGACGCCCTGGACTATCAGGTCGTTACAGGTTATTGTGAAATCTGCCCTTCTGTGCAATATCCACCTCCTCCATGGGTCCCCAACTACATGGTGTTGCCAACATCAGGCAATTAAAGTCCTAGGTACACTCTGCACCACACCCACCAGACACACCAGTTGATGGCCTGAGTGGAATAGGGTCGCCCACTTGGGGGGTTGGTTAAGGGGAGGTCAGGATTGTTAGGAGTAGTTCAGTGAAGTGTAGGAAGTGAAGGAGAGAGGAGGTCAGGAGCCGGGCTCCTTGGAAGCAACTAGGTGGCAGACGGTGGTCTGGGCCTAGTAGGAGCTGGACCCCTGGTCGCAGGGGATTGTGACAAGGGGCACGGAACTGTCAAGGAGGACAGCCGGCGGCCTTGTACCATCACCGGCCTGGGACCAGGGCACAACGGGGTACGTGGACCCTAGGTCAGGGAGAAGCTTCAGCCAACCTGGCAATTTACCCGACAAGAACGGAGCCTTCAAGATCCGCTCTCCACTCGCTCCAAAATCGGGGTACTAGCGCAACGAGGAGGTTAGAACTTTCCACTAAAACGGTCTAGAAAATCCCAAGCGTGAACCCTGAGAGCAAGTTCCCACAGTTAGCCACACTGGGGAGTGGGACCCGACTAGTTTTATGCTACCGGGACCAAAAGAAGAGAGAACTTAGTGCCAGGAGAAAGGTCACAAATCACTAGGCAACACTAGCGGGGACGAGACCCAAACTAGCTCCCCTCAGCGGCAGCGGTATCCAAAACTTTGGTTTATCCAGTTGTCGGTGTCAGATTTTTGGACTGAGTGAGTTCGAAAGTGACCCCCTTCACCCCCCACGGAACTCCCCGAACGCCATCACCGAGTCTCGGGGCATCTCACCTACCCGTGGAGGTTCTAACATAACTGCCCCACTCCATCGCCCCCGGGTACTCCCAAATGCAGCGGTGGTACTCCGCATTACCACACACCACAGGTGGTGTCACAAACTCTAAATACTATCCCCTGTAAATAACCCCCCTTTATTTGAGTGGCCACATGACCCCCGGGTCCGGAGACCCCTCGAGCCACCGCGGATCCGTATCCGAGCAGCCTGGCTGCTGACACGGGGGCGGCACAGTAGCAGCAGACTCCACTGTTCTGTTCAGCTGTCTCAGCTGATTACCACTTCTGGCTTGGATAATAGCCCTCTGCTTCCTGCAGAGGGTGCTAGTTATTTAATTCAGTCTGGAGCTAAGTCTGGAGGGGTGCGGTGTTGGTGGCTGCTGCGGTCGGTTATTACTTAGTTGTGAGAGAGTTCCCTGTGTGTTACTTTTTCCCTTTACTTTGCTACCCCCACAGTACACCTTTAGTAGTTCCCTGGTGTGATTTGGTGTGAGAGTGTTCTAGTTGTTACCTTATTTATTATAGTTATTTGTTGGTGGAGTTTGAGGGTTCTCTGTCCCGGTCTGTCCCCTTATGTGGTGGGTGTGGAAGGGACATTGGAATCAGGGCCAGGACAGGAGATAGGGAGAGGCTGGAGCTCAGACGTCGCTACCTTCAAGTGTAATTCTGGGTTGAGGGTAAGCTTAGGACATCCCCTTAGCTTGAGGGTAAGCATAAGGCCCCTCCTTCCAGTCACTCTCCCGATTGGTCATGCATTCCGTGACAGACTTCTTGTAGTTTTGCCCAGGTAGGTAAAAAAATTATTCTGAACCAAAGCTCTATAGACATGCTGCTAGCAAGATGGATGACAAACACTGACTGCAGAAGAATGGAGAGGTTACTGACATCAGAGCTGGGCTACAGGGAGTGACACATGACAAACTTCTAATTGGGGCAAACCTTGTTGCATCGCAATGTAGCATCAAAAATACAATGACAATACAATACTGTACAATTCCAAAGTCGTGGAACATGATATTCACTGTCTGAAATCTTTACATTTCACCATAATCCAACTTTGACGAGATGTCCTTCAACAATGTCCGCCACTATTCTTGGAATGTGAAAAGCAAGAAAGAAACACACAATCATTCAACAATAAAAGTACGAACAGCTGTAGTGTCCAAAATTGTGGTAGGTGGCCTGTGTTCCACAACAATAGAATAAATGCAAGTTCAATTGGAAACCTATCTTTGGATTGGGGAAGCTACCACATGCAAACAATTCCACTAACCCAACAACCCAATGTAGAATGTTCCAAATTCTAGCACAGCTGATAGCATGTGGAAGTACGCTTCCCGCCAGGGCCGGACTGGGACTAAAATTCAGCCCTAGCATTTGGAGGTGCACAGGCCCATTTTTCGCGTGGTGAATGTGTAATATCCTTGTGCACTTCTAGATTGTGTAAAACGTAGTCACGGCTGCATCCAGTATTACAGCTCAGTCCTATTTATTGCTCTTAGTTGCAGGACCTGGTGAAGCTGCTATTTTCCCTACAGAGCTGGGTCTCATAATAAAGAGGATGCTGCTCTCCATAGTGCTGCAGGCTCGTCATATAGTTGATGGGCAGGAATACAAAATCAGATCTCCCTGAACTAATATTGATGATCTATTGTACAGATAGGTGATAAGGAAGCTGTAGTTTTTACTGGTACTAATTTTGGGTGCATACCACTTAGGGAATGTGCAATGACATTTTTTGGGGGCAAATCCCAGCATGGAAACCACTATGAAAAATACTCACAATGAATGAACATCTGCATCTACTCGCTGTGCACAGGTTCAGGCTTCTGAGCATCTTTTAACCACTTCAATTTTCTAAAACCACCAAGTGGTTAAAAGAAGTGACCGCTCCATTTTTCTGGTGTTTTCCACTCAGTAGATGCTCTGTACTTCACAATGCAGATCAATGGGAAGGCTCGGAAGGTTCTCAGACGTCTTTTGTTGCGTTTTACCATAGCTTTTTCTTAAAAGCGCAGTAACAAATATGTGACAAAACAATGGGAAACACGAAAAAAAAAAACAAAGATGGTCAAAACCATAGACGCTAGGAAACAACTGTAAAACTACACAGAAGATGGGTCAGGGAAAAATAATGCCACAGTTTTCAGCATTTTCTGCTTGAAAGACACGGCGGTCTTGCTTGAGTTTAAAATACCTTGTGTGCACATACCCTTAGGTTTTCCAGTTTTGGAAACCGATTCCCACATTGTTTCTTTTATTCACTCTACCCAGATATCCTATTGTCTGCAGCGCTGATGTCACGTCACAATGACAGCGCTGCAACCAATCAGCAGCTAACTGATTGGCTACAGCGCTGTTGATGTGATGTCAGAGATGCAGACAATTATAAACACCAGATGCAACAGCAGTTTGTACGTTTTATAACAAAAAGGATGCATCAGACATCAAGATGATGTGAGCAGTTAGCATCATGGAAGGGGTACTCACATGAATACATCACTAGAACTAAGTTTGAATATCTGAGGAGGATTTTGAAAGATTCTTCTGAGCTTCTGGTTCAAAAAAATGTGTAAACATGTGCAAATTTACAATATTTTTGGAGCAGAAACTGAGCAGAATCTTGCCAAATTATCTTCACAATCTCAAAACAAAGTTTTAAGGATTTTTAAGCTTTAACATAGCCATGAAACTTGTTATAGATTGTTAAAAGTATACAAGTTCAAAACCACCGTCAGCACATGAATGCAGCACCAGAGCCACCATCAGCACATGAATGCCACACCAGAATCACCATCAGCACATGAATGCCACATCAGAATCATCATCAGCACATGAATGTCACCCCAGAATCATCATCAGCACATGAATTCAGAGCCAGAACCACCATCAGCACATGAATGCAGCACCAGAATCACCATCAGCACATGAATACCACACCACAACCATTATCAGCACATGAGTGCTAGATCAGAATCACCATCAGCACATGAATACAGAGCCAGAACCACCATCATCACATGAATGCAGCACCAGAACCACAGTCAGCACATGAATGCACCTTAAAAACCACCGTCAGTACATTAGTAAATCACGATGCTTAGCCCCATGTACAATTGTAGCACATGAACCGACAACTCCCAGCTTGTCCTTTACAATGGTAAAGAGATGCTGGGAGTTGTTGTTATCAATAGTTATCAGACTGTAGAACATACTGGAACCACAGTACTGATAAGACGCAGGCAGTATCACAAATAAACATTTACATCCAGGTACCTTATAGATGATATCTTCTTTGATCGGAATCCTTCCCGTCCATTTTGTATCCACATATTACAGATGCCATCATGAGATTTCGTGCCACACCTCGTCTCTGAAGACCTTCCTCTTTGCTCTTCAATAGCACTTCCCGACACGGTGCCTTTAAAAGTTAAAGTATGATTATTCTGATCCATAAATATCTCCCATGCTGTGCTCCTGAATAAATAACTACTGTGCTTCCTTCACAAAATATCTGTACCCATATACACACTGCTCTTATCCAAAATATTCCCTCACACTGTCCCTCTTCATAATAAACCCCAACACTGCCTCTCTATATAATATACCCCCCACAGCCTCTCTATATAATATACCCCCCATACAGCCACTCTACACTGTGTGCAGAATTATTAGGAAAGTTGTATTTTAGAGGATTTTTTTATTATTGATCAACAACTATGTTCTCAATCAACCTAAAAGACTCATAAATATCAAAGCTTAATATTTTTGGAAGTTGGAGTGGGTTTTTTTTTAGATTTGGCTATCTTAGGAGTATATCTGTTTGTGCAGGTAACTATTACTGTACAGAATTATTAGGCAACTTAATAAAAACCAATTATATATTCCCATCTCACTTGTATATTTTCACCAGGTAAACCAATATAACTGCACAAAATTTAGAAATAAACATTTCTGACATGCAAAAACAAAACCCAAACAATTAGTGACCAATGTAGCCACCTTTCTTTATGATGACACTCAACAGCCTACCATCCATAGATTCTGTCAGTTGCTTGATCTGTTTACGATCAACATTGCGTGCAGCAGCCACCACAGCCTCCCAGACAGTGTTCCGAGAGGTGTACTGTTTTCCCTCCCTGTAGATCTCACATTTTATGAGGGACCACAGGTTCTCTATGGGGTTCAGATTAGATGAACAAGGGGGCCATGTCATTATTTTTTCATCTTTTAGACCTTTACTGGCCAGCCACGCTGTGGAGTAGGTGGATGGATGTGATGAAGAATTGTCCTGAATGAAAATCATGTTTTTCTTGAACGATACTGACTTCTTCCTGTACCAATGCTTGAAGAAGTTGTCTTACAGAAACTGGCAGTAGGTCTGGGAGTTGAGCTTCACTCCATCCTCAACCCGAAAAGCTCCCACAAGTTCATCTTTGATGATACCAGCCCATACCAGTACCCCACCTCCACCTTGCTGGCGTCTGAGTCGGGGTGGAGCTCTCTGCCCTTTCAGCCTCTGGTCTATCAAGAGTCACTCTCATTTCATCAGTCCATAAAACCTTTGAAAAATCAGTCTTAAGATATTTCTTGTCCCAGTCTTGACGTTTTATCTTGTGTTTCTTGTTCAAAAGTGGTCGTTTTTCAGTCTTCTTTACCTTGGCCATGTTCCTGACTATGGCACACCTTGTGCTTTTTGATACTCCAGTAATGTTGCAGCTCTGAAATATGGCCAAACTGTTGGCAAATGGTATCTTGGCAGCTTCACGCTTGATTTTCCTCAATTCATGGGCACTTATTTTGCGCCTTTTTTGCACAACACGCTTCTTGCGACCCTGTTGGCTATTTGCCATGAAACGCTTGATTGTTGGGTGATCACGCTTCAACAGGTTGGCAATTTCAAGACTGCTGCATCCCTCTGCAAGGCATCTCACAATTTTGGACTTTTCAGAGCCCGTCAAATCTCTCTTCTGACCCATTTTGCCAAAGGAAAGGAAGTTGCCTAATAATTAAGCACACCTTATATAGGGTGTTGATGTCATTACACTACACCCCTCTTCATTACAGAGATGCACATCACCTGATTTACTTAATTGGTAGTTGGCTCTCAAGCCTATACAGCTTGGAGTAGGACAACTTGTATAAAAAGTATGTGATCAAAATACTCATTTGCCTAATAATTCTGCACACAGTGTATATAATATACCCCCGACACACTACCTTTCTATACTGTATAATATACCCCTACACACTACCCCTCTATATAATATACCCCCACACTGCCCATATATATATATAAAATATCCCCCACACTGCCCCTCTATATAATATACCCCACACACAGCCTCTCTATATAATATACCTCACACACAGTTTCTCTGTATATTATACCCCCCACACAGCCTCTATATATAAATATACCCCCCCACACAGCCTCTCTATAAAATATACCCCCACACTCTCTCTCTATATAGTATACCGCCACGCTGACTCTCTATATAATATATCCCCCCACAGCCTTTCTATATAATATATCCCCACACAGCCTCTATATAATAAATATACCCCCACAGAGCCTCTCAACATTATATACCCGCCACACTGCCCCTCTATATAATATACCCTTCCACAACCTCGCTATATAATATATATCCCCCACACAGCCTCTCTATATAATATACCCCCCACACTGCCACTCTATATAATATACCCCTCTGTGTGTCACTTCTCATCTGTGCTTTTTTAATGTTTTTATTACTTTGAGGCATTAATAAAGATATGTATATTATTATTAAAAAGTTCTATTGGAGTTTTTTCTTAGTGATGGGAAGTATATTCTTTTGTATAGTTTTACATCTCTGTATATGTGTATAAAAAGAATGTATTATGAAATAAAAAAAACAGCACTAGAAGCCACCATGACGTTTTTTTTAAATCTCTTGATGGTAAACTATCTGCCATGATGCCCATATAACAGTGTATAGGGCAGATCACACGACCAACTGCCATTTACTTTCAAACATCGACTGAAGTGATTGAAGTCTACATATGGGTAGAAATTTTTGAAAATTGCATCCACTGGACATGGAGAACACAGCGAGAAGAAGAGAAAAGTGAAGCGGAAGAGAGAAGTGGACAGAGATACCATTGGATTCAAGAAGATCTCAAAGAAGAGGAGGGAGGACAAACACAATGGATTGGAGGATGATAAAGAGCCAACACCTGGATGCAGCAGAGACGTTGAACATCCAGCCCCTACCTCAGGCTTAACATGAGCCACTTCAACATCCACAAAATCTTGGATAGGGGCAGCTTTGGCAAAGTGAGTATTATATATTTTTTCTTCATAAAACTTTGCTTGCCGTTTTATCTCCACCCGTTTTCCTAGGTGGGTAGATATTCATTGAAATGGCCTTCTAGGGGGTGACTGAAAAAACATCCAGACACTCCCCTGCCCCCATGACCACTTTGTATTTCCCATATTGTCACATCTTATCACCATAGTTAGGTGTAGGGCTGCTATAAATAGTTATTAAGATTCATTGAAAAGCTGATCTCTGGGGTCACATCTGTGGGGAGAGTATATATATATATATATATATATATATATATATATATATATATATACACCGTGTTTTCCAAAAATAAGACACTGTCTTATATTTTTTTTGCCTCCCAAAAAAGCACTAGGGCTTATTTTTGGAGGAGGTCTTATTCTTGGAGAAACACGGTTGGGGGTAAGTTTACCCCCCAAAAAAGCAGATTCCCCTCTTCCCAGGAGACTCATACTCACCAGACCAGGATGTCTGCATGGTTCCCAGGTCCTCCTGTGATCTCCGGTCGGTGCTGCACGCCGTCCTACCCTGCTGCTAACTGACACGATGACACACACAGCAGATCACACACACAGCAGATCACACACACACACACACACAGCAGATCACAGATATACACAGCAGATCACACACAGCAGATCGCAGGCACACACAGCCAATCACAGATACACACACACAGATGATCACAGATACACAGATCCGATCGCAGGCACACACACACAGCAGATCACAGATATACACAGCAGATCACACACAGCAGATCACAGGCACACATAGCAGATTGCAGACACACACAGCTGATCACAGATACACACATCCGATCGCAGGCACACACACACAGCAGATCGCAGATATACACAGCAGATCACACACAGCAGATCGCAGGCACACACAGCCATCACAGATACACACATCCAATCGCAGGCACACACAGCCGATCACAGATACACACAGCCGATCACAGGCACACACAGCCGATCACAGATACACACATCCGATCACAGATACACACATCTGATCACAGATACACACATCCGATCACAGGCACACACAGCCGATCACAGATACACACATCCGATCACAGGCACACACAGCCGATCACAGATACACACATCCGAACGCAGACACACACAGCCGATCGGAGAAAAACACAGCCGATCGCAGACATACACACAGCCGATTGCAGACACACACAGCAGATCACACACACACACACACACACATCACATCACATCCAGCACTTACGGCAGCAGGGAATGAGAGCAAGTCACGTGTCCGGCCGCAGGTCCTGTTCGTCGCGCTGCACTGCACTGCTTCTCAGGATTCTCCCGGCGAGAAGAGATCGGTGTTGCTGGATGAGGTGAGTGTGTATGCGATCTGATGTGTGTGCGATCCGATGTTTGTGTGTGTGATCCGATGTTTGTGTGTGCGATCTGATTATGTGTGTGATCTGACTGTGTGTGAGATCCGATGTTTGTGTGTGAGATCTGGTGTGTGTGTGAGATCTGATTTTGTGTGTGTGTGTTGTGTGTGAGAGAGCTGATGAGTGCGGGTGTGTGATCACTGCAGGTCCTGCCGCTCAGTGTCGGGTGAGTGTGATTGCTGGGTGCCTGCTGTCTATAATGAAGTGTCCTGCAGTATCTGTAACTTTTTTACCTGCACGGACACTTCATTATTGATCCGCGACTAGGGCTTAGTTTCGGGGAGGGCTTATATTTAAGCCTTTCTCTGAAAATGCTGAAAATCCCTGCTAGGGCTTATTTTTGGGGGAGGTCTTTTTTTGGAAAAACATGGTGTGTATATATATATATATACACACATATATATAATGCTGTTATCAGAATACAATATATACTTTGACCTCTATGTAGATAAACCAGCTGATTTCCACCTTCCATGTACATTTCCTATTCATTTCCTCAGGTGGTCCTGACATCAGTCCCCGGCCAAAATATCCAGATGGCTGTAAAGAGGGCAACACAAAGACCATTACGTAAGAGCGGCGGATGCTCCTAGTGGCCAGAAACTGTCTATTCCTATCTCACCTGTATGCCGCACAACAGTTTCAAAAGCATGCGTATTTCATCATGGAGTATCTGTCCGGCGGCAGCCTGAAGGCTTTGATTGACATGTGCGGCTACTTGAACAGTGACACCATAAGGTAAGAAAGAGAACGGTTGGGTTGGGATGTAGCTGAGACAGGGATCGAAGGGTAAGTGGTCCAGGCAGGACAGAAGTGACAATGATGCTATTAATACTACACTCTGTTCTCTCCATCAGATTCTACACAGCAGAGATGGTATGTGGCCTCCAGTTCCTCCATAGACACAACATAGTCCACCAGTTAGAAAAATGCTCCTCCTTCTGTCTGTCCCCTCTATATTCTTGGCTTTCCATCCAGTCCTGCACTGATCCATTTCACATCTCTAGTATCAATGGGAAGATTTCTCATTCTGTTTTTCTCTTTAATTGCAGAGATCTAAAGCCACAGAACATCATGTTGGATGCAGATGGCCACATCTGAATTATCGACCTGGGACTCGTCCAGGATGGTGTCACCACCTTCAATACCATCTGTGGAGTGACAGACAGTTTTCATTACATGGCTCCTGAGGTGCTTCGCAAAACAGCATACGGCACAGCAGTTGACTGGTCGAGCCTGTGATTGTGGTGTCCATGATGGCAACAGGTTGCTCCCCATTTTACATTGGCTCCGTCAGCAAAATGGTGTACAAAGATGTCACCAAAGAAGAGCCTGAAATTCCATCTTGGCTTGAAGCTGAAATCAATATAATCTGAGAAATCATGTTTATAGAAATACGTATATTTAAGAAAACTCCCATACATATAGTATCAATAGAAGAAAATGGAGTCATATTCCATGAATAATAAAATAATTTTTTATTAACGACACTGATTAAAATACATAGGTCACACAAGTGGTAAGGTATCCTGTCCCAATGATAAGTGCTGTCCTAGGGGCCCTGACGCGCATTTCGTGTTGGTTTTCCTTGGGGGGCCACAAAGACACTGTGCACCGGAGGCTATATATATCCATAACCGTATGGAATGATTCACGTAGTTTGCACATGCGCACCGCGGCCGGAAGTAGTGCTGAATCACTTCCGGCTTCACGATGATGCTGCGGGTCAGGGAAAGTTCCCCGGTGATGTCACTATATCCTGCCCACATCATCCATAGGAGCCTTCAGAGATGAGCCATGGCAAACCAGGTCGTGGCGCGCATGCGCAGGGATCAACTCCATGTTATGAAAACTATAAATCATATAGTCCAAGAGGGTCAACTATATTAAACCAAAGAAAAACCTCTAAAACATAACATTTATTATATCCAGTTAAAATAGTCATTAATAAATATGAACACTAGGGCCATACCCAATTGTGAAGTCACAGACCAATGTCGTGCAGTGCATAAAAATAGGTGAGGTTCTGGATAGGGCAGTGGGTGGTAGAGCTGTGATAGTGTCGCTTCTGTTTAGGCACTGTCAGGTAAATTATTTAAATATTACGATGTTCAGAATAAAGGGCCTGATGCTCCCTAAAGCTGATCCCTTCCTGACAACAGACTATTATTCAGCCAGTGTAACAGTGACACGCTGAGATCATGCTTATTTCCATCGCACGACATTGGTCTGTGACTTCACAATTCGGTATGGCCCTAGTGTTCATATTTATTAATGACTATTTTAACTGGATATAATAAATGTTATGTTTTAGAGGTTTTTCTTTGGTTTGATCAACTCCATGTTGCAGGCACAGTTATAGCAACAAAAGGTACAAACAGTTTACACCCAGTGAATAAGAGAAACCTAATTGAATTAAGTACTGTAACCATTGTGACAGAATGCATTACAACAATCACAAGAATACATAGGATCCAAGAAAGATATGTACCGTATACAAAATTCTATCGATTTGTATAACAGCCACACAATAATAACAATATGGCATATTAATCCAATATAGAGTCAATGGAATATGAGCGGATCCAAGTATATACATTTATTGTTGAAAAAGAAATTCTCTTCGGTCCTAAGCATAGAAAAGATAAAAACAAAAAACAATTAATAAAAATGGCACACAGATAAAAATATCAAAACCAAGGACAACCAAATCATTAGAAGGAAGTAAAACTAAGTTGCTCATTCAAACCCATGGGCTTGAGGGTGCCCAGAACATGAATCCACTGGCACTCCCTTTGGGCTAGTAGGCATTTCATAACACCGCCCCTAGATCCCATCCTAACTTTCTCAATGCCCCGGACCCGAAAACAACTAGAATCACAATTGTGCACTGTTCGGAAATGTCTTGGGATAGTTTTCATAAGACTGAGGTCTTCAGCTGTGCATACCCCCAGGATATCCCTCACATATTCACGAGTGCGAACCCGTAGTTCCCTGGAGGTAAGACCTACATATTTAAAGTTGCACGTACATGTCACATAAGATATTACATATGTACAGCGATAAGATATATAGTCTAAAATCTTATACTCTCTCAGGCCATCACAAGATTTAAACACAGAGGTCCTAACCGTATTTTGGCAGGCAAAACAATCACTACAGGGATCAAAACTAACTTTCCTTTCACCAACCGCATGAGGATTAGACACTTTTACCACATAGTGGCTCTTGCCCAAATGGTCCTTCAAATTTTTACCCCTCCTAGCCGTTATCAAGGGAGATCAGGTAAAAAGCCTGCCAAGGTTGGTTCTGTTTTAAGGATGGACCAGTGTTTTTGCAAAACAAAGCACATACTCTCCCATTGGTGGTTGTATGTGGAGATAAACTGTATCACACTTGGAGATGATTTCCTAGGAGATGGCACAAGAAGTTCCCTCCTATTCTTTGCCTTAGCCCTAAGATAACCCTCTCTTAATGCACCTCCCACTGTTACCTCTGTTAATAAATCTCTCCTTTAAATCCTCTGCCTGTTCTTCAAAAAGTTCACCTGAGGAACAAATCCTTCTGGCCCTGAGAAATTGTCCCACAGGATTTGCCCCTACCATGGAGGATAGATGGGCAGAGGAGGCATGTAGGAGGGCATTAACAGAGGTCTCTTTCCTAAACATGTTGGTCTGAATGGAGCCATCCTTTAGAACTTGAAGTTTGATATCTAAGAAATCAATCTCCTGTCGGTCAAATTTATAGGTAAGTCATTTAATGTTGGATCCATTCCGGTTCAACCCTGCCATAAAAACTTCCAAATGTTGAGACCCTTGCCAAATGAAAATCACGTCTTCAATATATCGATACCATCCCTGTACTTGGGGAGTGGCACATGCCCCATTCTCAAATATGCCGTCTCCCAGAGGTCCAGAAAGAGGTTGGCATAAGATGGGGCACATTTCGCTCCCATAGCAGTACCCTGTTTCTGCAAAAAAACCTGTCTTTAAAAATAAAAAAATTGTGTGTCAGAATGAACCGCAATAAATACAACACCAGACCCACCAACTTTCCATCAAGATTGCTCATCTTGAGAAATTATTGAGATGCCTCTAAGCCATCATCATGTCTAATACTAGTGTAAAGGCTCTCGACATCTGCTGTCACCAAAAGCATATCCTAATCCAAGACCAAACCGTCAAAACGTTTAAGGATGTCCATAGATTCACCTAAAAAAATTGTTTAAAAGAACTGAGAGTCCTCAGTGGTTGATACCTTTTAATGGCTAACTGAAAAGATGGTAATAATTGCAAGCTTTCGAGACTACTCAGGTCTCTTCATCAGGCATGGTATAACACAAAATCTGAAGAGTCACATATTTATACACAACAGGACTTAGAATAGTGCAGTAAAAAAAAAACCAAAAAAAAAAAAAACCAAACAGTTATATAAAACAGAACTATCTCTATGGCAGGGTGGCAAACTGTTGTGGCCATAAATTTTGCTGCAGTTCAGTGTGAAAGTTTTATTGTCCTTTGATAAGGGTCTGGTCCGGGCTGTGACACGCTTGGATGGTCAGAAGAGCACATCTCTTAATTGATGTAAAAAGACATGAATCCATGAGACACATTCATTCCTGCACTGAATGTGTCAAAGGTCATCATAAGTTTGTACTCCCATAGTCTCCTATCTCTCTGGGACTTGAAGTTTCCTTTCAATACCAGCAATTTCATGTCCATGATGCTGTGGTCTGAGTTACAAAAATGTTTGGCCACAGGTAGATCCATCCTTTTTTCTCTAATTGTGTGGCGGTGAGAATTCATCCTTGTCCTGAGCTGTTGTCCGGTCTCCCCTACATACAGACCCCCAGTTGGACACTTGGTACATATAATTAAGTACACCACATTGGTTGTGATGCAGCTGAAGGTACCTGGGATCTTGTAGTCCTGATGTGATCTGGGAATCTTTATCTTGTCCGTTGTCAATATTAATGTTGACAACAGGAACATTTCCCTGCAACCAGAAAAAATGTAAGACCTGTCCATTTATATTGACAACGGACAAGATAAAGATTCCCAGATCACATCAGGACTACAAGATCCCAGGTACCTTCAGCTGCATCACAACCAATGTGGTGTACTTAATTATATGTACCAAGTGTCCAACTGGGGGTCTGTATGTAGGGGAGACCGGACAACAGCTCAGGACAAGGATGAATTCTCACCGCCACACAATTAGAGAAAAAAGGATGGATCTACCTGTGGCCAAACATTTTTGTAACTCAGACCACAGCATCATGGACATGAAATTGCTGGTATTGAAAGGAAACTTCAAGTCCCAGAGAGATAGGAGACTATGGGAGTACAAACTTATGATGACCTTTGACACATTCAGTGCAGGAATGAATGTGTCTCATGGATTCATGTCTTTTTACATCAATTAAGAGATGTGCTCTTCTGACCATCCAAGCGTGTCACAGCCCGGACCAGACCCTTATCAAAGGACAATAAAACTTTCACACTGAACTGCAGCAAAATTTATGGCCACAACAGTTTGCCACCCTGCCATAGAGATAGTTCTGTTTTATATAACTGTTTTTTTTGTTTTTTTTTTGTTTTTTTTTTACTGCACTATTCTAAGTCCTGTTGTGTATAAATATGTGACTCTTCAGATTTTGTGTTATAACATGCCTGATGAAGAGACCTGAGTAGTCTCGAAAGCTTGCAATTATTACCATCTTTTCAGTTAGCCATTAAAAGGTATCAACCACTGAGGACTCTCAGTTCTTTTAAACAATTTTTTTATCTCTACTGGCTAACACGGTACAAAGATATATTTTACTTGTATCATAGATTCACCTGAGTGCCTTGCTAACACTATATATTTGTACCACACTGTCGGCTGAGACACTGTCGGCGTGTGAATCCCTAAGTGTGGATCTTTAAGCATGCAGAAAATGATTTAGGCCAGAATTGGGCCGGAAGGGATCGGAAGGTAACTGGATACATAGTCACAGTAAACAATGTTTGTGTGTGTTTTTACTTTCACCTCTATAATACTTCACTTTCTATTTCCCCCTCTAATCCCTACTCCCAGTAGTGACCTATTCATCTCTCCCTCCATCCTCCCCACCCATCTCACCCTCTCCTCAGATCTGTTCCTCCACTTTACACCCTGTGTCTCCATACAAACACGGCCACCTTATGGCCTCTCCTCCTCCCACCTCCTAACACTCTCTCTGCTTCTCCTCACTGCTGGGGATATCTCTCCAAATCCTGGCCCTCCGCATTACATCCCCATTGTCACATCTAACTGCCATCCACACTCTAATGCTAATTTCCGCAACCCTTCTAACCTTATACCCATTCACCCAGCCCCGCTTCCCCAGTCCCACCAACAGGAGCTCTATGGAACGCTCGCTCTGTGTGCAATAAACTTTCCTACATCCAAGATCTTTTCATCACTAATAAACTTTCCTTCCTCGCCATCACAGAAACCTGGCTTACCTCCTCTGACACAGCCTCTCCTGCTGCACTTTCTTATGCCGGTCTCCAACTCTCTCACACCCCCCGCCCCAGTAACAAGCATGGTGGAGGAGTTGGTTTTCTCCTGTCCGACCAATGCTTCTTTACACCAATTCCACTACCACCCTCGGTTACTCTCCCCTCTTTTGAGGTGCACTCCGTATGACTCTACACCCCTTCCAACCTCCAACTTGCTGTCATTTATCGCCCCCCAGGGCCAGTCACTGCCTTTTTTGACCATTTCACCACCTGGCTACTACATTTCCTTTCCACCGACATCCCCACCATCATCATGGGTGACTTTAACATCCCCATGAACACTTCTTACTCATCTGTCGCTAAACTTCAAACACTCACTTCCTCCTTCGGCCTCACTCAATGGTCCTCTGCAGCTACTCACAAAGATGGCCACACGCTTGACCTCATCTTCATTCGCCTCTGTTCCCTATCTAACCTCTCTAACGTGCCTCTCCCCCTGTCTGACCACAACCTACTCACATTCTCTTCCCTCTCTTCTCCAAGTACACAACCCCCCCTCCACAAACTTTCACACCCCCACAAAAATCTCAATCACCTTGACTTACACGCACTTTCTCAGTCTCTTTTCCGTCTTGCAGACATTGCTTCTTCAAACAATGCAGATGCTGCTGCCAATTTATACAACACCACCATCTCTGCAGCTCTCGAATAAACTGCCCCCCTCACACACACCAAAACCCGCACAATCAACAGGCAACCTTGGCACACGAGTCAGACTAAAGAATTGAGACGGGCTTCCAGAATTGCTGAGCGCAGATGGAGGAGGTCTCATTCCACTGAGCACTTTGTTACATACAAACAAGCTCTCACCACTTTCAAGTCTGCACTCACTGCTACAAAACAAACCTACTTCTCATCCTTCATATCCTCTCTCTCTCTCACAACCCTAAACAGCTATTCAACACTTCCAACTCTCTCCTCCGTCCCCCGGCACCACCTCCCTCTCCTCTCATCTCAGCTGAAGACTTTGCCTCTTTCTTCAAGCAGAAGATTGACAACATCAGAGCAAGCTTTGGCCCACAATCACCACAGCCACTCATCATAGCTACTCAGCCTTCTTTCCCCAAATCCATCTTCTCCACCATGACAGAAGATCATCTTTCCACTCTACTCTCAAGATCACATCTCACCACCTGCCTGCTTGATCCACTCCCATCCCACCTCATCCCCAATCTCACCACAATCCTCCTCCCGACGCTAACCCATCTCTTCAACCTATCACTAACAACTGGTGTATTCCCTTCATGCTTTAAACATGCCTCAATCACACCCATCCTCAAAAAGCCCTCCCTTGACCCTTCCTCTGTGTCAAACTATCGCCCCATATCACTTCTCCCCTATGCCTCAAAACTACTGGAACAGCATGTCCATCTTGAACTGTCCTCGTACCACTCTTCCTGCTCTCTCTTTGACTGGTTACAATCTGGCTTTCGACCCCATCATTCCACTGAAACTGCCCTGACCAAAGTCGCTAATGACCTACTAACCGCAAAAGCCAAGCGACATTACTCTGTCCTCCTCCTCCTGGACCTGTCCTCTGCCTTTGACACAGTAGACCACTCCCTTCTATTACAAATTCTCTCATCTCTGGGCATCACAGACTTGGCCCTATCTTGGATCTCCTCATACTTATCCAACCGAACTTTCAACGTCTCCCACTCTCACACCACTTCCTCATTTTGCCCCTATCTGTCGGGGTCCCCCAAGGTTCAGTTCTTGGACCCCTGCTGTTCTCCATTTACACCTTCGGCCTGGAACAGCTCATAGAGTCCCACGGCTTTCAGTATCATCTCTACGCTGATGATACGCAGATCTACCTCTCTGGACCTGACATAACCTCCCTACTAACCAGAATCCCACAATGTCTGTCTGCTATTTCATCCTTTTTCTCTGCTCGATGCCTAAAACTGAACATGGACAAAACAGAATTCATTGTCTTTCCTCCTCCTGACTCAACCCCCCCGCCTGACATATGCATCAATGTCAATGGCTACCCACTTTCCCCAGTGCCACGCGCTCGCTGCCTGGGAGTAATCCTAGACTCTGATCTCTCTTTCAAGCCACACATCCAAGCCCTTTTCACCTCCTGCCGCCTCCAACTTAAAAATATTTCCCGGATCCGTACATTCCTTTCCCAAGAAGCTGCAAAAACCCTAGTACATGCCCTTATTATCTTCCGCCTGAATTATTGCAACCTCCTGCTCTGTGGCCTCCCTCCTAACAGTCTCGCACCCCTACAATCTATTCTAAACTATGCTGCCCGCCTAATCCACCTGTCCCCCTGCTACTCCCCGACCTCTCCTCTCTGCCAATCCCTTCACTGGCTTCCCATTGCCCAACGACTCCAGTTCAAAACACTAACCATGACATACAAAGCCATCCACAACCTGTCTCCTCCCTACATCTGTGACCTAATCTCCCGGTACTTACTTGCACGTAACCTCAGATCCTCACAAGATCTCCTCCTCTGCTCCCCTCTCATCTCCTCTTCCCACCATCGCATATAAGATTTCTCCCGTGCCTCCCCCATACTCTGGAATGCTCTGCCACAACACATCAGACTCTCACCTACCTTGGCAAGCTTCAAAAGGAACCTGAAGACTCACCTCTTCCGACAAGCCTACAACCTGCCGTAATCCTCAGTCTGATACAGCGACGCACAATCGGCTCTACCCTAACCTACTGTATCCTCACCTATCCCTTGTAGACTGTGAGCCCTCGCGGGCAGGGACCTCTGTCCTCCTGTACCTGTCTGTGCCTTGTATTGTTTATGATTATTGTACTTGTCCCTATTATGTACACCCCTTTCACATGTAAAGCGCCATGGAATTGATGGCGCTATAATAAGAAATAATAATAATAATAATAATAATAGTGTCCCTGACGTAGGAGGGCAGTGTCTCAACAAGAGGATGTAAATAATACTCGATGAATTTGCATACTGGATCGCATAGCCCTCCCATACCAGAGACAATTGGACATCCTGGTGGATTTTGGGGATCTTTGTGAACCTTGGGTAATAAATAAAAGGTTGGAATGACAGGATTCTTAACTGTAAGACCGTCAAACACCTACAAGAGCCGGTTCCAAGATTTTATTCAAAGCACAAGAAAAATTGTTTAATGGACTACAAGTCAGAAGGGTGTACACCTCTTTATTATAAAGTTGCCTAAAGGCCTCATGTTTGTACTTATCCACAGGCCATACCACCACATCCCCCTCTTTTCTGCAGGTTTAAAAACTACGTCATCCCAGGATTTTAACTCACCCAGGGCTGTTCTCTGATCTGAAGTCAAGTTGTCCCTCTTCCTTCTGTTACTGATTTGTTTAAAATCATTTGCCACCAGCTGGGTGAAAATTTCAACCTGGGGACAAATAGACAGGGAGGGGAAAGTGGTGGATCGGGGGAGAATGGATGTGGGAAATTTATTCAGTGTTTCAGGACAAGATTCACTTGCCAATTCCTCAAGCACCTGGTCCATCTCCCGCTCAGCACGACTGTTGAGGCCCATCTCAGAAATCTCCTATTTAGAATGTAATTTTTGCAGAACAATTTTTCTCGAGAAAAGATGAAGGTCCTTCAAGGCTGTAAAGTAATTGTATGCTGACCTTATGCTGGCTTGATGCTGACCTGAAACACCTTATCCAGCAACTGCTGCACAAAGATCCTCAGGAGCGATTGGGTGTGTGCGGGAACATCAGAGGGCATCCATTCTTTACCACCATCGGCTGGGAGGATCTGGAGAAAAAGAGAGCACAGCCTCCACTTCATCATTCAGGCCAGTTCTGGAGAACCATCTTATGCAGTGGCCGGGAGTGAAGACAGCCCTAGACCCTGTGGCTGGATTTAATTGCTTATCACCAAGTTTGGCCCGGTAAGAACCTCCTTGTCTGGGGATAACACCCATCAGATGTTCTCATCTTGTGGTCATTTCCATTGTCCTTGTCTTGCCTCTGACTAAACTATGACTCTGTTATTCTTAGGTCGATGAAAAGATCTGGGCTGTGAGAGAATCCATGATCATCTGGTGATTGACGGCTGTGCCCGCAGGACACCAATCATTATATCCATACATCATATATGATGTTACATAGGGAAATGCTTCATTAAAAGATCATTCTTTTAAGATAACAGAAGATCTAAGAGATGCAAGTTTCTGAATAATCTTCTTATGTCTTGCAGGATGAGCCCGTGCCAACTAGAGATGAGTGAACCGGCCGTGGTTCGGATCGAGTTCGGTTCGTCGAACGGGGGTCCCGTTCGAGTTCGGTTCGGCGAACGTTCGACGAACCGAACTCGAACCGCATAGGAAACAATGGCAGGCAATCACAAACACATAAAAACACCTAGAAAACACCCTCAAAGGTGTCCAAAAGGTGACAAACAACTCACAACACAAACACATGGGAAAGTGACAAGGACATATACTCATGCGAAAACAAAAGAGCTGGACAAGGAAAAAGAGGAGGAGACACAGATATAGGCATGGCATGCCCTTCTAAAATCATGTAAAACACCGCAAGGTGACTCCAAACAGAGTCTCCCTTTTTTCCAAAAATTGGGCCACACACACACCCACCCCTTCAGTGGCAGCACTTGTGCCCCAGTTGTACACTTCACAGCTAGATTTGCATCAAGCACATTCAAAAATACGCCATACTTAACCGTCCCCAGGAGGACACCGGGGTAGGTAGCAAAGTCTTTCCTGATCCCAGATCTGTTCATCTTGGATCATTTTTAAAAACAATGTAAGCAAGGGTTACTCCAAGCGGAGTCTTCCTTTTTTCCAAAAATTGGGCCACACAGACACCCACCCCTTCAGTGGCAGCACTTGTGCCCTAGTTGTACACTTCACAGGTAGATTTGCATCAAGCACAATCAAAAATACGCCATACTTAACCGTTCCCAGGATGACCCCGGGGTAGGTAGCAAAGTCTTTGCTGAACCATGACTTGTTCATCTTGGCTCCTTTTAAAAAACACAGCAAGCAAGGGTTACTCCAAGCGGAGTTTCCCTTTTTTCCAAAAATTGGGCCACACAGACACTCACCCCTTCAGTGGCAGCACTTGTGCCCCAGTTGTACACTTCACAGGTAGATTTGCATCAAGCACATTCAAAAATACGCCATACTTAACCGTCCCCAGGAGGACACCGGGGTAGGTAGCAAAGTCTTTCCTGATCCCAGATCTGTTCATCTTGGATCATTTTTAAAAACACAGCAAGCAAGGGTTACTCCAAGCGGAGTTTCCCTTTTTTCCAAAAATTGGGCCACACAGACACTCACCCCTTCAGTGGCAGCACTTGTGCCCCAGTTGTACACTTCACAGGTAGATTTGCATCAAGCACATTCAAAAATACGCCATACTTAACCGTCCCCAGGAGGACACCGGGGTAGGTAGCAAAGTCTTTCCTGATCCCAGATCTGTTCATCTTGGATCATTTTTAAAAACAATGTAAGCAAGGGTTACTCCAAGCGGAGTCTCCCTTTTTTCCAAAAATTGGGCCACACAGATACCCCATCAGTGGCAGCACTTGTGCCCTAGTTGCAAACAGGATGTTTTGATTTGCATCAAGCACATTCCAAATCCACAAGCATTTACTCTCCCCAGGATGACACAGGGGTAGTAAATTACTTGTGGATCCATGACTTGTT
Organism: Anomaloglossus baeobatrachus; assembly: GCF_048569485.1. Classification (NCBI taxonomy): domain Eukaryota; kingdom Metazoa; phylum Chordata; class Amphibia; order Anura; family Aromobatidae; genus Anomaloglossus; species Anomaloglossus baeobatrachus. The sequence goes on from NC_134358.1 coordinate 489,070,851, forward strand.
TATTTTGATGAACGTTAGTCTGTCCACATTGTCACTGGACAGACGCGTGCGCTTATCTGTCAGCACACACCCAGCAGCACTGAAGACACATTCAGAGACAACGCTGGCAGCTGGACACGACAAAATCTCCAAGGCGTAAGTTGAGAGCTCTGGCCATTTTTCAAGATTTGAAGCCCAAAATGAGCAAGGCTCCATTTGCAAAGTCATGGCATCGATGTTCATTTGGAGATACTCCTGTATAATCCTCTCCAGCCGTTGATTATGTGTCAGACTTGTTGTCTCTGGAGGCCTTGCAAAGAACGGTCTAAAAAAATTATGAAAAGATTCAATAAAATTGCTGTTACCAGCACCAGATACGGTGCTACTGGTACAGGTAGACTGTTGAAGATGACGAGATCGTCCCATGTTTGTCAAGTTACAACTGGGAGATTCACTCCCTGCACCTGCACGGTTGTTTGGTGGAAAAGCCGAGCTAAGATCGAGTAATAGCTTCTGCTGATACTCCTGCATACGTGCGTCCCTTTCTATGGCTGGAATTATGTCACAAAATTTGGACTTGTACCGGGGATCTAATAGTGTGGCAAGCCAGTAGTCATCATCACTTCTAATTTTGACAATACGAGGGTCATGTTGGAGGTAGTGCAGCAAGAAGGCGCTCATGTGTCTTGCGCAGCCATGCGGACCAAGTCCACGCTGTGTTTGTGGCATAGAGGTGCTACCCGTTCTTTCTTCCTCTGACATCTCCCCCCAACCTCTTTCAACTGAAATTTGACCAAGGTCTCCCTCATCCGCTGAGTCTTCCATGTCCATGGACAGTTCGTCCTCCATTTCTTCATGTTCTCCTGCACCTTCCTCAACATTTCGCCTGCTACCATGTGCCCTTGTTGATCCCTGTCCCCCATGGTCCCATGCTTGCCGCGTTGGTGATGATTAACGTCTGGACCTTGGTGATGTTGTTGTGTCTTGCGCATATGAATCCTCCTGTAGTTCCTCCCCTTCCTTTTGTCCCACCCCCTGACTCCGAATAGTGTTTAGCGTGTGCTCCAGCATGTCAATGAATGGAATTGTCATGCTGATAATGGCATTGTCAGCGCTAAACATACTTGTCGCCATGTCGAAACTGTGCAGAAGGGTGCATAGGTCCTTGATCTGAGACCACTCCATCAGGGTGATCTGCCCCACCTCTACATCTCGTTGGCCCAGGCTATACGTCATGACGTATTGCACCAGGGCTCGGCGGTGCTGCCACAGTCGCTGTAACATGTGGAGAGTTAAATTCCAGCGAGTCGCCACATCGCATTTCAGGTGATGAACCGGCAGGCCGAAAGACTTCTGGAGCGATGCAAGTCGCTCAGCTGCGGCGGTTGAACGGCGGAAGTGAGCAGACAGTTTTCGTGCCCTGTCAAATTACCTATATAAGGCCTCTCATTATTCTGAAACAGATTCCAGGTATACTGAATAATAACCTATAAAGGACTCAGGAATCATACAATATAATTTTGAAACAGTAAATTTTTATTTATATAAAGTGCTCGTGCAAAAAATACATAAAAATTTCATCATACATAGGATGACAGTTTTGGAATATGGGGAGGGATGTCAAGCCGCACTTGTGAGGAGTGGCGCAATATTTATAGTAACTGCATCTACCCGTATAAAAACGGCTAGTATTAGTTATAAATGAACAAACATGTATATCATATGTCCACAGGGATGGACCAAGTAAGGCAAAATTTAAATAGATATGGTACTAAGTAACATAGCTCTAATAGTGTATAGAGGTATAAGCATTTCTTTTACCACTATATGGACTGGCTAAAGGGCACCATGGTTCATGAAATATGAACCATTGAAAACGTACTACACACACCTATAGCACTGCCTCCACCTATCTATTAACCCTTCAAGTCAAATACCTGTGGCCATCAGTAAAAGGTACGTGTCCTCTGCAGCACCGCAAGTTGCACCCACTCCAACCTCGACGCGCGTTTCACCGCACTGCCGGTTTCATCAGGAGGTAAGTGCAATCTGTAAAATGTGCCCCTTATAAAGGGTTCATGATTGGGTCCAGGTGCACATTCCCCGTCTGGTATGTGGGTGCACATGGCCGCGTGATGTGCATCCTGAGCGCGAGTCGCCTGTCGAGCGCGTCACGCGCCACATGACCGCAACATTTGCGGTCAGCGGTCACGTGACACGGAGCAGGCACGGAAACCGGATGTGTCTTCCGGTCTCCATGCCAACTCTCTCTGTCGGCGAGTCGCGCACAGGAAATGCACAGAGCACGCAGCCACTGCGTCCCCCAGCATCGGGCAGCAGCTGGATCAAACTATGTAAGGTAATTGAAAAGATAAATCTTTAGAGTAATGCATTAGCATATGTTTTAAGAACATTCACAAACTCATAGCAAATAGATACATGGATAGTCGGCATTCATTGACAGCATGCAGTTCTATACTAACAAAAACAGAAGCTATTCCGTATTTCTTTATATACATTTACATGCAAACATGCACATTACAGTTAGTATCGGATTATTTCGTCCATCTGCAATCCTGTCATTCTCCAAGTTTCAATATTCCATATGGGTTACGTTATGACATTGGACTTCATCTCATGCATCTTGTGATATGGCCGGTAGAAATGTACGAGCGTGAAACCCTACGTCAGTTAAGATCATCAACATGTTACAAAAAATTGGATAGCAATCCTACTATACCATACAAAAAGATATTGGATGATATTATTGAAACAGGCTTCAGGAAAGGGACTATCTCAGCTAAGATGAGGGATGGGCTCACGACGGAATCTCCAAGAACTCCAACCTTCTATATAACACCAAAAATTCATAAAGACAGAGACAATCCCCCAGGACGCCCAATAATATCTGGGATTGGGGGATTAAATGAGAAAATGTGCAGATTTGTTGACTTTTATCTCCAGGGATGTGTCGGAACCCTGCCTTCACATATTAGAGACACTACGGATATACTTAAGCGCCTCGACAATATTCAATTGGAACCAGATATGATTCTGGTTACATGTGATGTCGAGGCGCTATATACATCTATTGCTCACAACCATGGGACCACTGCATGTAAAACCTTTCTGCGGATGACTAATATGGACAAAGAACTAATTCAATTTGTTATGGAGCTATTAGATTTTGCTCTAACACATAACTACTTTGTTTTTAAGGATCGCTATTACCTACAGCTCCAGGGAGTGGCAATGGGGGCGACTTGTGCACCCTCATATGCTAATCTTTTCCTGGGGCTGTGGGAGCGAGATGTTGTCCAGTCCGTAGAGGGGTTTGATGCAGTGGTCTCATGGTATAGGTACATTGACGATGTTCTATTTGTATGGCAGGGCTCTGAGGCATCCCTGGAGATATTCCTGCAAAATTTGAACAAAAATGATCTAAATATTAAATTAACATCTAAACATGATTATTGGAAGGTGGAGTTCTTGGATGTTCTGATCATGAGAAATGAAGATGGCCACTTGAGTACGGATGTGTTTAAGAAATCCACGGCTACAAATACACTTTTGCATGCCTCTTCTTCCCATCATCCTCAGACTATTATGCGGTGCTGCAGAGGACACGTACCTTTTACTGATGGCCACAGGTATTTGACTTGAAGGGTTAATAGATAGGTGGAGGCAGTGCTATAGGTGCGTGTAGTACGTTTTCAATGGTTCATATTTCATGAACCATGGTGCCCTTTAGCCAGTCCATATAGTGGTAAAAGAAATGCTTATACCTCTATACACTATTAGAGCTATGTTACTTAGTACCATATCTATTTAAATTTTGCCTTACTTGGTCCATCCCTGTGGACATATGATATACATGTATGTCCATTTATAACTAATACTAGCCGTTTTTATATGGGTAGATGCAGTTACTGTAAATATTGCGCCACTCCTCACAAGTGCGGCTTGACATCCCTCCCCATATTCCAAAACTGTCATCCTATGTATTATGAAATTTTTATGTAGTTTTCGTGCCCTGGTCAGAAGGCCATCTAGGCCGGGATAGTGTGTTAAAAATTGCTGGACAACAAGGTTCAACACGTGAGCCATACAAGGCACGTGTGTCACCTTGCTCAGGCGAAGGGCCGCACCCAGGTTTGCAGCATTGTCGCACACGGCCTTACCAGGCTGCAGGTTGAGTGGAGACAACCATTTATTAAGCTCAGTCTCCAGAGCTGCCCACAACTCAGCCGCTGTGTGACTCCTATTTCCAAGACATGTCAAGCTAAAGATCGCCTGGTGCCGTTGCGCTCTGCTGCCAGCATAGTAATGAGGGGTGCATGATTCCTTCTGCGCAGTGAGAACGCTGGTGGCCTGACCAGGCAGGCTTGGGGCGGAGGTGGAGGACCCAGATGAGGTGGAGGAGGCAGAAGCAGTGGCGGAACTTGGACAGACGAAGGATTGACACACAAGTCGTGGGGACGGCAAGACTTGTGCAGCAGACCCTTCACCATCTATCACCATAGTTACCCAGTGCCCAGTCAGCAACATGTAACGTCTTTGTCCATGCTTACTGGTCCAAGTATCGGTGGTGAAATGCACCCGTTCACACACAGAGTTTCTCAAGGAAGCGGTGATGTTGTGTGCGACATGCTGGTGTAGCGCGGGCACACCTTTCTTAGAGAAGTAGTGGCGACTGGGCATCTGGTACTGGGGCACAGCGACAGACATAAGGTCTCTAAAATCCTGTGTGCCCACCAGGCGGAAAGGCAGCATTTCGGTAGCCAAGAGCTTACAGAGGGATAAAGTCAACCTCTTAGCTTTGACATGGGTCGCAGGAAATGGCCTTTTATTTGTCCACATCTGAGGGACAGAGATCAGGCTGCTGTGTGTAGACGGTGTTGAGTAGGGTGTCCCTGGAAAAATGCAGGTTTGTGAGGAAAGTGCAGGCGTAGACATGATATTGCCTTCATCCAACGTTGGTGCTATCGATGTCTGAGAGAGCTGTACACACGCACTTGTTTCCCCTTCCAAACCAACTGACGACCTACCAAGCAAACTCCCTGTTGCGGTTACAGTGGTGGAAGTTGTGCGTGGAAAACCAGGTGTGACAGCTGTCCCCACAGTCCTAGAAGATGAAGAGCGCGCGGATGCACTGGAAGGGGCAGGTGGTGGATGGTTCGCTCCGCTAGGCCGCATTGCAGCACGGTGAGCTTCCCACTGGGACCTATGATGTTTATTCATGTGACGATTCATGGAAGAAGTTGTCAAACTGCTGAGGTTTTGCCCTCTACTAACAGAATCACGACAAATTTTACAGATCACATAATTTGGGCGATCTTTTGCTATGTCAAAAAAGGACCAGGCTAGGCAAAGCTTAGACGGCATGCGACCTGCTGATCCACCCCGACTAGTGCTCAGAGGCACAGTGGTGGCTGAGGATGCAGTTGTAGACGTGCTACCAGTACTCCGACTCTGTCCAGGAAGGCACAAGGTAACTTCGTCGTCAGTTGCATCCTCCTCCACCGTCTCTGTTGACCTCCTTGAGTGCCAGACTGTGGGTTGACAGTAGGTGGGATCTAGAACTTCCTCATCAATTGTTGTGTTTGCACTCCCCTCACCCTCAGACTGAGCCTCTTCTTGCCCTGACCGAATATTTAAGTTGTCATCCCAATCTGGTATCTGTGTCTCATCGTCATCAGTATGTTCCTCATTGTCTATAACAACAGGTGTTACAGTTTGTAAAAAAGGGTCAACATTATGCTCAGAAACTTGGTCCTCATGGCCTGAATCAGAGTCACAAAGGTTCTGGGCATCACTGCAGACCATTTCCTGGTCTGTACTCACTGTAGCTTGGGAGCAGACCTCTGATTCCCAGGCTATAGTGTGACTGAACAGCTCTGCAGACTCAGCCATCTCAGTTCCACCATACTGTGCAGGGCGGATGGAGACTTCAGAGCTGGGAGAAAGCAAGTTTGATTGGGATGACAACTCAGAGGACTGGTGTTTTTTGGATGCGGTAGTTGAGGTGGCGGAGAGGGCACTTGTTGGACCACTTGAGATCCATTCAAGCATTTTCCTTTTTTGGCCATCATCTAACTTTGTTCCAGTTGTTCGTGTCCGTAAAAAAGGGAGCACATCGGATTGTCCACGGTAAGTAGTAGACATCTTACTTTTGCTGGAAGATGGTCTATCTTCAGCAGATGTTAATGGAGCTTTGCCACCTTCCCCACGGACAAACCCTTTTTTTCCTTTTCCAACACGCCTCTTCCCCTTTCCACCAGCATCTGTCATTTTGCCACTCATTTTGATTGCGACAAGATTGTGCACTTAAAATGTGGTAGTAAAAATTGAGAGGTGGTGTAGATTGCAGCTGTGGTCTATCTTTATTAACAGCAGAATAAACAACAATAACTATCCCTGACAATGCAACTACGGCCCTTAAACTGGCAGGATAGTTTGCTAGTATAATGGCTTAGTAATAATGGGTTTGAGTGTGCAATGCAGGCAGACGTGCTGCAAATATCTTTGCACTAGTGGGACAATAATGAAGTCCAACAGCCACTTTTAGGATGCCACTAAGTTTCCTGAGTGTTTGCTAGTATAATGGCTTAGTAACAATGAGTTTGAGTGTGCAATGCAGAGGTGATTCACATAGATTTGCACCAGTGGGACACTAATGGAAGTCCAACAGCCACTTTTAGGATGCCACTAAGTTTCCTCAGTGTTTGCTAGTATAATAGCTTAGTAACAATGAGTTTGAGTGTGCAATGCAGGCAGACGTGCTGCAAATATCTTTGCACTAGTGGGACAATAATGAAGTCCAACAGCCACTTTTAGGATGCCACTAAGTTTCCTCAGTGTTTGCTAGTATAATGGCTTAGTAACAATGATTTTCAGTGTGCAATGCAGGCAGACGTGTTGCAAATATCTTTGCACTAGTGGGACAATAATGAAGTCCAACACCCACTTTTAGGATGCCATTAAGTTTCCTCAGTGTTTGCTAGTATAATGGCTTAGTAACAATGAGTTTGAGTGTGCAATGCAGAGGTGATGCACATAGATTTGCACCAGTGGGACACTAATGGAAGTCCAACAGCCACTTTTAGGATGCCACTAAGTTTCCTCAGTGTTTGCTAGTATAATAGCTTAGTAACAATGAGTTTGAGTGTGCAAAGGGCAGGAGGGTAGAGTGGCAGGGTTGTGGGTCTGGGTAGAGGAAAGGAAGCCTCCCTTTCTATCCCTCCTAATGGGGAAATGCAGCGAGGAAAACCCTGACCTTAGCTACACAGACGCTGTCATCTTGTGTAGCTGTTAAAATCTGTTTTCACGGACCTGACTGTCACCTATGGCTCTGACCCTGCCGGTATTAGCCCTTACAAGGGCTGAAAGAAACTTCTATCCCTATTCTATATAGCGCTGTGTATAGAGCGTACACAGCAGTATCGGAGACAGGAGCTACGCCAGCGGTGACTGACACCAAGACGCAGAAGGCAGATAATGGCGTGCTGGAGGAAAATGTCAGTTTTTATAATGCAGGGACATGTGACATGGACATCCTATCACACATGCCGTTGCTTCTCTGGCTAAAAGTCCACTTAGCTGTGTGTGTGTCTGGGATTGGATGACATGCTGGCCCGCCCCACTACACGCGCGCGCTTAGGGAAGGAAGACAAGGAAAAAAAAAAAAAATGGCGATCGCAATTATCCATACAGCAGTGATCTGAATGCACTGTTCCCGCATACTATACGCTGAAATTTCATAATAGTGTGAGTCACAGAGTGACTTACACTATTACAGCGGAAAGCCAGCTAGTAATTAGCTTGTCTTTTTGCTGCTAGAACCGTTCTCGAACGTATCTAGAACTATCGAGCTTTAGTAAAAAGCTCGAGTTCTAGTTCGATCTAGAACAGCCCCCATAATCACTCGAGCCGCGAACTGGAGAACCTCAAACCACGAACCGCGCTCAACTCTAGTGCCAACTGCTCAGAACTTCTTGCCTCATGACGCGTAACTTAAGTCTATGCTGCTGTGTGTCACCTCGGCTGCCATAGAACATCATCTCTCTCCATAACATCTTCATGCCTGACCACTGCCATCGTGGTGGTACACCATGCTCTTCACTGTGCATCCTCCAATCCTGGACTGGCACCTGACATCATCCAGCCTGAAGATACTCTTCCCCCCAGGGCATTCTCACACACTTATATATTTTTTTTACAAGTGAAAATCAATAAATGTTTCTAATTTTTTTTCAAAATAAACCGCACACTCTCTTTTTTTACAACATTCACTTGCTGTACACACAGATCCTTGATTGATTTACTTTCTCACATCGCACTTTCTATTATAACACTACACTCATGTTTCTTATAATTTATTTTATTCATTATTATTTTTCACCTTGTATTTTTGTCCTTTATTTTTTCACTATTATAATTACTCTATTTTCCCCCTTTTTTCAATTTTTCATTTTTCCCTTATCAGGAACACCATTTTTCTATATGAGTCACTTGTTTGCCTCTATAGGGTTGTGGGCTGAGACACCTGTGACTACATTTCTATCCACCTGGTCTAGGGTCTGGAGTTCAATACTCCCTTCCCCCACCCCCTTCTTTTTTTACTTTTTCTTCTTTTATATATATATTTTTTATTTTTTCTGTAATTGCTCAAAATAACTCCTGAGTTTTTAAATTACTATACTCCAGTGATTTTATGTTTTTAATGTATCTATATGACCAGCATTGTAACAGTTGTTTATCCTTCCAGTATTTAAAATTGTGATGGGCGGTCCTCTGACATGGCTCCATATGTGTATATATAGAAGTTTGTCTTCTACTGATGTCATACTGTTCATTGATGTCCTGATAAAGGAGACAGCGATCTCTGAAACGCGTTAACCTGTACAAAGAATAAAGAGATGAAATAATTAACATCGGCTTCCCTTGGTGTTAGCGCGGCATATACCCAATTTCTCCTCCTATACACTATTACGCTTCTACTCGGGGTGCGACTGTCACCATTTCAATACGTGCATTTAGGGGTTGTGACTTGTACAACCCTATTAGGTGAGTGCAACTACTTTAATTTTTTGTTACCTTACCCGGTAAGACCCTATCTTGCGCTCCTGCTCCACAGTTTGTTTCCTTTAATTGTATTCTAGAAGGTAAAGCTCATTTTGGAACCTTACCCTGTTTCTCCGAAAATAAGACACTGTCTTATATTTTTTTTGCCCTGAAAAAAAGCACTATGTCTTATTTTCAGGGGGTGTCTTATTCTCGAGGAGACATGGTTGGGGGTAAGTTTACCCCTCACAAAAAGCAGACCGCCCCCCATCCCAGGATCGTCATACTTACCAGCCCGGGGTGTCTGTATGGCTCCCAGATCCTTCTGTGATCTCCCATCAGGTACGCTGCATGCCTCCTCTGCGTCTGGCTGACATCAGATCTCTCACACACACACACACACACACACACACAAACACATCAGATCACACTCACTCACACACAAACACACACCCACCCCACTATCCCAGCAGCTGTGCTGCATGCCGTGCTCCTTTGCCTCCTGCCGACACTCACAGATCCGATCACTTATGTTCACACACAGTCACACATCAGACAGTATACACTCACACACACACCCCACTTCTCCCTGTGCCCTCCGGTGGGCGGTCCCAGCAGCTGTGTTGCATGCCGTGCTCCTCTGCCTTCTGCCAACACTCACAGATCCGATCGCATACACTCACACACACACACACACACACACTCACACATCAGACAGCATACACGCACACATCCGATTGCATACACTCACACACACTGATGATATCGCACATACGCGCTCACACACTCACAACATCTGGAGATACCACATGCTTCCGGCCATGTGATCCTTGGCAGGTCCTGGAAGGTCACTGCAGGCACAGTATCGCCGCCGAGAAGCAAGCGATATCGCCGGATGTTGTGAGTGTGTGGATGCGACCTGATATGTGTATGTGAGGTGTGTTTGAGAGTGAGTGAGTCTGATCTGATGTGCGTGTGTGTGTGTGTGTGTTCTGCCGCTGCAGGACCTTGATGCGCTCACCTGCTCCCGGTCGGCTTTTGGTAATGGCTTCTGATCGGTAAGTATGATATGATTTCAGCTTTGCAGCAACATTATTTTCATAACCTAAACCAAATTTGGGAGGGTTTCAGCTTTCAAAAGAGTAATTTATAAAACCAATGGATGAATTTAAAGTCAGGTTATAAGCTTGTATTTACATAACATGGATAAGTGACAGAACTTCTGTTAATGAACTTGCAATGTGAAATACATGGAGGCATCTTCACAGCATAGGAGCGACAATTCCAGGAGGAATGACATCCAGAGTGTAAACAAAAATACAAAGAAAAGACAATTTCTGGGAACGGTAATGGCGGAGCACCGCACGCTTATGGTTTTGAATATGAATATATACATATGCGTGACATTTTTGTTCCACCTTCTGCTTTGTTGGATTTCTAAAGCAAACCTGCATCGGTTGAATACATGCAGCGGATGAGATTGCCGGAAAGCTGAGGGCGCATCCTTTTAAATGTAAAACAAATTGCTTTAGAATATTGCTGCTGTACACTGGAGAACATGCTGTTATGAATTTTACATTTTATACACAGCTGTTAAGTAAATATTGCTTTTTACCTATTTTTATATAAGCGTAGATTCCTTCTTCTAGCTTCCTGTGGTGCATGTCTGCCTGCCCTGCTAGGAGCCATACAGGAGCAATCATTTATTATGCTGGAACAAATAAAATATTTTCATGGCTTCACATAGAAGCCAATACTGATCTGCAAGTTGTAGTTCCCCTGGCTAGTTGGCCTCCTTAGCATGTTAGTACGCCTATGTGGGTGTACTCATGTAACGGGGTGCCAGGGGTGCCTCGGGGCTTGTAGTCGTGGCCCCTTCTGCTTGGCTTACCCCTGGTGCCACCGTCACTTTTGGGACAGGAGATGACTTGGTGGGGCAGAGTGTGGTGGTGCAGATGTCGCTGTCAGTTGCACAAAGACTCTGTAGACGTGGATCAATTGAACCAGCAGGCTTGTTTATTGAGCACTTTTCCATCACAGAGGCAAACACACAGCAAGATGACTTCACACTTCTTTGGCTAGGGGAAAAACCTGTTCCTGACGTCTCCTCCAGTGGGGATGTGCCCGGCTAATCCGCTTCACCTGGCTCCCACTACGGCTACACACAGACCGGACCCACACCAGTACTGCTTCACACTTGAGGTTACACCTTCTCCTTTTCTCTCCGGCTTTCCTAGTTACCCAGCTCCCACACTCTGCCCCTTCTCTGCTTCTTCTCTCCCGTCCCGGACTCAACTGCCTTCTGGATCTAATTTTTCCTTTACAACTCTCCTTCTCCCTCCCCTTTCTGCTGCCGGCTCCTCCTTTCCTCTGCCCTGTTTCTGTGGAGACAGCCGTCCCACCCGGCCACTAGGGGAACCCCTAAAAACAGTGCATATAACAATAAAACATTTTTATTAAATAACATTAACATTCCGGGGAAACTGTACCTCTTTGTAAGGGGTCTGCCCACCCCTTACACTAACATACTAATCAATGCGCAGCGATGCGCACAAAGCTCAGTCTTGATGGCGGCCGACGGAGGATGGATACGCACTGCGCATGATCCGGAGTCCCTGCATACTCACTATACCTCACTGAAGTCGGGAAGCTTACACCCGGCATCAATTTAGTGTGTATGACTCTGAAGTCCTGGGGACTCCGGATCATGCGCAGTGCACACCCATCCTCCGCCAGCTGCCATGAAGAATGAGATATATGCGGCAAAGCTGCGCATTCATTAGCATGTTAGTATACCCACAGGGGTGTGCTAACATGCCACGTGGGCTGGCTAGCCAAGGGAACTCACGCGCTTGCGACTAATCCCTAGCCTTATTAGCATATAAGAAACGATCTTGAGAAATACTTATTCTAAAGATCTCTTTAGCTATGCCAGTGTACACAGGGACATTTAGGCAGGGATTACTAATATGCACCCAGAACTGCTCGTGGTTTTGGGTGTATATTGCACCTGACAGGTTCCCTTTATTGCCAGTACATTTTCTTTTCTCTGTTACGCAAAGAGAAACAAAAACCAAAAGGAAAAATTCAGGAACATTTCTGATACAATTATGCATTAATGCGGTAGATGAATGCACAGAAACCTCGCCGATTCACACATGTGACACGCTCAGCTTCAGGGCTGTGGGGTACTCGTTACTGGGCCAGACTAGTCCGGTGATGTCGTGGCAGCATCACCCGGTTCCGTGACCCTGGAGGTGTCTTTCTTCAATAAAGGGATGATGATTGTGATGATGGGAGTTGTAGTTAAGAGTATAAGTTTGTGATGCCACCTGTGGTACTGCGGCTATGTAGGCCGCCGCTACGCTGTGTATTCCCCGGGGTAGATGTTGATGACGCAGCTGAGGTGATATTGCTCTCCACAGGTAGAGCTTGAGGCCCGGGGATCATGAGAGGGCACGGAAGGACATAGACAACACTGGGAGTTGCAGTCAAAGTCTTTACTCATGGTACCAGTTCCACAGGTGTACAGTAAGCTGGTAATCACCTGCGGTATGCTGGGATCCACCGTGATGAACTCCCGCAAATCCCGGGCAGATCAGAGGTGAATATCGGTGCACCCTTCAGATGTGTCTTTCCTGGTCGTCTCTACTGCGCTGACTCTCGCCCTCCTGTCCCGCGCCCCCGCCCACAGTGCCCTGAGCCAGGGGCCACAGACCTTCAATGGGTTTTCTGCCTGCTTTGCCCCCTGATCCTCTGTGTCCCCCTTCCAGCGGATTCGTGTGATGATTTTCAGCCCTGGATGCTTGTAGCCACCCAGGCCCCCGGTGTTACTAAAGAAAACATTAGTTTTCATTAAGTCTAGGGACCCGGTCCCCGGTTTTCTGCCAGATAATTCCACTCTGTGTTCTGTGGAGCAAGCCCACGGGTGCCTCCCGTACTCCCGTGTCTCTTGGATCCCCTTCTTCTGTGTCCCCCTGGTCGAGCAGGACACCCGGATGTCTACGCTCACCACACCACTAACTGACACTGTCAACTGTGAACTCACCTCAGACACCTCACCCACTAAGCTCCACCCCCAGACTCGCTTCGGGGACAGTGCTTGCCACTATACAAGTCCAGCTGCACTAGGCCCTAACTACGGTTTAGTGGAGTGTTGTGATGAATCTGTCTGTGTGCATGTGTCATGTGAACCGGTGGATGACCCCTTCTTTACCCAGTGATGGAATACAACACCTCTGGATGAGGTGCAGTACCTCTGTGGCGACGGAAGACTCAGGGGTGCCACACAAGCGTACTTATGTATTAGGCCCTGCCCGCAGTAGGCAGAGCAAAGTGCACCTGCACAAACCAGTGATGGCTCTGTGCAGGCACAAGATTTCACACGATGATCAGTGTGGAGAGAAGGGATAGGAGTCACAGCCCATGCTGCACGTGGTTTCCTGGTCTCCAGCCTTGGGGTATGTGGCTTGCGGAGCTGGGCTCTTGAGAGATTGTGACATCACACAAGCCCCATGTCCAATCAGTGCCAGCTTCTGTCTCCCTGTCTTCGGACCAAATGAGTTAATAAACAGGTAGTGAGTGCTGCGTCTGCGCTCACTTCCTGTTGATTGCTCATTAGGTCTGAAGGCAGGGAAAAGTAAATTGGTGTTAATTATACACGGATATCACAATGTCATGTGAGCCCTGGGAATGTGAGCCGTGGCACCACTGGAACGGCACTGGGTTGGAAGATGAGTATAGGCTTTTTTATCTTACCTGGGGGAAACGTGGACTTAGAAGGGCTTGTTGTAGTACTGGACAACCCCTTTAAGGAAAATGAATATGGACACTACCTAATGTACAGTATTTTGTTTGCTTCCCATTATTTATTCAAGTTGTGATACAGAATTTGATCTAATGAATTTAATAATGAACTGATGTTAAAATATCTGTAGTACCCGGAGTACCCGGAGTTGCTCGGGATAGTAACTAAGTGTCTCTCTCCCACTTTCCCTCTCTGTCCATCTCTGTTTATCTTTTTTTCTGTCTCCTTCTGTCTTTATCTCTCTCTGTATCTCTCTCTGTCTGTCTATCTATCTCTCTGTCTCTCTCTCTCGGTCTCTCTCTATCCATCGCTCTGTTTGTTTCTGTCTATCTCTCTGCCTTTCTCTATCTCTGTCTCTCTGTCTGTCTCTATGTCTGTCTGTCTCTCTATCTTTATGTCTGCTGGTCTCTCTATCTCTGTCTCTCTCTGTCTCTGTATCTCTGTCTGTCTCTGTCTATCTGTCTGTCTCTTTCTGTCTGTCTGTGTCTTTCTCTCTATCCGTCTCTCCACCAAAATCACATTAACTGACACATAAGCTTCTTATACTAAGAATGTTCTTTGTTGCCCATAGCAACCAATCAATGGCTCCTATTAATGACCTGTAGCTCCCAGCCCCATTGACTTTAATGTAAGCAATTTTTTTGGCGAATAACTATTGAACTTTCCCCTCAAGATATAGTCTATGACGTTCCCCGAGTCACATGAGGTGTCTGTGCAAAATTCAGTGATTGTAAATGCAACAGTGCAGATTTCTTTAGCGGACGTACACACACACACACACACACACACATACACATACAAACAAACATACATACACTCAGCTTTATATATATATATATATGTATATATATATATTTTTTTTTTTTTAAATTACAAAGAATCTTTTTATTTACTTCTTGGGTTATCTTCTGGGTTTAGTGCTTAGCATTAACCTGATACAAAATTTAGTGCACTGATAGACTATTTTGCTCCCTTTCATCTAGCGGTCAGTTTAATTTGTTGATCTGTTACAAAATTCACAAGACCACTCCGAGCATGTGTCCAATCGTAGACAATACAAAGCTGGATTTAATACTTGTGATGTGGTCAGAACAAGATCAGACCCAAGGTTAAAGAATTAGGAAATCAAGCATATAGGTCAATGAGTATTTTCTCCTCCATCCAGCTGTATTATTCTATTCAGAGCCAACCCCGTCGAACAAGCACAGATCAGCAAACCTATACTAATGTTTTCTTACTTTCTATGCAGATGTTTAATGACAGTTTACATGGTTGTACTAAATAGATTGTATGGTAAAACCACATAAAAGTGAGAATATGAAAACCCAATTCATCTAGACATATTTTGCTTAGCTCACTGTAATATTAATGTAGAAGGCCAGTGCTTGTAAAGTATTACCCGAGGTTACAATGAGCGGCCTCTTGTGCTGAGAGCTGCTAAGTAGAGACAGAAAATTGAAAATCATTTTATATTCTCATGTTCTAATTTTGTCTCACATTTTCGACAAACTGAAGAAAAATATTGGTGAATAGAAATGTATGAATTAATACTTACCCCAATGTAATGTATGTTTGATCAACTGTTATCACTGGGGAGAACTAATGAATAACTGAAATGGTTGAACATGTAATATATGGATGAGCCTGCCAAAGCAACAGCTGCACTCACACAAAAAAGGCATCCATTTGTCTAATAAGTCATATGTAAAGTTATTGTCAAGGTGAGGCAACCCCTTTACCTACTGTTCTTTTGTCTAGACAGAGCATATACAGAATCCATACATTATTTATCTGGTTTGCCTTTGTTGAGATCAAAGAGTCTTGTTTTCACAGACAAGTTTATAATGAGCGGTAACACCCCTATACACAGCTGATATCACAGAACCCATAATTCACAATAGTTGATGTTACAGCTCTCCTTCTCCCCCTCCATTTATAATGACCTTTGCCCTGATGACAACCCCATCTCAATCTCCATATTCACCCACATAAAATTATTACAGGTTTTACTCACTTGCAACGCCGTTCTGGCTACATCAGCACCGAGTCTCCCAGAGCTTGTGTCGCGGGCGGAGGAGGGGACGCTGCGCTCTCCCACTGCTCGGGTCCGGCTGCGGCTGCTGCTGCTCGGTGGTGGCTCGAGCGGTGGGCCGGATCCCGAGGACTCGAGCGGCGCTCCTCGCCCGTGAGTGAAAAGGGTGGGGATTGATTGTGGGGATTGGATATTGTCCGTGACGCCACCCACGGTTGTGGTGATATTGGTGACACCACCGCTGCTCTGGACGGGGATCCCGGGAGCGATGACAGGGAGCAGCTTTGATGTTAGTTCTCCCCTCCGTGGGTAGGGGGTTGGTTGTCCCGGGGCCCGGTGATGGGGTAGGGATGGATGGCAGGCGGGTTACGGGGCCTGGCGAGGTGCAGGGTCGCGGGGGCAGCGCTGTGCCGCACGGCACGGTGGTACTCACTCAGCCAATGATGAGGACACAGTTCTCGGTAAAACACACGGCTGGATGGACGGGTCCCACAGACGGCTGCGGTGTTGTTTCTCCCGGCAGGTTGATGATGACTGCCTTTCCCTGCACCTGTGTACTGTAACGATTCCAATGGGTTCCCACCGGTAACCCGCTCCCCAGCTTGGATGGTTGCCGAAGGAGCCCCTTTTGCCCGCAGGCTCTGGCCCTGGGAACTTTAGCCTTGTCGGTGACTGTGTTTCCCTCTCTTGGTTGGACGGTTGCCTTCTGACGGGACTTGGCTGCTGGGAAACCCAGGAGGTTCCCTTTGCTAACGGATTTGGCAAATTCACGGCGACTCCTAGCCTTGCCGGGGTCCGTAAGCCCCTGCCAGATGGTGCTGACTTCTCTTTGCGTACCGGTCCGGTACCGCCGGGCCACCGCCCGTCCACGGTCCTTACGGTAGACTCCGATAGGCCATTCCTGCAGACGGTCACCACCATCTGCCAACCTTGCTGATCCGTCCGGGCCACACACCCGGACCAACTTCAGGCTGCTTAACTGCCACTTTCCTCCTTCCACTTCCAACTCTAATCTCTCTAAACTCCCTCTTTCTCCCACCTCCAGGACTGTGTACTCCTCGGTGGGCGGGACCAACCGCCTGGCCCACCCCCCTGGTGTGAACATCAGCCCCTGGAGCAACAAGGGTTTGTGTCTAACTTTGGTGTGCCTGACCGGGAGTGTGGGGTGTGTAGGTGTTGTTGTCTGTGGCCCCTGGCTTGTCCAGGGCGCCACATTTGCATGACTTTGTTATATCACGTGAGGCCTGCAGTAAATCAGCGGCAACTATTGTGTCGCTACACTCTCACTTCCTTTCGGTAATACTTGAATCTGAAAGAAGTGAGAGCTGCTGCTGCCCTCTGACTACCTCCGTATCTATATCAGTTATGTTAGAAAGAAGTGAGAGTGAAGTAGTTCATTAGAAGCCACTGATTAGCTGCAGGGCTCATGTTACATAACGTGAAGTGATCCCCAGGAGACACTAGAGTAGTGTCAGCACTAGATGTGAGTAAAGGCTATTATTATTTGACTTGGAGGAATATGGTGATTGAGAAGGAGTAGTCCAAGTAGGGGACAAGCCCTTTAAATACTTCATTACAAATCAGTCAGTCTTATGCTGCTACTGTCCATGTGCCCAAGAGGAAAACAAGAAAAAGAGTCTAATATGCTGCCTATTGGCCAGTGTGATTTTTTTTTTTTTTTAAATATGGATAGAGATGTAAAAAAGAAAATAAATCAAATTCATTTAAGATAATAACCTGATTTAAACATTTAACCCCTTAACGACCCTTGACGTACTGGGTACGTCATGGTGACATGGTGCTAAACGACCCATGACGTACCCAGTACGTCATGGCGAAATCGCGGTCCCGGAGCCCCGGGGAGTCCAATTTGTTTAATTAAACAGTAGATTCGGGAAGGAGGGGACCTCTGCCTGACCTCAGGAGGGGTGGTGCCTCCTCCCCGAACCTACAGAAAATGGCTGGAACATTGAAATCCAGCCCTGATCAGTGCTGCTGTAGCACTGGCCATTGGCTGGAGCTGGGTGATCGGTGCTTCACCCGCCCCCAGCTCTGATTGGAGAGACCGGTCTTGTGACCGATCTCTCCAAGGTGACCTGTGTCCGTCCCTGAGGGTGCCCATCGGTAAGTTGTTGCCCCCACCGACCGCCCCTATCCCCGATCGCCCTGCGAGCCCCACCGCTGTCTTCTATCGCCCCGCCCGCCACCGCCAGCCCCGCCGCTGTCTCCGATCGCCCCGCCAGCCCCGCCGCTGTCTCCAATCACCCCGCCCGCCACCGCCAGCCCCGCCGCTGTCTCCGATCGCGCCGCCCGCCAGCCCCAGCCCCGCCGCTGTCTCCGATCGCCCCGCCCGCCACCGCCAGCCCCGCCGCGGCCCCGATCGCCACCCGCCAGCCCCGCCGCTGTCTCCGATCGCCCCGCCCGCCACCGCCAGCCGCGCCGCTGTCTCGGATCGCCCCGCCCGCCCCGCCGCTGTCTCCGATCGCCCCGCCCGCCAGCCCCAGCCCCGCCGATGTCTCCGATCTCCCCGCCCACCACCACCAGCCCCGCCGCGGCTCCGATCGCCCCGCCGCTGCTCCCGATCCACCGCTGTCCCCGATCGCCCCCCCGCCACTGTCCCCGCCACCACGTTCGCCACTGTCCCCGCCGCCATGCTCGCCACTGTCCCCGCCGCCACGCTCGCCACTGTCCCCGCCACCACGCTCGCCACTGTCCCCGCCACCACGCTCGCCACTGTCCCCACCGCCGTCGCACCCACCTTTTTCAGCCGCTGCTGCCCCCGAATCGGCCCCCACTGTTCCCGATCGGCCGCCGCCGCCGCCTCCTTCATCGGCTGCCCCTTCTCCATCGCCACTACACCTCCTCCACCTCCATGTGCTGCAAGCCACCCTCCCCCCACATGTGCTGCAAGCCACCCTCCCCCCACATGTGTTGCAAGCCACCCTCCCCCCACATGTGGGGGGAGGGTGGCTTGCAGTACATGTGGGGGGAGGGTGGCTTGCAGCACATGTGGGGGATGGTGGCTTGCAGCACATGTGGGGGGAGGGTGGCTTGCAGCACATGTGCTGCAAGCCACCCTCCCCCCACATGTGCTGCAAGCCACCCTCCCCCCTCCATGTTCTGGGGGTGACCCTCCCCCTCCATGTTCTGTGGGCCCCCTCCCCCCCCATGTTCTGGGGGCCCCCTCCCCCCGGGGCCCCCCTCCTCCATGTGCCATCTCTCTCTCCCATCAGACTCTGCCCCCCTCCCCGATCTGCTGCCTGCTCTCTCCCATCCTCTTCATCTACTGTCCCCTCTCACACTCCTCAATCTGTTGCCTCTTTTATCTGCTGCCTCTTCTGTCTGCTGTGATCCTGCTGCCTAGATCCATCCTGTAAGGTAGGTATCCCCATCTCACCTCCCTCCCCCCCATCCTCCGCCGCTCCTCCATCCGCTGCGCCATTTCCCATCATCCATCCGCTGCGCCCTTTCCCATCCTCTATCCGCTGCGCCATTTCCCATCATCCGCTGCGCCCTTTCCCATCCTCTGCCGCTCCTCCATCCGCTGCGCCCTTTCCCATCTTCCATCCGCTGCGCCCTTTCTCATCTTCCATCCACTGTGCCCTTTCTCATCTGCCGCCCTGCCCTCTCACATCGCATTATCCAGCGCAGTTGCTCGCTTCCAGACTGGAGTGGATGATGCGATGCGAGACTCGTGCATTGCTCTCACGTTTGGCACTGGTCTTAGTGGAAGGCGCTCATATTTTTTTTTTTATTCATTTTTTTTTTACTTATGTCTGTATTTTTTATTTCGCCAAACTAATTTTTTTGTATGGGGGGGGGTCTAGTTTCCAAAATCGGATCACATGTGGGGGAGCTCCTTTGTGTAGGCACCTCAGGGGGTCTCCAAATGCAACATGGCGTCTGCTAATAATTCCAATCAATTTTACTGTGAAATGGCGCTCCTTCTCTTCTGAGCCCCGCCGTACGCCCAAACAATTAATTTCCACCACATATGAGGTACCTGTGTACTCAGGAGAAATTGCACAATACATTTTATGGTGCATTTTTTCCTGATACCCTTGTGAAAAAAAAGCTACCTGTTTGAAAAAACAATTTTGTGGTAAAAAAAAGAATAAAATATTTTCACGGCTGAACATTACAAACGTTTGTGAAGCCTCCAGGGGTTCAAAGTGCTCACTAAACAGCTAGATAAATTCCATGAGGGGTCTAGTTTCCAAAATGGGGTCAATTGTGGGGAAGCTCCATTGTTTAGGCACCTCAGGGGGGTCTCCAAACGCAACATGGCGTCCGCTAATAATTCCAACCAATTTTGCTGTGAAATGGCGCTCCTAGCCTTCCGAGTCCTGCCGTGTGCCCAAACATTTTATTTCCACCACATATGGGGTATCTGCGTACTCAGGAGAAAATGCACAATACATTTTATGGTGCATTTTTTCCTGATACCCTTGTGATAAAAAAAGCTACCTGGTTGAAGCAACAGTTTTGTGGTAAAAAAAAAATTTTTTTCTTTTCACGGCTCAACGTTATTAACTTCTGTGAAGCCCCCAGGGGTTCAAAGTGCACATCAAACATCTAGAAAAAATATTTGAGGGCTCTAGTTTCCAAAATGGGGTCACTTATGGGGGAGCTCCATTGTTTAGGCACCTCAGGGAGTTTTCAAACCCGACATGGCGTCCGCTAATGAGTGCAGCTAATTTTGCACTCAAAAAATCAAATGGTGCTCCTGCCGTGTGCCCAAACATTTGATTTCCACCACATATGAGGTATCTGCGTACTCAGGAGAAAATGCACGACACATTTTATGATGCATTTTTCCTGATATCTTTGTGAAAATACTAATTTTTATGGCTAAAGTAACATTTTTGTGTTTAAAAAGTAAAATTTTCATTTTTTCTTCTACATTGCTTTGGTTGCTGTGAAGCTCCTAAAGGGTTTATTAACTTCTTGGATGTGGTTTTGAGCAGAGTGAGGGGTGCAGATTTTAGAATGGGGTCACTTTGGGGTATTTTCTGTCGCCTAGGTTTCTCAAATCACTCCAAATGTGATGTGGTACCTAAAAATTTTTTTTGGTAAATTTTGTTGGAAAAATGAGAAATTGCTGATGAACTTTGAACCCTTCTAACTTCCTAACGGAATTTTTTTTTTTCAAAAATTGCGCTGGTGTAAAGCAGACAAGTGGGAAATGTTATTTAGTAACTATTTTGTGTGACATATCTGTGACGCCCTGGGCAAGCCAGGGGTCACAGGTCACAACACCACATGCACCCCACATTCCCTGCAGGTACATACTAGGTCAAAACACAAATCCTTGTTGCCTTCCTCCAGGGGCTGGTGTCCACACCAGGGGGTGGGCCAGGCGGTTGGCTCCACCCACCGAGGAGTTCACAGCTCTGGAGGCGGGAAAACCAGGCAGTTGAAGCCAGACTAGAGTCTGAGGAAGAGCTAAGCTAGGGAAGTGAAGGAGTAAACAAGCAGATGAGTGTTAGAGTTGAAAGGAAGTGAAGTGAAGCGGTAAAGGAGCAAGAGAAAGTGACAGCAAGAAGCCTGAAGTTAGTCCGGGTGTGTGCGCCGGACTGAGACAGCAAGGTTGGCAGACGGCGGTGACCGTCTGCAGGCGAGACTGATTGGAGGTTGCCGAAAGGACCGTGAACGGGTGGTGACCCGGCGGTACCGGAGCGGTATACGCAGATTAGTCAGCACCAGGGCAGGGGCCTTTCGGATCCCGGCAAGGCTAGGAGTCGCCGAATTTGCCAAATCCGTCAGTAAAGGGGACGACTGTCTCCCAACAACCAAGTCCCGTTTGAAGGCAACAGTCCGACCGTTAAGGGGAGACACCGCCACCGCCAAGGCACCAGTTTCCCAGGGCCAGCGCCTGCGGGCAAGAGTGGAGCTCCTTCGGCCCAGCTTGAAGCCGAGGAGTGGGTAACCGGTGGGAACCCATCGCTACCAAACAACAACACATAGGTGCAGGGAAGAGACCGTCACCGTCAACTGCAGGGGATATCAGCAGCGCAACCGTCTGAGGGACCCGTCCAACCAGCCGTTTGTTTACCGAGAACTGTGTCGTGTTTACTGGCTGAGTGAGTACCTCCGTGCCGTGCGGCACAGCGCTGCCCCTGCGCCCCTGCACCTCCACAGGCCCCATAGCCCGCCTGTCCACCATCCAACAATCCCATCACCGGGCCCCGGGAGCACCACAACCCCTACCCACGGAGGGGCAACATAACAACTGGCTGCTCCATACCATCACTCCCGGGATCCCCAGCCAGAGCAGCGGTGGTGTACACCTAATCACCACAACCGTGGGTGGCGTCACGGACAATAAACTATCCCAAGTCCCAATCCCCTTTCACTCACGGGCGAGGAGCGCCGCTCGAGTCCCCGGGATCCGGCCCATCGCTCGAGCCACCAAGCAGCGTCAGGCCGCAGCAGCCGCGGCAGCCGGACCCGAGCAGCAGTGGGAGAGCACGGCGTCCCCTCCTCCGCCCGCGACATATCTCTCAGATTTATGGGCATAAAATTTCAAATTTTGAAAATTGCGAAATTTTCAAAATTTTCGCCAAATTTCCAAAATTTTCACAAATAAACACAAAACATATCGGCCTAAATTTACCACTGACATGAAGTACAATATGTCACGAAAAAACAATGTCATAATCGCCAGGATCCGTTGAAGTGTTCCAGAGTTATAACCTGTCAAAGTGACACTGGTCAAAATTGCAAAAAATGGCCGGGTCTTTAAGGTGAAAACAGGCTGGGGGCTGAAGGGGTTAAAAAATGCAAAAATGACCTATTCCCTTTAAAGATAATTTTCTATATCAGTTATTATACCTTCAAACTTTAAAAGTCAGGTAAGAGAGACACAGACTGCAGGGCGTGAGTTACTCCTATGTCACGGCTCAGGCTTCTGGATTTGTTTCCCATCACCATGGCCAACTTCCTTTCTATATGTCCATGAAAGGTTATTGGAGTAACTCCACAAACACCTCAGATATCTTCATCCAATTACTCATAAGGCCAGCTCAGGCAGCCATACGCTTTCCGAGTATTCAGATAGTACTACTCTCAGCAGCCATTTGCTTGTGAGAAGTTGCTTTACTTTCCACTTTACTTTTCTCCTTGCTTCTCCTGGCTTATATTCAGCTTCTAGTGTGTACATCTAATTTAGTCAATCAACTGTTTGTGTTTTTGCAGCACCTCTGCTGCAAGCAAGGTAATAAAGTTTGTATTGTAACACACGGTGATGAGCAAAGAAGTGCAGAAGAAAAAACAATCAAGTCCATAAACACACAGTGAAAATATCAAATTAAATCTTTAAGGAAAGTGTCTTGAAAATCTCCCAAGATAACGTGATTTAGCAATGCAGTCTTTGAAGCTCCATAAGGAAGTCTCTGAAAGTCCAAAGAGAGATGAAGAGCAGAGTGTTCAGAAAACAAATGCAGAACAGTTTCTAGTGTCCAGAACAGTTCTGTGCTCTGCTACTCCATCAATTCAAAGGTGGAAGTAATAAAGCAGTATAAAATGGTCAGAAAACAAATGCAGAGCAGTTTCTAGGGTCCAGAACAGTCCTGTGCTCTGCTACTACATCAATTCAATGGTGGAAGCAACAGAGCAGTTAATTAAGCAAGGTAGCTTACGTTAATTAAGCAAGGCAGGTCAGACTAGAAGCACAGCAGGGGCTAGGCATCTGCAGCAGGTGAGCAGAAGGTGGCAGAACCTCTGAAAAGCAGTAACAGGAGTTTCACACAGGATTTTCTGAAGTAACTTGAGATACCACTAGGAGTAGGAAACCAGGCAGAATACTCAAGCAGAGAACTGGAGGCTGGGCTGGGATTATAAAGGCAAGGGGACACAGAACACATGGAGAAGAAGTAAGCAGGTGACACCATCTGGAAAAGGGCAAAGAGCCCAAAAAGGATAAACAGAGAAACCAGAGTCCTGACACAGCTTCATCTGGTGCTTCACGTTCCACCTTCTTTGTTTGCCATCCTGGTACTCGCTGACCATGTTCCATCTAGTAAGGACCGCTAGTCTGCTGCATCGCTTTCAGTCCATGATGGTCACCATGACTAATGGTTTAGAGAATCCACCTCACAAGATCAGCCCATGATAGCGTGTTGGTGCCCATAAATAAATATAGCACCTACTGAAGCTGATTAGTGATTCCATACAGTATAATATCACATTCATGACTCCCATAATGTCCCTAAACAGTTTGATCCCCACAGAGACCCACTCCCACAGTGTGATGCACCCACACACCATATACTGCTCCCACAGTACATTCCCTGAAACACAGCAAGATGCCCCCACGTCCCCCCACAAAGTATAGTGCCCCCACATTTCTGCCTATACAGTATGATGCTCATACCAGTTCCCCATATAGAAATATACCCTCACATTTCTCCCATCACACAGTATGATTCCCACACATTATGATGCCCTAACAGTCCCCCTCATACCATGATGAATGAATCTACAGTATCCCTCAACTTTGTATTGTTCCACCACACAAGGTACCCCATACCCCATACCCACAGTGCTCTCCACACAGTATGGTGCTAACAAAGACTCCACACACAGTATGATGCTCCTGTGATGCCCTGGACTAGCCAGGTAGTCACATACATACCAACATACACCCCCCCCCACCCTAGACAGTTACAACAGTCAATCAAAAAACCTTATTGCCTCCCTCCAAGGTCTGATGTCCAGACCAGGTGGGGTTGAGCCAGGCAGTTGGCCCCACCCACCGAGGAGTTCACAGGCCTGGAGGCGGGAAAAGTGTCAGATCAGTTTTGGAGGTGGAAGTGAGAGGAGTAAACACTTCAGGTGTCTGGGTAGGAGCCCAGGCACTGACAGCAAGGTTGGCAGACGGTGGTGGCCGTCTGCAGGAGTTGGTGGAAATCTGCGAAGCCGTAAGGACCGGGGTCGGGCGTTTGCCTGCCAGTACCGAACCGGGGAGTGGAGTGAAGCTAAGCACACAGGCAGGGCCATCGGACCCCGACCAGGCTTGGAGCCACCGTCAATAGTCAAATCCAAGTGTGACAGGAACCCCAGGGGTTCCCCAACAACCAAGTCCCGACAGAAGGCAACAGTCCACACGGTGAGGATATACAGCCACCGCCACAGGCTAGAGATCCAAGGGCCAGCGCCTGCGGGCAAAACGGGCTCCTACGGCACCTATACGCCGGGGAGCGGACTACCGGTGGGCAACCACAGGAGTCAGAACATTCTAAAAGGTGCAGGGAAAGACAGCCACCATCAGCCGTCCGGGGAGAGCACAACAACAACACTGCAGCTGGCTGCGGGACCCGTCCATTCGGCCGTTTTGGTTTACCAGAGACTCTGTCAGTGATTGTCTGGTGAGTACATCAGTGCCGTCCAGCACCGTGCCGCGCAGTCCCTGCACCCCAGCCATCCAGCCTCCCCGTTACACCACCGGGTCCCGGGATCACCAACCCCCCTACCCACGTAGGGGACAACATCCCAGCTGCACCCTACCATCTCTCCCGGGATCCCAGCCCGGGACCAGCAGCGGTGGTGCCATCATCACCACGTCCCGTGGGTGGCATCACAAACAATCTCCCTAACCAAACTATCCCTTTTCACTCGCGGGTGAGGAGCGCTGCTCGAGTCCCTGGGTCCGGCTCACCGCTCGAGCCACCGAGCAGCAGCAGCAGAAGCCCCGGATCCGAGCGTGGCGAGCGCGTCCCCCTCCGCCCGCGACAACTTGGCGTCTGCGAACAGGATAGAACCGATCTACCTACCGGTTGAAGTGCGCCTTGCAGTCCCCGCCGGCGGCGTCCGGCCGAAAAATTTGAGGCGCCGCCATCTTTGGAGCAAAGATTTCCCGCTCAAGCGTCTTTTCCGAGCAGGGAAGGCACGAAAGCAAAGCCACGCCCCCAAAGAGAGAGTGCTATAAAGAACCAAGGGGGACGGGAGAAAGATGTCTGCGCCCGACAGAGCCGTTGGAGGAGTGGCGGTTGCAGCCGCAGCAGCGCCCGCAGATGGCAACGGGGTAGCCCGTGCTCCGGCCGCAAGAGCGGGGGAGGCCGCGGGTCCAGCGGTCGCCCAGGTAATGCCATTCTCCCTGCCCTATGTGCCCGGTGCTACCTGGCTGCCGCAGTACGATGGGAAGCCGGATGCTTTACAGGTGTTCCGGAAAAAGATTAGCCCGGTCCTCGATTTATATCCCTTGACTGAGAGGCAACGGGTAGCGGTAGTGCTAGGACAGCTCACCGGCATGGCTGAGCAGGAGACGGAGACCTGGACCGACGCGGACCGGGCCTCAGTGACTACCATTTTTGAGAAACTCCAAATTGCTTTCGAGACCCGCACGGAAGCAGAGTTACGGATGCAGTTTTATCAATGTCGACAGCGGCCTGTGGATAATATAAGAGACTATGCCTTGCGCCTGCAAACCACCCTCCGTACGCTAAAGCGGGTGGACACTATTAACGATGCGGACAGCAATAAGATGCTAGTGGAGCAATTCCTGCAAGGGCTGGGGTCTGCGGAAGACCGCAAGCAACTACGGCTGTGGGCCCTGGAACACCCCAACTTGGACTTTGCAGTATTGAAGGAGCGGGCCATCAAGGCCCTGCAGGCCCCAACGCCAGACGCTCCTGAGGCGGCCCCATGGCCGGCTGAAATCGCTCCCATCACGGTGGCACCTCCTCTCCCGGCTCTACCGGCCCCTGCCGCGCGGGATGATGGAGGAGCTAGCTGCCCAGGTCCGCCGTATGGATGGAGAGCTAGCCAAGATCCTCGACGCACTCCAGCTTCCAACGAGAGTCAAGCCCCCAAGGAGGATCCAGCTCGCCTACAGCCCAGAGGACGTCCCCTGGATGCAGCGGAGAAGGACCACTGACTCACGGTATGGGCCTCCTATTTGTTACAGGTGCAGCAAGCCTGGCCACTACTCTAGGCGATGCCCGTTAAACGAGCAACCCCTGGGGCCAAGGGCCAATCCTCAGGAGTAGACACCAATGGCCCCCCCGACTGGCGAGACCGGTATGTTGGAGCTCGCCCCATCATCCCTCTGGCAGTAGACAGCATCCCGCTCATGGCCCTCTTGGACACCAGATCACAGGTAACCACTATACCATATACTCTGTACCAGCAGTATTGGGGTACAGATGAACTTGCCCCCTCTGATGATAGCCTGACCCTTGTCGCAGCCAATGGACTCCCTCTAACCCAAGTGGGATACAAACAAGTGACCCTGACCGTGGGACGTGCGGAGTTAAAGGATCAAGGGATGATTGTGGTGATGAAGGAACCCAGTGATCATACCCCGAAAGTAATCTTAGGGACCAATGTGATGGAGCATTGTATGAGTGAGGTGCTGAGTCTGTTACAGCAGTTGGCCGCCACAGGAGGAGGAGGCCGACAGAGACCTGCGCAGCGTGAGATCCGGGCCCTTCTATATCGGCAGCAAGTGAACTCGACTGGTGGAGAGATTGGTGGAGTAAGGGTGATGGATGTGGCCCCCTTGGTAATGCCACCCCGAAGTGAGATGATAATTTGGTGCAGGGCAGCAGTAGGCCCCCAGGGGCGCGACTACCCGGCGATGGTGGAACCCACGCCTTCCGAACACTGGCCCATGGTGATGGCGGCCAGAGGGGTGGTTGACGTCAAAAAGGGGAGAGTGCCTGTAAGAGTGTTGAATTGTGGAGAGGAAGAAGTTAGGCTTCCCCGTTACGCTACCCTTGCCAAACTGCTCACCCTAGACCCTCACACCATTCACAAGGCCGCCCCTCCTACCTCAGCATCCCCTGCCAGTAACCATATACCCCCTGAATAGTTAGAGGAGTGGTGCCAGGAACTACATGTAGGCACTGACGCCACACCCACCCATCACAAGGGTGGTGCAAGAATATGAACAAGTTTTCAGCAAGCACCCATTAGATTTCGGGAGGATTAAAGGGGTTCAACACCATATACCCACAGGCGTACATCCACTCATTAAAGAAAGATAAGGGCCTATCCCGCCAGCACATTATCAATGCGCTAAAGACATGTTGAGGAACATGAAGGAGGCAGGGGTTATTCGGGATAGTTGTAGTCCCTGGGCAGCCCCACTGGTGCTGGTGAAGAAGAAGGATGGCACCATGAGAATGTGTGTGGATTACCGGAAGATCAACCAGATCACGCATAAAGATGCCTATCCTCTCCCCCATATCGAAGAGTCGCTAGCTGCGCTGAGAACCGCTAACTTCTTCTCTACACTCGACCTTACCAGCGGATACTGGCAGGTGGCGGTCGCACCAGAGGACCGTGAGAAGACTGCATTCACCACTCCCATGGGACGCTGCGAGTTTAACAGCATGCTGTTCGGGCTGTGCAATGCCACTGGAACCTTCCAATAGTTCATGGAGTGTTGCCTGGGACATCTCAATTTTTCGAAACGGTCCTACTGTATCTAGATGATGTGATCGTATACTCCCAGACGTACGAGGCTCACCTGGAACATATGGCTGAAGTGTTCGCGTCCCTAGCCAAGTATGGGATGAAACTGAAGCCCTCCAAGTGCCACCTACTGAAGCCTAGGGTACAGTACCTCGGACACGTGGTGAGCACAGAAGGTGTCGCTCCAGATCCCGAGAAGATCACTGCTATCCAGGACTGGCCGAGACCGACCACAGTGAGAAAGGTGAGACAGTTCCTGGGCCTGGTGGGCTACTACCGTCGCTTCATCAAAGGGTACACGAAGATGGCCGCCCCCATGCAAGATGTCCTCGTGGAACAGACCAAGGGTGGCAGGTCCCCTGGATCTCCATTTGTGTGGGAGAAGAAGCATGAGGAGTCCTTTCACCAGCTGAAGACAGCCTTGACGGGAGAGGAGATCCTGGCGTACCCCGACAACAGCCTCCCGTCCGTCCTCTACACCGATGCCAGCAACGTGGGCTTGGGAGCAGTCCTGTCCCAGGTCCAGGACGGGCAAGAAAAGGTGATCGCCTATGCCAGTAGAAAACTCCAGCCCACGGAAAGGAACCCCGAAAATTACAGCTCCTTCAAGCTTGAGTTCCTGGCCCTGGTGTGGGTAATCACCGAGAGGTTCCGACATTATCTCGCAGCGGCAAAATTCACGGCTTACACGGACAATAATCCGTTGACCCATCTGGACACGGCCAAACTGGGCGCTCTGGAACAGTGGTGGGTGGCCAGGCTGTCTAATTATGACTTCACTATCAAATACAGAGCCGGCCGCAAGAACACCAACACAGATGCGTTGTCCCGGATGCCCCACCTGCCGGATGGGGGGTCGGAAGACGGTGACCTTGAAGAAATTGAGCTGCCCGCGTTCCATTGGCCACTGGTCAAAAAATTACATGTCAAACAACAACAGGCGAACCTGGACCCGCTACCCAGTCAGGGATGGTGAGAAGCCGAAGACCAAGCGCCTGCCGTCCAATTGGTCAAGACCATGATTTGAACAAGGCTCCTTCGGAATGGATCCGGCAGCGCCCCCTGAGGCCCAGCGGCTGTGGAAAGAATGAGTTCGGCTGTACCTGCACGAGGGAAAGCTGTATCGAGGGCTGATCAACCCGAAGACTCACGAGAAAGTTCCTCAGCTGGTGGTCCCTCAGGCCAGCGTGCCCAAAGTCCTACGGGCATATCACGATGGCGCTGGGCATTTCGGTTGGAAAAAGCTGGAGATGTTGCTGAGAGAGTGGTTCTATTGGAGTGGGATGCGAGAATCTGTGGAGGCTTGGTGCCGAGAGTGCGGCCCCTGTGCGCTGAGAAGGAAGGATGAAGTCAGCCAAAGAGACCCTCTACAGCCACTCGTCACCCATCAACCGCTGGAGTTGGTTGCCTTGGACCACGTCAAGCTTACACCCAGCCGGAGTGGATATACCTACGCCTTGAGCATCATGGACCACTACTCCAGGTTCATGGTGGTTGTTCCAGTCAAGGATTTGACCGGCCGTACCGCAGCCAGAGCATTCCAGGCCTACTTCTGTCGACCGCACGGATACCCGGAGAGGGTACTTACGGACCAGGGTTCAGCCTTTGAAGCAGAGGTGTTTCAAGAATTCTGCCAATTGTACGGTTGTAAGAAGATCAGGCCATGCCATATCATGCCCAAACTAATCAAAGCAAGAAGGCCTGCGGAGACACCATCACAGTTTCTCAACGCTGGCAAGAAACTAGCCAGGTCTTTCACCGGGAAGAAACAACCACGGGAAGGGCAGTCTCCAATCAAGGAGACCACCTATGCCAAACATGGTATCCATCCACAGACAGCCGTTTCGGGGTATTTGCCCCTCATCAGTGTGGAGTAGGAATCTGGCTAGTGGGACATTGCCTAGTAAAAGACTATGTGAGCAAGGATGGTTGACCTTAGGGAGATCAACATCCACCACTGCGGAGACACCATCACGTGTTTCTCAACGCAGTGATTCTAGAGCAATGCCCCCTGGGAAATATTCAAAGCAAGAAGGCCTGCGGAGACACCATCACAGTTTCTCAACGCTGGCAAGAAACTAGCCAGGTCTTTCACCGGGAAGGAACAACCACGGGAAGGGCAGTCTCCAATCAAGGAGCCCACCTATGCCAAACATGGTATCCATCCACAGACAGCCGTTTCGGGGTAATTGCCCCTCATCAGTGTGGAGTAGGAATCTGGCTAGTGGGACACTGCCTAGTAAAAGACTATGTGAGCAAGGATGGTTGACCTTAGGGAGATCAACATCCACCACTGCGGAGACACCATCACGTGTTTCTCAACGCAGTGATTCTAGAGCAATGCCCCCTGGGAAATATTCAAAGCAAGAAGGCCTGCGGAGACACCATCACAGTTTCTCAACGCTGGCAAGAAACTAGCCAGGTCTTTCACCGGGAAGGAACAACCACGGGAAGGGCAGTCTCCAATCAAGGAGACCACCTATGCCAAACATGGTATCCATCCACAGACAGCCGTTTCGGGGTATTTGCCCCTCATCAGTGTGGAGTAGGAATCTGGCTAGTGGGACATTGCCTAGTAAAAGACTATGTGAGCAAGGATGGTTGACCTTAGGGAGATCAACATCCACCACTGCGGAGACACCATCACGTGTTTCTCAACGCAGTGATTCTAGAGCAATGCCCCCTGGGAAATATTCAAAGCAAGAAGGCCTGCGGAGACACCATCACAGTTTCTCAACGCTGGCAAGATCTCCCTAAGGTCAACCATCCTTGCTCACATAGTCTTTTACTAGGCAATGTCCCACTAGCTAGATTCCTACTGCACACTGATGAGGGGCAAATACCCCGAAACAGCTGTCTGTGGATGGATACCATGTTTGGCATAGGTGGTCTCCTTGATTGGAGACTGCCCTTCCCGTGGTTGTTCCTTCCCGGTGAAAGACCTGGCTAGTTTCTTGCCAGCGTTGAGAAACTGTGATGGTGTCTCCGCAGGCCTTCTTGCTTTGAATATTTCCCAGGGGGCATTGCTCTAGAATCACTGCGTTGAGAAACACGTGATGGTGTCTCCGCAGTGGTGGATGTTGATCTCCCTAAGGTCAACCATCCTTGCTCACATAGTCTTTTACTAGGCAATGTCCCACTAGCCAGATTCCTACTCCACACTGATGAGGGGCAAATACCCCGAAATGGCTGTCTGTGGATGGATACCATGTTTGGCATAGGTGGTCTCCTTGATTGGAGACTGCCCTTCCCGTGGTTGTTCCTTCCCGGTGAAAGACCTGGCTAGTTTCTTGCCAGCGTTGAGAAACTGTGATGGTGTCTCCGCAGGCCTTCTTGCTTTGAATATTTCCCAGGGGGCATTGCTCTAGAATCACTGCATTGAGAAACACGTGATGGTGTCTCCGCAGTGGTGGATGTTGATCTCCCTAAGGTCAACCATCCTTGCTCACATAGTCTTTTACTAGGCAATGTCCCACAAGCCAGATTCCTACTCCACACTGATGAGGGGCAAATACCCCGAAACGGCTGTCTGTGGATGGATACCATGTTTGGCATAGGTGGTCTCCTTGATTGGAGACTGCCCTTCCCGTGGTTGTTCCTTCCCGGTGAAAGACCTGGCTAGTTTCTTGCCAGCGTTGAGAAACTGTGATGGTGTCTCCGCAGGCCTTCTTGCTTTGAATATTTCCCAGGGGGCATTGCTCTAGAATCACTGCGTTGAGAAACACGTGATGGTGTCTCCGCAGTGGTGGATGTTGATCTCCCTAAGGTCAACCATCCTTGCTCACATAGTCTTTTACTAGGCAATGTCCCACTAGCCAGATTCCTACTCCACACTGATGAGGGGCAAATACCCCGAAACGGCTGTCTGTGGATGGATACCATGTTTGGTATAGGTGGTCTCCTTGATTGGAGACTGACCTTCCCGTGGTTGTTCCTTCCCGGTGAAAGACCTGGCTAGTTTCTTGCCAGCGTTGAGAAACTGTGATGGTGTCTCCGCAGGCCTTCTTGCTTTGAATATTTCCCAGGGGGCATTGCTCTAGAATCACTGCGTTGAGAAACACGTGATGGTGTCTCCGCAGTGGTGGATGTTGATCTCCCTAAGGTCAACCATCCTTGCTCACATAGTCTTTTACTAGGCAATGTCCCACTAGCCAGATTCCTACTCCACACTGATGAGGGGCAAATACCCCGAAACGGCTGTCTGTGGATGGATACCATGTTTGGCATAGGTGGTCTCCTTGATTGGAGACTGCCCTTCCTGTGGTTGTTCCTTCCTGGTGAAAGACCTGGCTAGTTTCTTGCCAGCGTTGAGAAACTGTGATGGTGTCTCCGCAGGCCTTCTTGCTTTGAATATTTCCCAGGGGGCATTGCTCTAGAATCACTGCGTTGAGAAACACGTGATGGTGTCTCCGCAGTGGTGGATGTTGATCTCCCTAAGGTCAACCATCCTTGCTCACATAGTCTTTTACTAGGCAATGTCCCACTAGCCAGATTCCTACTCCACACTGATGAGGGGCAAATACCCCGAAACGGCTGTCTGTGGATGGATACCATGTTTGGCATAGGTGGTCTCCTTGATTGGAGACTGCCCTTCCCGTGGTTGTTCCTTCCCGGTGAAAGACCTGGCTAGTTTCTTGCCAGCGTTGAGAAACTGTGATGGTGTCTCCGCAGGCCTTCTTGCTTTGAATATTTCCCAGGGGGCATTGCTCTAGAATCACTGCATTGAGAAACACGTGATGGTGTCTCCGCAGTGGTGGATGTTGATCTCCCTAAGGTCAACCATCCTTGCTCACATAGTCTTTTACTATGCAATGTCCCACTAGCCAGATTCCTACTCCACACTGATGAGGGGCAAATACCCCGAAACGGCTGTCTGTGGATGGATACCATGTTTGGCATAGGTGGTCTCCTTGATTGGAGACTGCCCTTCCCGTGGTTGTTCCTTCCCGGTGAAAGACCTGGCTAGTTTCTTGCCAGCGTTGAGAAACTGTGATGGTGTCTCCGCAGGCCTTCTTGCTTTGAATATTTCCCAGGGGGCATTGCTCTAGAATCACTGCGTTGAGAAACACGTGATGGTGTCTCCGCAGTGGTGGATGTTGATCTCCCTAAGGTCAACCATCCATGCCCAAACTAATGGGATGTGCGAAAAGATGAACCATCTGGTCCTAGACCTCCTCAAGGCGATACCGTTGGAAGAGCGGAACCTGTGGCCAGAGAAGCTGCCCGACCTGGTCGACATGTACAACAACATCCCCAGTAGTTCTACCAAATGCACCCCGGCATATCTGATGAGAGCCCGACCGGGCCGGCTGCCGGTGGACCTGGAAATGGGCGTGGAAGTTCCTGAGGCCCTCCCTTCGACTGCTGGCTGGGATACTCGGCGGCAAATCCAATACCAACAAGTCCAGGAGTATGTGGAGAAGAATCTCGGTCAGAGCCGAGAGAAACAAGCGCAACGCTTCAATAAGCGAGCGTCAGCCATCCCCTTTGAGCCGGGAGATGTCATGCTGAAGCGGAAGAGACGGACCCATAAGCTGGATGACCAGTGGGAAAGGACCACGTATGTCATACAGCCCACTGAATGGGAGAATGAGAAGGCTTATCTGATCAGTCGCGACCAGGGGAGGACTGCCTCTACGGTTTCCAGGGACCACCTGAAGAAATGTCCTCACCCCTTGAGAGTGACAAACGAAGTTCCAGTTCCTACGCCGAGTGGGGAAAAGGAGAAGAAGGTGATCCACACAGTGATGGGTGATTTTCCAGCAGACTGGCCTATGCAAAACGGTGCAGTGATTGTTCCGGTGATAATGTTCCCACAACACGTGGAAGAAATAGAGACGGAAACGCCCGCCAGTGAGACGCTTGAACAAGCGCCCAGGGATGCACCTATACCCCCTCCCCTTGGGTCTCCACTTGCCATACCTGCCATAAGGGAAGAGGAACTGACTGTATCCTCTGTCCCCTTGCCCTCCACTGATGACATTGGGCCCAGAAGGTCCACACGCCCCAACCTAGGTCGGCCCCTACTTAGATACAGGGAAACTACCATCTAGGGGTGTTGTATGTTAATTGTGTAAATAGCTGAATGAATGAACACAAATCAAACCGAGTTTTTCACCTGATTGTCTACCGCGATTATCCCGGCCGTTGCCGGCAAGTTGTCCCCGGAGGGACTCTCTGTGTTTTACCGCCCACATGAGAAACTGCTCATGGACATGGCCGAGAACTGGCAGGCCACCCACGAACTTGTGGGTTTGTAAATAGTTTGGTGGGCTGGTTTCCGTCCGTGCCGCAGCACAGCAGGCTGGGGCCCGGCCACCACCAGGACCGGTGGCCATCCTCCGGGGGTCAGCTGGACGTGGGGTCTCCTGAAGTGACAGCCGGGTGCGAGACACCATACCCGTTCCCGCTTGGGTAACCTGGTCCTGGACTGGGGAAGAGGGGTGCTGCCCGTTTCTTAGGGGCAGCATCAAGGATCAGGTTATTTGGGTGGGGGAGCGGGTGACCATGAACCCGTCCATTTTAATAAAAATGTTTGAAATGTTAAAGCACTGTACCTCCCGTAAGGGAAGATTTGAAAACATACTTGCGTTAAATGTTTAATATGTTAAATTATCTTTTGCAGTTTGAAAAATAAAACCGGTGATGGACAGGCAGCCCGCGGACGGTCTGCATTTTACCAAGGGGGAGTGTGACGCCCTGGACTAGCCAGGTAGTCACATACATACCAACATACACACACCCCACCCTAGACAGTTACAACAGTCAATCAAAAACCCTTGTTGCCTCCCTCCAAGGTCTGATGTCCACACCAGGTGGGGTGGAGCCAGAAGGCAACAGTCCACACCGTGAGGATATACAGCCACCGCCACAGGCTAGAGATCCAAGGGCCAGCGCCTGCGGGCAAAACGGGCTCCTACGGCACCTATACGCCGGGGAGCGGACTACCGGTGGGCAACCACAGGAGTCAGAACATTCTAAAAGGTGCAGGGAAAGACAGCCACCATCAGCCGTCCGGGGAGAGCACAACAACAACACTGCAGTCGGCTGCGGGACCCGTCCATCCGGCCGTTTTGGTTTACCAAAGATTCTGTCAGTGATTGTCTGAGTGAGTACACCAGTGCCGTCCGGCACCGCGCCGTGCAGTCCCTGCACCCCAGCCATCCAGCCTCCCCGTTACACCACCGGACCCCGGGATCACCAACCCCCCTACCCACGGAGGGGACAACATCCCAGCTGCACCCTACCATCTCTCCTGGGATCCCCGTCACCAGCAGCGGTGGTGCCATCATCACCACGTCCCGTGGGTGGCGTCACGAACAATCTCCCTAACCAAACTATCCCTTTTCACTCACGGGTGAGGAGCGCTGCTCGAGTCCCTGGGTCCGGCCCACCGCTCGAGCCACCGAGCAGCAGCAGCAGAAGCCCCGGACCCGAGCGTGGCGAGCGCGTCCCCCTCCGCCCGCGACAACTTGGCTTGTGCGAACAGGATAGAACCGATCTACCTCAACACTCCCACTTCCAATATAATGCCCCACAGTACAGCGCCCCCCACACACATACACAAAGTATGATACTCTCACACAGGACGATTTTACCAACCCTGCACGCTATGATGCCCCTACAAACAGTTTGATGCCCCCATAGTCTCCCAAAGGGTATGATGCTCACCATATATTACCCCACAAAATATTATGCCCTCCACGGCCCTCCACTCACAGTATGATGCCCCACAGGATAGTGATCAATATCTAATGCCGACCCTATACAACAGAATTGGGGTCAGAAGCCATTTACCAACTTTGTTTAGGTAAAAAACGCTGCATTTCAAACGAACTAACCTTGTACGAGATGAAGAAAGAAACCATAAAAAAATGTTATTTTTACACTGTGTTCCAAGTTATTATGCAAAAAGAGTTTTGGAGTGATAAGGTTAGAAACTTTTTGTTTGTTTTAATGTTTTGTTTATTGAAGCAAAAAATAAGAATACAAAGACAACAGAAATCACAGTTTTAACCAATAATATAATAATAACTGTATCAAAAGCCTCCCAATGTATCTTTGTAACTCGGACTACTTGGATATTGTCCGAGTTTATCCCAATAATAGATTTAGCTTTCCAGCTTTTGGGAAGGTCCGATCTAGGTTAATTAGTCTGGTTTCTGGATTAACATGAAACGATTTTTAACAGTAAATATCATAGGAATTAGGAGAAAGGGGGGATAGCTAGAGTCTAGAAGAGCGAGTTTATATCACAAGGAATTCAGTTAAAGAATTAGAGTTAATAGGTTCAAGAAACGGAGAAAGAAGGGGAAGAGATAGGATAGAAAGGAGAAAGGAAAGGATTTTGGTCTTGGGTCCGTTCATTTCGTGGTTGGTATGTTCCAGCTTCTATCCTTCATCTCATTGAGTGGGGATGGGGTGACTCACATTTCCCTATGTAACCGGCTGTGAGGTAACTATTGAAAATTGTGGCTTAGACTTATAAACCTGCCAAGCCTTCCAAACCTGGTGGAAAGAGAGCACATTCTGACTTGAAAGGGCCGAAAGTTCTTCGACACGATATAGTTGATCAATCTTCAGCAAGAGTTGCGTGAGCGTGGGAATTTTCGTTGTGCGCCACAATTGGGCAATGAGAAGTTTACAAGCTGAGCCTACAAATGACGCTAGTTTCGATGTAGCTTTATCTTTAGGCCACATTGGGAAGTTCAGAAGCATTTGTCTAGGGTCTAGGGCCCCCTTTTTGCCTGTGAGGTCAAATATTAACTGTGATGCTGTCCGCCAGAAGGTCTGAATAATCGGACATTCCCACCACACATGTAAATATGATCCCTTGTCCCTCTCGCAACGCCAGCATTGATCCGAGGTGGAAGAGCTCCACGTACTAGACGAGGTGGGGACAATGTACCATCTCGCAATCACTTTGAAAGAATCCTCTTGAACTCTCACACAACACGACGGGCCGTGTGAAGCAGTGTAAATTTGGCTCGTCTGAAGATCTGTAAATGTGGTTTTCAGGTCCCTTTCCCATCTTAGTATGTACGCTCTCTTTACCACCAGTTTTTTTGTAAGCAGGGTATGGTATAGATTAGAAAGAACTTTCCTGGGAGCCCGGGTTTGCATGCAGAAAGACTCAAATGTAGTCAAAGGTCTGTCTAGCTGGGTGTGGGGTAATAATGGGTGGATCACATGTTTTAACTTCGTATGATGGAGAAATGTAAGCCTAGCGAGGAGAGGGTTCATACCCATCTCCTGTTTAGATATCAAAGAGCCATCTACCAAAAGATCGGTCAACGGAACCTTCACATTGGTCAGGAATGTGGCCTTCGTGGACGCGGCTTGATTGACATCAGCGTCTAGTATGTCTGAAACTTGGGTTAGAGGGGAGAGGGGTGGGGCCAGGTTAGAAACTTTTTGTTTGTCATTTAAACTCATTGATGGTGCTGTGTGTCAGGGCTCTTTATATCACTGAAAGCAATTGCAGATACCTGTGCAAATTAGTTTGGAAGGGGTGTCCAAATAAAGGCAAGACTACTTAAGAAGGCTGTTCCACATTATTAAGCAGCCTACATTTTTTGCCAAAATGGGAAAGAAAAAGGATGTGTCGGCTGCTGAGAAGCAACAAATTGTGGAGTATTTAGGTCAAGGCATGACTACAATAAACATTGCCAAGACACTTCATCGTGATCATCGCACAATCAAGAAGTATGTAGCTGATTCACAGCACACGCGTGTGCGTGCTGATAAGAAAAAAATCGAGGACTCTTTCCAACAGGCAATTGCCTCAGGTTTAAAGAGCAGCTGCTAAAATGCCTTGTCATAGCAGCAGACAAGTTTTTGAAGCTGCTGGTGCCTCCAACGTCCCCCGAACAACAAGATGCAGGGTCCTTCAGAGGTTTGCAGCTGTGCATAAGCCATCCTGTCGACCACCTCTATCCACTGCACACAAGCAGAAATGGTTCCAGTGGGCCAAATGATACATGAAGACTGACTTCCAAACTGTTTTGTTCACTGATGAATGCCGTGCAACGATCGATGGTCCAGATGGATGGAGTGGAGAATGGTTGGTTGATGGACACCCCATGAAAACACGGCTAAGGCGCCAACAAGGAGGAGGTGGAGTAATGTTTTGGGCTGGAATCATGGGGAGAGAGATTGTCGGCCCCTTTAGGATCCCTGAAGGGGTAAAGATGAACTCCATAATCTATGTGGAGTTTCTAAAACAGCCCTTCCTGCCATGGTCAGGAGGAAGAACCGTGTATTCCGCAGCAAGATCATTTTCATGCATGATAATGCACCGTCTCATGCTGCAAATAACACATCTGCATCTCTGGCTGCTATGGGCATTAAAAAAAGACAAACTTATGGTGTGGCCACCATCTTCCCCTGACCTCAACCCCATTGTGAACCTCTGGAGCATCATCAAAAGGAGCGTCTATGATGGCGGGAGGCAGTTCACATCTAACCAACAGCTCTGGGAGGGTATTCTGTCCACATGCAAAACAATTGAAGCACAAACCATCCAAAAACTGACAAATTCAATGGATGAGAGAGTTCAGAAGCTTCTTTCAAACAAGGGGTCCTATGTGCAAATGTAACATCACCTAGATTTAAGTTTTGACTTGAAAACTGTTTGATTTCATTTTGTAATAAGCTGATAATGCTTATAACTTCACAATAGACCATTTTGTTTTTAAAAATAAAAAGGTTGAAAACTCTGCTGTGCATAATAATTTGGAACATGCATTTTGAGTGCATTTTGAGTGTTTATTATTTTTAAAAATATACTGTTTTCATAGACAGTTTGATCAAAAACATTTCAATTTACTCGAATAGTAGATGACTGGAAAATAACAATGACTGCAATTCATAAAGTTAATTTAGGAAAATATGAAAAAAGCGCTTTTTTGCATAATAATTTGGAACACAGTGTAATTTTACATCTGTTCCTTCATTGCCAAAAAGTTCATTATAATATGAAAATGAAAATGCTCAGAGTACCCTTGGCGCGGCTAAATCCCTCGGTGCATTGTTTCATCCACTTACATATAATGTCTATTCTTCTATGTTGCTAGACAGTTGTGACTTACCTGACAGTTGTGCCTGTCTGAAGATAAATCTCTGTTATGTGATTACTATCCCTGTAGAAGGTAGCACACAAATCACGGTCTCCTTGCTTCTGACATTGCTTGTCTTCTCTGCTATCACTTTAGTGCAGACGAGAGCACAAAACTCATTCTCTTGCAGTTGACATCACTAGACAACTATGTTGAGCAATGTCATCAGTGAGGAGAGAGTGATTTGTGTATTTTTTTCTTCACTGAAGTGACAGCAGAAGAGATGACCAATGTCAGACGCGGGGAGAGAGTGATTTTCATGCTCTCTTCTGCACAGGGATAGGGATTACATAATCAAGGTTTGTCTTCAGACTTTGAGTATGGGTCAGTCAGAGTTGTAAATCAACACGGAAGGATTGGCGGTAAAAGAAAAAAGTGGGTGGAATGGTGCACCTAGGGATTTTGTTTTGGGGGGTGGGGGGTATATGGTGTAACAGATTTAAAAACAAAAATAATGATTTTTTTTTTGATGCTTCATCTCCTACAAGACTGTTTGAATAAAGAGAGAGAGGGCGCTCCTGTGTGGGATCTTAATGTACCGAGGTATGTACAATGTGAGGTGCACACTCACCTGATAGTGTTGTACGTCAGGTACAACACTGTTAGTGGTATTGAAGGGGGATCGCAAGTTCACCGCTCCTTGTCAGCAGGGATCCCGTCCTCCTGACTCCGCAGGACTCTGCTCACACGATCGGGGTTTCCACGTGCAGTGTGCAGCCGCTGGACCGGCGTCTGATAGCAGCTCCTCCTCCGGATCGGACGGTCCCGTGATCACAGATGCGGTGATTCTCTAGCCCCTGGTGTTAGATTCAAACGGATAGTACGATCCTGATTCTGGCTGCAGCAGCCCCGTGAGCTCCCATAGGGAGATAATGATGCAGGGAAAAAAAAAGAAAAAATGCACGGTTTCGCTGCGCTGCTCAGAAAGGTAGTGATGAGGTTATTTGGGATGTAGATTTATTAATTATTTACATGCCACTACGCGTTTCGGGGGTACAACCTCCCCCTTCCTCTGAGCAGTGCAGCGAAACCGTGCATTTTTTCTTTTTTTTCCCCTACAAGACTGTTTGGTTAGTTGGAAGTACACATGTGAAATGTCAGACTCTCTTTAACAGTTGTGCTGGTGTACTCTGCAACGCGTTTAACATCCAAGTGGAGTGGCAGAATTGAAGAATTGAAGTGGACACAAAATATGTGTTGAAAATGATACCATAAACATGGGTCACTGTGTATGTAGGATTTTCAAAAAATTGCTCTATTCATTAATATCTCTACACAGTGTTTTTAACATAGTTCTTGACCCCTATTCTATCATACGGGGTCCCCAGTCATCAGATATTGATCACTTTCCTGTGGAATTAGCGATAAAAAGATAATGCGAAGGCAATATTTTTAGTTCAGATCAACATAAAAGGAATTCCCCGATATACACTGACACTTTTGACAGACACTAAAATCAGTGTAAATAGAGCCTCGGCTGATGTATACCAATTCCAATGTGTAAATGTGATTCTCTTACAGAAGTAATAATGAAGTAGGTAAGTTTACACAAGAGTCAGACAATTACAAGAAAACTAATAATTACTCACACTGTTACCAGTAAACACTGCACTTGGTGCTCCCTCTGTTGGATCAAGTGATTATGACCGTTTCTATTAGACATTCTTGTAAACGTGAAGCTGTGTAGAAAACAGATAAGTACAGTATATGAATTGAAACATCTTAATATAAATGAAACGTTTTGGAATCAACCACCCGATAAGAGGGGTGAGCCTCTCAACAAAGTTCAATAAGCATGATATATTAGAGAATTAAAAATCTGTTTGTGTCCATCCACAAGAAGTGGAACACTTAGCAGTAGAGGTGACTGAATCGATTTATGGCACCCTGGCGTCGCCAGGTGGTCACAGAGAAACAGTACACCCCACACAACACCATCCCACATCAGGTACCATCTGCCACAAATCCTAGCCACCCCCCTCAGGGTAGGAAGGACACACCAGTGGGCGGAACCAGGCGGATTGAGAGAGCCCACCTAGGGGTCTTGAGGATCCGGGGGAGGGAACAAGGAGTTGGAAAGTGTCAGTCGAAGGTGTCAGTTGGACAGTTGAAGTAGGAGTGGAGATCAAGGCTGAGCCTAGTGAAGGGTAGCTAGGGTAGTGGCCCTGGTCTGCTGGCTAGGTGGCAAGCAGTGGACCACGTCCAAAGGCGACGGGAGTCCGTTCGCGGGAGACCCAAAGTGGACCGGGACAGGGTTGGAGCCCGCCGGTACCGACAGCGGAGATCCGGTCCAGAAACCGTGCACAGGCGGGGTACCTGGACCCTAGTTAGAAGATGGTTGCAAGACCCTTCTCTAATTAACCAGGCCGGGGACAAGGTTCCAGACGTTGTTCTAGAGTGTTAGCCCAGATAAAGCGAAACGGCAGCCCAACGCGGGGGATAGGGTATCCGCAACAATCCACAGAGATTCCATGGTTCACTTTTCGCGGGCACATCTCCCAAGCAAAACAGAATTGGGAGAGGACTTCCCTGTTCCACACAAGGCCGTCCAAAGGAGAAGAAAAGTACATAGTGCCGGAGGAAGGGACATTGGTACACCAACCGGGTGTGGGAACTGTAAACACCCGGAAGCGGCAGCCGACCACTGACCCCATTGGTTTACCAGCGGACTTGTGTGTAATTGTTTAATTGTGAGTACACCAACACCCCCCGGTCCGGCCCGGCGCACCATCACCGGCGGCCATTACCTCCCGTGTTTCTGGACACTGAGCCCCGGGGCATCCACCCCTAACCACGGAGGGGTTAAACACCTAGCTGCCACCCCATCGCCCTCGGGTGCTCCCCAACAGCAGCGGTGGTATCCACCCTTACCACACACCGTGGGTGGCGTCACGAACTATCTACAACAACCTCCTGTACATATTACATCCCCTTTTTATTTGAGTGTCCGCATGACCCCCGGGTCCGGAGACCCCTCAAACCACTGCGGATCCGGATCAGAGCAGCTCGGCTGCTGGTACGGGGGCGGCACACCTCAAAACCTGGCGTCACAAACAGGATTGTAACCCCTCCACCTACCTGGTGGAAGTGTGCCTTTTTTTGGACTGTGAACAGTGCTCCGTTTTAGAATTGTTCGACAGCCGCCATTTTGCCGCCATTTTTGGGCACGAAAAACAACAAGCCCGGCATCTTCTTCCCCGGAAAAGAGCGCAAAGTTGGAGCTCCGCCCACTGGGAACGCAGGCAGAAGTTGGTGACTCCCCAGACAGGAAACGCAAAGGACAGTGGGTCCCGCGAGACTGCTGTTGAAAAACCAAGGGGGAGGACAGAAAAAGTGGCATGTGACACAAGAATATAAAAGGCAGGGACACCAGGACTTTGCCAAATCCCGTTCCTGGACAAGCAAGCGGCAGGATGTCTCAGGGGTCCGGCAACCAGCAAGTGGAGAGGCCCGTTCCCGGGACCGCCGACTGTGTTGAAGAGCAAATGGAGACAATGTGTAGGAGGACAGCCCAGGCACGCTTTAACATGATGCGGTGGACCACCGAAATGAAGAGCCTGGCTGCAGCTGTCCGGGCGCGCGAGATGGAGATGGCCTCGGAAGAGTCAGTAAGCGGTGACCGACGCCCCTATATTCCCCAGGAACCGGCCGTACCGGCTAAG
Source organism: Anomaloglossus baeobatrachus (assembly GCF_048569485.1). NCBI lineage: Eukaryota > Metazoa > Chordata > Amphibia > Anura > Aromobatidae > Anomaloglossus > Anomaloglossus baeobatrachus. Next base: position 489,113,928 of record NC_134358.1, read on the forward strand.
GGCCCGGCCTGCCCCCGTCCGCCAGGTCGCCTCCCTCGTCGCCCGTGTCCGCGGCCAGCGCTCCGATCGGCCCGCTACCCCAATTAAAGGCAGCGGCACCCGTCTCGTCTAAAGAAGAGGACCCAGCAACGGGGACCTCGGGCCCTACCTGCAACCCCACTCCGACACCCGTCCCGGCCCCTCGCCGAACCGCAGACAGTAAAACATCCCCTCCAGCCCTGAGCCAGGCCGCAGCATTGGTGACGTCACCCCCCGGCAACGGCAGTCCGCCCGGCCGCAACTGTGATGACGTCGGTTCCGGAAGTGCGCCCGGCCGCAACTGTGATGACGTCGGCTCCGGCAGTCCGCCCGGCTGCAACTGTGATGACGTCGGCTTCGTCAGTCCACCTGGCTGCAACAGAGGCGGAACCCGATCAGAAGCCACCCGCAGCAGCTGCGCAGGTTGCTACCCAGTGCCCGGTCCCGGCTGTGGAGCAGCCGGGGTGTACCTGCAGGGAAGCAGAGAAGGCCGGTGAAAGATGGAGCCCTCGGCAGGGAGAAAGGTTGGTCGTAGCCGGCACCGAGGGCATCCGTGTGGGCCAAGTTCCTGAGCATGAGGAGGAGCACGGAACCCACGCCCCGTACTAGGAGCGACAACAGCGGCAGCTGAAACATGAAATCGCTGCCCTGGAAAAGCGCAAAGCCGAGGTGCTGGCACGCACCTACCAAGAGAAGGACCACCTACGGCAGGCTACCTTCCGGGTGCGAGCCCGACCTACCGAGGGCAGGTCTGCCACTTTAACCTCCAAAAGGGCTGGGGGTTTATCTACGAGCCGGGACTGGACTCCGAAATTTTCGTGTCCCGGAGGGATGTGGCCCCTCATTTGCCGACTGGCTATCCAGATAGGAATCTGGAACCTGGAGACATGGTCAGTTACACCAGACACTGTGGAGAGCAAGGGTGGTTTGCCCTTGATAGAAAGAAGTGGGTGGTAGTGAACGAAACCCCCTGCATCGCCTCCCACCGTTTCTTACATGAAGACAAAGAGTAAATGGTAGCGGTTTCCAGCTACCTGTTAAACTGTTAAATTACCTCCGTTTCCAGTTTATAACAATGAACCAAGACCTCAGGACTGGTGAGGTCACCCCAAAAACTTGCTTGGGTCCTGTAAATACCCCCAACTACTTTCTTGTTACTCCTCAACCACTGCACAGCCTCTGGAGAGACCGATTGGAGGAAGGGCCTGCGGTGGAGTAGGCCGAGGCCCAGCCACTAATAAAACCGGTGGCTATCCTCCAGGCTAAGGGCCCCCGGATTATGGGGTCCTTGAGATGGACTGCCGGGTAAGGAACTTTTTACCTGGACCGTGCAGGCGTTGCCCGGAATTCCTGGGGACTTGGGAAAAGGGGTGTCCACCATGTTTAGAGGTGGCACAAAGGAACCAGGTTGTTTGGGTGGCGGGTGAAAGAAAGAAAGTAATGTTACTGTGTTTTTGTAACGTTAAAAGAAATGGTTTAAAATGTTTTTATTATCTTTTTCCCGTTTATTCCAGAAAAATAAAAGGGCAGTGGTCGGACAGCCCGCGGACAGGCTGTATTAAACCAAGGGGGAATGTGACGCCCTGGCGCCGCCAGGTGGTCACAGAGAAACAGTAGACCCCACACAACACCATTCCACATCAGGTACGATCTGCCACAAATTCCTAGCCACCACCCTCAGGGTAGGAAGGACACACCAGTGGGATCGGGACAGAGTTGGAGCCTGCTGGTACCGACAGCGGAGATCCGGTCCGGAAACCATGCACAGGCGGGGTACCTGGACCCTAGTTAGAAGACGGTTGCAAGCCCCTTCTCTAATAACCCAGGCCGGGGACAAGGTTCCAGACGTTGTTCCATAGTGTTAGCCCAGACAGAGCGAAACGGCAGCCCAACGCGGGGGATAGGGTATCCGAAACAACCCACTGAGATCCCACGGGTCAGTTTTCGCGGGCACATCTCCCAACCAAAACAGAACTGGGAGAGGACTTCAGGACTTCCCCGTTCCACACGAGGTTGTCCAAAGGAGAAGAAAAGTACATAGTGCCGGAGGAAGGGACATTGGTACACCAACAGTGTGTGGGAGCTGCATACACCCGCAAGCGACAGCTGACCACTGACCCCATTGGTTTACCAGTGGACTCGTGTGTAATTATTTAATTGTGAGTACACCAACACCCTCCGGTCCGGCCCGGTTCACCATCACCGGCGGCCATTACCTCCCGTGTTTCTGGACACTGAGCTCCGGGGCATCCAACCCTACCCATGGAGGGGTTAAACACCTAGCTGCCACCCCATCGCCCCCAGGTGCTCTCCAACAGCAGCGGTGGTATCCACCCTTACAGCACACCACGGGTGGCGTCACGAACTATCTACAATAACCCCCTGTACATATTACATCCCCTTTTTATTTGATTGTCTGCATGACCCCCGGGTCCGGAGACCCCACAAGCCACTGCGGATCCGGATCCGAGCAGCTCGGCTGCTGGCACGGGTGCGGCACAGATTTATAGAACATTAATCCAGCAGCTAGGTCAGTATTCCGTAGCATTCCATTAAATGTCTCCTATATTCTGGCAATCTTGGCCCCTCCTTTGATTAACCGGCCTGGCGTGACATTGTAGAGAGGCGTGGGGGGGTTCTCATGGGTGAGGGATTGACTTCGTACACCGCGACACGCTACGGCTACGTAAAATATCTGGTTCTGGCTTGATCTGTGGACATCTGCTGTGTGGCCCGCTACCCATGTAGGCCGGATTCTGCCACTGATGTTCGCTGACCAGGACCGGATGATGACTCGCACCCACAAGGAGAAGAACAGTTCACTTTAAGGCTATGTGCACACGGTGCGTTTTTCTCGGCGTTTTTGCGCGTTTTTCGGGTGCGTTTTTGGCCTCAAAACTGCATGACTTTGCTTCCCCAGCAAAGTCTATGAGTTTTCATTTTTGCTGTCCCCACACAGCGTTTTTTTTCAGCTGCGTTTTTGTGGTGACCACAAAAACGCAGCATGTCAATTATTCCCGCGTTTTTCACTGCGCTTTTCATCCATTGAGTTCAATGGGATGTTGAAAGACGCAATGAGAAACGCAAATAGCTGCGTTTTGGTGCGTTTCTAAGACCAAAAACGCAGCTATAAGCGCAGGAGGTGGGTAGTAAAGTGACGTGTACAGGAAGAGGATTCCTTCTGTCAGTATAGACAGAAGCATGAATCCTCCCGGTACTGTCACCGCCGCGTCCATCTCCCGTCCTGTGCATGTATGCTGCCGTGCGGCGCCATGTACAGGCAGGAGGTGGAAGCGGCTGCGAAAACAAAAGTTAACAGTAGAATAAAAAAAAAAAAAGTTATACTCACCTGTCTGCAGCCTCGCGGTGCCATGCCCGCTCCCAGCTCCTGTCACGGTATCGCCGCTCCCGCTCCGGCTGTGTGCAGTCTCCCCGGGGCAGGACCTTGCTTGCAGGACCTGGCGATGGATCACCTGATGCAGTCACCTGACGCATCAGCTGATCGAGTCTCGGGCTGACGCGGGCGCCCGGCCGGTATCAGCGGATGTGTCAGGAGACTTCATCCCTGATTACCGGCAGCTGCTGCAGCGATCGGACAGGATCAGACTCCCGCCCCATCGCTCCGGGAGCTGCCGGTTATCAGCACATAAGTGAGTATTATTTTTTTTTTTTTTCTACTGATGCATCAGCTGATTGTATAATCGGCTTTTATTCAATCAGCTGATGTGTGATGGGATTCACATCCTTTATCCTGACACATCATCTGATCGCTTTGCCTTCCAGCAAACCGATCAGATGATATTGGATCCGGATTGGACGGCGCGGGACCCTGACCCAGGATTACTGCGGAGGGGGGTGCTTTATTTCAATAAAGATGGAGTCACTAATTGTGTTGTGTTTTATTTCTAATAAAAATATTTTTCTGTGTTGTGTTTTTTTTTTATCTTTACTAGAAATTCATGGTGGCCATGTCTAATATTGGCGTGACACCATGAATTTCGGGCTTAGGGCTAGCTGATAATATACAGCTAGCCCTAACTCCATTATTACCTGGCTAGCCACCCGGCATCAGGGCAGCCGGAAGAGTTGGATACAGCGCCAGAAGATGGCGCTTCTATGAAAGCGCCATTTTCTGGGGTGGCTGCGGGACTGCAATTCACAGCGGGGGTGCCCAGAAAGCATGGGCACCCTGCACTGTGGATTCCAATCCCCAGCTGCCTAGTTGTACCTGGCTGAACTCAAAAATGGGGCGAAGCTCACGTCATTTTTTTTTTTAAATTATTTCATGAAATTCATGAAATAATTTAAAAAAAAAAGGGCTTCCCTATATTTTTGGTTCCCAGCCGGGTACAAATAGGCAGCTGGGGGTTGGGGGCAGCCCGTACCTGCCTGCTGTACCCGGCTAGCATACAAAAATATGGCGAAGCCCACGTCATTTTTTTTTTTTGGGGGGGCAAAGAAATCCTGCATACAGTCCTGGAAGGAGGATGCTGAGCCTTGTAGTTCGACAGCTGCTGTCTGCTCTCCTGCATACACTATTGGATGGAGGATGCTGAGCCTTGTAGTTCGACAGCTGCTGTCTGCTGTCCTGCATACACTATTGGATCGAGGATGCTGAGCCTTGTAGTTCTGCAGCTGTCTGCTCTTCTGCATACACTAGTGGAGAATGAAGAACACATTGAAGAAGGAAATGACATCAGACCTTTTTTTTTTTGTTCACTGATAAAAAACGCATAAGGACGCAGTGAGCAAAAACGCAGCAAAACGCAGCAAAAAAAACGCACCAAATCGCGGCAAAACGCGTGCGTTTTTTGCCGCGTTTTTTCGACGCAGGTGCGTTTTTGTGCGTTTTTAGCGGCCAAAAACGCACAAAAACGCAGCGTCAAAAAAACGCAGCGTGTGCACATAGCCTAAACCACAATTTTTTACTGTACGGTCCATGCTCCTTCACAACTTTCTGACAGTGAGGACAGTCAGAGAGTTGAACAGGCTACTACGGAAGGTACTGAGCTCTCCATCACTAGAAATCTTCAAGTGGAAGCTGGATAAACATATAGCTGGGATGATTTAGGAAAACCTGCAATCACAGGTGGTTGGACCCGATGGCAATTGAGGTCCCTTCCAACTATACTGTTCTATGATTTTATGAACTTTACTTTCCAGCGCTCATAACCTCCAGCACTTTACAGCTTTGCACAACATTATCAGAGACAGTTCAACTTGTCTCTGGGTTGCGTTAGATGGAACTGGGCGGGTGAGTCCCAGTGCAAACCTGTCCACCTTCCTTTCCTGCAATCCTATGTCCAGTCTCCTTAGTCATCCCATAATGACTGTAGTACAGCTTTGCACTCTTGGACGTCTAGCGGGAAACTGCTTGGTTGGTTGACTATGTTCACACGCCAGTTGAGGTTAACTCAGTACCTTGACAGTTAAAGGGCCTGTCCACTAGAGTCCTGCACCGGTAGAAGTCACCTGGTACCTAGACGGTGTAAGATGGCTGCCGGGCACATAGTCGATGGGAGGTATGTATCACTGAGGTGGTTATACTCTGTGATGTAAGGTCAGATGCAAGCTTTGAGTTCCGTCCACTGGCTCATATTGTCTGGGGCCACTCCCTTCGAGGATTGGTCTCTAATTACAACGCTGTTTAAACTATGTCTTTCTGGCCACTCTTGAGGCTCACACTATATTGCCTTCTGTTTCCTGCTCTCTGTTGTCACAAACCACCCACTGTATGCAAGGTTCTCTAACATCTGACCATACGTCTGTCATGTACACTCAACAGGCCTTCACTGACTCCTCTAGAAAGAGCCATCACTTTCCCTGTCACCTGACCTTATCCCTCCCAGGATGGACTATTTCCAACACTTAACCGTTTCTGTCCCTGCTGTCTGTTGCTGGGCAGAACTTTCTTACAAAATATCATCAAATAAATAATGTATAGTACATCACCAATATTATGAATGTTTATCACACTCTACAATACAATACAATACAATACATTACACTGCACATGACACAATATTTATAAAAGACGCCTGACTTTACTCACATTATAGAACATTGACGCAATTGGTGTCTTCAGGGGTAGGAACGCGACAGTCATAGTCCACCACTCTTACAACATTATCATTGTGGAGTGATGTCAGCTAATCAAAAAAGGAACCACATACAGTTAGGTCCAGAAATATTTGGACAGTGACACAATTTTCGCGAGTTGGGCTCTGCATGCCACCACATTGGATTTGAAATGAAACCTCTACAACAGAATTCAAGTGCAGATTGTAACGTTTAATTTGAAGGTTTGAACAAAAATATCTGATAGAAATTGTAGGAATTGTACACATTTCTTTACAAACACTCCACATTTTAGGAGGTCAAAAGTAATTGGACAAATAAACCAAACCCAAACAAAATATTTTTATTTTCAATATTTTGTTGCGAATCCTTGGGAGGCAATCACTGCCTTAAGTCTGGAACCCATAGACATCACCAAACGCTGGGTTTCCTCCTTCTTAATGCTTTGCCAGGCCTTTACAGCCGCAGCCTTCAGGTCTTGCTTGTTTGTGGGTCTTTCCGTCTTAAGTCTGGATTTGAGCAAGTGAAATGCATGCTCAATTGGGTTAAGATCTGGTGATTGACTTGGCTATTGCAGAATGTTCCACTTTTTTGCACTCATGAACTCCTGGGTAGCTTTGGCTGTATGCTTGGGGTCATTGTCCATCTGTACTATGAAGCGCCGTCCGATCAACTTTGCGGCATTTGGCTGAATCTGGGCTGAAAGTATATCCCGGTACACTTCAGAATTCATCCGGCTACGTTTGTCTGCTGTTATGTCATCAATAAACACAAGTGACCCAGTGCCATTGAAAGCTATGCATGCCCATGCCATCACGTTGCCTCCACCATGTTTTACAGAGGATGTGGTGTGCCTTGGATCATGTGCCGTTCCCTTTCTTCTCCAAACTTTTTTCTTCCCATCATTCTGGTACAGGTTGATCTTTGTCTCATCTGTCCATAGAATACTTTTCCAGAACTGAGCTGGCTTCATGAGGTGTTTTTCAGCGAATGTAACTCTGGCCTGTCTATTTTTGGAATTGATGAATGGTTTGCATCTAGATGTGAACCCTTTGTATTTACTTTCATGGAGTCTTCTCTTTACTGTTGACTTAGAGACAGATACACCTACTTCACTGAGAGTGTTCTGGACTTCAGTTGATGTTGTGAACGGGTTCTTCTTCACCAAAGAAAGTATGCGGCGATCATCCACCACTGTTGTCATCCGTGGACGCCCAGGCCTTTTTGAGTTCCCAAGTTCACCAGTCAATTCCTTTTTTCTCAGAATGTACCCGACTGTTGATTTTGCTACTCCAAGCATGTCTGCTATCTCTCTGATGGATTTTTTCTTATTTTTTCAGCCTCAGGATGTTCTGCTTCACCTCAATTGAGAGTTCCTTAGACCGCATGTTGTCTGGTCACAGCAACAACTTCCAAATGCAAAACCACACACCTGTAATCAACCCCAGACCTTTTAACTACTTCATTGATTACAGGTTAACGAGGGAGACGCCTTCAGAGTTAATTGCAGCCCTTAGAGTCCCTTGTCCAATTACTTTTGGTCCCTTGAAAAAGAGGAGGCTATGCATTACAGAGCTATGATTCCTAAACCCTTTCTCCGATTTGGATGTGAAAACTCTCATATTGCAGCTGGGAGTGTGCACTTTCAGCCCATATTATATATATAATTGTATTTCTGAACATGTTTTTGTAAACAGCTAAAATAACAAAACTTGTGTCACTGTCCAAATATTTCTGGCCCTGACTGTATGCCAGAAGGTGAGAGGTGTTACACAAGGCTCCTGTCCATCAGCCATGAAATAATAACCAGGGCCCTGTGACTTTATTCCTTCATCGCTACTTGGCAGCTCAACAATATGAATACACAAATGACATTATTGATAGGCGCTGCCACATTTTCATGACCGTTTTCTTTACAAAATGCACAACAGACCCTTTGTATGACTGCAGTTAATAGTTCCAACAGTCACAATCTGGCATAGCTGCAGGCAAGGAAAGGGTCTTTTGTGCATTTTCATATTTACACCTACAGTACTTATGGTGGCTGACAAAAGTGCAAATGATGAGTGGCTACACCCTAAAATGTTTGTCTATTCAAACTCTCCTTCTGTTATAACATATAAGGCTTCAAATATCCGTGGAGGCTAGAAAGCATGTCATGCTAGCCTCTTCCTAGACTTGAAGCATCAGTTGAGCATTTTAACTCTGCAACCCTTCCAGAACACCTCTCACTAACCATTATAGAAAACTTAAGTATTTTACATAGCACAGTCTCCACCATTCACAATAGGCGATGGGCCCAGGTCCCATTCTTCAGTCATATTTCAAGTCTATCACTTCCAATGGTCTATTTAGCTACATATTCCTAAATGCTGTCCTCATAATCATATGCAGAAAATAGGAAAAAAAAAAGTACCGTATTTTTCGTTTTATAACACGCACCGGATTATAAGACTCACCCCAAATTTAGAGCTAAAAAAAGTAAAAAAAATGAAAATTTGGGATCCGTTTTATAATCCAGTGGTGTCTTACCGGTAGGAGGCAGCAGCAGTGGTGGAGTGGGGGTCACAGGGGGCTGCGGTGGTGGTGGAGCAGGTCCATGCTACGGGCAGTGCAGTGGGGGGCCCAGATGCTCATTGCGGAGCTGTGCTGGGGTGGCCGGCGCTGCTGTGTGCTGTTGCGCTGTTGTGTGCTGCTGTGTGCTGGGGCGGCCGGCGCTGCTTTGTGCTAGTGCTCGCTGTGGGCACTGGCCATTCTGAAGATGTCGGTGGTGCAGGCTTCAATGAAATGGCGACCACAGACCTTGCGCAGATGGGAGCTTGAGCCGAGAGCTCAATCTGCGCATGCGCCAACTGTGGGTGCCATTATTTGAAGAAATTACTGCTGATATCTTGAGCACCAGCACACAGCAGCGCAGGCCATCGCACAGAGCCTTTCCAGGCAGCACCGACCGGCCACTCAGAACTTCGCCGGGCAGCGCCAGTCGCCGCACAGAACCTTGCTGGGCAGCACCGGCCGCTGCACAGAGCCGCACCAACCACCGCACAGAGCCGCGCCGGCCGCCCCACAGATCTGCACTGGCCACTGCACAAAGCCGCTCCGGCACCCCACAGATTTGCGCCGGCCGCTGCACAGAGCCGTGTCAGCCAACACACAGAGCCGCTCCTGGCGCCACACAGAGCAGCACAATATTGTCCTGCCTCCAGTGACCCCTCTCCACCACCCCCCCGGTAAGCTATATTCGGATTTTAAGACGCACCCCTCATTTTCCTCCCATATTTTTGAGAGGAAAAGTGCATCTTATAATCCGAAAAATAAAGTATGTTTTAATTATTAAAGTAAATACGGTATATAGTGACACTTAAAAGGGGTTTTCCCACAAACAAAGTTAATTTTAATCAATAGATCTTGGAATAATAATAAGTTCCACAATTGGATATGCTTTTTAGCTGCGGATTTGCCTTGGTTTTATTCAAATCCATGCTAATAAAACTTTTTACTGCTTTTTACAGTCGCAGCAAAGTTTGAGATTTCTGAAATCTCATGCACACACACACAAACACCTGCAGATTTTTTCCTGACTGTTTTGTCAAATACCTGTGTTTTTGCTGCAGATTTGAAAGAATGATCATGTCAATTCTTGACAGCATTTTTGCAACGTTTTTTCATTGATACAACCCATTTTGTAGAAAAAACCCTGCAGCAAATCTACAGCAAAAACGCAGATGACTCAAAGGAGATTTCCTGCCACGAGATCAGGTGTTGGAAGAACGATCAGACTGCTGATCCTTATAGTCCCCTAGGGGGACTAGTAAAATTTAAAAAAAATTGTAAAAAAAAAGTTTTAAAAATTAAAAAAATAAAAATCCTAAAAGTTCAAATCACCCCCATTCGCCCCATTGAAAATGAAAGGGTTAAAAAAATAAAAAATATACACATATTTGGAATTGCCGCATTCAGAAACGCCCAATCAAAATATAAAATCAATGAACCTGATCGGTAAACGGTGTAGCGTAAAAAAAAATTCCAAACGCCAAAATTGTGTTTTTTGGTCGCCACGTATTTTGCGTAAGATGCGATAACAGGCAATTAAACCGTAGCATCTGCGCAAAAATGGTACAGTTAAAAACGTCAGCTCGAAATGCAAAAAATAAACCATCAATGAGCAATAGATTCTGAAAAATGAGAACGCTACGAATCGTGGAAAATGGCGCAAAAAATGCACATTTTTTGGACAAACTTGTGAATTTTTTTTTAACCCCTTAGATAAAAGTAAACTTATACGAACTCGTACCGACCTGCGGCATCAAATGAACATTTTAGTTTTGCCATATAGTGAACACAGTGAATAAAATATCCCAAAAACTATCAAGCAGTCAAACTTTTTTTGCAATTTTTTCACACTTGGAATTTTTTTGCTGTTTTCCAGTACACTATATTGTAAAACTAATGGTTTCATTCAAAAGTACAACTTGTCCCGCAAAAAGTAAGCCCTTATATGGCAAGATTGACGGAAAAATGAAAACGTTATGGCTCTCGGAAAAGGGGGAGCAGAAAAAAACCCGGAAAAACGGAAAATCGCCCGGGGGTGAAGGAGTTAAAGTGAATCTGTCAGGTCAGATAACACTATTTACTTGCAGATATAGGGTTAATAGTATTATGAAGGTTTCTGGCCACCAATGCACCAGAGAGCTGGCTGTCAGTAAAAGTTTCAGTTCGTGCTTAAAGCTTATCCAATGATAATGACAAGACTCTGGCAGAGCTGATCTGGACGACTAGGACCCAGTATCTCAGTGTAAGACCGGTATCACACTTGTGATTGTCTCGTGTGTATCAGCTGTCACGGACTCACACTCTCCTCACAGGAGTGGGTCGGCTGCAAAGAGATGCATGCAACTGACCCGCTCCTGTGAGCAGAGTGTGAGTCCGTGCCGGGTAATGCACCGCGAAACTCGCGCGAGATACACGCGAGGCAACCATAAGTGTGACACCGGCCTTAGGCAAATACCTACTGATCATGTGATCGCTGGGTCTAATAGACGTCTTGGCTGTGCAGAAGCTTCTATTCTGCAGAAGATGCTCATTGAGCTCTGAGTTCGCAGCAGATAAATTGCTTCTGTCTTCTCAGCGGACACTGAGGCTCCTCACCTCCTGTACAGCACTGCAGAGTGTGAGTGCAGCGGCATAGTGCTAAAGCTGCTCAGCGCTACCCTGATGATGGCAGAGTGGGACACTGGACTCCCTGGCCGGGACAGCGGGACAGAGACTAAAATCTGGGACTGTCCTGCTGCCTCCGCTACGGTTGGGAGCAATGAATAGTTGCGTGTACATGTCACATGCAGTGTCTGCTGTATGATCAACACATATCTCACAAAAAGAGCCATTAAATGTGAGCACCAGGCCTACCGAGATGAGGCAGGGAGGGTGCCAGCACTACTCATGATGAGGATAATACACAAGAGAATGAGAGTAAAGTGCAATTATAAATAATTTTTATTGAATAAACAACAAGAAAAGTAGTAGTTAAAATGGTACACTACCAAAAAATCTTAGGGATACATACATATAAGACCCAAAAAATTCATAGTAGCCCATCCAATTAATCTAGAATATTACATATAGACATCTATGTTAAATAAGGGCTAACAAGTGGAAGGGTCTGATATGGACGATATGAGTAATTCAAAAAGGAACTGCCTTTAAGTTATAGTACACAAATCAAACCATGATTCCCCACCATGTATTGGTAGGAAATCATGGTGATCATGCTGGAAGCACCGTGGGGGAATAAATGTTAGTACTAGACCTTGGTTCACCACCTTAATAAAGCTACAGAATCCTCGCGAAACGCGCGTAGGATGGAGACCTTTGGCCATCTATAGGGATACCATTCTATTTCAATTTGGACTGCGTTATTTCTTTGCTGGTCGCATCGTGACTTTTTTGCACTGACACTGCACTTCATCACTTTAGGTAAGAGAATCCTTTTACCCTGCACACTCTGGTTGTACCGTCAATTGGTGCTATCCCTATCGGTCTAGTACTAACATTTATTCCCCCACGGTGCTTCGAGCATGATCACCATGATTTCCTACCAATACATGGTGGGGAATCATGGTTTGATTTGTGTACTATAACTTAAAGGCAGTTCCTTTTTGAATTACTCATATCGTCCATATCAGACCCTTCCACTTGTTAGCCCTTATTTAACATAGATGTCTATATGTAATATTCTAGATTAATTGGATGGGCTACTATGAATTTTTTGGGTCTTATATGTATGTATCCCTAAGATTTTTTGGTAGTGTACCATTTTAACTACTACTTTTCTTGTTGTGTATTCAATAAAAATTATTTATAATTGCACTTTACTCTCGTTCTCTTGTGTATTGTCTGCTGTATGATGTAGTAGGAGACATGAGCATGTGCTGCCCCCGCATCAGCAGCCAGGCTGCTCGGATCCGGATCCGCGGTGGCTCGAGAGGGCTCCGGAACCGGGGGTCATGCGGCTCCTCAAGCGAAGGGGGGGTTATGTACAGGGGATGGTGTGGAAAGTTCGTGACGCCACCCGTGGTGAGTGGTAAGGTGAAGTACCACCACTGCAATTGGGAGTACCCGGTGGCGATGGTGTGGGCAGCCAGGGGTTTAACCCCTCCACGGGTAGGGGGAATGCCCCGGGACTCGGTGATGGTGACGGGGATGTGCCGTTGGGATGGTAAGGGTCACTTGCGTACTCACCCAGTCCAATAACGCTGACACCGACAACTGTAGTAAACCAAAGTTCTGGACACCGCTGCCGCTGAGGGGGAGCACGCCTGGATCCCATGCCCGTTGGTGTTGCCTGTTAGTCTGTGACCTTTTCCTTGGCACCTTGTCTTCTAGTTGGTCCCTTTAGTTTGAAACTAGTGTGGCTAACTGAGTGAGCTTGCTCTCAGGGTTCACGCTTGGGATTTTCTGGACCATATGTGTGGAATGTCCTATCCCCCTCATTGCACTAGTACCCCAATTTTGGAGCGGGTGGTGAACGGATCTTGAAGGCTTCGTCCTCGTCGGGTAAATTGTCAGGACTCCTGAAGCTACTCCCTGACCTAGGGTCCATGTACCCCGTCGTGCCCTGGCCCCTGCCCAGTGATGGCACAAGGCCGCCGGCTGTCCTCATTGACAGTCCGTGCCCCTTGTCACGATCCCCTGTGACCAGGGTCCAGCTCCTACCAGGCCCAGACCAACGTCTGCTACCTAGTAATTCCAAAGAGCTCAGCTCCTGACCTTCTCTCTCTCCTCAAACACTACACACTTGTGACCTCTCCTTCTAAGAGTCACCACCCGACTGACTTTCTCCTGACACTCCTGACCCCCCTTAACCAACCCCCCAAGTGGGCAACCCTATTCCACTCAGGCCGTCCACTGGTGTGTCTGGTGGGTGTAGTGCAGAGTGTTCCTAGGATTTTGATTAGCTTGTTCTTGGCAACACCAATAGTTAGGGACCCTTAACCAAGGAGGAGGTGGATATTGCACAGAAGGACAGATTGCACAATACCCTGTGACGACCTGATAGTCCAGGGCGTCACAAGCACCATAGAAGGAGAAATAGAGGTGTTTGTAAGGTAAGTATGTAAAAGGACTGATAATGGGTTTGCCACCATATTGCTACATTTTGCTCCTAGGCATATCATGTAAAAATTAAACACCCATATGCAAATAACACAAACCTCGTACTTGTGATGTAGCTGAACTGTAAGTGACAAGCAGTGAAGGACTGCTTACTAACATAGTGCAGATTGCATTGATCATGTCAGCCTCAAACAAGTAATATTCCCTTTGTATTGTCTATTTCTTTTGGTTGCCAGAGTCACCAGCTAATAGCTATTTGCCATCTGTGCATGTCCCAGAGCATTGTGTGTGCCGCTGTGTAACTCATTACTTGTAATTGTTTAATGCAACTGGCTGTACTTACAGAAACACTGTGTGCTACAATACTCGGCAGTAAACAACTCTCTAATTAATCATTGCATATCATTAGACAGGCCTAATAGGACGCTGAAACCTGGAAACTTAAAAGGTGCTCAGCACAATATCAGGCGTGTCTACATATGATTGCCTTCCCAGTATGGCTGCACACGGACAGTACGCAAACTACGTTAACGCACGGCTAGGGCACAATTCAGACAAATGCTTTTCCACATACACAGAAAAATAGCGCAGCATGCACTAGTCATGTCCAATTGGCAGATGAGCTAATCCATTGAGCTAAATGAGGCATCCATTTTTCATGGATTCATTTAATAACATAAGAAAGTAAATCAGGCTTTTTGATTTTGGGGACATAAAATCTACGTACAGAGATAAAAAAGGCAATTAAATCAACACAACATGAAGAAGAAGGGGTACAAAATGTGGAAGGGACCCCTCATTCCACCATTCTGAACGCCATCCAGAGTCACATCAGAGCCAACTCATTAAGCCAAGATGGCTTTGTGTTCAGCAAAATCTTGGAACTCAATCCAGCAATGTCAGATCTTAAGAAAATTTTAATGCTAGAGAAAGTCAGATTCTCCATGTGCATGGGGTCTTCAACCTGTCTCATAGCGTCTAGCTCAAAACTCGCAGTGTCAGAACTACTTTTGACGCTGTTCACACAGTTTAGTCAGACACTCCATATAATGCTGCTTTTGCGTTGTACTTACAGGCTCAGGCGTCGACCAGCTGTGCTCTTGTTAGCAATCGTGCTTGCAGGAGTTAATTTCTGTTAGGCCAGTTTCACACATCCTTCTTTTTGCCGGTTTCGCGAATCCGACGCGCTCCCGTACAGTGAATACAGTACAATGACAGCGCAACAAGCGCCAGTCATGTGCTGTCATGTGACCGGCGCATGTGACCCGGAAGTTACAGCGCTGTCATTGTACTGTATTCACTGTACGGGAGCGCGCCGGATCCGCGAAACCGGCAAAAAGAAGGATGTGTGAGAGAGCCCTTAGCCTGTTGATTAGTATTTGAGTCACATATTGCAGGAAACCTATCACAGTCACCTCTGCTCTTTTTAAGATGGTGCAGCCTGGTCTCTAATACTGATTATAGCTTTTGCGATCCTGGTCCATGTCTTTTGATATCCTTTTGCTGGTGAACTTCTGTGTGCTGTTTGGTGTGTTGTGGAAATACTATTGATGTCTGATTATTTCCTCTCTTCCTTTAGTTTCCTCCTGATCACGTATTGTCCATACCTTTGTGATTACTGTGAGTTTGAGTTTTGTTCCTCCCTTACCCATCTGTTTATTTGTATGGGATTAATCACTCCTGTCCAGGACCTCTCCGGGGTGGAGGGAGGGGGCCCACTAGACCAGGGTTGTTCAGGAGCTCGGGTAAGGAAGGCGGCCCAAACATCGTTACCTTAAGACGTATCTTTGGGATCAGGGTCAGCAAGGGTTCCACTAGCCTGAGGGCCAGTTTAGACTCACCTGTTGCTAGTGATCCTGTCACACCCCGTGACACAACCATCAGCAGTTTCACCAAGAAGGACTTAGTACTTCTATACAGAGTAGGAATACACCATCTAGCCATATTAGTCAAATTTCTCATGATCGAGACATGGTATTAATAAAGGGGCATATCAATATGGTGTAACTGGAAGCAGGGTAGAATAGTATTAGTTGCTTGAAGTTACTGAGGCAGAAGGACATTGGTGACTTTAAAAGCTAAGTTTAAGTGGTTCCTAAACACTTTCAATAACACCACACATCATTAGTCATGGAATATTTTAGAGGGAACCATACTGTTGTCTTTTTATTGTGGCCTGACAAAGGCTATTTTGTGGTCATAAACATTCCTGTCATTTTTATTTTACTTGTATTTTTTCTAATAAAGAATCTAACTGAACGATAGCTCCAGTGTGCCGCCCCCGTGTCAGCAGCCGGGTTGCTCAAATCCGGATCCGCGGTGGCTCGAGGGGCGTCTAGACCCGGGGGTCATGTGGCCACTAAAATGAAGGGGGATTGTGTTTAGAGTTTGTGACGCCACCCGTGGTGTGTGGTAATGTGGAGTACCACCGCTGCAGTTGGGAGTACCTGGGGGCGATGGAGTGGGGAAGCCGGATGTTAGAACCCTCCACTGGTAGGTGGGATGCCCCGGGACTCGGTGCTGGTGTTAGACGAGTGCTGTGGGGAGAGAAGGGGGGTACTTGCGTATTCACTCAGTCCATAAAGCTGATACCAACAACTGGATAAACCAAAGTTCTGGACACCGCTGCTGCTGAGGGGAGCTAGTTCAGGTACCGTCCCCGATGGTGTTGCCTGGTGATCTGTGACCTTCCTCCTGGCACTGAGTTCACTTTGAGCTTGCTCTCAGGGTTCACACTTGGGATTTCCTGGACCGTTTTTGTGGAAAGTCCTATCCCCCTTGTTGCACTAGTACCCCGATTTTGGAGCGGGTGGAGAGCGGATCTTGAAGGCTCCGTTCTCGTTGGGAAAATTGTCAGGTTGCCTGAAGCTACTTCCTGACCTAGAGTCCATGTACCCCGTCGTGTCCTGGTCCCAGCCCGGTGATTAGAACAAGGCCGCCGGCTGTCCTCCTTGACAGTTCCGTTCCCCTTGTGACGATCCCCTGCGACCGGGGGTCCAGCTCCCACTAGGCCCAGACCACCTGCTACCTAGTTGCTTCCATGAAGCCCGGCTCCTGACCTCTCTCCTTCACTTCCAACACTTCACTGACCTACTCCTGAAACTCCTGACCACCCCTTATCCAACCCCCCAAGTGGGCGACCCTATTCCACTCAGGCTGTCCACTGGTGTGTCTTGTGGGTGTGGTGCAGAGTGTACCTAGGATTTTATTAGCTGTTGTAGGCAACACCATGTAGTTAGAGACCCATAACCAAGGATGAGGTGGATATTGCACTGGAGGGCAGATTGCACAATACCCTGTGACGACCTGATAGTCCAGGGGCGTGACACCAGTGCCTTGGATATATTTTTGCTGGCTTTGTTGGCGTTTGGCGGAGAGCCATCCTAAAAAAGCATGAAAATATAGGTGTCGTGCAGGGAACTCTGCTTCAACTGATCGGTATTTGTACTGGGTGTCATAACACAAATGATTTGATATAGATTACCTATCCCACAGATAGTAGTGGAAACCCGGTTAAGTATTTAGTTTCTGCTGCAGTCCAAAAGGAATTCTTTCAGTTGCATGGACTACAGCTGACAATCACAAGTCTGTGTAGCCTAGAGAATATACAGTTAAGTCCAGAAATATTTGGACAGTGATACAAACTTTGGCATTTTAACTGTTTAGCAAAACATTTTCAATATACAGTTATGTAATCAATGTGTTTTTAAGTGCATATTTTCAACTTTAGTTTGAGGGTATTCACATCCTAATTGGAGTAAGGGTTTAGGAATTACCGCTCTAATTAAAGGGACCTCTTTTTAAAGGGACCAAAAGTAATTGGACAATTATCTCAAAAGCTCTTTAATTGGCTGCATGGGCTATTCCCTCATTAACCCATCATCAGTTAAGCAGTTGAAAGGTCTTCTTTGCCTTAAACTCCTGTGTTGCTTTTGCAGTATATTTACTTACATTTTGTGTTAAGCATGTGAAACACATGCTCTATGGGGTTGAGATCTGGTGATTAACTCAGCCATTGAAGAATGGTCCGACACCTAAAATGTATTTTCTATCTATCTGTATTTACTCCCTACCACTTTTGTAATTATCTTTCTTAAACAAATCCCTACACTTCTCCACTATCTAGTTTCTTGCATCTCCGTCCCTTGAGGATGTCCTGGATCCTTGATGATGGCCAGGGTTAGTGAGCACCGGCATGTTACTCATTTCTGCGGCCACTTCCATTGGGGGGTGTTACCATCGATGTCCCACAGACTGTAGCACCACCGTCAAACAAAACGTCATCAGCACTTTGTGTCACTTACTACTTCAAGCATCGTCCTCAAGCAAAGCGTCATAAGTGGGTGGCACTAGAAGTAGTAATTGACACCAGCACTGCCTCCTGATGATGCTTCATTTCAGGGCAGAGCTAGAGGCAGTAAGTGACACTAGAACTGATGACGCTTCATTTAAAGGTGGTGTGAGATGCTGTGGGCAGCACTGGTGTAAATCACTGCATCTAGCACCATGCCCAGCCGTCTTGCACACAAGCAGTGGAAGTGGACGCAGAAAGATCATAGTATCATAGTATCATAGTTTTTAAGGTTGAAGGGAGACTCTAAGTCCATCTAGTTCAACCCGTAGCCTAACATGTTGATCCAGAGGAAGGCAAAAAAAACCCCAATGTGGCAAACAAGTTCCAATGGGGAAAAAATTTCCTTCCTGACTCCACATCCGGCAATCAGACTATTTCCCTGGATCAATACCCTGTCATAAAATCTAATATACATAACTGGTAATATTAAATTTTTCAAGAAAGGCATCCAGGCTCTGCTTAAATGTTAGTAGTGAATCACTCATTACAACATCATGCGGCAGAGAGTTCCATAGTCTCACTGCTCGTACAGTAAAGAATCCTCGTCTGTGATTATGATTAAACCTTCTTTCCTCAAGACGTAGAGGATGCCCCCGTGTTCCAGTCACAGGCCTAGGTATAAAAAGATCTTTGGAAAGGTCTCTGTACTGTCCCCTCATATATTTATACATTGTGATTAGATCCCCCCTAAGCCTTCGTTTTTCCAGACTAAATAACCCCAAGTTTAATAACCTGTCTTGGTATTGCAGCCCACCCATTCCTCTAATAATCTTGGTCGCTCTTCTCTGCACCCTCTCCAGTTCAGCTATGTCCTTCTTATATATCAGTGACCAGAATTGTACACAGTATTCTAAGTGCGGTCGCACTAGTGACTTGTACAGAGGTAGAACTATATTTTTTTCATGAACACTTATACCTCTTTTAATACATCCCATTATTTTATTAGCCCTGGCAGCAGCTGCCTGACACTGTCCACTAAAGTGAAGTTTACCATCCACCCATACACCCAAGTCTTTTTCTGTGCCTGTTTTACCCAGTGTTCTACAATTAAGTACATAATCATAAATGTTATTTCCTCTACCCAAGTGCATGACCTTACATTTATCTACATTAAACTTCAATTGCCACTTCTCAGCCCAATCCTCCAATTTACATAAATCTCCCTGTAATATAAAATTATCCTCCTCTGTATTGATTACCCTGCAGAGTTTAGTATCATCTGCAAATATTGAAATTCTACTCCGCATGCCCCCAACAAGGTCATTTATAAATATGTTGAAAAGACGCGGGCCCAATACTGACCCCTGTGGTACCCCACTATGAACTGAGACCCAGTCCGAGTACGTACCATTAATAACCACCCTTTGTTTCCTATCACTGAGCCAGTTTTTAACCCAGTTACACATATTTTCCCCTATCCCCATTATTCTCATTTGATGAGTAAGATGAGTAACATCACCCATGATTCAGGATCCAGGACATCCTCAGGGAGCAGCGATGCAAGAAAATAGTACCTCGGTGACATCTGTTCCAGGAGGGGTGATGGACACTGTGGAGAGTGAGTGCAGCTCCAGCCTACTGTGTTGTCACATTTGAGACTCTTCTGAAATGAAACATTACAGGAATTGCTGTAAAAAAACACCTTTAGGGTTTTGATAGATAGGGAAGCAGTGTAAGGAATTGTATAATACAGATTATTACAAAGTGGTTAGGGGGTAAAGGTAGATAGTTAGAAAATGCATTTTAGGTGTCGGACCACTCTTTTAATTCTTGTAAGAAGGTGGCAGACTCCGTGCTAACTCGGCCTTTTAATTTTGGATGTAGTATTGATCAATATATACAACTATGATGCCCATGTGGTAAGTATATAGGATATAATGTGACAGTAATGAGAAAATATATATTTTTCTCTTTACTTGCTGCCAGTAAACCCTTACAATTGTCTGCCATCCTTTTCTACATTTGTCATGAATTATTCACTCTGTTCTGGCATTCAGCTTTTCATTTATTTTTCACGTTTGTATTTGTTTCCTGCCTTTATTTCTTAAAGGAAATACTATCACTTTTTCAATCCCTTGTTAAATTCCTGTTCAACCTTCTGTTTACTTTTAGAGAAACTTTAATAATAGATGATACACTTCACTCGCACAAAAAGCTAAGTTCATCTGGTCATGTCTTACTGCCCTCACGCTCTTAGCTGTAGGTTCCCTCAGGATTTCCAAATATATGATGGAAGTTCAATGCAAACAAAAAACCATGGAGGATATAGAAGGTAAGATTGTGCGTTCTTGCAGATTTATAAAGGACTTTGGGAGTTCTCCTTATTCTCTTAGGTAAGAAATGTGTTTTTGCCATTTGCAATGTATTGATGGACCTGGGAAATGTTTTTCTATGCCTCATATTTTATTACTAGACCATAGCACTGACAGAGAAGATAATAGCTTGTGAGGTTTGTGCGTTTCCAGGGCTTAAATGGACTTATGTTCACTGCACTTGTCTATGCTTCAAATGTCTATTTATGTTTCAGTAATGCATTATATGTGTGTTGCAAGTCAGTCATGTTCGTACTGCAGCTACCTTTGGGTTAAATTCTGGCTGTTGTCCTGATGTGAAGTGCTGGACAGACAGACAGAGGGAGTGACAGAAAGAGGTTACTTATAGGCTTGGTTCCTTCCTAGATTTTGTCAGTCAGTGCATAGAGAATGCATGTGTCGCGGGCGGAGGGGCCGCGCTCGCTACGCTCGGGTTCGGGGCTTCTGCTGCTCGGTGGCTCGAGTGGTGGGCCGGACCCTGGGACTTGAGCAGTGCTCCTCGCCCACGAGTGAAAAGGGGGCGGTTTGTTTGGGGAGATAGTTCGTGATGCCACCCACGGGTCGTGGTGATGATGGGCACCACCGCTGCTGGTAACGGGGATCCCGGGAGCGATGGCAGGGAGCAGCTAGGATGTTGGTTCCCCCTCCGTGGGTAGGGGTCGGTGATCCCGGGGCCCGGTGGTGGTACGGGGAGGCAGGGTAGCTGGGGTGCAGGGTTGCAGGGGCAGCGCGGCGCGGTGCCGGATGGCACTGTTGTACTCACTCAGGCACAGATTCACAGAGTCTCTGGTAAACCAAACGGCTGGATGGACGGGTCCCGCAGCCGGCTGCAGTGTCTTTGCTCTCCCCAGACAGGTTGATGGTGGCTGTCTTTCCCTGCACCTTTGTAGAATGTATTGACTCTGATGGTTTCCCAACGGTAGTCCGCTTCCCAGCGTGTATGTACCGAAGGAGCCCGTTTTGCCCGCAGGCGCTGGCCCTTGGATCTCTAGCCTATGGGGGTGGCTTTTTATCCTCACTGTGTGGACGGTTGCCTTCTGTCGGGACTTGGGTGTTAGGGAACCCCTGGGGTTTCGGTCACTCTCGGATTTGACCTTTTCGGCGGCATCTAGCCTAGTCGGGGTCCGATGGCCCTGCCTTGGTGTGCTTGGTACAACTCTGCTCCCCGGCTCAGTACCGGCGGGCCACCGCCCATCCCCGGTCCTACGGTTCCGCTGACTTGTACCACCTCCTGCAGACGGCCACCACCGTCTGCCAACCTTGCTGGCAGTGCCTGGGCTCTGACCCAGACACTAGCAGTTCTCCACTCACTTCCAACTCCAAACTGTACTAACTAACTTTTTCCCGCCTCCAGGCCTGTGAGCGCCTCGGTGGTTGGGGCCAACCGCCTGGCTCCTCCCCACCTGGTGTGGACATCAAGCCTAGAGGGTAGCAACAAGGATTTTGTTTGACTGATGTAGACTATCCAGGGGAGGGGGTGTGTGTGATGTTGTGCTTGTGACTACCTGGCTAGTCCAGGGCGTCACACATGTCACTCTGCAGAGGAGAGATGTTACCCCTTTGACCCCAGTCAGAAGCCTCTCCTACAGCCAAATAACATCTCATGCTTTGCACTGATAAGCGGAAATACCCTGAAACATGTGTCTGCATATAAAGATTGTGGTTTGACGTTTATCTTAAGTCATGAGGCAAGACTTGTTAAAGAGTCGAGATTGACTTTTAGGATTGCTACTTACAATTGGTATCACTAGAGTTCAAATCCTCTTTCTCTCTGAAAAGGCAATTTGCATATTTAATTTCCGAGAGGAGCTTTGCTTGGCCTATAGGTCTCCTTAAATAAACATGTCACTCTCCAGAATGAGAGATGCTACTCCCTCAATCAGAAGCCTGTTATATAGCAAAATCAGATCTTTTGCTTCGCACTGAGGAGGAGCCATACCCGGAATCATGGGTCGGTAAATAGATATTCTGATTTGACTTTTATCCTAAGTCATGTGGCAAGGTGTAACGTCCTGGGGGTGGATCCACGGGACCGAGCACCGGACTCCCCCAGAGAGGCAACCAGGAGTGAACCCCTATACAGGGACTGTCCGATCACCTCTCCAGAGGGCCTAGATGCATGTGTGGTGCCCTGGACAAGCCAGGACGTCACAGGTACTGCAACAACACACCCCACACCCCGGTTAGGCACATCAGCCGCACACACAAAATCCTTGTTGCCTCCCTCCAGGGGCTGATGTCCACACCAGGTGGGGTGGAGCCAGGCGGTTGGCTCCACCCACCGAGAAGTTCACAGTCCTGGAGGCGGGAAAAAGGAAGGGAGTTGAGAGCAGTTGAGTGGAGAACAGTTTGGAGAGGAGTGAAGTAGTAGTAGAGGAGCTGACTGGCCGTGTCCAGGTACGTGGCCCGGGCACAGAAACAGCAAGGTTGGCAGATGGTGATGACCGTCTGCAGGCGAGGCCGATTGACGCACAACAGTAAGGATCGGGGACGGGCGGTGGCCCGCCGGTACCGGACCGGGGAGCAGAGAGAAGCCAGCACCATTCGGCAGGGCCTACGGACCCCGACCAGGCTTGGAGTCACCGTTAAACCGGTCAAATCCGTCAGCAATGGGAACCTCCGGGTTTTCCCAGCAGTAAAGACCCGACTGAAGGGAACCGCTCAACCGTGAAGGGAAATACAGCTACCGCCACAGCTAGAGTTACCAGGGCCAGCGCCCGCGGGCAAAAGGGGCTCCTCAAGGCAAATATACCGCTGGGGAGCGGGTTACCGAGGGGAAGCCATCGGGGCCGAGAACACAACACCGGTGCAGGGAGAGACAGTTATCGCCAACCTACCGGGAGTGACCGTCGCAGCCGTCTGTGGGACTCGTCCATCCAGCCGTTTGTTTTACCAGAGACTCCGTGTACATTACTGGCTGAGTAAGTACCACCGTGCTGTCTGGCACAGCGCTGCCCCCGCGACCCTGCACCTGGCCAAGCCCCGCAATCCACCTCACAACAACTCCGTGCCCCGGGATTACCAAAATCCCCCTACCCATGGAGGGGAGAGAAACATCCCAGCTGCTCCCTGTCATTGCTCCCTGGATCTCCGTACAGAGCAGCGGTGGTGCCCCAACCTCACCACACACCGTGGGTGGCGTCACAAACCGACATCCCAAACCCCAACAGGCCACCCCTTTCACTCACGGACGAGGAGCGCCGCTCGAGTCCCCAGATCCGGCCCACCGCTCGAGCCACCGAGCAGCAGCAGCAGCCGGACCCGAGCCGCAAGCGCGGTCGAGCAGCGCACCCCCCGCCCGCGACACACGTTGGCCGGAACACAAGGGAGTTCGGATTACGGGTCCTTCAGAAGTCTATACGGGATATGAGTCTAATTCCACGGAACCGTATGCAGGATGGGTGACTGGAACCGGGTACAGGTGCCAAGTGGAAACAGCAGACGGTGTCCGGGTCCAACGAGACGTGCAGGCTGAAGCAACCAGGTGAAGTCCAGGATCGGTGACGGGTACAGGCTGACGGAAGATGGCGAGATCCATAGCAGATAGTCACCGGGGCAACTCCTGGGACACCCGCAAGCTGGACACATTCAGGACGGGAGACGGGCACTGCGGAAGAGACAGGATTAACCTGGGTACAAAGCACAGAGGGACCTGAACACCTAGCTACAGTAACACGTTGAACAGGAACCGCCCACATGGAAAAGAAAGTCTTATATACCCTGTACCTGTAATCAGCCATATCCTGTTCCAGTGATGCTGGCCCTTTAAGAAGAGGTGAGTGAACGCGCCCGCGCCCTAATGCACATGGGCGAGGCCCGAGTGCCGGAGACCAGTGCAGGAAGCAGAGAGGAAGGTGGAGGAGATGCAGGGGAGCCAGACACAGAGTCCCGGGTTGCAGCGGGACGTGAGGACCGGCGGACGGGAGGCATGGAGGACACACAGGAGGGGGAGCGAGAGGTGCAGCTGCGGACAGGGGGACCGGGGACCGGAGCGGTGAGTGACAGGTGGCGACGGGATCCCGTGAGCGTGACACAAGCCTTGTTAAAGAGTCAAGATTGACTTTTAGTATTGCTAATTCCAACAGGTGGAGCTAGAGTTCAAGTCCTCTTCCTCTTTGAAAAGGCAATTTGCATATTTAATTTCCCAGAAGAGCATTGCATGACCTAAAAGTCTTCTTAAATAGGCATGTCACTCTCCACAAGGACAGATGTTATCCCTTAGACGTCAGTCAGAAGCCTCTCATAAACCAAAATCAGATCTCATGCTTTTCACTGAGGAGGGGCCACACCCTGGAACATGTGTCTGTAAATAGAGATTCTGGTTTGACTTTTATCCTAGGTCATATGGCTAGTCTTGTTAAACAGTTAATCTCTTATAGGATTACTATTTTTATTAGATGTAACTAAAGTTTAAGTCCTCTCTGAATAGACCATTTGCATATTTAATTTCCAAGAGGAGCACTGTATGGGCTGTAAGTCTCCTTACACTGGTATGTCAGGCATGTCACTCTCCACAAGGAGAGACATTACCCATTAGAACTCTCAGAAAAAGAAGCAGAGTTACTGAAGCTTTGACTTACACATTTTGAGCTGTGTGCTGCACAGGGGACAGTTTTGTTCTGTGCTAATATCATGTAGGAGACTGCCTGTGAAAGAGAGGATAAAAATACAGCCCAGTTTAAGAGTGTCCACCTGAGAGGATAAAGGAACCAAGGGAGGAGGTGAATGCCTGCTGCTTGAATTAGCTGTAATAGCTAAAGTCTGGATGAGCAGAGCTATTGAAAGGGAGAATACAAGTGTGTGCTGCCTGAAGTAGCCAAAGCCAGGTTAGAACCAGTCAGATGCATACGAGAAGCAGATAGTTATACCTGAAGTAGCTATTGGGCAAAAGTCAGGTGGAAAAGACTGTGGCTCAGGAGAGGACCATAAAGGTATTGGCGAGGACATGAGGTGTCTAGTTGTGGGGGCATGAAGCCCGGAAAAAGAGAATGCTCATACAAAGTACCAGTGTAATAGCAAGCATCATGGAGGAAGCTGAGACTTTTAGTGGAAACAATTAATTAATCTGGTTGTTGTGTCGCGGGCGGAGGAGGGGACGCCGCGCTCTCCCACTGCTCGGGTCCGGCTGCCGCTGCTGCTGCGGCCTGCTGCTGCTCGGTGGCTCGAGCGATGGGCCGGATCCCGGGGACTCGAGCGGCGCTCCTCGCCCGTGAGTGAAAAGGATTTGGTTTTTGGGATAGTTTATTGTCCGTGACACCACCCACGGTTGTGTTGATTGTTTGGACACCACCGCTGCTCTGTATGGGGATCCCGGGAGCGGTGACAGGGAGCAGCAAAGTTGTTAGTTCTCCCCTCCGTGGGTAGGGGGTGGTTGTCCCGGGGCCCAGTGATGAGGTGGGGGATGCTGGATGGCAGGGCCGGTGCAGGGCTTGGTGGGGTGCAGGGACGTGGGAGCAGCGCTGTGCCTCACGGCACTGTGGTACTCACTCAGCCTGAGACGGGGACACAGTTCTCGGTAAAACACACGGTTGGAAAGACGGTTCCCACGGACGGCTGCAGTTGCTTTTCCCCAGTAGTTGACGGTGATGGTCCCTTTTCCTGCACCTAAGATGTTGATGGTAGCAATGGGTTCCCACCGGTAATCCGCTCCCCGACTTGGTTATGGGCCGGAGGAGCCCTACTTTGCCCGCAGGCGCTGGCCCTGAGAAACTGGTGCCCTGGCGGTGGCGGTGTCTCTCTCTAACGGTCGGACTGTTGCCTTCAATCGGGACTTGGTTGTTGGGAGACCCAGAGGTCCCCTTCACTGACGGATTTGGCAAATTCACGGCGACTCCTAGCCTTGCCGGGATCCGAAAGGCCCCTGCCAATGGTGGTGACTGCTCTTCGTATACCGCTCCGGTACCGCCGGGCCACCACCCGTCCACGGTCCTTCCGGCAACCTCCAAGCAGCCTCTCCTGCAGACAGTCACCGCCGTCTGCTGACCTTGCTGTCTCAGTCCGGGGCACACACCCGGACCAACTTCAGGCTTTCTCAACTGTTACTGTCTCTTCCACTTTACTCCTCTCACTTGCTCCTCTACCACTTCCTTTCACTTTGAACTCACAAACTAATCTGCCTGGTTTTCCTGCCTCCAGGGCTGTGAACTCCTCGGTGGGTGGAGCCAACCGCCTGGCCCACCCCCTGGTGTGGACAACAGCCCCTGGAGGAAGGCAACAAGGATTTTTGGTTAGCTTAGGTGTACCTATCTGGGGTGTAGGGTGTGGTGGTGTTGTGACCTGTGACCCCTGGCTTGCCCAGGGCGTCACATTCCCCCTTAGCAAAATGCAGACCGTCCGCGGGCTGCCCGTCCAACACCGGTTTTATTTTCTGGAAAGATATAAAAAGACATGACATACAAATAAAATAACTTCATCCCACATCGGGAGGTTCATCTCTTAAACGTTACCAACATTTTAAACGGTTGCGGCTGCCGCTCTCTCCCACCCAAGTAACCTGGCCCTGATGCTGCCCCTAAAACCCAGGTAGCACCCCTTGACCCCAGTCCTGAACCAGTTACCCGAGCGGGATCTGTCCTTCCCCTCCAGAGGGTAGCCACCGGTTCCTGTGGTGGCTGTGCCCCAGCCTGCTCCACTGCGGGCCCTCCCTCCAACCTGCCTCTCCGGAGGCGGTAACGGTTAGCTGCAACAACAGATTTTATTTACAAGCCACTAATGTTTGTGGTTGCCCTGCAAGTTCACGGGCTTGTCCATAGGAGTTCCTATGCATAAACTGTAGATGGTCCCCACGGGGACAACAATGCCAGCAACGGCCGGTTCCAATCACGGTTGCAATCAGGTGACTGTTCGGTAATCATTTTTACATTTGTCATCATTTCAAAAACTTTCAACACTTTTAAACACACACATAGGTGGCCCCAACGGGGACAACTTTTAGGCGGAGGACCGCCGGCTTAGCAGTCCATCCTCAATCGCGGGGCTCTAGTGCCACCTTCACATGGTGCACCGCTGTGGACCCCGATGGTAGCTCGCTGCGGGTGATCTTCCTCCATATTCATGCGGGCATGCACATCCGCTCTACACCCCTCTCGGGCATCGATCTCCCTGCGCAGCTGCCGTTGCCGCCGCTCCCAGCCGGGAGCACTTTCTGTTTGCTCCGGTTCAGCGTGTGCGGGGGACGGACCCAGCCAGAGTCCCTCCGTGTCGGCTACGACCGGCACCTTCAGTAATGAGGGACCCCGCTGTGACATGGCCTGCTCTGCCTCCTGACAGCTGCATCCCCGCCGTGCCTCCGGTGCATCTTTGCTGACGGCCTCAGCCTTCGGCTTCTTCCATGGAAGCGGATCAGGGCGGTCACGAGCTTCTGCTGCAGGTCGGTCCGCTGGGGCGGATTGGCAGGGTACCGCTACCGGTGGTGGTGGTAGCGGGCCTAGTGGCGGGGCAGCAGCAGCCAACACGGGTAGCGGGGGAGGTAGCAGGGCAAGCGGGTATGGACCGGGTCCCTCAACCGCGATGACCGACCCACTAGGGGTACAGGGGCGTGGGTCACTTACCCTCCCTTCCAAGACTCCCTCCACCTCGCGTCTCCGTATGGCCGCCACCACTTCCGCCATGTCGGCCTCCCACTCCTCCAGGAGGAGCTGCATGCGGACCTGCAGACGGCTGCTTAGCTGGACGGTCCGGACTTCCACCCACGCTGCGGGGCCAGGCGCGGGGACCACGGTGTTGTTGGTCAGACTCAGCATCTTTAGCAGCGGCCTCTTCCAGGAACCAGTCAATGGCCGCAGGGTCCTGGCGTCCCTGCTTCTATAGCCGAGGCTACATGCGACCAGTCACCATTTCGTCCCCCTTAGCCTCTTTCCGGCCCCTCCTCTATCGGGGCGGGGTTTTGGCCTTCGCGCCTCCGCTACTCGAGAAGACGCTCGAGCGGGAACTCTTCGCGCCAAAGATGGCGACTTCCGAAATTTTTCGGCCGGACACCTCCGGCGGTAACAAGGCGCACCTCTACCCAACGGCAGAGCGGTAAGATCCTGTTCGTGACGCCAAGTTGTCGCGGGCGGAGGAGGGGACGCCGCGCTCTCCCACTGCTCGGGTCCCGTTGCTGCTGCTGCTGCGGCCTGCTGCTGCTCGGTGGCTCGAGCGATGGGCCGGATCCCGGGGACTCGAGCGGCACTCTTCGCTCGTGAGTGAAAGGGGTTTGGTTTTTGGGATAGTTTATTGTCCGTGACGCCACCCACGGTTGTGGTGATTGTATGGACACCACCGCTGCTCTGTATGGGGATCCCGGGAGCGGTGACAAGGAGCAGCAAAGTTGTTAGTTCTCCCCTCCGTGGGTAGGGGGTGGTTGTCCCGGGGCCCAGTGATGAGGTGGGGGATGCTGGATGGCAGGGCCGGTGCAGGGCTTGGTGGGGTGCAGGGACGCGGGGGAAGCGCTGTGCCTCACGGCACTGTGGTACTCACTCAGCCTGAGACGGTGACACAGTTCTCGGTAAAACACACGGCTGGAAAGACGGTTCCCACGGACGGCTGCTGTTGCTTTCCCCAGTAGTTGACGGTGACGGTCCCTTTTCCTGCACCTAATGAAATGTTGGTAGCGATGGGTTCCCACCGGTAACCCGCTCCCTGGGTTGGATATGTGCCGGAGGAGCCCCTCTTTGCCCGCAGGCGCTGGCCCTGGGAAACTGGTGCCTTGGCGGTGGCGGTGTCTCTCTCTAACGGTTGGACTGTTGCCTTCAATCGGGACTTGGTTGTTGGGAGACCCAGAGGTCCCCTTCACTGACGGATTTGGCAAATTCACGGCGACTCCTAGCCTTGCCGGGATCCGAAAGGCCCCTGCCAATGGTGCTGACTGCTCTTCGTATACCGCTCCAGTACCGCCGGGCCACCACCCGTCCACGGTCCTTCCAGCAACCTCCAAGCAGCCTCTCCTGCAGACAGTCACCGCCGTCTGCTGACCTTGCTGTCTCGGTCCGGGGCACACACCCGGACCAACTTCAGGCTTTCTCAACTGTTACTGTCTTTTCCACTTTACTCCTCTCACTTGCTCCTCTACCACTTCCTTTCACTTTGAACTCACAAACTAATCTGCCTGGTTTTCCCGCCTCCAGGGCTGTGAACTCCTCGGTGAGCGGAGCCAACCGCCTGGCCCACCCCCTGGTGTGGGTGTGGACAACAGCCCCTGGAGGAAGGCAACAAGGATTTTTGGTTAGCTTAGGTGTACCTATCTGGGGTGTAGGGTGTGGTGGTGTTGTGACCTGTGACCCCTGGCTTGCCCAGGGCATCACAGTTGCATGGTGGTGATACAAGCTAAGGCAGATCAGGGAGAGTAGCAAGACCAAAGACTGCAAATATTTGTGTAAATAGTTCCTATTTGCATTGTTTAAAGTGCAAGTGTAGAGTGTCGCAGTGTGATAGTCATGGCTGGGGTATTGACTACGATACCCTGGCTTGCTACATAGAATTACTGGTTCTGGCTGGGTATCTGGACTTGTACCATGCGAGCTGGGAACCCATGCAAGTTGCATATTGTCGGTGACATCGACTGGCCAGGACCATATGATGACTTATACTCACAAGGAGACCAACAGTTAATTTTAGAAATCAACATGTCCTGTGCTGAATGTCCAACATTGTGCCCAAAGGCCAAAATTCTTCTTCCGTCTTCTCCTCACAAAACAACGCTGTCCGACTCACCCATGGTCAGTTGAATAGAGCCACCTCTGACAGGGTGGGGTTGATTCCCATTTACTCTAGGTCTCTGTCTGTTCTACGCTGTCAATCTGCAATGGGCAGACCTTCTACTTCAACTTCATCCAACAGAGGTGGTCACTCGTCATC
The DNA here is from genome assembly GCF_048569485.1 of Anomaloglossus baeobatrachus. NCBI lineage: Eukaryota > Metazoa > Chordata > Amphibia > Anura > Aromobatidae > Anomaloglossus > Anomaloglossus baeobatrachus. Next base: position 489,144,135 of record NC_134358.1, read on the forward strand.
TGGGCTGGCATCTCCAGGCCCATCTGGCCCATCTCTGTTGATGGGCTTAGCTTCTCAAGGACTGGACAGATCTTTGTTCCCTTCCACTTCTCTAAAGCCCATGATGGACAGAGTTCTCTTTCGGAGCTGAGCCACCATCCACCATCTTAGAGCCTATGCTCAGCACCATCTTCGACCACACAACATTCTCCATCTTTAATGTTCCGCACCCCTTTCCTGCAAAATCTGTATCCTCCGATGGTGAGGATTGATCCTGCCAACTACGCCAAGTTTAGAATGTGATGGGGCAGTAGTTCTGGGTAAGGGATTGACTCCGGACACCCTGGCATGCTAAATGGAATGACTGCTCTTGGTTCGTTGTCTGGACTTGTGACCTGTAGGCTGGGAACCCATGCAGACCACATACTTCCACTGATTTTGCTATAAATTTTTGTGTCTTAAAAATAAAACGAACACAAGCTTCTTCTGGAAATCATAAGGTAGAATATAAAAGCTACATGGAAGTTGAATCCCTAGTAACTTCCAAGACAACTCGAAATTAAAAAGAACTTGTTGTTATGAAATAAATAAATAAATAAAATACCCACAATTACAGTGACAAAGTTCCATTCGTCCCCAAAATACTTTGTTTAAATCCAAGAAGAGGCGATCACAGAGGCAAGGAATTGGCTGCAGTGGTCAATTGTTTGGCTTCTGGAGTGTAAACCAAAAACACTTTCTACTTAGCTTCAAAGCATCATTACTAGGTGAGCAATCAAATTTCTGTTATTAGCACTTTTTTGTGTTTATATTCCATTTCTCATCCTGGATTGCAAAGTTGATGCAATATATGGAGCAAAAAACTGCCGTGTTAAAGTGGTCTAAGACTGAATTCAGATGGCTGTATGGCCATTTTTCACAGTTTGTAAATGGACCACAATGCCCCTACACTTTGCTTTGCTCCAGTAGTTATGGTAGTAAAACTGAATCCACTTCCAAAGTGGAAATTTATTCAGACACTGACACCTCATCTTCTACCATTAGACCTCAAAGTCCTATAGTAATTGAAGTGTTGAAATGTTTGAAGAAGGGAGATGTTCTGCAGATCACACTGCATTGTGGTAGACAACAAATTAAATTTCCCCAAAATACCTCATTTTCAGCAGCCCTTTGTATAAAATGTGATGTCACAAATTTTTCCCCTGTACCCCTTTTCTATGTTTGCCAGCAACCAAGTTTTTGAATTAATTGTCTAACAAACCAATTTCTATGCAAAACACTTTGTTACTTCTGATGTACGAATATATTCAGCACTATTCGCTACTTGCAAGAATATTAAGGTATTTGTTACTCATCGAATATTTTAGTATTTGCCTTGTGAGTTTCGCGTCCCCTCCCCACATGTTTAGTATGCATTGTTTGCCAATCACAGTAATCCCATAACCATCTTTGCTACTGGCATTAATGTGATTGCCAAGCACAGTGAAGAAAAAATAATGTGAGGTTACCCCATCTATTTATGATAACCAGCACAGGTAATGGAGACAGCGGGGTACTGGTATTCTCAGGCTTGGAAGGTCTATGGTTATTGGACGCTCCCCAGCCTAAAAATAGCAGCCCAGAGGTGCCCACAATTTATGCATCCATTAGATACGCCAATTGTGGCGCTGTACCCAGCTCATTCAGATTACCCTGGTGCGGTGGCAATCAGGGTAATAAATGGGGTTCATATCAGCTGTGATTGTCAAAAATCACAGCTGCCATTGTGGCGCCCTGGACAAGCCCGGACGTCACAGGTACTACAACAACACACCCCACACCCCGGCTAGGCACACCGAAGTCAAACACAAATCCTTGTTGCCTCCCTCCAGGGGCTGATGTCCACACCAGGGGGTGGGCCAGGCGGTTGGCCCCGCCCACCAAGGAGTTCACAGTCCTGGAGGCAGGAAAAGGAGTCAGTTTAGTTTTGGAGTTGAGAGGTGAAGTGGTAGTAGAGGAGACTGACCGTGTCCGGGTACGTGGCCCGGGCACCTACAGCAAGGTTGGCAGACGGTGGTGACCGTCTGCAGGAGAGGCCGATTGGAGTGAATCGTAAGGACCAGGGACAGGCGGTGTCCCGCCGGTACCGGACCGGGGAACGAAGAGAAGCCAGCACCATTCGGCAGGGCTTACGGACCCCGACCAGGCTGGAAGTCGCCGTAAAACTGGTCAAATCCGTTAGCGAAGGGAACCTCCAGGGTTTCCCAGCAGTCAAGACCCGATTGAAGGCAACAGCTCACTCCGTGAAGGGAAACACAGTCACCGCCAAGGCTACAGTTCCCAGGGCCAGAGCCTGCGGGCAAAAGGGGCTCCCTCAGCATCCATCCAAGCTGGGGAGCGGGTTACCGGTGGGAAGCCATCAGTACCACAAACAAACCAAAGGTGCAGGGAAAGACAGTCACCATCAACCTACCGGGAGCAGAAACCACCGCAGCCGTCAGTGGGCCCCGTCCATCCAGCCTTGTGTTTTACCAAGGACTTTGCATTCGTCATTGGCTGAGTGAGTACCACTGTGCTGTGTGGCACAGTGCTGCCCCCGCGAATCTGCACCTCACCAGGCCCCGTAACCCACCTGCCATCCATCCCTACCCCTCACCGGGCCCCGGGACAACCAACCCCCTACCCACGGAGGGGGGAACCAACATCCAAGCTGCTCCCTGTCATCGCTTCCGGGATCCCCGTCCAGAGCAGCGCTGGTGTCACAACCTCACCACAACCGTGGGTGGCGTCACGGACAATCAATCCCCGAAACCATTCTCCTTTTCACTCACGGGCGAGGAACGCCGCTCGAGTCCCCGGGATCCGGCCCACCGCTCGAGCCACCGACTGAGCAGTAGCAGCAGCAGCCGGACCCGAGCAGTGGGTGAGCGCAGCGTCCCTTCCTCCGCCCGCGACAACTTGGCATCACGAACAGGATCTTACCGCTCTGCTGTCTGGTAGAGGTGCGCCTTGTGACCGCCGGAGGCGTCCGGCCGAAAATCTTGAGAAGCCGCCATTTTGGGCGCGAAAAGTTCCCGCTTGAGCGTCTTCCCGAGTAGTGGAGGCGCGAAAACTGAAAACCCCGCCCCTGTAGAGGAGGAGCCGGAAAAAGACTAGGGGGACGGATGGCGTCTGGCAACATGTAGCCCGCGGCTATAAAAGCAGGGACGCCAGGACCCTGCGGCCATCTTGTGGTTCCTGGAAGAGGCCGCCGCAGCAATGTACCAGCCGTCCCGCAGCACCGTAGCCCCCGCACCTGGAACCGCGGCGTGGGTGGAGGTCCGGACCGCCCAGCTCCAACAGCGGCTGCAGATCAGGATGCAACTCCTCTTGGAGGAGTGAGAGGCCGACATGGCGGAAGTGGTGGCGGCCATACGGAGACGCGAGGTGGAGGGAGTTTTGGAAGAGAGGGTAAGTGACCCACGCCCCTGTACCCCTAGTGGGTCGGTCATCGCGGCCGAGGGGCCCGGTCTACACCCGCTCGCCCTGCTACCTCCCCCGCTACCCATATTGGCTGCTGCTGCCCCACCACTAGGCCCGCTACCACCACCACCGGTAGCGGTACCCCGCCCATCCGCCCAGGCGGACCGACCTGGTGCCGGGGCCCGTGACTGCCCGGAGCCGCTCCCGTGGAAGGTGCCGAAGTCCGAGGCCGTTGGAAGAGAGATACCAGGGGCACCTGTGGAGACTTCCCCCGAACCGGTGCCGACAGACCGCTCCATGCAGGAGGTCCAGCGGGAGACGACCCCTGTACCCATCCCCCATGCCTCGGCTGAGGCCGCGCCGGGTTGTCGCTGCAGGGCAGCACCCCAGGCCATGACACCGCGGGACCTTCCCCCCAGAATGCCAGTCCTGGGCAGCATGAAGGAGGTCTCGCGGGGCCCGACCCGTGCGCCGGGGCCCGCAGTACTCCCTTACTGGGACAGAGGACAGACCCCGCTGGGCCAGGAGATTGCGGAGAGGGAGCGAAGGAAGGCGGAGCTGGTAGCCCGTACGATAAAAGAAAAGGAAAGCCTCCGTCAGGCCACCTTCCGGGTACGGGGCCCGTTCTATGAAGGACAAGTGAGGAGGTTTGACGTCCGTCGGGGGTACGGGTTCATATACGAACCGGGCCTGGAGGCCGAAATCTTTGTGGCCCGTCGGAACGTCAATGCCCACCTACCCGAGGACCATCCAGGCCGCAACCTGATGCCGGGGGACTTGGTCCAATACACCAGGCACTGCGGGGAGAGGGGTTGGTTTGCGCTGGATGCGAAGCTGAGGGGCAGTCAAGAGGCCCGAGTATCTTCCCAGTGCCCTCCCCTGGCCGACACCGTGGATCTGGAGTAAGTCAGCGGTCCACCGTTGTTAGAAGTTGTCCCCGTTGGGACCACCAGTACAGCTTGAAAGTTTTTTTTAAATGATAAGAAGAATGATAAGTGAATCAACCGAAGAAGTAACCTGATTGAGGTTTTGATTGAACCAGCCGTTGCCGGCAACTGTTGTCCCCGTAGGGACTGTCTTTAATCCTTGCGTAAGGAACTGCTTACGGACAAGCCCGAGAACTTGCAGGGCAACCACAAACTTAGTGGAATGTAAATAAAAATGCTGTTGGCTTGAAACCGTGACCGCCTCCGGAGAGGCTGATTTGGGAGGATGGGCCTGAAGGAAAGGGATGGCCCAGGCCCGCCAATACCGTAACCGGTGGCGATCCTCCGGGGGTTCAGGGGTCCCCATGGACGCAGGTCCCCTGAAAGAGACAGAACCCGCGGGCAGCCTGGTGATGGACTGGGGTCAAGGGGTGCTTCCTATTTGCTTAGAGGCAGCATCAGGGCCAAGTTGTTTGGGTGGGAGAAGAGCGGAAGCCGTAACCGTTTTAATAAAAATGTACCGTTTAGTAACGTTTAAGAATTTGCCTCCCGTTGTGGGAAGATTGAAGAAATGCTTATGTTTTACATGTTTTACCCTTTTCTACAGAAACAAAAATAAAACCGGTGATGGACTGGCAGCCCGCGGACGGTCTGCATTTTACTAAGGGGGAATGTGGCGCCCTGGACAAGCCCGGACGTCACAGGTACTACAACACACCCCACACCCCGGCTAGGCACACCGAAGTCAAACACAAATCCTTGTTGCCTCCCTCCAGGGGCTGATGTCCACACCAGAGGGTGGGCCAGGCGGTTGGCCCCGCCCACCGAGGAGTTCACAGTCCTGGAGGCGGGAAAAGGAGTCAGTTTAGTTTTGGAGTTGAGAGGTGAAGTGGTAGTAGAGGAGACTGACAGTGTCCGGGTACGTGGCCCGGGCACCTACAGCAAGGTTGGCAGACGGTGGTGACCGTCTGCAGGAGAGGCCGATTGGAGTGAACCGTAAGGACCGGGGACGGGCGGTGTCCCGCCGATACCGGACCGGGGAACGAAAAGAAGCCAGCACCATTCGGCAGGGCTTACGGACCCCGACCAGGCTGGGAGTCGCCATAAAACTGGTCAAATCCGTTAGCGAAGGGAACCTCCGGGGTTTCCCAGCAGTCAAGACCCGATTGAAGGCGACAGCTCACACCGTGAAGGGAAACACAGTCACCACCAAGGCTACAGTTCCCAGGGCCAGAGCCTGCGGGCAAAAGGGGCTCCCTCAGCATCCATCCAAGCTGGGGAGCGGGTTACCGGTGGGAAGCCATCAGTACCACAAACAAACCAAAGGTGCAGGGAAAGACAGTCATCATCAACCTAGCGGGAGCAGAAACCACCGCAGCCGTCAGTGGGCCCCGTCCATCCAGCCGTGTGTTTTACCAAGGACTTTGCATTCGTCATTGGCTGAGTGAGTACCACTGTGCCGTGCGGCACAGCGCTGCCCCCGCAACACTGCACCTCACCAGGCCCCGTAACCCACCTGCCATCCATCCCTACCCCTCACCGGGCCCCGGGACAACCAACCCCCTACCCACGGAGGAAAGAACCAACATCCAAGCTGCTCCCTGTCATCGCTCCCGGGATCCCCGTCCAGAGCAGCGGTGGTGTCCCAACCTCACCACAACCGTGGGTGACGTCACGGACAATCAATCCCCAAAACCATTCGCCTTTTCACTCACGGGCGAGGAACGCCGCTCGAGTCCCCGGGATCCGGCCCATCGCTCGAGACACCAAGCAGCAGCAGCTGGACCCGAGCAGTGGGTGAGCGCAGCGTCCCCTCCTCCGCCCGCGATACCATCTTTGCCGTGAGTTGATATTGGAGAGGTAGCTACCTCCCCATTACCAACACTGGAAGTAAAAAGAAAAAAACATAAAAATCTTTTATTTGAAATAATAATAAAAACACACACCCTCTTTCACCAATTTATTAACCTCTGAAACACCCCGACAGGTCCGATGTGATGCACATGATGTCCCACGATGATCCCGGCTCTACTACATCCTAGAACTGCAGCGATGGAAAATGTGACCTATCACTGCAGCTCCTGTGACAGATTGAGGGCAGCTTGAGACCTGGTTGAGAGAAGTGGTAATGTCAGTCAGGTCACCAGAGTTCACAGCAGGGTTCCCACGGTACCAAGTGTGACCACCAGTGCACCCCGCTACCACACTGCCGGATTGCGGGACACGGCAGCACAACAGTCTGGTAATCCTGCAGTTAGGTCACACTTGGGGGCTCCCCCACTGTCCTCAGTGAACTAAGTTTCACCCGATGGCCGATAGCTGGACTGCTGTGCAGCCTTGTCCAGCAATCCGACAGTCTCGCAATCCGGCAGCATTCACACAGAGTAGCGGGGAGCCCGCAAGGATGAACTCCAGTGACTCGACTTCCAGATTGCCAGACTGTGGAACACAGTGGCATTGCAATCCGACAGTTGTGAGGCCCACAAATCTTAAAGGAGCCTTTAAAGAAGCCTTTAAAAGGTTACTGCTGCTGAGACATCTGGAGGCTGTGTTCTGTTACCAGGGAAATTGGCATAAGCTGGCTAAAGTGCCACAATTGGCACATCTACTGCATGCGCCAATTGTGGGGTGGCTGTGGGCTAATATTTTTAGGCTGGGGAGGGCCCAATAACCATGGACCTTCCCAGCCTGAGAATACCCATCTTCAGCTGTCTGCTTTATCTGCTCTGGCTAATAAAAAAATGGGCAGATGCCCATGTCATTTTTTTAATTTATTTAAATATTTAAAAAATAAACGCTATGGGGGAGCCTCTATTTATGATAAACAGCCAAGATAAAACACACAGCTGGGGGCTGCAGCCCATGGCTGTCTACTTTACTTACTCTGGTTATCATAAATAGGTGGGGGACAGCACGTCAAAATGGCAAAATACTCTAAAAACATTATTCACAGAAGTGACCTGTGTTTCAGAGATGCATTCAGGCATCTTCCCCACACTGTTCCCATTCAATTTCAACACTTTTTCATCCATTTTACCATTTCATCCATTTCCACAGCATTTTTACAGCCACACCAGACATACTGGCATAGACCGCTGGAAAATTATTAGCGTTTCCCCTTGACTTACATTCAATTTGTTATTCATGATGAAGAAACGAATAGTACAAAATGTTCAAGATGAATAATTTGAACCCGAATATTTCACTATTTGCCCATCCTTATTTATTACACAAAAAACCCACACACATATTTTCATTCATGGATTTCTACAAGAGTCCCTGAAATTAAAACGTTTTGAGGCATTACCCTGAGTATGGGAGGAAAAAAATTACAACTGTCTACTACTAGTACTAAGCAATAAAAGCATCCCTGTGTTTGCAGCTATGTCCTGATCTCGCAAAGAATGTCCTAAAGTAATTCACGGGGGAACACTATACTCCTTAAGGAGACTTTGCAAGCCAGTCTGGCTGCCAGGTAAGGGGACTTATAGCTGCAATGCCCCTCTGGGAAATATTCAAATTGTCTCTCCAGTAAAGGAGACAAACTCTAGCACAGCGCCACCTATTGGAAGTAGCGATCCTAAAAGTCACAAGTGGATTTTCGACAATCCTTTGCAATATGACTCAGGATATATAAGTCAGATCAGAATCCCAATTTGCAGACACGGTGTTTCGGGGTGCTTGCCCCTCGTCAGTGCAAAGTATGGGGGTGTCTGATCTGGCTCATGAGAAAGCTATGTGGGGACCACGGGGGAACACTATTCTCCTTAAGGAGACTTTGCAAGCCAGTCTGGCTGCCAGGTAAGGGGACTTATAGCTGCAATGCCCCTCTGGGAAATATTCAAATTGTCTCTCCAGTAAAGGAGACAAACTCTAGCACAGCGCCACCTATTGGAAGTAGCGATCCTAAAAGTCACAAGTGGATTTTCGACAATCCTTTGCAATATGACTCAGGATATATAAGCCAGATCAGAATCCCAATTTGCAGACACGGTGTTTCGGGGTGCTTGCCCCTCGTCAGTGCAAAGTATGGGGGTGTCTGATCTGGCTCATGAGAAAGCTATGTGGTGTTCCCCCGTGGTCCCCACATAGCTTTCTCATGAGCCAGATCAGACACCCCCATACTTTGCACTGACGAGGGGCAAGCACCCCGAAACACCGTGTCTGCAAATTGGGATTCTGATCTGGCTTATATATCCTGAGTCATATTGCAAAGGATTGTCGAAAATCCACTTGTGACTTTTAGGATCGCTACTTCCAATAGGTGGCGCTGTGCTAGAGTTTGTCTCCTTTACTGGAGAGACAATCTAAAGTAATTCATGCATTTCAGCAATAACTAGCAACCCCCCAAGGAATGACACCAACTATAGACCCTTTTATAAATGGAGACTCCTATATTTTCTCCTAACAAATAATTTTAAAACTTGGATATGCCTGATCAAAAGGTATCAGCAGATGAGTCTCTTATGAGTTTTAAGAGCTGATGTTCCTTCGGCCAATGTATTCCCTCTAAGCATGCCAAATGCAATATATATTTTCCAACATTTAGGCCCCTCAAAAGTGAGTAGGTTTTTTAAAAAACAGGTTTTGTAAATTTCCTTGAAAAACTAAAACATTTGCAGCTAAAATTTTAAGCCTTCTAATTCTAACATCCTAATAAAGTGAATGGATGTTTGAAAGAAGATGCTGATGTAAAGAAGACATAGAATAAATGTTATGTATTAACGTATTTGTGTGGTGTGACTATCTGTTTTAAGGGTATAAAAATTAAAAGTTTGAAAATTACATACACCCCAGAGTACTACAGGAATTGAGTTCTGTGATAGATAGACCATTATTTTTAATCTTCTCAGATTCCTTAATAACAGGGTCGGTACCGCAGGACTGGCGCATAGCAAATGTCGTGCCAATATTCAAAAAGGGGACAAAAACTGAGCCGGGAAATTATAGGCCGGTAAGTTTAACCTCTACGGTTGGTAAAATCCTTGAGGGTTTCTTGAGAGATGCTATACTGGAGTATCTCAAGAAAAATAACCTTATGACAGAGTATCAACATGGGTTTATGAGGGATCGATCCTGTCAAACTAATTTGATCAGCTTCTATGAAGAGGTAAGTTCAAGCCTGGACCAGGGAAATGCAGTGGATGTTGTGTATATGGACTTTTCAAAAGCTTTTGATACGGTGCCACACAAAAGGTTGGTACATAAAATGAGAATAATGGGGATAGGGGAAAATATGTGTAACTGGGTTAAAAACTGGCTCAGTGATAGGAAACAAAGGGTGGTTATTAATGGTACGTACTCGGACTGGGTCTCAGTTCATAGTGGGGTACCACAGGGGTCAGTATTGGGCCCGCTTCTTTTCAACATATTTATTAATGACCTTGTTGGGGGCATGCGGAGTAGAATTTCAATATTTACAGATGATACTAAACTCTGCAGGGTAATCAATACAGAAGACGATAATTTTATATTACAGGGAGATTTATGTAAATTGGAGGATTGGGCTGAGAAGTGGCAATTGAAGTTTAATGTAGATAAATGTAAGGTCATGCACTTGGGTAGAGGAAATAACATTTATAATTATGTACTTAACTGTAGAACACTGGGTAAAACAGACACAGAAAAAGACTTGGGTGTATGGGTGGATGGGAAACTTAACTTTAGTGGACAGGGTCAGGAAACTGCTGCCAGGGCTAATAAAATAATGGGATGTATTAAAAGAGGTATAAGTGTTTATGAAAAAAATATAGTTCTACCTCTGTACAAGTCACTAGTGCGACCGCACTTAGAATACTGTGTACAATTCTGGTCACCGATATATAAGAAGGACATAGCTGAACTGGAGAGGGTGCAGAGAAGAGCCACCAAGATTATTAGAGGAATGGGTGGGCTGCAATACCAAGACAGGTTATTAAACTTGGGGTTATTTAGTATGGAAAAACAAAGGCTTAGGGGGGAACTAATCACAATGTATAAATATATGAGGGGACAGTACAGAGACCTTTCCAAAGATCTTTTTACACCTAGGCCTGAGACTGGAACACGGGGGGCATCCGCTACGTCTTGAGGAAAGAAGGTTTAATCATAATCACAGACGAGGATTCTTTACTGTACGAGCAGTGAGACTATGGAACTCTCTGCCACATGATGTTGTAATGAGTGATTCACTACTAACATTTAAGCAGAGCCTGGATGCCTTTCTTGAAAAATTTAATATTACCAGTTATGTGCATTAGATTTTATGACAGGGTATTGATCCAGGGAACTAGTCTGATTGCCGGATGTGGAGTCAGGAAGTAATTTTTTTCCCCATTGGAGCTTGTTTGCCACATTGGGTTTATTTTGCCTTCCTCTGGATCAACATGTTAGGCTACGGGTTGAACTAGATGGACTAAGGCGGGCTTTGTGTCGCGGGCGGGGAGGACGCCGCCGCACTGCGCGCTCGCTAACGCTCGGGTCCGGCGCTGCTGTGGCTGCTGCTCGGTGGCTCGAGTGGTGGGCCGGATCCGGGGACTCGAGCGGCGCTCCTTGCCCGTGAGTGAAAGGGGTGGTTGGTTTGAGGGATTTAGTCCGTGACTCCACCCACGGGTTGGGGTGAAGATAGGCACCACCGCTACTCGTGACGGGGATCCCGGGAGCGATGGTAAGGAGCAGCTGGGATGTTGTTTTTCCCCCCTCCGTGGGTAGGGGTCGGTGATCCCTGGGCCCGGTGTAGTGACGGGGAGGCAGGGTTGGTGAGGTGCAGGGTTGCAGGGACAGCGCGGCACGGTGCCGGATGGCACAGGTGTACTCACTCAGTAAGAGATGCACAAAGTCCTCGGTAAACCAAACGGGTCCCGCAGCCGGCTGCAGTGTCTCTCCCCGGACAGGTGATTGCGACTGTCTTTCCCTGCACCTTTGTGTACTTGTTTGACTGCAATGGATTCCCAACGGTAGTCCGCTCCCCGGTGTATGGATACCGGAGGAGCCCGTTTACCCGCAGGCGCTGGCCCTTGGGTCTCTAGCCTTAGGCGGTAGCTGTATACACAAAAACCAAAAGGGTTATATAGAGGTAGTCATTAACAGAAAACCACCACTAGAACTACTCTCATAAAAATATTTTATTAATAAATATTAAAAAAGAAGAACATATGTAGTGTTCTTATCTTACAATTTCGTACATCAAATAGACATATATATACAAGTGCAAGTGTAGACCATGGTTAACCCACGCCTAAGCACAGTTGTAGACAGTGGTTTGTAGAGAGGGGGACAGATGTTAGTACGTCGCTGTCCGACTAGTAGTTGTTTAATGTACACTGTGCCTACCTCCTTGTTTGTAGATGTATATGTTGATTATACTCCACTAAAAAGGTATCTAGCTCTCACTGTCCTTGTCAGCCTCCAGCAGGGATAACCACCACCAGAAAAGTGATAAAAGTGCAAACAAATGAACCATAGACAAACAGTGGCAATGCGTTAGCTGTCCAGGGTTCTCATATTAGGCATAAATTCCCTAATTAGGATTGCTGGATAATATTAGGTAGGAGCCTGGAGTTCCACTAAGCTAATGGATCCCCCTGCTCTCCTGACGCGTTTCACCCCCCCTAACGCAGTAAAAAGGGGATCATCAGAGGATTTTTTGTGAGTCACTTCTCAAGAAAGGACACAAGGGACCAGTCCTCTTAATTAGAGTGCTAATAGGTGTTCCCTCTTAGTATGTAGTTATATGAGCGGACCGTTCAAATGTCCAGGATAAGGATGAAGCTTATTCAGTAGTTGGTCCCTGTATATATAGAGATGTAGTGGTATACACCCTTTTAGACAATATATAGGCCGTTTTTTATCCACTATAATTCTCCAGGAGACGTATGGTCCTATGATTATAATAGGTTGTGTATTCGTCCCTCCTCTTGATGGGACCAGAGTGGGTTTCTCAACCTTCAAATTACTCTGGGAATTGAATATATAGGTGACCTCTTTTCAGGCAAAAGTATAGGATATGACAGACAATATGTCCTGTAAGGGCTATCCGCGGTGTGTAGGTAAAAACACACCCTACCACAGGGATATAAAATGATGAGTCACTTCCTGCATTTCCTTGGTCCTGGAGCTCTACCAGTAAGGACTGTGAGTCCCGAGTGAAACACACTCTAGCACACTGGGAGCTCACACTTGATCCCTGCCGTCTCGGTCTGTGCCTGCTGTCTGGACTCAAGTAGGTAGGTAGTTTTTACCTACACACCGCGGATAGCCCTTACAGGACATATTGTCTGTCATATCCTATACTTTTGCCTGAAAAGAGGTCACCTATATATTCAATTCCCGGAGTAATTTGAAGGTTGAGAAACCCACTCTGGTCCCATCAAGAGGAGGGACGAATACACAACCTATTATAATCATAGGACCATACGTCTCCTGGAGAATTATAGTGGATAAAAAACGGCCTATATATTGTCTAAAAGGGTGTATACCACTACATCTCTATATATACAGGGACCAACTACTGAATAAGCTTCATCCTTATCCTGGACATTTGAACGGTCCGCTCATATAACTACATACTAAGAGGGAACACCTATTAGCACTATAATTAAGAGGACTGGTCCCTTGTGTCCTTTCTTGAGAAGTGACTCACAAAAAATCCTCTGATGATCCCCTTTTTACTGCGTTAGGGGGGGTGAAACGCGTCAGGAGAGCAGGGGGATCCATTAGCTTAGTGGAACTCCAGGCTCCTACCTAATATTATCCAGCAATCCTAATTAGGGAATTTATGCCTAATATGAGAACCCTGGACAGCTAACGCATTGCCACTGTTTGTTTGTCTATGGTTCATTTGTTTGCACTTTTATCACTTTTCTGGTGGTGGTTATCCCTGCTGGAGGCTGACAAGGACAGTGAGAGCTAGATACCTTTTTAGTGGAGTATAATCAACATATACATCTACAAACAAGGAGGTAGGCACAGTGTACATTAAACAACTATTAGTCGGACAGCGACGTACTAACATCTGTCCCCCTCTCTACAAACCACTGTCTACAACTGTGCTTAGGCGTGGGTTAACCATGGTCTACACTTGCACTTGTATATATATGTCTATTTGATGTACGAAATTGTAAGATAAGAACACTACATATGTTCTTCTTTTTTAATATTTATTAATAAAATATTTTTATGAGAGTAGTTCTAGTGGTGGTTTTCTGGCGGTAGCTGTATACCCTCACGGTGTGGGCGGTTGCCTTCAATCGGGTCTTTGGCTGTTAGGAAACCCCTGGGGTTCCCGTCACACTCGGATTTGACTATTGTCGGCGGCTCCAAGCCTGGTCGGGGTCCGATGGCCCTGCCTGTGTGTGCTGGCTTCACTTCGCTCCCCGGTCGGTACCGGCGGGCCAACGCCCGACCCGGTCCTACGGTTCCGCGTCGATTCACCTCTCCTGCAGATGGCCACCACCGTCTGCCAACCTTTCTGTTGGTGCCTGGGCCACAAACCCAGACACCCAAGTGTTTACTCCTCACACTTCAACCTCCTCTACTCAACTGTCACTTTTCCCGCCTCCAGGCCTGTGTACTCCTCGGTGGGTGGAGCCAACCGCTTGGCTCCTCCCCCACCTGGTGTGGACATCAGACCCTGGAGGGAGGCAACAAGGGTTTTATGTTTGGCTAATGTTACTGTCTAGTGGGGGTGGGGTGTTTGTATGTTACCTGTGACAACCTGGCTAGGCCAGGGCACCACATTCCCCCTTGGTGAAATGCAGACCGTTCGCGGGCTGCCCGTCCATCACCAGTTTTATTTTTTTTCAAAACTGTAAAACATAAATAACATGTAAACATTTCAAATATAAGCATTATTGTTAGGTCACTTCAAACGTTGCACATATAAACACATTTTTAATAATGACGGACGGACGGACGGATGTCTTCCGCTCTCCCACCCAAGCAACCTAGCCCTGATGCTGCCCCTAAGAAGTGGGCAGCACCCCTTGACCCCAGTCCAGGTTCAGGCTGCCCAAGCGGGAACGGGTACGGTAACTCGCACCCGACTGTCACTTCAGGGGACCCCAAGTCCAAGGGGACCCCTGACCCCCGAAGGATGGCCACCGGTCCTGGTGGTGGCCGGGCCCCAGCCTGCTCTGCTGCGGGCCCTTCCTCCAATCTGCCTCTCCGGAGGCGGCAACGGTTTCCATCCCACAAAACTAATTACAAGCCCACAAGTTCGTGGGTGGCCTGCTAGTTCTCGGCCGTGTTCATGAGTAGTTCCTCATGTGGGCAGTAAAACACACAGAGTCCCTCCGGGTACAACTTGCTGTCAACGGCCGGGATAATCACTCAGATAATCAGGTAAAACTCGGTTGATTTTTGTCATTCTTTCTGCTGAGGGTCCCAACGGGGGACAACTTTATGCAATGGCGGACCGCTGCCACTACTTAAGGTCGTACTTGTCTAGGACCTATTCAAGCTCAACCTCCGGACGGCTTGGTGGAGGAGGAGGGAGCTAGGGCCGCATCTGCTCACCGCGGCTCTTCCTTTGCTTAACGTCCAGAGCGAACCAGCCCCTCACCCCGCAGTGGCGGGTGTAAGTTACCAGGTCGCCCGGCAATAGATCGCGACCTGGGTGGCCCGTGGGAAGATGTGAGTTGACATCGCAGCGGGCCACAAACACTTCGGCCTCCAGGCCCGGCTCATATATGAATCCGAACCCCCTCCACGTGTCAAACTGTCGGACTTGGCCTTTGTACACCGGACCCCGCACCCCAAAGGTGGCATGATGGAGTGCATCTTTTTCTTTAATCACCTGCGCCATTACTTCGGCCCTCTGCTGCTCTCTGGCGGCAATCTCCCGGCCCAACGGGTTTGGTTCCCTGTCCCAATAAGGGGCGTTGGCAGACCCCCGTGCCCGGGTCGGGCCCCGCTGGACCGCGCCCACACCGGCCACTACTGGTACTCTCTCGTGGGGGTCCTGCGGTGACGTGGCCTGGACTACTGCTTTGCAGTGGCGGCCCGGCACAGCCTCAGCCGAGGCGGGGGATTCAGGGACAGCTGGCCTCACCGGTTGGGCCTTCGGGCCTCAGACCCTGGAGGGGGGCAACAAGGGATTTATGTTTGGCTAATGTTACTGTCTAGTGGGGGTGGGGTGTTTGTATGTTACCTGTGATGACCTGGCTAGGCCAGGGCGCCACATTCGCACATTACGAAATCGCAAGCCGATGCTTGCGATGCCGAGCGCGATAGTCCCCGCCCCGTCGCAGCTGCGATATCTTGTGATTGCTGCCATAGCGAATATTATCGCTACGCCAGCTTCACATGCACTCACCTGCTCTGCGACCGTCGCTCTAAGTCGAGCGTAGAGCTCTACGTCTAGCGGGCTTTGCACACTACGACATCGCAGGTGCAGTGTCGGTGGGATCAAATTGAAAATGACGTACTTCCGGCATCGCATGCGACATCGTAGTGTGTAAAGGCTCGATGATACGATTAACGAGCGCAAAAGCGTCGTAATCGTATCATCGGTGCAGCGTCGGCGTAATCCATAATTACGCTGACGCGACGGTCCGATGTTGTTCCTCGCTCCTGCGGCAGCACACATCGCTGTGTGTGAAGTCGCAGGAGCGAGGAACATCTCCTACCGGCGTCACCGCGGCTTCCGTAGGATATGCGGAAGGAAGGAAGTGGGCGGGATGTTTACATCCCGCTCATCTCCGCCCCTCCGCTCCTATTGGTCGCCTGCCGTGTGATGTCGCAGTGACGCCGCACGACCCGCCCCCTTAATAAGGAGGCGGGTCGCCGGCCAGAGCGACGGTCACAGGACAGGTGAGTCCATGTGAAGCTGCCGTAGCGATAATGTTCGCTACGGCAGCTATCACAAGGATATCGCTGCTGCGACGGGGGCGGGGACTATTGCGTGCGACATTGCAGCATCGGCTTGTGATGTCGCAACATGCAAAGCCCGCCTTAGAGTCTCCTTTCAACCTTAAAAACTATGATACTATGAAAATTACAGATTCTATATTTTTATAAAAAAACGCAAAACATATCACTCAAAATTGACCACTATGTAAAGTGCTAGATGCAGAAAAATTAGCCAAAATCAAAGGAAATTTAGCAGTGACAGTTAAAATTACAGTTCCAAACAATAGAAATACTGTAAGGACACATCTCTGTTTACATACAGTATTTAGTTATATATTCTCCATAATGTACTTGAATGCAACTAGAATACAATAAGTTAAATATAATATAGTTACTTTTCAACATCCACTCCACCATGATAATAGTGATTAATACCACAATTCATAAAATTAACTGGTGTGTGGTAATAAGGACCATGTAAAAATCGTCCCAGCAGAACCCAAAACCAAAGAAAAATGCGATCAAACTTCCTATGTGAATAAGGTATTTATTGATGCATAGGTGCAAGGTACAAAAAACAACACATACAAAGAGGGTGCACAATCCGGTGCGGACCACAAGGATACCATTACGTGGAGAGGATATATGGATCTCAATCACTAAGGTAGAAGTTTATAAGCAGTGACATGTCACTATTTGTAAGGCAAAATCCTCATATATAGTGAGATGCATAGAAGCCCTACCGCGGGAGACAGCAAAATGATTCAATATTAAAGCATATATGTACAATGATACTGCTTACCAATAATCATCTCACCGCACACACTGGATGGCACCACACCCGACGAACGTGCGTTTTGGCGGATGCCTATGTCAGGGGTGGTGTCATGCCAGGAAGCGTGCAAGTATATAAAGAGTCCCGACCGGACAGTTCCT
This sequence comes from Anomaloglossus baeobatrachus, assembly GCF_048569485.1. Lineage (NCBI taxonomy): Eukaryota > Metazoa > Chordata > Amphibia > Anura > Aromobatidae > Anomaloglossus > Anomaloglossus baeobatrachus. Next base: position 489,161,246 of record NC_134358.1, read on the forward strand.
GCGTTTACGTAGGGTCTGTTCGGTCGGAGCCGAATTTGAGCATTGTGCACAGGAGTTAAAGGATAGATTCCTGGAACATGGGTATAGTAGGCGGGCAATTAAACGTGCCTATAATAAAGCCAAACATGCCTCCAGAGATACCCTCTTATATACCCCGAAAAAATCTTTGGGTTCAGAGCCACTAAGATTTGTGACTAACTATCATTGTAGGTTCCCCCATATGAGGAAATGCCTTGAGAAAGCATGGCCCATTCTGTTGACTGATCCCATACTGCACGTCCGTCGGGTGTGGTGCCATCCGGTGTGTGCGGTGAGACGATTATTGGTAAGCAGTATCATTGTACATATATACTTTAATATTGAATCATTTTGCTGTCTCCCGCGGTAGGGCTCCTATGGATCTCACTATATATGAGGATTTTGCCTTACAAATAGTGACATGTCACTGCTTATAAACTTCTACCTTAGTGATTGAGATCCATATATCCTCTCCACGTAATGGTAAGGATACCATTACGTGGAGAGGATATATGGATCTCATCCTTGTGGTCCGCACCGGATTGTGCACCCTCTTTGTATGTGTTGTTTTTTGTACCTTGCACCTATGCATCAATAAATACCTTATTCACATAGGAAGTTTGATCGCATTTTTCTTTGGTTTTGAAATAAGTTAAATATGTATATCAAATCAGTAAAGTGTATGTACTGATATTAAATCCATGACCTTACAAGGTAGAAAAAAGCCCTTTATCAAAGGTAGGACTTAACAAGATGGTGGCTGAAACACATGAGTATCTGGAAAGATATCACACTCATGACATTTTGGGCCGTTCCCTTTTCTCAAGTGGAAAAACCATTCTCAGAATCACTGGCATATGTTTAAGCATTCCAAATTTATTACCATAGAACATGACGGGACAGTTTTGAAAAATGGGGATTAGTCATGACGGCCAAAATTGGCCAAAACTAAGGGCATAGATGTTTTCTGAATTTTTTTTAAACATGTGTCTATATATTGCATTTGTGGCGCCCTCTGGTGTTTCTTTTTATGTCCACCTAATCATGTATCCAGTCTTATAGGGCTCTTATCTTTATTGTCTGACCTGCATAATTGCAACATTCTGCCATCTATGTGCAAGAAGTAGTAGGACTAAGTAACTGGCTATGTATTAAATGCAATTTCTAAGATGAAATAAAAAATGGGGGAAAAACCGTGTGGCGGCATAAAATAGCAAAAATGCATGTGTGTTGTGGCTGTAAACTGCTGCTATGGTTAAGGTCTGCTGGACAATGGTTTGTGTTTAATTGATATTCTATTCTCTTGTTTAAAGGTGGTGTCACACACAGCGACGATGACAACGACGTCACTGCTACGTCACCATTTTCTGTGACGTTGCAGCGACGTCCCGTCGCTGTCGCTGTGTGTGACATCCAGCAACGAGCTGGCCCCTGCTGTGAGGTCGTTGCTCGTTGCTGAATGTCCAGCTTCATTTTTTGGTCGTCGCTCTCCCGCTGTGAAGCACACATCGCTGTGTGTGACAGCGAGAGAGCGACGAAATGAAGCGAGCAGGGAGCAGGAGCCGGCATCTGGCAGCTGCGGAAAGCTGTAACCACTGTAAACATCGTGTAACCAAGGGAAGACCTTTCCCTGGTTACCCGATATTTACCTTCGTTACCAGCCTCCGCCGCTCTTGCTGCCAGTGCTGGCTCCTGCACTGTGCACATGTAGCTGCAGTACACATCGGGTAATTAACCCTATGTGTACTGTAGCTAGGAGAGCAAGGAGCCAGCGCTAAGCAGTATGCGCGGCTCCCTGCTCTTTGCACATGTAGCGACGTTATGATCGCTGCTGCGTCGCTGTGTTTGACAGCTAAGCAGCGATCATAACAGCGACTTACAAGGTCGCTGTTACGTCACAGAAAATGGTGACGTAACAGCGATGTCGTTGTTGCTGTCGCTATGTGTGAACCCAGCTTAAGGCTACATGCCCACATGGAGGATTCACCAGACGAAAACTGTTCTGGGATTAACTCCAAAGCCACCAAATATGAATATGTTATTCGCAAATAATTTATAACAATTAAAAAGGCATTTTGTATTTTAAAGGGAACCTGTCATCAGATTTTTACCTATTAAACTAAAAGAATCCCCTTCTGCAGCTCCTGGGCTGCATTCTATGAAGGTGCACCTTGGCCCTGACTCCCCTTCCTGACCCCAAAAATAACTTTAGAAAACTTGGTCCTTAGGTAGGCTAATTACCTTGGTTGGCCAGATGGGTGGGCTCATTTTCTCCTCCTGTCCCCCCTCCTGCCGCTGATCACCGCGGACGGGGAGTCAGGGCCAAGGTGCACCTTCATAGAATGCAGCCAAGGAGCTGCAAAAGGTGAGTCTTTTAGTTTAATAGGGAAAAATCTGGTGACAGGTTCCCTTTAAAGTTTATTCTACACAGGCTTGGACTGGCCCACAGGGGAACAGGAGTAATTCCCGGTGGGCCCCTGTGTAGGAGTTTGCTCTGGGTTGCCAACTGTCCAGAAATTTCAGGTCACTTCTTTGACCTGCCCCAAAGTTTTTTTAAGGTATCTGTGATTGTTTTTGAAGTTGAATAAACTTATACAGATTATTTTGACTGTAACTGTGAATGCCGCTGATGTCTTCATATCAGAATTATTGACATGCATCACTTATAATTATAATGATTTGTTATGGTTTTCCAGTGTGTCCGGAAAAAAATATAATTCGTCTGATATATTTGCTAATTTGTCTAGAAAAAATAAAATGTTAAGATGACAACCCTGAGTGTGCCTCCTATGTGAGCGGTATTTGGCACAATACATTTGATCCTCTGTGTAAAGACAATGGCGGCATCTCATCTTTTTTTATCAAACTGCTCATTTTATTATTATATAGAATCAGAGGTAACATATAAGCTGAACAGTGGGCCCCCCTGAGTCCAGGTTACTGGTGGGTTCTTGGCACCACTTGTCAATACTGATACCACATTTCTATTTACACAGTGAAAATTAATACAACAAATATTTTGTATGTTTGGGTGGTATTATATTCTGGTGGGGATTTTTCGGATGCCACTGCCAATCCATTAGTTGTGAAGCAAAGCATGCATGATGCGACGGTGGGCCTACTAATCAGAAGAGGTGCCAGTGATGCGGACAGGTAGAAGTAGGATTTCAATGTACCAATTTTATTAAAGGGAACCTGTCAGGTGTAATATGCACCCAGAACCAAGAGACAGTTCTGGGTGTATATTGCTAATCCCTTTCTAGCAATCCCTGTATACACTAGCATAAATAAAGAGATCTTTAGAAAAGTATTTTTAAAGATCTTTTATCATATGCTAATGAGGCCTGTGACTAGTCACAAGGGCTTTACTTCCCCTGGCTAGTCGCCCCCCCCCCCTCCCCCCTTAGCATGTTAGTATGCCCCTGTGCTAACATGCTAATGAATGTGCAGCGTCAGAGGATGGTCGCGCTCACCTCTGCCATTGCGTCCGAGTCCTGGATTTTGGCTCAATTCGCATGATCCTAGACTTTGGATTTTCGGTCATGCGCACTACATGGGTTTGAAGCCAGGAGCAAGACGCGTATGTCGCGGGTGGGGAGGAGGGTGTCAGCACACTACGCTCACCCCTTCTGCTCGGGTCCGGCGGTTGCTGCTCAGTGGTGGCTCGAGCTGTGGGCCGGATCCCGGAGGTTCTCGAGCGGCACTCCTCGCCCATGAGTGAAAGGGGGGTGTTGGGTGTGGGGATAGTTTATTGTCCGTGACGCCACCCACGGTTGTGGTGATTTCACCACCGGTGCTCAATATGGGGATCCCGGGGATGGTGATGCGGAGCAGCCAGGTGTTGCGTTGCCCCTCCGTGGGTAGGGGTTGGTGATCCCGGGGCCCGGTGATGAGATGGGAGATGCAGGGCCTGGTGGGCGCAGGGACGCGGGGGCAGCGCTGTGCCTTGCGGCACTGTGGTACTCACTAAGCCTGAGACGTTGACACAGTTTTACGGTAAACCACACGGCTGGAAAGACGGTTCCCACGGACGGCTGCACTTGCTCTCCCAGTAGGTGACGGTGATGTCCCTCTGACCTGCACCTGATGTTTCTAAGTTGGTAGCGATGGGTCCCCACCAGTAACCCGCTCCCCGGCTTCAAGCTGGACCGGAGGAGCTCTACTTTGCCCGCAGACGCTGGCCCTGAGGAACTGGTGCCTTGGCAGTGGCGGTGTTCCTCCTGAATGGTTGGACTGTTGCCTTCAGTCGGGACTTGGTTGTTGGGGGATCGACGTCCCCTTCACTGACGGATTCGGCAAATTATGGCGACTCCTAGCCTTGCCGGGGTCCGAGAGGCCCCTGCCCTGGTGCTGACTGTCCTTTGCACGCTGCTCCAGACCGCCGGGTCACTACCCATCCGCGGTCCTTCCAGGAACTCCCGAACAGTCACCCCTCTGGACAGTCACCGTCGTTGCTGACCTTGCTGACCCGGTCCTGCACACAGCTGGACCAACCTCAGGCTTTCCACTCTCTTTCTTTCCTGTCACCACTCTTGCTTTCCTCCTTTACCACTTTACTTCCTTCACTTCACTACCTGTTTACTCCTCCACTTAGCTCCTCACTCAAGCTCCCCCTGAGCTAATCTTTCACTCCTTCCACTTCCTCCTCCAAACTCTATCTTTACTGGAGCCCTGCCAGGGCTAATCTGCCTGGTACTTCCTGCCTCCAGGGCTGTGAACTCCTCGGTGGGCGGAGCCAACCGCCTGGCCCACCCCCTGGTGTGAACATCAGCCTCTGGAGGAAGGCAACAAGGATTTCTGGTTAGCTTTGGTGTTCCTGACTGGGATGTAGGGTGTGGTGGTGTGATGACCTGTGACCCCTGGCTTGCCCAGGGCGTCACATTCCCCCTTAGCAAAATGCAGACCGTCCGCGGGCTGCCCGTCCAACACCGGTTTTATTTTTCTGCAAAATATAACATTGTAAACGGTAACATATTTACATTTTTAATGAATCTTCCCATAACGGGAGGCATTTTTACTTAAACGTTTCAAACGGTTTACGGTTACGGTTTCCGCTCTCTCCCACCCAAGCAACCTGGCCCTGATGCTGCCCCTAAAGCCCAGGCAGCACCCCTTGACCCACAGTCCAGCACACGGTACCCAAGCGGGATCTGTCCTTCCCCTCCAGAGGGTAGCCACCGGTTCCTTTGGTGGCTGGGCCCCAGCCTGGTCTGCTGAGGGCCCTCCCTCCAACCTGCCTCTCCGGAGGCGGCATTGCGGAAACGGCAACGGCAAACAACTTATTTACAAGCCACTAACGTTTGTGGTTGCCCTGCAAGTTCACGGGCTTGTCCATGGATAGTTCCCATGCAAAATAACTTTTTAAACAGTCCCCACTGGGACAACAGTGCCGGCTCCGGCCGGTTGCAAATCAAGCAGACAATCAGGTTACTGTTCGGTAATCATCTTATCATTTTCTGTCAACTTTTTCAACTTTCAAACACAATGGTGGTCCCAACGGGGACTGGACAACGGTGCTCCGCTGCCCTACTCCAGGCCTTCAGCTTCATCCGAGGGAGGGGGTGCAGGACTCACTCTGCTCTCCTGGCTGCCCCGCAGTTTCACATCCAGGGCAAACCACCCCCTCTCCCCGCAGTGTCGGGTGTACCGAACAATGTCTCCCGGCATCAGGTTGCGGCCGGGATGCTCCTCAGGCAGGTGGGCATTCACATCCCGCCGGGCTACAAACACTTCGGCCTCCAGGCCCGGCTCGTAGATGAACCCGTAGCCCCGGCGGACATCAAACCGTCTCACCTGCCCCTCGTACAGCGGTCCCCGGACACGGAACGTGGCCTGGCGGAGATTCTCCTTCTCCCGGATAGCTCGGGCCACCAGCTCGGCCTTCTTCCTCTCCCTCTCTCCGATCTCCAGGCCCAGCGGTACCGGCTCCCTATCCCAATACGGCGCTGCTGTGAGCTCCGGCGCACGGGTCGGGCCCCGCGGGACATTCTGGACGTTGCCCACTGTCAGGAATCTGGGCGGCGTGTCCCGCGGTGTCTTGGCCTTGGGCGCTGCCTTACAGCAACAACCCGGCGCTACCTCAGCCGAGGTGTGGGGGATGGGCATAGGGGCTTTCCGCTGCTGGGCCTTCGGCTCGGAGCGGGTCATCGGCTCCGGCTCGGGGGACGTTTCAGGGGATACCTCCGGTTCGACCTTCGGAATCTTCCACGGCAACACCTCCGGTTTACTACGGGCTCCGGCTACAGGTCGGTCCGCCTGGGCGGTGACGCTGGGTATTGCTACCGGTTGCGGTGGTAGCAGGCCTAATGGTGGGGTCACGGCCTCCGGGACGGGTGGCGAGGGAGGCGGCGGGGGAGAGGGCTTGGACCGGGTCCCACAGCCGCGATGACCGGCCCTTCCAGGGCATCGGGGCGTGGGTCACTCACCCTCCCTTTCTCCGCTTCCTCCTCGCGTCTCCGCACGGTGGCTATAACGTCCGCCATGTCGGTCTCCCACTCCTCCATGAGGAGCTGCATCCTGACCTGCAGCCGTTGGTAGAGCTGCGCGGTCCGGATTTCCACCCACGCCGCGGTTCCAGGCGCGGGGGCTACGGTGTCGCGGGACGGCATCCACATGGTGACTTCTTCTTCCAGGAACGGTATGTCTGCAGAGTCCTGGCGTCCCTGCTTTTATAGCTGCAGCTACATGCAGCCAGCCGCCATCGCGTCCCCCTTAGCTCTTTCCGGCCCCTCCTCTCTCGGGGCGGGGTTTTGGCCTTCGCGCCTCTGCTACTCGAGAAGACGCTCGAGCGGGAACTTTTCGCGCCAAAGATGGCGACTTCTGAAATTTTTCAGCCGGATACCTCCGGCGGTAACAAGGCGCACCTCTACCAAACGGCAGAGCGGTAAGATCCTGTTCGTGACGCCAAGTTGTCGCGGGCGGGGAGGAGGGTGTCAGCACACTACGCTCACCCCTTCTGCTCGGGTCCGGCGGTTGCTGCTCAGTGGTGGCTCGAGCTGTGGGCCGGATCCCGGGGGTTCTCGAGCGGCACTCCTCGCCCGTGAGTGAAAGGGGGGTGTTGGGTTTGGGGATAGTTTATTGTCCGTGACGCCACCCACGGTTGTGGTGATTTCACCACCGCTGCTCAATATGGGGATCCCGGGGATGGTGATGCGGAGCAGCCAGGTGTTGCGTTGCCCCTCCGTGGGTAGGGGTTGGTGATCCCGGGGCCCGGTGATGAGATGGGAGATGCAGGGCCTGGTGGGCGCAGGGACGCGGGGGCAGCGCTGTGCCTTGCGGCACTGTGGTACTCACTAAGCCTGAGACGTTGACACAGTTTTACGGTAAACCACACGGCTGGAAAGACGGTTCCCACGGACGGCTGCACTTGCTCTCCCAGTAGGTGACGGTGATGTCCCTCTGACCTGCACCTGATGTTTCTAAGTTGGTAGCGATGGGTCCCCACCGGTAACCCGCTCCCCGGCTTCAAGCTGGACCGGAGGAGCTCTACTTTGCCCGCAGACGCTGGCCCTGAGGAACTGGTGCCTTGGCGGTGGCGGTGTTCCTCCTGAATGGTTGGACTGTTGCCTTCAGTCGGGACTTGGTTGTTGGGGGATCGACGTCCCCTTCACTGACGGATTTGGCAAATTATGGCGACTCCTAGCCTTGCCGGGGTCCGAGAGGCCCCTGCCCTGGTGCTGACTGTCCTTTGCATGCTGCTTCAGACCGCCGGGTCACTACCCGTCCGCGGTCCTTCCAGGAACTCCCGAACAGTCACCCCTCTGGACATTCACCGTCGTTGCTGACCTTGCTGACCGGTCCTGCACACAGCTGGAACAACCTCAGGCTTTCCACTCTCTTTCTTTCCTGTCACCACTCTTGCTTTCCTCCTTTACCACTTTACTTCCTTCACTTCACTACCTGTTTACTCCTCCACTTAGCTCCTCACTCAAGCTCCCCCTGAGCTAATCTTTCACTCCTTCCACTTCCTCCTCCAAACTCTATCTTTACTCGAGCCCTGCCTGGGCTAATCTGCCTGGTACTTCCTGCCTCCAGGGCTGTGAACTCCTCGGTGGGCGGAGCCAACCGCCTGGCCCACCCCCTGGTGTGAACATCAGCCTCTGGAGGAAGGCAACAAGGATTTCTGGTTAGCTTTGGTGTTCCTGACTGGGATGTAGGGTGTGGTGGTGTGATGACCTGTGACCCCTGGCTTGCCCAGGGCGTCACACGTACACCCGGCTTCATAGTGAGTGTAGCGCCCCTGAGACCCTCAGGGCACTACAGGGAACTGCATCCTCTTGGGGATGCAGGACCTACCCCCTGGGACCTGGAGTACCAGTGCTGATTCCACCAAAACACAATTTAAATCCTAATTCTCCTCTCCACACTGGGCATAGAGGGTTTACCAGGTAAGTGGATGGTCGCCATGGGAACGAGTTCCTGGGTATAGCCAGCCTGGTGGGAGGGGTCAGCAGTCAGTCAGAGGGAGTTGAGAGTAGGGAGCACACAGGAGAGGTGTGTGGACGTGCCTAAGCTGGGTCCATGTAACAGTGACCCCGGGGCACAGGAGAGAGGTTGCCAGAACGGGTACTGAGATACCGCTGGGACTGGAGCACAAATGGAGCACAGGGCCCTAGGTCAAGCGCAAGTTTTACACTGTTTGGCAAATACCTGCCCGGTGAGGACACCTCAAAGGACTTTACCGAACCAAATAATCCGGGGGCATCAGCAGTAAACTAGGATCGGGGTTCAGACTCTTATCTTCCCGCAGGGTCCGCAGTGCCTGCTGTACGGAGAAGGAGACTGTAACCCAAAAGGGGCAGTCGGGGTCCCCAAACGCTCCACGCCACGGGGACTCAATCAGTGTGGCGGAGACAGATCAACCTGGGTCACTACATTGGCACTGGTCTTCCTGGGACCTGAACAAGCAACCCCTGGGTCCACAGTGAGTAGAGACTGTTAACGACAACCTGGTGTGGTCTCCATTATTGCCCCATTACATCTCCCAGACACAGCCCTACCTGCAGAGGGCCTACCATCACAGCTGCCACTGCCACCAGCCCTGGGAGTACCCACATTGAGCAGCGGCGGTTCTCCATCCTTAACCGCAACCCGCAGGTGGCGTCACATGACAAAAACTCTTATCTCCCCTGTAAATACTCCCCTTTAATAAAAGGGGCCCAGAGCACGGGACCGGGCAACGGCCACCAGAGTGACGTTCCCATTTGTTACCACCCGGGACCAAGTACCCCCTTCTCTGGGCGCTACATGAGCATGACCGAAAATTAGGGATCATGCGCACTGAGCCGAAACCCAAGACTCGGACGTGATGGTGGTGGAGAGATGAGTGTGACCATCCTCTGACGCTGCACATTGATTAGCATGTTAGTACGCCCACAGGGCCGTGCTTACATGCTAAGGAGGGTGACTAGCCAGGGAAAGTAATGCCCTTGCGACTAGTCCCTGCACTCATTAGCATATCATATGGGATCTTTAGAAACACTTTTTCTAAAGATCTCTTTATCTATGCTAGTGTATACAGGAACTGCTAGGGATTAGAAATATGCACCCAGAACTGCTCGTGGTTCTGCGTGCATATTGGACCTGACAAGTTTCCTATAAGCTTCATAATGTAAGAAACTAAAAAGTGCACCACTAGATGGCAGATTTGTATTGCATTGTATATCCTTTAATCATATGAGAAGTACCGTATCTAAAGTGATGGAAGCTAATACATTCATATTAAAGGAAACAGAGGATCTGACAAACAAAACCATGCTCAGAATTTTTTAGAAACCATATAGCTAAGTGTTTTCTTGCTTCCTGGAAAATGTCAAGTTCCTTAGGCCAGTACATTCAACAATGATTACTTTGCTCATGCAGTGAATCGATAATAACATTATTATTATTATTATTGTTTATTTATAGAGCACCATTGATTCCATGGTGCTGTACATGAGAAGGGGTTACATACAGAATACATATACACGTTACAATAGACAGACTATCACAGAGGGAAGAGGGCCCTGCCCTTGCGGGCTTACATCCTAAAGGATTTTGGGGAGGAGACAGTAGGTGGGGTGTAGGTTGGGCGGCAGCTCCGCACGGTGGTGGGGCGGCAGCTCCGCACGGTGGTGGGGCGGCAGCTCCGCACGGTGGTGGGGCGGCAGCTCCGCACGGTGGTGAAGCAGTGAGGTCATCATGCTGTGACTCAATGCAGTGACTTAATAATACCACCATACAGTGTCCAAATCATACCATTATTCAATTACTTGAATGGGATTCCACTCCTTATCAATAGGTTAAGAGACGTGCAAAAAAAATAAAATAATTAATATTCACATTTGTACTCATCACTACATCCCGGCCTGTTGGAATTCGGCGGTGGCAGCACGTGAGCGCCACACAGGAATGCAAAAATTAATAGAAACGTTTTTTATGTGTTACATGTGTCGCGGGCGGCGGGGCGCTGCACTCGCTAACGCTCGGGTCCGGCGCTGCTGCTCGGTGGCTCGAGCGGTGGGCCGGATCCGGGGACCCGAGCGGCGCTCCTCGCCCGTGAGTGAAAAGGGGGTGTTTTGTTTGGGGATTTAGTCCGTGACGCCACCCACGGGTTGTGGTGAAGGTGGGCACCACCGCTGCTGGTGACGGGGATCCCGGGAGCGATGGTAAGGAGCAGCTGGGATGTTGTTTTCCCCCTCCGTGGGTAGGGTTTGGTGGTCCCGGGGCCCGGTGGTGTGACGGGGAGGCAGGATTGGTGAGGTGCAGGGTTACAGGGACAGCGCGGTGCGGTGCCGGATGGCACGGGTGTACTCACTCAGCAAGAGATGCACAGCGTCTCTGGTAAACCAAACGGCTGGGTGGACGGGTCCCGCAGCCGGCTGCAGTGTCTCTCCCCGGACAGGTGATGGTGGCTGTCTTTCCCTGCACCTATGTGTACTGTCTTGACTACGATGGGTTCCCAATGGTAGTCCGCTCCCCGGGGTATGGATGCCGGAGGAGCCCGTTTTGCCCGCAGGTGCTGGCCCTTGGGTCTCTAGCCTGTGGCGGTGGCTGTATACCCTCACGGTGCGGACGGTTGCCTTCTGACGGGACTTGGGTAGTTAGGAAACCCCAGGGGTTCCTGTCACTCTCGGGTTTGACTGTTAACGTCGGCTCCAGGCCTGGTCAGGGTCCGATGACCCTGCCTGTGGGTGCTGGCTTCACTTCGCTCCCCATTTCGGTACCGGCGGGCCACCGCCCAACCCCGGCCCTACGGTTCCGCGTTGATCCACGACTCCTGCAGACGGCCACCACCGTCTGCCAACCTTGCTGTCAGTGTCCGGGCTCCGACCCAGACACCTCAAGTGTTTACTCCTCTCGCTTTCACCTCCAAGACTCAACTGTCACTTTTCCCGCCTCCAGGCCTGTGAACTCCTCGGTGGTTGGGGCCAACCACCTGGCTCCGCCCCACCTGGTGTGGACATCAGACCCTGGAGGGAGGCAACAAGGGTTTTGTGTCTGACTAGTGTAACTGTCCGGGGGTGGGGTGTGTGTGTGTGTTACCTGTGGCTACCTGGTTAGTCCAGGGTGCCACATTCCACCTTGGTAAAATGCAGACCGTCCGCGGGCTGCCCGTCCATCACCGTTTTTATTTTTGTTTTCAACTGTAAAATATAAATAACATGTAAACAGTAAAACATATAAACATAAGTATTCTTCTGGTTACTTTAAACGTTGCATATATAAAACATTTTTAATACTGACGGATGGATGGATGTCTTCCGCTCTCCCACCCAAGCAACCTAGCCCTGGTGCTGCCTCTAAGAAGTGGGCAGCACCCCTTGACCCCAGTCCAGGTTCAGGCTGCCCAAGCGGGAACGGGTACCGTTACTCGCACCCGACTGTCACTTCAGGGGACCCCACGTCCAAGGGGGACCCCTGACCCCCGGAGGATCGCCACCGGTTACGGTAGTGGCGGACCTGGGCCATCACTTTCCTCCAGGCCCATCCTTCAAATCAGCCTCTCCGGAGGCGGCAATGGTATCCATCCCACAACATATTTACAGGCCCACAAGTTTGTGGGTGGCCTGCTAGTTCTCGGCCATGTTCATGAGCAGTTTCTCATGTGGGTATGGGTAGTTAATGTAACAACAGGGACAACTCCAGTCCCAACGGGGACGGTCTTCTTCTCGGACGGTGATCAGGTGATTTTTTCGGGTTGATTCATTTTCATTTGCTCACATATTTACACAATTAACATACGACACCCCTAGATGGTGGTTTCCCTGTACCTAAGTGGGGGTCGAACTAGGTTGGGGCGTGTGGACCTTCTGGGCCCAATCTTATCAGTGGAGGGCAAGGGTACAGAGGAGACAGTCAGTTGCTCTTCCCTTATTGCAGGTATGGCAAGTGGAGACCCAAAAGGAGGGGGTAGAGGTGCGTCCCTGGGCGCCTGTTCAAGTGGCTCACTGGCGGGCGTCTCCGTCTCCGTTTCTTCCACGTGTTGTGGGAACATTATTACCGGAATAATCACCGCGCCGTTCTGCGTAGGCCAGTCCGCTGGGAAATCACCCATCACTGTGTGGATCACCTCTTTTTCTTTCCCCCCAGTAGGCCTGGGGGCCGGGACCTCAGCTGCCACCATCAATGGAGGTGGGCACCTCTTCAGGTGGTCCCTGGAAACAGTGGCCGAAGTCTTTCCCTAATCACGACTAATCTGGTAGGCCTTCTCATTCTCCCATTCAGTGGGTTGTATGACATACGGGGTTTTCTCCCACTGGTTATCAAGCTTATGGGTTCTTCTTTTTCGTTTTAGCACTACATCCCCGGGCTTAAAGGGACCAGCTGGAGCCCGCTTGTTGAAGCACTGTTCTTGCTGTTCCCGGCTCCGACACAGGTTCTTTTCCACGTACTCCTCGACCTGTCGGTACTGCGCTCTCCGCCGGGTGTCCCAGTCAGCACTCGAAGGAAGGGCCTCTGGAGCTTCCAAGTCTATTTCTAGGTCCACCGGCAACCGGCCCGGTCGGGCTCTCATCAGATACGCTGGTGTGCATTTGGTAGAGCTACAGGGAATGTTATTATACATGTCTATCAGATCAGGCAGCTTTTCTGGCCACAAGTTCTGCTCTTCCAACGGTATCACTTTGAGGAGATCCAGGACCAGGTGGTTCATCTTCTCACACATACCATTAGTCTGGGCATGGTATAGGGTGGTCCTGATCTTCTTACAACCATACAATTGGCAGAATTCTTGAAACACCTCTGCTTCAAAGGCTGAACCCTGGTCCGTAAGTACCCTTTCCGGGGATACCGTGCGGTCGGCAAAAGTAGGCCTGGAATGCTCTAGCTGCGGTATGGCCGGTCAGATCTTTGACTGGGACAATCACTATGAATCTTGAATAGTGATCTACGATGGTCAGGGCGTAGGTGTACCCACTTCGGCTAGGGGTGAGCTTGACGTGGTCTAGAGTGACCAATTCCAGCGGTTGATGGGTAATGATTGGTTGTGGAGGGGCCTTCTGGCTGGCTTCGTCCCTTCTTCTCAGTGCACAGGGGCCACACTCTCGGCACCAAGCCTCTACAGACTCCCGCATCCCACTCCAATAGAACCGCTCCCTCAACAGCATCTCCAGCTTCTTCCACCCAAAGTGCCCGGCACCGTCATCGTAAGCTTGTAGAACTGTAGGCACGTTAGCCTGAGGAACCACCAGCTGGCGAACCTTCTCATGAGTCTTCGGGTTAATCAGTTCCCGATACAGCTTCCCCTGGGACAAATGCAGCCGGGCTCGTTCCTTCCACAGCCGTTGGGCCTCGGGAGGAGCGGCAGGGTCCATTCCAGCAGAGCTTTGTTCAATCATGGTCTTGACCAATTGGACGGCAGGCGCTTGGTCTTGGGCTTCTCGCCATCCCTGACTGGGTAGCGGGTCCAAGCTCACCTGTTGCTGCGTGACATGCAACTTCTTGACTGGTAGCCGGTGGAACGCAGGCAACTCGATTTCTTCGAGGTCATCGTCTTCTGTCCCCTCATCCAGCAAGTGGGGCATCCGAGATAGCGCATCCGCGTTGGTGTTCTTGTGGCCGGCTTGGTATTTGATAGTGAAGTCATAGTTAGACAGCCTGGCCACCCACCGCTAGTCCAACGCGCCCAGCTTGGCCGTGTCCAGATGAGTTAACGGATTATTGTCCGTATAGGCGGTGAACTTTGCTGCTGGGAGGTAATGGCGGAACCGCTCGGTAATGGCCCACACCAGTGCTAGGAACTCAAGCTTGAAGGAGCTGTAATTCTCAGGGTTCCTTTCTGTGGGCCGGAGTTTTCTACTGGCGTAAGCGATCACCTTTTCCCTTCCGTTCTGGACCTGGGACAGGACTGCTCCCAAGCCTACATTACTGGCATCGGTGTAGAGGATGAATGGGAGGCTGTAGTCGGGGTATGCCAGGATTTCTTCCCCGGTCAAGGCCGTCTTCAGCTGGCGGAAGGATTCTTCATGCTTCTCTTCCCACACCAACGGGGTCCTGGGGCTCTGCCGCCCTTGGCCTGTCCCACGAGGAGCTCTTGCATAGGTGCAGCCATCTTCGTGTATCCCTAAATGAAGCGGCGATAGTAGCCCACCAGCCCCAGGAACTGTCTCACCTCTCTCACCGTGGTTGGCCTCGGCCAGTCCTGAATGGCAGAGATCTTTTCGGGTTCTGGGGCGACGCCTTCCGCGTCCACCACATGTCCGAGGTACTGCACCTTGGGTTTCAGTAGGTGGCACTTAGAGGGCTTCAGTTTCATCCCATATTTGGCTAGGGACGCGAACACTTCAGCCAGATGTTCCAGGTGGGCCTCGTATGTCTGGGAATATACGATCACATCGTCCAGGTATAGTAGGACCGTTTCGAAATTGAGATGTCCCAGACAACACTCCATGAGCCGTTGGAAGGTTCCAGGGGCACTGCACAGCCCGAACGGCATGCTGTTAAACTCGCAAAGTCCCATAAGAGTAGCGAATACAGTCTTCTCACGGTCCTCTGGTGCGACCGCCACCTGCCAGTACCCGCTAGTAAGGTCCAGGGTAGAGAAGAAGTTAGCAGTTCTCAGTGCAGGTAGTGACTCTTCGATACGGGGGAGAGGATAGGCATCTTTATGCGTGATCTGGTTGATCTTCCGGTAATCCACACACATTCTCATGGTGCCGTCCTTCTTCTTTACCAGCACCAGTGGGGCTGCCCAGGGACTACAACTATCCCGAATGACCCCTGCCTCCTTCATGTTCCTCAACATGTCTTTGGCGCATTGATAGTGTGCTGGCGGAATGGGCCTATATCTCTCTTTGATGGGTGGATGTAGGCCTGTAGGGATATGGTGTTGAACCCCCTTCATCCTCCCGAAATCTAACGGGTATTTGCTGAAAACCTGTTCATACTCTTGCACCACCCTGTATACCCCCTCTTTATGATGTGTGGGTGTGGCGTCAGTGCCTACGTGTAGTTCCTGGCACCACTCCTCTGACTGTTCAGTGGGTGTATGGTTACTGGCAGGGGCTGCTGAGGTAGGAGGGACGGCTTTGTGAATGGTGTGAGGGTCTAGGGTGAGCAACTTGGCAAGGGTAGCGTAACGGGAAAGTCTGACTTCCTCCTCTCCACAATTCAGCACTCTTACAGGCACTCTCCCCTTTTTAACGTCAACCACCCCTCAGGCTGCGATCACTGTAGGCCAGTGTTCAGAAAGCGTGGGTTCCACCATCTTCGGGTAGTCGTGCCCCTGGGAGCCTACTGCTGCCCTGCACCAAATCATCATCTCACTTCAGGGTGGCACTACCAAGAGGGCCACATCCATCACCCTTACTCCACCAATCTCTCCACCAGTTGAGTTCACTTGCTGCCGATACAGAAGGGCCCGGATCTCACGCTGTACCGCCTTCTGTCGGCCTCCTCCTGCTGTGGCGGCCAACTGCTGCAACAGACTCAGCACCTCACTCATACAATGCTCCATCACATTGGTCCCTAGGATTACTTTTGGGTTATGATCACTGGGTTCATTCATCACCACAATCATCCGTTTGTTCTTTAACTCTGTACGTCCCACGGTCAGGGTCACTTGGTTGTATCACACCTGGGTTGGAGGGAGTCCATTGGCTGCGACAAGGGTCAGGCTATCATCAGAAGGGGCAAGTTCGTCAGTACCCCAGTACTGCTGGTACAGTGTATATGGTATAGTGGTTACCTGTGATCCTGTGTCCAAGAGGGCCATGAGCGGGATGCCGTCCACTGCCAGAGGGATGATGGGGCAAGCTCCGACGTACCGGTCTCGCCAATCGGGGGGGGCTGTTGGTGTCTACTCCTGAGGATTGGCCCTTGGCCCCAGGGGTTGCTCGTTTAACGGGCACCGCCTAGAGTAGTGGCCAGGCTTGCTGCACCTGTAACAAATAGGAGGCCCATACTGTGAGTCATTGGTCCTTCTCCGCTGCATTCAGGGGACGTCTTCCGGGCTGTCGGCGAGCTGGATCCTCCCTGGGGGCTTGACTCTCGTCGGAAGCTGGAGTGCGGCGAGGATCTTGGGTAGGTCTCCATCCATGCGGCGGACCTGGGCAGCTAGCTCCTCCATCATCCCGACGGGTGCTGCAGGGGCCGGTAGGGCCAGGAGAGGAGGTGCCACCGTGATGGGAGCGGTCTCAGCAGGCCATGAGGCCGCCTCAGGAGCGTCTGGCGTTGGGGCCTGCAGGGCCTTGATGGCCCGCTCTTTCAATACTGCAAAGTCCAGATTGGGGTGCTCTAGGGCCCATAGCCGTAGCTGCTTGCGGTCCTCCACAGACCCCAGCCCTTGCAGGAATTGTTCCACTAGCATCTTATTGCTATCCGCATCATTAATAGTATCCACCCACTTCAGCGTACGGAGAGCTGTTTGCAGACGCAAGGCATAGTCTCTTATATTGTCCGCAGGCCACTGTCGACACTGATAAAACTGCATCCGCAGCTCCGCTTTCGTGCGGGTCTCAAAAGCGATTTGTAGTTTCTCGAAAATGGTAGTCACTGAGGCCCAATCCGCGTTGGTCCAGGTCTCCGTCTCCTGCTCAGCCGCGCCGGTTAGCTGCCCTAGCACTACCGCTGCCCGTTGCATATCAGTCAAGGGATATAAATCGAGGATCGGGCTAATTTTTTTCCGGAACACCTGCAAAGCATCACGCTTCCCATCGTACTGCGGGAGCCAGGTAGCACCGGGCACATAGGACAGGGAGAACGGCATCACCTGGGCGACCGCTGGGCCCGCGGCCTCCCCCGCTCTTTCGGCCGGTACATGGGCTATCCTGTTTCCATCTACGGGCGCTGCTGCGGCTGTGACCGCCGCTCCGACGGCTCCGTCAGGCACAGACATCTTTTTCCCATCCCCCCTTGGTTCTCTTTAGCACTTCCGCTTGTTGGGGGCGGGGCTTCGCTTTCGCGCCTTCCCTGCTCGGAGAAGACGCTCGAGTGGGAAATCTTCGCACCAAAGATGGCGGCGCTTCAAATTTTTCGGCCGGATGCCGCCGCCGGAGACCACAAGGCGCACTTCTACTGGTAAGTAGATGGGTTCAATCCTGTTCGTGACGCCAAGTTGTCGCGGGTGGTGGGGCGCTGTGCTCGCTAACGCTCGGGTCCGGCGCTGCTGCTGCTCGGTGGCTGGAGTGGTGGGCCGGATCCGGGGACCCGAGCGGCGCTCCTCGCCCGTGAGTGAAAAGGGGGTGTTTTGTTTGGGGATTTAGTCCGTGACGCCACCCACGGGTTGTGGTGAAGGTGGGCACCACTGCTGCTGGTGACGGGGATCCCGGGAGTGATGGTAGGGAGCAGCTGGGATGTTGTTTTCCCCCTCCGTGGGTAAGGGTTGGTGGTACCGGGACCCGGTGGTGTGACGGTGGAGGCAGGATCGGTGGGGTGCAGGGTTGCAAGGACAGCGCGGCGCGGTGCCGGATGGCACGGGTGTACTCACTCAGCAAGAGATGCACAGCGTCTCCGGTAAACCAAACGGCTGGATGGACGGGTCCCGCAGCTGGCTGCAGTGTCTTTCCCCGGACAGGTGATGGTGGCTGTCTTTCCCTGCACCTATGTGTACTGTCTTGACTACGATGGGTTCCCAACGGTAGTCCGCTGCCCGGTGTATGGATGCCGGAGGAGCCCATTTTGCCCACAGGCGCTGGCCCTTGCGTCTCTAGCCTGTGGCGGTGGCTGTATACCCTCACGGTGCGGACGGTTGCCTTCTGACGGGACTTGGGTAGTTAGGAAACCCCTGGGGTTCCGGTCACTCTCAAATTTGACTGTTAATGGCGGCTCCAAGCCTAGTCAGGGTCCGATGGCCCTGCCTGTGTGTGCTGGCTTCACTTCGCTCCCCAGTTCGGTACCGGCGGGCCACTGCCCGACCCCGGTCCTACGGTTCCGCGTTGATCCACCACTCCTGCAGACGGCCACCACCGTCTGCCAACCCTGCTGTCAGTGTCCTGGCTCCGACCCAGACACCTCAAGTGTTTACTCCTCTCGCTTTCACCTCCAACTGTCACTTTTCCCGCCTCCAGGCCTGTGAACTCCTCAGTGGATGGGGCCAACCACCTGGCTCCGCCCCACCTGGTGTGGACATCAGACCCTGGAGGGAGGCAACAAGGGTTTTGTGTCTGACTAGTGTAACTGTCCGGGGGTGGGGGGTGTGTGTGTGTTACCTGTGGCTACCTGGTTAGTCCAGGGAGCCACACATACACCGCACATTTCCCAGGATGTCTGTATTTGGGACATCACGTTAATTGAATTGGGATTTTTGGATCTGATTCTTCAGATATCAAGGGTTAGCGATACTACAAAGGGAACCATGATTTTCATGAGGATTTAAAAGTGATTGTTTTTCTTTAAAAAAAAATTTCCCCTCACTGCCTTTTTCAGCCTTTTGACTTGACAATGTGAAGTTTAGAGCAGATTCCATGAGCAATCCATCTTAAAGAAGTGGTGTCATTTATTTATTTATTCACTTACATATCGTCATTAAAGGGAACCTGTCAGGTCCCACATGCGTTCTGACCTACAAGCAGGGTAATGTGTGGCCTAGAAACCCCTTCCTACCCATCCCTGTGATGTAATATTGTGTAATATGAATATATAAAAATAAGTTTTATTACTTACATGTTCCCTATGTAAATGATCAGAGGGTCTAGCCCCTGGGCGTCGCATCGCCCCGTGGGTGTTTGCATGTTTTCCGTGGTATCACACCCCTGTGGTCGTGATACCATGGATTTACATGAGCGACGTCACCGTCAGCTCCTTAAGATCCTGCACATGCGCACTTACCATTCCCGCAGCCTTGTTATCCCGGTGGCTGCTTGCTGGCTTCAGGTGCGCTCTGTGCATGGTCGGAACCGCAGGAGTCTTCTGATCATGTGCAGTGCGCGTCTGAAGCCAGCAAGCAAACACCCGGATAACAAGGCTGCAGGAATGGTATGCGTGCATGCACTGGATCTCACGGAGATGACAGTGACATCACTCATGTAAATCCATGGTATCACGCCCACAGGGGCATGATACCATGGAAAGCATGCAAACGCCCACGGGGCGATGCGACGCCCAGGGGGCTAGATCTTGATCATTTACATAGGGAACATGTAAGTAATAAAAAGTTTTTTTTTATAAATTCATATTACACAATATTACAACACAGGGATGGATAGGAAGGGGTTACCATGCCACACATCACCCTGCTTATAGGTCAGAACGCATGTGGGACCTGACAGGTTCCCTTTAATTCCACTGTGCTTTACAGACATTATCCCTATTCCTATTGGAGCTCACAATCTAAATTATTGTTTTCCTCAGTAAAATTTTCAAAACTTTAATGAGGAAAAACCTCTTAAAAATGGCTTTATGAACAGCAAAGTGCATTTTTTATTTACATCAATAGGAAGGAATATTTAAGTATTTGAAAAGTTATTTTGTATGGATTTTGGAGGTCTTTGTGAACTTAAACAGAGCAATAAATGATGTCTAGTTTTCCATAGTTAGTGTAAAACATAGACAAAAGTCATAAAACTTGGTCGTGTTTCCTTTGTCGGAATGTACCGCCCCGTGCTCGGCAGCCGAGCCGCTCGGATCCGGACCTTCAGTGGGTGGCTCGAGGGTCTCTGGACCCGGGGGTCTCGTGGTCACTTCAACTGAAAGGGGGAGAGCCGTGTTAAGTTCGTGACGCCACCCACGAGATGTGGTGAAGGTGGACACCACCGCTGCAGTTACGGGGCACCGGGGGAGATGTTTGGCAGCAAGTTGTTAACCCCTCCATGGGCAGGGATGGTGGCCCCGGGACCCGTTAGGGTTGGTTGGCAGTGCAGGGAGATGGGCGACCAGAGGGTGTTGATGTACTCACTATTAGTAAACACACAAGTCTCTGGTAAACCAAGGTGATGGTGGTCGGTGGCCGCAGCCGGCTGCAGTCTGCTCCCTCCACCCGGCTGGTGGTCTCTGTCTTTCTCCTGCACCTGTGTAAGATGGTGGACTGCCTGTGCTTGCAACTTCAGGAGTCCGCTCCCGGATTGTGATCGCCTAAGGAGCCCTTTGCCCGCAGACGCTGGCCCGTGGGATCTCTGAGCCATGGCGGTGGCCTTTTATCCCCCTCGTTGGGCTGTTGCCTTCACACAGGACTTTGGGTGGGACAGGACTTCTAGTCCTGGCCTCAATCAGGTAATTAGCTAGCCCCCAGTAGTTTCTGGACCCAGCTTCAGGGTCTGAGTACCCCCCTTTGTGCTCCAGTTTCCGAGTCGGTTCCCCTGGTCGGTACCGGCGGGCAACTACCCTGTCCCGGTCCACCTCGGTTCCACCGAGCCGTCTTCCCGGCTCCTGCAGACGGAGACTGCCGTCTGCCTCCTAGCCAAAGGTACCAGGGCTCCTACCCCGGCACCTGCTCAAATTGGGTTCTCTCCTCTGCTGGAGCTACACACAGCTCCAGCCCACACACCTCTCCAACTTGAAGTCTCAAACTGTTCTCCGTGTTTTTCCCGCCCCTGGCTGTCTGAACTCCTCGGTGGGCGTCTTCCAACCGCCTGGTTCCGCCCCCTGGTGTGTCCATCAAGCCCTGAGGGGGTGACTAGGGTTTTAGTGTTTGGCTGAATGTTACCTATGAGGGACAGGTGTAATATGGGGCCCTATTTGTGACTACCTGGCCCGGCCAGGGCGTCACAGGAACCCAATAGTTTTCTGTCAAATTCTAGATGTCACATGACCTTTTTTATTTCAACATAATTTATTGAAAAATTAAACTGGTTAAGCAGGATTACTTTGTATGTTTAGGCAATAAATTAATTAGAACTAGATGAAGGTGAGCCAACATTTTTTGCTTAAAACATAGGCAAGGCTTGTCATCTGCCTGGACTTCTCAGTTATTGACTATTCATCATTTACCATTGAGCATTGTATATTTTTGGATATTATTTGACTTTTATCATGCCTTTTTTCTCCTCTTCAGGCTCTATCTCTAGTTTTCAGTCCTCTCTTATCTATTGGGTGAACAGTAACTTCTATGATCTCTCCAATACACAGCACACAACAGAGCAGTACTGAGCTGTGTGGCTGCGATTCCAGAGCTGTAGTGCTTTTCTTTGTGTGATTCACTGTGGTGAGAACACCTCACTCCTACTTTACCCTCTCCATGAAGTACAATAACCTGTGTGACCTGACACCTCATTAGTAGTCCAACTTGTTTTGACCAGAAGTAATTTGAGCAGTTTTTTAGAGTGGATGGTGAATAAAGCTGGTGTCACACATAACGACGACGACAACGACGTCGCTGCTACGTCACCATTTTCTGTGACGTTGCAGCGACGTCCCGTCGCTGTCGCTGTGTGTGACATCCAGCAACGACCTGGCCCCTGCTGTGAGGTCGCCGGTCGTTGCTGAATGTCCAGCTTCATTTTTTGGTTGTCACTCTCCCGCTGTGACACACACATCGCTGTGTGTGACAGCGAGAGAGCGACGAAATGAAGCGATCAGGAGCCGGCACTGGCAGCTGCGGTAAGCTGTAACTAGCGTAAACATCGGGTAACCAAGGGAAGACCTTTCCCTGGTTACCCGATGTTTACGCTGGTTACCAGCCTCCGCTCTTGCTGCCAGTGCCGGCTCCTGCACTGTGACATGTGGCTGCAGTATGCATCGGGTAATTAACCCGATGTATACTGTAGCAAGGAGAGCAAGGAGCCAGCGCTAAGCAGTGCGCGCGGCTCCCTGCTCTCTGCACTGTGACATGTAGCTGCAGCACACATCGGGTTAATTAACCCGATGTGTACTGTACCTAGGAGAGCAAGGAGCCAGCGCTAAGCGCGGCTCCCTGCTCTCTGCACATGTAGCGACGTTATGATCGCTGCTTCTGCTGTGTTTGACAGCTAAGCAGCGATCATAACAGCGACTTACAAGGTCGCTGCTACGTCACCGAAAATGGTGACGTAACAGCGACGTCGTTGTCGCTGTCGCTTAGTGTGACACCAGCTTTAAAGAGGCTGGGGAAAGGGGAAATAAGTGGCTTATAAGTAGTTAATAGTGATGAGCGAGTACTAAAAAGCTCGGGTGCTCGAAGCTCGGGCCGAGCCTCCCAAGATACTCGTGTACTCGGGCCGAGCAACGAGCCCAATGTTATCCTATGGGAGACCCGAGTATTTTTGTGAAATGACCCCCCGGCAGCATGGAGAAACCCTAAAAATGTCACAAAAGTCTCAGAAGAGTGCTCAAATGACATGGCAACAGCATGGGGAAGACCCCTTGAAGCATTTATCACTCAAAAGTCACAGCTGTGAACAATTTTGTCCGCGTTTCACGCCATTTTTACGGACTCACCAGAAAACCTTCCAAAATGACCCCAAAATGATTTTTCATGGCAGAAATGTTAAGGGCACATACGCAATAGTGAGATAGAGCTGGTGTATGTTACTTTTTGAGATTAATACATGAAAGATTTTACGTGAAAATATTGTGTGGCACTCCGATGTCCCTGAGAAGAGACGTACATGAAGGCCTCTTGAGTCTAATGTGCCCATTTTGAGGAAGTGAGTCTTTGTAGTATTTTCCTTTGCCAGGGCAGTCCAAAATTGTGAGGTTCACCAATGCCCCTGCATACAGACGTGCATGAGGGCCTGTAAACCTGAAGTGCCCATTGTAAGGAAGTGGGTCTATTTTAGTATAGCCCTTTGCCAGGGCAGCCAAAAATTGGGAGGCTCCACGTTGTCCCTGGATAGAGACGTGCATGATGGCCTGTAAACCTGAAGTGCCCATTGTAAGGAAGTGGGTCTATTGTAGTATAGCCCTTAGGCAGGGCAGCCAAAAATTGGGAGGCTCCACATTGTCCCTGGATAGAGACGTGCATGATGGCCTGTAAACCTGAAGTGCCCATTGTAAGGAAGTGGGTCTATTTTAGTATAGCCCTTTGCCAGGGCAGCCAAAAATTGGGAGGCTCCACGTTGTCCCTGGATAGAGACGTGCATGATGGCCTGTAAACCTGAAGTGCCCATTGTAAGGAAGTGGGTCTATTGTAGTATAGCCCTTAGGCAGGGCAGGGAAAAATTGGGAGGCTCCACATTGTCCCTGGATAGAGACGTGCATGATGGCCTGTAAACCTGAAGTGCCCATTGTAAGGAAGTGGGTCTATTGTAGTATAGCCCTTAGGCAGGGCAGCCAAAAATTGGGAGGCTCCACATTGTCCCTGGATAGAGACTTGCATGATGGCCTGTAAACCTGAAGTGCCCATTGTAAGGAAGTGGGTCTATTTTAGTATAGCCCTTTGCCAGGGCAGCCAAAAATTGGGAGGCTCCACGTTGTCCCTGGATAGAGACGTGCATGATGGCCTGTAAACCTGAAGTGCCCATTGTAAGGAAGTGGGTCTATTGTAGTATAGCCCTTAGGCAGGGCAGCCAAAAATTGGGAGGCTCCACATTGTCCCTGGATAGAGACGTGCATGATGGCCTGTAAACCTGAAGTGCCCATTGTAAGGAAGTGGGTCTATTTTAGTATAGCCCTTTGCCAGGGCAGCCAAAAATTGGGAGGCTCCACATTGTCCCTGGATAGAGACGTGCATGATGGCCTGTAAACCTGAAGTGCCCATTGTAAGGAAGTGGGTCTATTGTAGTATAGCCCTTAGGCAGGGCAGCCAAAAATTGGGAGGCTCCACGTTGTCCCTGGATAGAGACGTGCATGATGGCCTGTAAACCTGAAGTGCCCATTGTAAGGAAGTGGGTCTATTGTAGTATAGCCCTTAGGCAGGGCAGCCAAAAATTGGGAGGCTCCACATTGTCCCTGGATAGAGACGTGCATGATGGCCTGTAAACCTGAAGTGCCCATTGTAAGGAAGTGGGTCTATTTTAGTATAGCCCTTTGCCAGGGCAGCCAAAAATTGGGAGGCTCCACGTTGTCCCTGGATAGAGACGTGCATGATGGCCTGTAAACCTGAAGTGCCCATTGTAAGGAAGTGGGTCTATTTTAGTATAGCCCTTAGGCAGGGCAGCCAAAAATTGGGAGGCTCCACATTGTCCCTGGATAGAGACGTGCATGATGGCCTGTAAACCTGAAGTGCCCATTGTAAGGAAGTGGGTCTATTTTAGTATAGCCCTTTGCCAGGGCAGCCAAAAATTGGGAGGCTCCACGTTGTCCCTGGGTAGAGACGTGCATGAGGGCCTCAAAACATTAAGTGTCCATTGTCAGGAAGTGGGTGTATTATAGTATAGCCCTTAGGCAGGGCAGCCAAAAATTGGGAGGCTCCACGTTGTCCCTGGGTAGAGACGTGCATGAGGGCCTCAAAACATTGTTCCCATTGCAAAGGAGCGGGTCTCCTGTCGTTGTAATGTCCATTCTGCAAAGAATGGGTGAAAAAATTTACCACTGGGGGTATACCTGAAACAAAGGCCTAAGTATTGCAATTTGTAACGGTCATCATCATGGTGGCGCATGAGGAGAAGGAGGAGCAGTCCAGCGATTATCCAAAGTCCAGAAGTGTGTACCCATGGGTGAGTGGAGGTACATGGCAAACTTTAAATTCCGCTCTCATTTGCTGGTGGTGTGGTGAAGTCTGGCCCAATCCAACCCTTGTTCATCTTGATCAGAGTCAGCCTGTCAGCATTTTCAGTTGACAGGCGGGTGCGTTTATCTGTAATGATTCCACCTGCGGCACTAAAAACACGCTCTGACAAAACGCTAGCAGCAGGGCAGGCCAGGACTTCCAAGGCGTAGAGAGCCAATTCATGCCACGTGTCCAGCTTGGATACCCAATAATTGTAAGGCACAGAGGAATGTCGGAGTACAGTTGTTCGATCTGCAAGGTACTCCTTCAGCATCTGGGCAAACTTAGGATTTTTTGTGGCACTACCCCGCACCTCAGGGGCTGTGGTACGTGAGGGGCTGAGAAAACTGTCCCACATCTTAAAGACTGTTCCCCTACCTCTGGCGGATTGGACTTGTGCCTCTCTCGGCTGTACGCCTCGGTTGTCCACTGATTCCTGACCTATGCCGCTGATGTGAAGCCCCTCCAGTGTAGTGTCGGTGCATTACCTTCAGGGACTCCACTCGGCTGGATCTTGTCACAGGTAGGAGATCTTCTTCTTGTCGTGACGCCACTCTCAGTATTGCGGCCAGTAGGGACCGCCACTGCAGGTTGAGGGACGCCTGGGGCTGATGGTGAGTGCAGTTAGTTGGAATAGCCTCCTGAGAGTGAGGCAAGCCCCAGGGCCCTGTGTAGGTGCGTAGAACCACAAGGCGCAGAATAACTCCACACAGGCAGAATGTCTTTCAGGGTTTTTACTCACTTCAGGTGGCAGGGTGAGTAACCCGGGCGTAGCTGGGATGAACCAGGCGGGAACCAGGTATCCTTCAGGCTGACTTCTGATGGTGACTACCAACTCGCCTTCCTTAGCCCTTGGTGGTTTGGGGTAACCCCGACTTTTAGTCCCTATGGGGGTCACCCAGGGAAGTTGCTGAAGCCTCACTCCCCTTCGTTTGCCGTTTGCTTGTGGCCTGGACCAGCTCACTCCAGCTGCTTGCCTCCTGTGAGCTATGGGCCCTAACTGTGGCTACGTGGCTGCGGCTTTTGTGGTGTTGTGGCGTGGGCTTGGAGAGCCCCACACCGGCAGGTTTAGCAAAAGAAAGCTGGATCTATCTCCGCTTCGGGATCTGCCGCCCGTTTGGGCCTGGTACTCTCTAGCAGTCTCCTTACTTCCCACTCCGTTGCTCTCTCTCTAGCTGAAGATGGATTTCGGGTAGCACTCCTAGTTGACCGTTCTCCCCCGTCGGTAGCCACTGCGCGGACGCTGTCAGACTACAGCAGCCCAGGGGAAGGGGTCAGCTCTCCTCGGAGCTCCCTGGACTCTGCTCTGAACCGGCTCACATCTGGGACCTTCACTGCTGCTCCTGTCTGAGCTTCACTTTCCTGCTCCTCACTCCTCCACACTCTGCTGCAGACTCTAGACTGTTTACTCCTCCTTCTCTTTTCCCTTTTGTGCCTGCCTACGCCACCTAGCAACCAGACTCTCTTACCACACCCCTTGAGAGGAGATGGAGGCTTTTGGCCCCCTCCACTATTCCAGTGGAGGTCAAGGCTTTTCCCCCTCCTGGGATCCCCAGGGGTCCTCTCATGGGTACATGTGTGAGACCTGATCACTATGCGCCTGTGTTCCACACCCCAGTCAGCCTTCTGGATTACCTGTATTGTACTGTCCCCAGCATGGGTGCAGTACTCAGTGGTGCCTGACCAGGTCAGGGGCGCCACATTCCCCCTTAGTTATCACCAGCACGTCCTCGGGCTGCAAGACAACATTTTAAAATGCATAAAACATTAAAACATGTAAAACACTTTTTTAAAAGCACCAGGTACCATACATCACCACCCTCCACCCACAAGTCCGTTAACCCACCCAAAACCCTTTCACGTTGGCCGCGACTTCAGCCACTTCTGGCAGGATGTAGAGGCGGCTTTCATGGTCTGGTGGTCTTCAGGGTATACCTGGCCTGGTGGATCCGCGCCTTCAGCCACTTCTGGCAGGATGTAGAGGCGGCCTCCACAGTTGGTGCTGACCAGGTACCCTCTTTGTGGTGGAGAGCCAGGCCCCATAAACAGGCATGCTCTCTGGTCGCAGGCGAGCCAAGGCCCTATATACGGACGGGCTCCCAGGTTGCAGACGAGCCAAGCCCCTAAACAGGCTGACTCTGGTGGTGGTGGTGCCCTCTGGTGTAACTATTTACACTGCGAGAGTTTGTGGCTATAGCCAGTTCATAGCCTTAAGGTTCATTTCTCACATCAGTTTATGTGGGCACATTCTTAAACTTGTAAACGTTGCAAAACAAACTTTTCAAACTGGTAACTTGCTTTACGTTACATGGACTTATGC
The DNA here is from genome assembly GCF_048569485.1 of Anomaloglossus baeobatrachus. NCBI lineage: Eukaryota > Metazoa > Chordata > Amphibia > Anura > Aromobatidae > Anomaloglossus > Anomaloglossus baeobatrachus. The sequence goes on from NC_134358.1 coordinate 489,188,563, forward strand.
AGACTCCTCTTCACCAGGGCTTGGGCCTGTAGGGCTGCGGCACCTGTTGGTTTCTTGACCTTTTTCCTCATCTGTAGTGGTCTCATCATTAGGTCTTTGGTCTTTTCTTTCTTTATTACTGTCTTTCCTTTCTTCTTTGGGACATGGTACTACATCTAGGGCATACCAGCCTCTTTCGCCTCGATGCAGGGTAAACTGTACTGTGTCTCCCATTCTCAGGTTCCTTCCAGGATGTCCTCTGGGCAAATTAGCTCTGACGTCTCTCCTATTGACAAAAATGCCTTCTTTGATACCAGGTGCAACGATGAACCCGTATCCTGACTTCAGGCTAAAGTCTTCCACAATTCCTCTACAAAGGGGTCCTCTGACCTGTGCTTTGGCTCTTCTCAGGAACCGTTTTTCTTGTAGGTCTCTGGCCGTGACTTCTCTCTGCTCTGGGGATGGCGGTGCAGGGAAAGACTGGGTTCTACTGCGGCGCTGTGTCTTGCGGGCTGGATTCTGCGAAGTGCAGCTTACAAGCTCCCAGGTGAGGCTTTGGGGCAGATCTTCCTCAGCAGAAGGTGTCAGGTCTTCCTCGTCCCAGCGGGAATACGGCAGCATCTCTGGCTCGGGGCATGGATCCACTGCTGGTGGCTCCTGAGTCAGCTCCTCAGTTTCCTGGCCTCCTCTCCCCCTTAGTTCTTCTTGGCACTCCTTTGGTGGCGGTGCTGGGGATGAACTTCCTTCAACAGGCCCAGGCGGGGGACTCTTTGGCGTGGTTGCTGCAGGGGTTGCCGGAATCCTCTTGGGGGTGTGCGGAGGGAGCAGATACCGATCCACCATCTCTTGTGGGAACTGGGCCTCTAGGTCAGCCTTCAGCTTCCAGTATTCGGGGTCCTCTCCTATCAGGGACTTCCTAGCAGGGACTTCCTTAGACTGGGGAGCGGTGTCTGCTCTGGCCTTGCAGGCCGGGGTAAATGGTGATGCAATCTCTTGGCGGGCCGCGCCCTGTATGGCGGCGGCCTGGTCTTGGCGGGCCGCGCTCGGCATGGCGGCGGCCTGGTCTTGGCGGGCCGCGCCCTGTATGGCGGCGGCCTGGTCTTGGCGGGCCGCGCCCTGTATGGCGGCGGCCTGGTCTTGGCGGGCCGCGCCCTGTATGGCGGCGGCCTGGTCTTGGCGGGCCGCGCCCTGTATGGCGGCGGCCTGGTCTTGGCGGGCCGCGCCCTGTATGGCGGCGGCCTGGATCGGCGTCGCAGCCGCGATGGGCTCTGTGCAGGCTGGGCTGGGCGTCGCTGCAGGGACCGGGTCTTGGTGGGCCGAGCAGGGCATCGCTGCGGCGGCCGGGGCTTGACGGGCCGAGCAGGGCATCGCTGCGGCGGCCGGGGCTTGGCGGGCCGAGCAGGGCATCGCTGCGGCGGCCGGGGCTTGACGGGCCGAGCAGGGCATCGCTGCGGCGGCCTGGGCTTGGCGGGCCGCACCTGGCGTGGCTGCGGCCTGGCTCAGCGTCGCCGCGCCGGGCGCCTCTTCAGGGACCGCGGGCGTGGCAGCAGGGGTCGGGGCATCCGGGCCGGCAGGGGTAATACTGGACTCACCCATCGGTGGCAGCATCGGGGTCTGAGTCGTCGCCGTCCGGTCTGGCACTCGTCGTGCGGTTCCCCTCTCATAGGCCTGAACCGCTGCAGCCATCTCCAGAAGTTCCATGCGTTCTTCTCTGATCTGCTCCACGACCCGGGTCTCCAGTCGGTCGCAGAACTGGGCCAGCTCCCGATACCACCAGGCAGCGGAGCCCGGTTCTGGGTTTCTGCGGTCAGACGCCATTTCTTCTGCGCCCTCTTCTGCACGATTTCCCAGCAGTGGACTCGCCGTTGCCTCTAGTAGCAAGCTGTTCAGTTTCCGCTCTGCCTCTTTCAGCAGCTCCTTTCCCAGCAGCAGGCTTCTGGCTCCCTTTCTGTCCCGACGTCTCTGGACGCCTCCGCTCTCATCACTTGCGAGGTCAGAACTCTGCAGGGGATCTCTGGGTAGCCACACCTCTTCGTGGGCGGTAACTTATCCCAGCGCGGGCTGCTGTTGTTTTTCAGCGCGCTTTTCATGGTGGCAATATGGCGGCGCTTCCAATTTTTCAAGCGGACCGCCCAGGCACATGGTCACCTGTCTGAACAGGTCTAGTCCTTATCCTGTTCGTGACGCCAGATGTGAAGCCCCTCCAGTGTAGTGTCGGTGCATTACCTTCAGGGACTCCACTCGGCTGGATCTTGTCACAGGTAGGAGATCTTCTTCTTGTCGTGACGCCACTCTCAGTATTGCGGCCAGTAGGGACCGCCACTGCAGGTTGAGGGACGCCTGGGGCTGATGGTGAGTGCAGTTAGTTGGAATAGCCTCCTGAGAGTGAGGCAAGCCCCAGGGCCCTGTGTAGGTGCGTAGAACCACAAGGCGCAGAATAACTCCACACAGGCAGAATGTCTTTCAGGGTTTTTACTCACTTCAGGTGGCAGGGTGAGTAACCCGGGCGTAGCTGGGATGAACCAGGCGGGAACCAGGTATCCTTCAGGCTGACTTCTGATGGTGACTACCAACTCGCCTTCCTTAGCCCTTGGTGGTTTGGGGTAACCCCGACTTTTAGTCCCTATGGGGGTCACCCAGGGAAGTTGCTGAAGCCTCACTCCCCTTCGTTTGCCGTTTGCTTGTGGCCTGGACCAGCTCACTCCAGCTGCTTGCCTCCTGTGAGCTATGGGCCCTAACTGTGGCTACGTGGCTGCGGCTTTTGTGGTGTTGTGGCGTGGGCTTGGAGAGCCCCACACCGGCAGGTTTAGCAAAAGAAAGCTGGATCTATCTCCGCTTCGGGATCTGCCGCCCGTTTGGGCCTGGTACTCTCTAGCAGTCTCCTTACTTCCCACTCCGTTGCTCTCTCTCTAGCTGAAGATGGATTTCGGGTAGCACTCCTAGTTGACCGTTCTCCCCCGTCGGTAGCCACTGCGCGGACGCTGTCAGACTACAGCAGCCCAGGGGAAGGGGTCAGCTCTCCTCGGAGCTCCCTGGACTCTGCTCTGAACCGGCTCACATCTGGGACCTTCACTGCTGCTCCTGTCTGAGCTTCACTTTCCTGCTCCTCACTCCTCCACACTCTGCTGCAGACTCTAGACTGTTTACTCCTCCTTCTCTTTTCCCTTTTGTGCCTGCCTACGCCACCTAGCAACCAGACTCTCTTACCACACCCCTTGAGAGGAGATGGAGGCTTTTGGCCCCCTCCACTATTCCAGTGGAGGTCAAGGCTTTTCCCCCTCCTGGGATCCCCAGGGGTCCTCTCATGGGTACATGTGTGAGACCTGATCACTATGCGCCTGTGTTCCACACCCCAGTCAGCCTTCTGGATTACCTGTATTGTACTGTCCCCAGCATGGGTGCAGTACTCAGTGGTGCCTGACCAGGTCAGGGGCGCCACACTAGCGTTTTGTGAGGGGAATGCTTTGCCTACTTCCGTGACTATGGCCTTCCGGAACTGCTGCATTTTGGTTGACCTCTCCTCCACGGGAATAAGAGACAAAAAGTTCTCCTTGTAGCGTGGGTCTAACAGTGTTACCAACCAGTAATGATTGTCGGCCAAGATGTTCTTAACGCGAGGGTCACGAGACAGGCAGCTTACCATAAAGTCAGCCATGTGCGCCAGACTCTTAACAGCCAGGACTTCAGTAGCCTGACCAACAAGATGACTGAACATGCTGTCCTCCTCCTCCTCCTCCTCCTCCTCCTCATCTACCCTGTCCTCTGGCCAGCCACGCTGAACCGAGGATATGACTGGTGTGCATGTCATATCCTCAATTTGGCCGGAGAGTTGCTCCATGTCTTCATCCTCCTCCTCGTCATAGTCCTCCACTGCACGTTGTGATGAGACGAGGCTGGGCTGTGTGTTATCACCCACACCCACTACTGTTTCTTGCTGCAACTCATCGCGCTCCGCCTGCAATGCATCATGTTTGTTTTTCAGCAGAGAACGTTTTAGAAGGCAGAGTAGCGGTATGGTGACGCTAATAATGGCGTCATCACCACTCACCATCTTGGTGGAGTCCTCAAAGTTTTGGAGGATGGTACATAGGTCTGACATCCATCTCCACTCCTCAGGTGTTATGTGTGGAGTTTGACCCATTTCCCGACGGCTTAGGTGATGCAGGTACTCAACAACTGCCCTCTTCTGCTCACATATCCTGACCAACATGTGCAGAGTTGAATTCCAACGCGTGGGGACATCACACACCAGTCTGTGAGCCGGAAGATGCAAACGGCGCTGAAAGCCGGCAAGGCCGGCTGAAGCAGTAGGTGACTTTCGAAAATGTGCAGACAGGCGGCGAACTTTTACCAGCAGATCAGACAGCTCTGGGTATGACTTTAGAAACCGCTGAACCACGAGGTTGAGCACATGGGCCACGCATGGAACATGTGTCAGCTGGCCTCGCCTCAAAGCCGCCACCAGGTTCCGGCCATTGTCACACACGACCTTTCCTGGCTTTAGGTTCAGAGGTGTGAGCCAGTGATCTGCCTGCTGTTTCAGAGCTGTCCACAGCTCTTCTGCATTGTGGGGTTTGTCACCTATGCAGATTAGCTTCAGCACAGCCTGTTGCCGCTTTGCCGAGGCAGTGCTGCAGTGCTTCCAGCTTGTGACTGGTGTGGAGGGTACAGTGGATGAGGATGTGCAGGAGGAGGAGGAGGCTGAAGAGCATGACATTCCGGAGCTGTAGAGTGTGGGTGAAACACTGACTGAGGTAGGGCCTGCAAACCTTGGTGTGGGAAGGACGTGTTCCGTCCCTCGCTCAGACTGGGTCCCAGCTTCCACAATATTAACCCAGTGTGCCGTCAACGAGATGTAGCGGCCTTGCCCACAAGCACTTGTCCACGTGTCTGTGGTTAGGTGGACCTTGGGTGAAACAGCGTTGTTCAGGGCACGTGTGATGTTTTGTGACACGTGGTTATGCAACGCGGGGACGGCACACCGGGAGAAATAGTGGCGGCTGGGGACCGAGTAACGTGGGACAGCTGCCGCCATCAGGTCACGGAATGCTTCTGTCTCCACCAGCCTAAAAGGCAACATTTCCAGCGCAAGCAGTCGCGAAATGTTAGCATTTAGAACTGTGGCATGTGGGGTGTTGGCAGTGTATTTGCGCCTGCGTTCAAAGGTTTGCTGAATGGATAACTGAACGCTGCGCTGTGACAAGGACGTGCTTGATGATGGTGTTCTTTCTGCGTAGGCAACTGCAGGTGCAGGAGTGGAGGAGGCTTGTTCGCAGGCAGCATGGACAGGGGATTGGCTCGCATGCACAACCAGCGAAGACGTAGCAGTGACATCAGCAAGCACTGCTCCTCGACTCTGTTGTACTTCCCACAAAGTCGGGTGCTTGGCTGACATGTGCCTGATCATGCTGGTGGTGGTCAGGCTGCTAGTTTTGGTACCCCTGCTGATGCTGGCACGGCAGGTGTTGCAAATGGCCTTTTTTGAATCATCTGGATCCAACTTAAAAAACTGCCAGACTCGGGAAGACCTCACATTTGTACAGGCACCTTGTGTCGTCGTGTTGTTCCGGGGAACGGTTGCCTGACTTCTGCCTGGGGCCACCACCCTGCTTCTTACTGCCTGTTGTGATGCTACGCCTCCCTCCCCCTGTGCACTGCTGTCCTCGCTCTGCATATCCTCCTGCCAGGTTGGGTCAGTTACTGGATCATCCACCACGTCGTCTTCCTCTTCCGCACCCTGCTCCTCCTCCTGACTTCCTGACAATTGTGTCTCATCATCGTCCACCACTTGTTGAGACACGTTGCCAACTTCGTGAGAACGTGGCTGCTCAAATATTTGGCCATCTGTACAGACGATCTCCTCATGACCCACTTCAATATGAGCTGGCGAGAAGCCAGAATGTGTGAATGGAAACGTGAACAGCTCTTCCGAGTGTCCAAGTGTGGGATCATTAATGTCCGAGGAGGACGTGTACTCAGCCTGGTGGTAGGAAGGAGGATCAGGTTCAGAAATGTGCGGTGCAGTATCACGGCTACTGACACTTGACCATGTGGAAGACAGAGTGTTTGTGGTGGTGCCAATCTGACTGGAAGCATTATCTGCTATCCAACTAACAACCTGTTGACACTGGTCTTGGTTCAAGAGCGGTGTACTGCTGCGGTCCCCAAGAATTTGGGACAGGACGTGCGAGCGACTAGATGTGGCCCTTTGTTGTGGCGAAATTAGAGCTTGCCCACGACCTCGGCCTCTGCCTGCACCACCATCACGTCCACTTCCTTGTTCCTTGCCAATGCCCTTGCGCATTTTGCAATGTTGTGCACTGCTGATGTGTATATTCACTACTTGTGCGTTATATCAAAGTTTCTGGAAATTGCACACAAGTGCACCTGTACGCTGCCACCAACAGGCACACACGTGCGGTTTTAAAAACCAAGCACGGACGCAATAAGAACCTAACAGGTTTTTTTGGGGAGCGACAATTACAGACAAGTCAGACACTATCTGGACTGTTTTACACTGTGTACACCAGCCCCAGATATGATGAAGGCTGGTATACGGTCACCACTACCCTGCCTGCCTGCCTGCCTGTATACTGGTACAATAGTCCGGACAAGGACTCTTTTGGTCACTAGCCTGTATTCAGACCTGGCTATACCCTGCCTGTATATAGCAACAATAGTCCTGAGAAGGACTCTGCTACTGTACTCTGACCTGGCTATACCCTGCCTGCCTGTATACAACTAGAATAGTCCTGAGAAGGACTTTTGGTCACACTGTTTGCAGCCCTGCAACTGAAAAAGCTATAAAGGGCCGCAAAGCTTTCCCTGAATCAGCGACACTCTCCCTGCACTGACAGTCTGGATAGCTGTGAGCAGAGCACAGCGCGCCGGCCGATATAAAGGCTCGGTCACGCTGTGCAGGCCGGCCAATCACTGCAATTCCACAACTAACAGGGCTGTGGCATTGCAGTGGTCTGCCAGCCAATCCCTGCATGAGGGCTGGCTCTCAAAAGAGCGCCAACATGCAGAAATGAAGACCACGAGTACAGCACGAGTATCGCGAGATTACTCGGTCCCCGCCGAGCAGCCCGAGTACAGCGATACTCGTGCGAGTACCGAGTAGTTACAAGCATGCTCGCTCATCACTAGTAGTTAACTATTCGTATTCACTATGCTGTTAGCGAGTACTGTCCGCTACTCACATATTCGTTACGAGTAGCGTGCGCAATGTAAGTCAATGGGAAATACTCGCTAAGTAGAGAGTAACTAGAAAGCTGTACTTTTAATTCAAGTAGTGATTAGTACGGCTTTCGGGTTCCTCGCTACTTAGCGAGTATTTCACATTGACTTAAATTGCGCCCGCTACTCGTAACAAATATGCGAGTAGCGGACAGTACTCGCTAACAGCATAGCGTTTACGAATAGTCAACTACTCACTCAACTCTACTTATAAGTATACAAGCAAGTACATTTATCTGATAACATATATTACAAAGTTTCTCATACTCACTTGTATTATTGATTTATGCAACATTTGTAAAACGCGACAATCAATAAAACTGGTAGACTGATTACAATTTTTCTTTTAAATTAGGTACCATATTGGTATGACTTGAGGGAAACCATTAACCTGCACATTGATAGTTATGTCAGCTTTCTTTTCTTTTACGCTTCATGCCTTTTGTACTGCATCACGTATGTTGTACATGTGTGACGCCCTGGCAAAACCAGGTAGTCACACACATTAGGTCCCCGCATAACACCTTCCCACAAAGGGTTACATCGAAGCCGAAAAAATCCTAGTCACCCCCCCTTAGGGTAGGACAGACACACCAGTGGGCGGGACCAGGCGGATGGAGAATGCCCACCTAGGGGTCTGGAGAACCTGGGGCGGGAGAAGGGTCAGTTAAATTCAAGAGAGAGTGTAGTTCAAGTTCAGTGAAGGTGGAGGTGAAGTGAGTGGAGTAGTAGAGAGGAGGAACTGAAGTGCCAAGATAGAAAGGAAAGGCGTCGGGTTGGAGCCCTGGCGTGCTAGCTAGGTGGCAGACGGTGATCCGTGTCTGCCAGGAGACGGGAAGACAGCTGCCGGAGATCCGAGGTGGACCGGGGCAGGGTTGTAGCCTGCCGATACCGACACCGGAGAACCGACCCGGAAACCGTGCACAGAGGGGGTACTTGGACCTTGAAGCCAGGACCGGAACCAACGGCCTAGCTAATTAACCAATTGAGGGCAGGATTATAGGTCCTGTCCCAACCAAAGTCCCAAAAGCAGACAACCACCCACCGAGAGGGATAGGGCATCCGTCAGGGCCCGTAGATCCCAAGGGTCAGTGTCAGCGGGCACGGCTCCTCAGGTACACAACACACCGGGAGCGGATTTCTCCTGTTCCACACGTGTTAAATCAACACCAGAGAAACACAGAGTGCAGGAGGAAAGTGACACCGATCACCAGCCCGGGCGTGGGGCCAGAGTACACCCGGCCACGGCGGCCGGCCACCAACACCTTGGTTTACCAGTACTTGTGTGATTTATTCAGCCGTGAGTAACCAAGCAACCCCCCCAGTCTGACCGGGCGCGCCGGCCCCTGCAGTCACCATCCCCGGCATAGAGAGACTGGACCCCGGGGCATCCATCTCTACCCACGGAGGGGTTAACATCCAGCTGCCATCCCATCACCCCCGGGTGTCCCATAACAGCAGCGGTGGTGCCATCCTTCACCACACACCGTGGGTGGCGTCACAGACTATCAACATCCCGTACAAATACGTCCCCTTTAATTCGGAGTGTCAGCGCGACCACCGGGTCCGGTAGAATCCCTCGAGCCACACTGCGGATCCGGATCCGAGCAGCACCGGCTGCTGGCACGGGGGCGGCACACATGCTTGTTGTACTTCATTATTTGTTTTTGCTTTTCGTATAAATTTGCACTAATGGCCAAATCACAGTGTCAGTTTCTTAAGATTCTGAAAAAAGGTAGCATTGGGTGTACCTTGTGAAAATGTCTCTAATTATGGTGTTCGGGAAACACTGATTTAGGTAACAGGTAGGTTGGATCCATGATTATGGGCAGAATTATATCTGAAATACACAGGATATTGCTATAATTTTTCCATGGTTTGGATTGTGCCTGAAACAGTTTTGTTGATTTCGAATTAATGTTGTGGAATTATTTTATATAAACCAGATAGAATATTTCGAAGTCTCAAGAAAGGGGGGTACCAGGTTAAAATCCCTCTGATTATGGGGTTTGAAAGGTTGAAAATCACTGGTTTAACTAACTGGTGGGATTTCACGATTATGCAAAAAAAAAAGTAAAATATATGTATGATATATTACACAATACTGGAATATGTCCACCTTCTTCTAACAACACCTGCCCCAACAGCAACCAGCAAAAAAAAATCTCACATTACGGTATACTTATCTTGCATATCTAGAAAGACCAGTTTCTGTACCTTCTAAATCTAAACACTGTCATCGTCGATCTGTGCTCGGTAACTACAGTAATAGTCTATTGTTCTCAAGAATGTCGACAATATATATATTTACACTCTTGTTCTTTCTTTTCTCTCTGCAAGGGAGAGAACCCTGTACTTTGTAAATAGACTGGTTTCAAGGCTTTGCAGCAGTCATAGTTGGGTCTAAGGGGAATGTTGCCTCGAGTCATGAGAGTTTAGCAAATGTGCTGCTCTATGTTGCTTTGCTAAAGTGACCTACAGTGCTATATTTAAAGGGAATCTGTCAGCAAGTTTTTGCTTTTTAATCTGAAAGCAGAATGATGAAGAGACTAAAACCTTGATTCCAGTAATATCACTTACTAGGCGGTATGTGGTTGTTTCAATAAAATCAGTGTTTTATCATGATAGAACTAGCTTCCTCATGCCACCTAGTCAGCCTGCTTGGTGGAACCCCGCCTTCTCTACTGATTATCAGCTTTCTGTCAATGTAAAGTGTACACAAAAAGCAGCCAATCTGTGATGTAGGCGGGGTTATATAGAGCTCAGCATTCCAAGCTCTGTTTGATCTGCAGCAGAGAAAACAGCTATTTTCATCAAAACAACACCAGGCAGCCCAGTAAGTGACAAATTGCTGGAATCATGGTGTCTACTACAACATTATGCTGCTCTCAAGACAATATATGGGCCCTTTGCAGCCCAAGAGCTCATCATATTGCACAATGCCTCCTGCGTTGGAGGTAGAAATAGACCACCTTACCTCTTGGGCAGCTATGCAACCACACAGTGTGACAGTTGGAAAGTGCTGTCAGCTGTGCTGCAATTCCTACTCAGTGCTCTCTCCCTGTAAGTGACTCATCAGCTGTGAGGAGGGCACTAAGACCTAAAGACTTCCTGCCCCAAAAACATGGAGGCCAGAGGGAGAGGAAGCAGCGTGGACAGGATGTGTGCAGACAAGCCAGAAGACTGAGGTTCAGAGGACTGTGCAGAGCTGCTGTCAGGAGCTCCAAGAGATGTGTGGTGCAGTTCTTGCTGAGGTGAAGGTCAGCTGATGACCGGGAATTCACCCTGGAAGGGTGAGAAAAAGCTTTTCCCTTGCGTAGGAGACCAGGGAACCTCTGGAAGAGACGACATCCAAGCGGAAGACTAATAACCTTGGCCTACAGAACTGTGAGTGGCACGGCTGAAGGCCTTTGAACGCTGAGGAAGAGAGAGAGAACATATCTGTTTGTGTATATTTGGATTCCCCCTCTGCTTGGCGCTGAAGACCCCAGGAAGCGGCTGAGGACAGAACTCTCCACAGACCTGTGACAGACTTTGCCAGGCAGTATGGTACCTTCAGTGCAGTTATACTCGGGTATACCAAATTGCTTAGAGTATATACCCATATACTGTGTTCCTGCTTAGGTGTTGTGTTATAGTTTGTGCAGATAAGTTGTAAGTTGGTGTGAAGCTTCAAAGATCCCCCTGTTGCTGCACTTATATGATTTACACCGCCTGTTGCTATGCTAGTTGTTCTAGCCTGAAGAAAGTTAGGTAAATTTGTTCCAGGTTTGCTGTGAAACATAATATGGGGAACTTTGAGGTGGCTTCACCGACCCAAGAGTATATCATTGTACGGTATTACTGTGGTCGTTTAGGGGAAGAGTCTGCCTACTGGTGTCTATATCTTACTTAACCTGCTACAACTGTAAAAGCTACAGGAAACTGCATCCTGTCAAAGATGCAGGGCCTACCCCAGGGAAAGAGAAGACCAATGCCGGTAACACCAAAACACATATATAATTCCTGTTTTTCCTTTCCCCAATAACTGGTGACAGGCTAGGGTTGGACCCAATGGATGGCCACCTAGGGGTGGAACCGATCCAATCCACTAGATGACAACCAGGGAGGAGGGGGTCAGACAGTCAGTAAGTGGAAGTGAAAGGAGACGGACGTAACGACACTGACAGGAGAGTGTAACAGTGACCTGTTAGGCTCAGGCGTGTGGTTGCCGAAGGAGTACGGTGGAGTACTCTCGAAACCATAACACTGACAGGGTGCAGAGCCCTAGGTCAGGAAAACGCTCTAGGCAGACCTGATAAAATCTGCACGGTGAGGGGACCATCCAGGAGCTCACCGACCTTAGAGTTCAGGGCACAGCATTGATGGGAAAACCAGGGGATTGGGAACTGAAGACCGACCCAACAGGGTTCAAACTGCCTGCCATATGGACCAGAACCAAAAGACAACCAGGAGGGGACCCCCAGACGCTCCAAGCCACGGGGACCCACCAACCAGAGATGGGTGCAGGGGAAGTAAGCCACCAGGTCCACCACACCGGCACTGGAACTAAGGGGACCAGTGGTAAGGACCAGCCTCCATTGGGTTGCAAGCATCACCATCGTGAGTAAAGAACCAGTTACACTGCAATCAATTGTGTGGTCTACCTTCTTTCTGTGCCCCGGTTCTTTTAATGGACTTAAACATCAATCACCATCATTTATCCCCTGGGGCCAAGCCCTACTTGCGGAGGGCCACAACATCCAGGCTGCCATTGACATCAGCCCCAGCATTGAGAGACTGTGCAGCGGTGGCTCCATCCAAATAGCCACAACCCACAAGTGGCGTCACGACACAAGCTTTATTATAATCCCTGTAAATACCCCTATTAAAAGTGACCCCCAGGGTCACGGAACCGGGCACCGGCTATTACACCCATGACACTTCCCAGTGAAACCAGGCCAGGGACTGAGTACCCCATAGCTCTGGGGTGCGACACAACCCTGTCCGTAAAATTCAGTTGGTTAATGTTCTGCCTGTGTCTCTGTCTCATGACTCGCTGGATCCCTATCGGACCTCCGGTCATTACACCAGATTGCACCAATGATACATAGCATAGCAACATAACAAAAACCTGGTGACAGATTCCCTTAATGGTAAAGAAGGAGCTTGCTTCAGCAGTGTCATCCTGGAGGGACATGGGGGCTTATACAATTAGATCAAAATAGCGGCTAAGAACCTTGTGTTCAATTTTTTTTTTACTTTTTGATAATTCTTCTCATTGCGTGCTGTGTATTTCCTCATTCATTTTGCTGTGCTTCTGACTTCTTCTTCCACTTGGAGCTGGATTTCAAAAGTAGATAAGGCTAAGGGGATGTAATTGTGTCCCGATCAGAGAAACCTTATACTGTAGATATCCAGCTTTCCCTCATCCTCCTCTCTTTTCAGTGTCTCTTTACATTGAATTCATTACATTACCTGACTATATATGGACTATATGGCATATGGACTATTGGCATTAAAACGACAGAACAATCAGTTGTCATTATTTTGTTTTTATATAATGTGCAATGGGTACATTTTTTATTGTGTTTGTATCATTTTTGTGCCCTAATGTTCAATATTTCTATGGCTTTGAAATATAATTTGATTTAAAAAAGTTTTAGATTTTATATCAGATTTTATATCCCGATTCATTAATTTATTTACATCTTGATTTTTAAGTTTAACAGTTCCCAAGATATTTATTTAAAAGAAGAGTTAAAATCAGTAATTTAGATTACACAGGTTTGTACTTGTCAAAGCAAATGTAGGATTGCAACACATCCATTGACTAAAGGGTGCTTTACATGCTGCGATATCGCTAACGATATATCGTCGGGGTCATGGTGTTTGTGACACAGCGTGTGACAGGCTGGAGCGACCTAAAACGATTGCAAAAAAGACAAAAAACATTTGTTTTGGAGAGGTCGTTTAATTACAAAAAATTGTTGTCAGGTAAGTAGCGATGTTGTTCGTCGTTCCTGCAGCAGCACACATCGCTATGTGTGACACAACAGGAGCGACGAACATCTCCTTACCTGCATCCACCGGCAATGCGGAAGGAAGGAGGTGGGCGGGATGTTACGTCCCGCTCATCTCCGCCCCTCTTCTTCTATTGGCCGGCCGCTTAGTGACGCAGCAGTGACGCACCTCCCCCTTGAAGAAGGGATTGTTCGGCGGTCACAGCGACGTCGCTGACAAGGTATGTGCTTGTGACGCTGCCGTAGTGATAATGTTCACTACGGCAGCGATCACCAAATATCGCACGGACGACGGGGGCAGGTGCTATCGCGCTCGACATCGCTAGCAAACGCTAGCGATGTCGCAGCGTGTAAAGCGGCCTAAATTCTATTAAAATCTATGTATATCAGTCGTGTCATGATGATCATTTCTCTTTTTTAAGAAACAGTATAATGCTTCATTGGATGACAGACTGAAAACTGCATGCAAACACGTGAACTTAGCCTTGCTTAACATAGGATACTTTATTAGAAAAAAATGACTAAAACAAATACAAGTGAATCACTATCCTAGAAACATACCAGCCTTGATGTTTACAGCCATAAATGCCGGAAACTTTATGACTGAAATGTTAGTGTCACATAGCGTTAGAAAGTCATTGATTTTTGTAAAGGTCACAGCATTAATTAGTGTAAACTATATGTCATACTATTCTTTGTAGTACATACAGGCTAGATAGAAGGTGCAAAGTTGATATAAATTGAAAACTGACGTTCCCTTTAAACATTGATCAGGTCTTTTTTGTGTATTTTACAAGTATTTACAATCAGATTGCAGAACTATTCCTGTTAAACTGATTGGAGATATGGTTACAATGGTTGAGTCATGTTCTAGTAAATATATTTAATTTAGAAATACCACTTACTATCAACTGATTGGGCAACAGCATCCATTAATTTGTCAACAGCAGTTCATGCTGGTTGATTTTTTTTACGTTAAGTTATTGGGGTCTTACGACCATAGAATTTTACACTATTGACATAGGTTATTCTCGAGTTTGCTATTGTATTATGCTTTGAGGAATAACATTCTGTTTCTTGTGAAGAATAGAGATGAGGGAACCTAAAAAGTTAACTTCAGTTTTTCTACCACAGACTTTACTAAAAAGTCAGTGTCAGAGTTTGGGTGCTTTACGTATGCTGACCACTTGCATGAGCATCACTGTGGTCGGGTAGACTCAATGCCCGGCCCAGTGCAAGCCCCTTGCAGTGTTTGGGTCAGCACACACAGTGAGTAATACGGAGCGAGTGGAATGTGATAAAAAAATCGCATTCCACTCAGACCAATATTACTCTATGGGGCAGCACCCATGAGCGATTATGTTCTCAGCCCTAATCGGACTGAAAATACAGTCGCAGCATGCTGCATGTGGAATGCGATCCTGTTTCACTCGCACCCTTACAAGTCTATGGGGCGAGAGAAACATTGCATTGCACTCGTGTTACACCGGTGTAATGCAAGTGCAGTGCGATTCTTGCATCAGCCGGCAACAGAGGAGATAGGAGATAGGGAAATAAATCCCTCCCTCTCCTCCGCAGCGACGGAACTCTCCTCCACAGCTGTGGTCTGATCGCACGATCGGACCACAGTCGCATGACACTCGCTTGACACTCAGCTCCCGCTGTGCTGTGAGCGTGAGCCGAGTGTAAAGCGAGGACTCGCACTAATCCCCGTGTGCCTCAGCGTTTAAATGCCTCACACTGGGAGTAAAAACAGCGTGATTAGATGTAGTGTACATAAAAAAAAAATGGAAAAATCCCTGCTGTCTCTCCCCAGGAAGTGATCTGTTTCTGGCTGGGTGCATGCCCAATCTGTGACTTTCAATAAGGTTCAGTTCAAGACCATGTCCCAAACCAAACGTTATTTAATGCCTGGCTGAACCTGCCGAACTGAACTTCCACAGGTCCCCCCATCTATAGTAAAGAATGCTTCATAGGTTACACAGAGCTGTTATACTGCATTATACACACCACAAAGTATTATTGCACATTCACAGGATATTTCCAAAAATGTTTGATAGATGCCAGTTACATCTTTGAGACCCACATAATTGATGACTGTGCATGTGTCTATGCCTGTGTTCTTTTTTTTTGATTGCCCAACGTTGTTTTCCATTTGGCTGAGCATTAGAGACAAATGAATCAGGCAAAATTCGAATTTGCCTGTTTCTTTGGATTTTCCTATGAAATTCGGTTTTTGGAGAAATTATTCTCCATAACTATAATGTCCCTTATTATGTTGTGGCGTCTTTCCAGACCCCAGGACATAATAAATGTAATATGTAAAGAGTAAATAAAAAATCCTTATACTGACCTCACCGCTCACCTCTTTGGTCATACTGTTCCTCACCATCATCCGTCTGGTCCTCATCATATCTTCTAATCCCTGCCACTCATTCTGAAATAACTGACTCATACTGAGTTAGGCTATGTGCGCACGTGTACGTAATTCATGCAGTTACGCAGTTATGCAGTTATTTGGCCCTTACCAGCCTAAAAATACCAGGGCACAGCCACCTGAAAATTGGCAGATCCATGAGATCCGCCATTTCTGGTGCTTTGCCCGATTCTTTACTTTTACCCTGGTGTAGTGGCAATCAGGGTAATGTTTTTTGGGGTTCATTTCAGCTGTGTAATGTCAGCTGTATCAAGCCCAGGGATTTGTAATGGAGAGGTGTCTATCAGACACCCCCATTAATAACCCTGTAATTCAACCCCCCCCACACAGGAAAAAATAGTTTATAGTTGAGTACATACTCCCCCACACTATCCCTCAGTCACCAGCAAGAGCCTGGAACGCTGATGAGTTGTCATCACTACCTGATGTCTGTAGTGATGATGACAGTAGCCGTCTCTGTGTCGCTCCACCACAATGCATATTTCACCCACCTTCTTCAGAGGCATTTAACTGGGTGAAACACGCATTGGGTTTGAGGGACATGGAGCCGGCTACTGTCATCATCACTACTTTTTACAGGTACAATCTTAGATGCACTTTGGGTCTTTACAATTATCTCATATTCTTCCCCTACATTTATTCCATTGCTTGGATACATTACACCTAATTACTTGATATATGATACTGTATATGGTCATACTCTGGGGCGGACACTGACAGCTTGGGACCCCTATGCAAGAAATTGTGCCTGGGCCCTCCTCTTTTTATGGCAACAAAGTTACAAATATAGATATTTATGTATATATATATATATATACAGTTAGGTCCAGAAATATTTGGACAGTGACACAATTTTCGCGAGTTGGGCTCTGCATGCCACCACATTGGATTTGAAATGAAACCTCTACAACAGAATTCAAGTGCAGATTGTAACGTTTAATTTGAAGGTTTGAACAAAAATATCTGATAGAAATTGTAGGAATTGTACACATTTCTTTACAAACACTCCACATTTTAGGAGGTCAAAAGTAATTGGACAAATAAACCAAACCCAAACAAAATATTTTTATTTTCAATATTTTGTTGCGAATCCTTTGGAGGCAATCACTGCCTTAAGTCTGAAGCGCCGTCCGATCAACTTTGCGGCATTTGGCTGAATCTGGGCTGAAAGTATATCCCGGTACACTTCAGAATTCATCCAGCTACTCTTGTCTGCTGTTATGTCATCAATAAACACAAGTGACCCAGTGCCATTGAAAGCCATGCATGCCCATGCCATCACGTTGCCTCCCCCATGTTTTACAGAGGATGTGGTGTGCCTTGGATCATGTGCCGTTCCCTTTCTTCTCCAAACTTTTTTCTTCCCATCATTCTGGTACAGGTATATCTTTGTCTCATCTGTCCATAGAATACTTTTCCAGAACTGAGCTGGCTTCATGAGGTGTTTTTCAGCAAATTTAACTCTGGCCTGTCTATTTTTGGAATTGATGAATGGTTTGCATCTAGATGTGAACCCTTTGTATTTACTTTCATGGAGTCTTCTCTTTACTGTTGACTTAGAGACAGATACACCTACTTCACTGAGAGTGTTCTGGACTTCAGTTGATGTTGTGAACGGGTTCTTCTTCACCAAAGAAAGTATGCGGCGATCATCCACCACTGTTGTCATCCGTGGACGCCCAGGCCTTTTTGAGTTCCCAAGCTCACCAGTCAATTCCTTTTTTCTCAGAATGTACCCGACTGTTGATTTTGCTACTCCAAGCATGTCTGCTATCTCTCTGATGGATTTTTTCTTTTTTTTCAGCCTCAGGATGTTCTGCTTCACCTCAATTGAGAGTTCCTTAGACCGCATGTTGTCTTGTCACAGCAACAGCTTCCAAATGCAAAACCACACACCTGTAATCAACCCCAGACCTTTTAACTACTTCATTGATTACAGGTTAACGAGGGAGACGCCTTCAGAGTTAATTGCAGCCCTTAGAGTCCCTTGTCCAATTACTTTTGGTCCCTTGAAAAAGAGGAGGCTATGCATTACAGAGCTATGATTCCTAAACCCTTTCTCCGATTTGGATGTGAAAACTCTCATATTGCAGCTGGGAGTGTGCACTTTCAGCCCATATTATATATATATAATTGTATTTCTGAACATGTTTTTGTAAACAGCTAAAATAACAAAACTTGTGTCACTGTCCAAATATTTCTGGCCCTGACTGTATGTATATATATATATATATATATATATATATATATATATATATATATAAATATATATATATACATATTATATACTAGCTGTAGTACCCGGGTACTGTCTTTCTGTCTCTCTCCCAGTCTCTGTCTGTCTTTCTCTGTTTGTCTCTGTTTGTCTCTGTCTGTCTGTCTGTCTCTGTCTGTCTCTATGTGTCTGTCTCTGTGTGTCTGTCTGTCTCGTTCCAGGTCTGTCTCGTTCCAGGTCTGTCTCATTCCAGGTCGGTCTCTTTCCAGCTCTGTCTCTTACCCTGTCTGTTTCTTTCCAGGTCTGTCTCATTCCAGGTCTGTCTCTTTCTCCGTCTGTCTCTTTCCAGGTCTGTCTCTTTACAGGTCTGTCTCTTTACAGGTCTGTCTCTTTACAGGTCTGTCTCTTTCCCTGTCTGTCTCTTTCCCCGTCTGTCTCTTTTCCCGTCTATCTCTTTCTCTTTCCCTGTCTTTTTCCTTGTCTCTGTCTCTTTTCGTGTTTTTGTCTCTTTCCCGTGTCTCTCTTTCTCTGTCTGTCTTTCTATCTGTCTCTTTCCCTGTCTGCCTGTCTTTTTCCCTATTTGTCTGTGTCTGTATGTCTGCCTCTGTCTCTTTGACTGTCTGTCTCTCTCTCTGTCTCTTTCCCTGTCTGTCTCTGTCTGTCTGTGTCTGTCTGCCTCTGTCTCTTTGACTGTCTGTCTCTCTCGGTCTCTTTACCTGTCTATCTGTCTGTCTCTCTATCTGTGTCTGTCTCTGTGTGTCTGTCTCTGTGTGTCTGTCTGTCTGTCTCTTTCCCCTTCTGTCTCTTTCCCTGTCTGTCTCGTTCCAGGTCTGTCTCGTGCCAGGTCTGTCTCTTTCCCCATCTGTCTTGTTCCCCGTCTGTCTATTTCCCTATCTGTCTCTTTCCCTGTCTGTCTCTTTCCTCGTCTGTCTCTTTCTCTTTCCCTGTCTCTTTCCTTTTCTGTCTCTTTCCCTGTCTTTTTCCTTGTCTCTGTCTCTTTTCATGTTTTTGTCTCTTTTCATGTTTTTGTCTCTTTCTCTGTTTTTGTCTCTTTCCCTATCTGTCTCTTTCCTTGTCTGTCTCTTTTCCTGTCTCATTTCCTGTCTGTCTGTCTCTTTCTCTGTCTCTCTCTCTCTGTCTCTTTCCCTGTCTGTCTCTGTCTGTCTGTGTCTGTCTGCCTCTGTCTCTTTGACTGTCTGTCTCTCTCTATCTCTTTCCCTGTCTGTCTAAATGTATGACATAAGGCACTTCCACCATAAAAATCGTAGCTGGGATGCTCTCATAGGTTTCCACACAATGTAGAACAATAATAGAAAAGAGGCCCTCCCAGATTAAAGTGAAAAACTTGGAAAATTTATTCAACATTCAGTCTTAGTGCATCAGACGTTTCGGCCCAGAACATAGCCTTTGTCAATGACCAACAAATGAGTTATACCTTCAAACCATAGATATTCCTTGAGTAGGGAACATGTGCAAAGCACTATTTGGTATGCGCTTGTGAGATAAGGCTCTATTGAAAGCGGTATCCACCACTATGTATTTATAAAGCACTAGATATGTGCTGTAAGATAAGGCTCTATTGAAGGCGGTATCCACCGATGTGTATTTGTAAAGCGCTAGTGAGTTGGCACCACTGTATGGAATCTATGAAGCAGCGGTATCCACTTTCCCTGTCTCTTTCCCTTTCTGGTTGCCTCTGTCTGTCTCCTTGACTGTCTGTTTCTCTCTCTCTCTTTCTCTGTCTGTCTCTGTCTGCCTGTCTGTCTTTGTCTCTGTCTCTTTCAATGTCTGCCTCTTACTGTGTCTGTGTCTATGTCTGTCTGACTCTTTCTGTTTCTCTCAATATGTTTCCCCACCGACATCTTATTACCTCACATAAGCTTCTTATACTAATAATGTCTTTCATTCCCTATAGAAACCAATCACAGCTCCTATTAATAACCTATAGCTCGCAGCTCCATTGACTTTAATGGAGGCAGATATTTTTGGAGAGTAACTGTAAAGCACAAGGTTAAATTTTCCCGTCAAAATATAGTCTATGACGTTCCGAGTCACATGGGGTGTCTGTGAAAAATTTCGTGATTATAAATGCGACGGTGCGGATTCCTTTAGCGGACAATACACACATACACACACACACACACACACACACACACACACACACACACACACACATACATACATACATACACACACAACATACATACACTCAACTCTATATATTAGATATATATAATCACATAGTGCACTCTCTTGTTATGCATTACCTTACCTTTCATATCAGATTCTCTAGTTATTTTTGCTATTTATTGAGCCCTGTCTTTATTTCATAGTATCCTCTCTTGTTAGATATAAAATTACATAACTGCTGATTGAACATGATAAAGCTTCTTTTCTGATGGACTGGGCTTCTAATGCTTCTCCATCAGCAGTCATTTTATATCTCAAATGAGAGGATTATGTATTAAAAAGAGAGCGCTGTGAATAACAAAAATAACGAGAATATGCTATATAAATTACGGTGTTATATATAATTGAGGACGCTATATAATAAGTGACAATGCTATACATACAGTAAACTAGAAAGAACGGTGTTATATATACTGTAAACTAGAGAGGATGCTAATAAGGGACAGTGTTATACATAGTAAAGAGGAAACTATGTAATTAAAGATGGTACTTTACATAGTGTGTGTACACTAAATACTAATGTATAGTGCTTTATGTGCCGCCCCCGTGGAAGCAGACGAGCTGCTCAGATCCGCGTTCGCTGTGGCTCGAGGGTCTCCGGACCCAGGGGTCAAGCGGCTACTCAAATGTAAGGGGAATATTTACAGGGGAGTTGATACGTAGTTCGTGACGCCACCCGTGGTGTACGGTAAGTTGGGGAGTACCGCCGCTGCCGCTGGGAGTAACCGGGGTAATAGAGTGGGGCAGCAAGGTGTCGTGGCCCTCCACAGGTAGGGAGAATACCCTGGGACTCAGTGAGGGGTGCCATGGAGTGCAGGGGTCACTCTCGTACTCACTCAGTTCATAAGCAGACACTGACAACCGGGTAAACCAAGTCTCTGGGTACCACTGCCGCTGAGGGGAGCTTGTCCGGGTCCCGTGCCCAATAGTTTTGCCTGGTG
Organism: Anomaloglossus baeobatrachus; assembly: GCF_048569485.1. Classification (NCBI taxonomy): domain Eukaryota; kingdom Metazoa; phylum Chordata; class Amphibia; order Anura; family Aromobatidae; genus Anomaloglossus; species Anomaloglossus baeobatrachus. Next base: position 489,209,566 of record NC_134358.1, read on the forward strand.
ATCCGTGACCTGCCTCCTGGCACTTAGTTTGACTTCAACTTGGTAGCCCGGTAGTATGGAACTAGCCGGGCCCCAATCCCTACTATAGCTAAGTATGGGAGCTTGCTATCAGGGCTCACGCTTGGGATTTTCTGGACTGTGTTGGATTGGAAAGTCCTATCCCCCTCGTTGCGCTAGTGCCCCGATTCTGGAGCGGGTGGGAACAGATCATAAAGGCTCCATTCTCCTCAGGTGAATTGTCGGGTTGCCTGAAGCTACTCCCCGACCCAGGGTCCATGTACCCCGTCGTGCCTTTGGTCCCGGACCGGTGATAGTGCTAGGCTGCCGGCTGTCCTCCTCGACAGGTCCAAGCACCTCGCCACAATCCCCTGTGACCGGGGGTCCGACTCCTCTAGGCCCAGACCACCGTCTGCAACCTAGACAGTTCCTTCAGGAGTCACCGCTCCCGACTTTCTCTGAGCTCCTCACAGCTCGAGGGCTACTTCCCAACCACTCTTCTTCAACTCTCAGACTCGACTCCCTACACTCCTCAGTTCCCCTCCCTGATCCCCCTGGTGGGCGACTCTATTCCACTTAAGCCGTCTACTGGTTTGTCTGGTGGGTGTGGTGCAGGGTGTATCTAGGATTTGATTTGCTGTTTGAGGCAACACCATTTAGTTAGGGACCCAGAACCAAGAGGGAGGCGGAATACTGCATGGAAGGGCAGCTTGAGCAGTACCCTGTGACGACCTGATAGTCCAGGGGCATCACACTTTACATAATGCTATATTTTCGCATGTGAAGTGTCAGTGTGCAGTCTGACTTTTTTCTCAGCGCAGAGACCCATTGACTATCTTCTATTCCTTATAATCAGATCAGAACAGCACATGCTCCGAGTCTCTCAGATCCTATTCTTGGCTGTGATTTTCACAGATATGTGAATGGATCTATGAAACTCTGTGTCCATGTGATGTCCAATAAAAAATCTGGAAGCACACTGATATATCACACAAATGTGAGAATGCGGCCTAAGGGGTTTAACAAATAACAGCATAACTCCAAGTCATACTGTACAGGAAAAATATTTTCATAAAGTTACTTACCGGTGGCTCAGTGGTTAGCACTGGAGCCTTGCAGCGCTGGAGTCCTGGGTTCAAATCCTACCAAGGACAACATCTGCAAGGAGTTTGTATGTTGTTTGCGTGAGTTTCCTCCAGGTTCTCCGGTTTCCTCCCACACTCCAAAGACATACAGATAGGGACTCTAGATTGTGAGCCCCAATGGGGACAGTGCTGCCAATGTATGTAAAGCGCTGTGGAATTAATAGCGCTATATAAATGAATAAAATTATGATTACCGCTGACATCTCATCTGATTAGTTTTGGGTTGTATCTTCTCCATCTGGTCAGCCCTTCATGTCACCATCTTTCAGTCTGCACTGTAATTTCATTGTGGTATTGCCTTGCCATCTATAGAATATTTATCTGCCTAATGATAGACTTTTTCCCTTGATTAATAGGAGGAAGGTCACATTCTACATCCTTGGCATTCTCATATAATGCTGCTTTGAGTCATTCTCATTTTCAATGATAAAATAGACCTATGTTTAGGCCTTGTACCCACGTTGCTTTTTTCATGCTTTTTTTCCTTGCTTCATTTAATCAATTAAAGCAAAGAAAAAAGTATCCTGACAAAGTCTGAGACTCTTGACTTGCTGTGCCCATGTTACTTCTTTTTTCCCTGCAGTTTTTGTTGCTGCAAAAAAAGCAGCATGTCAATTCTTTCTGTGTTTTTTGCTGATCTTTTCACCAATTGACTTCAATGGAGTCAGTGAAAAATGCAGGAAAAAAATGCATGTGTAATGCCCATGTAGCGCCCAGAGAAGGGGGTACCCAGGCGGTAACAAATGGGAATGTCACTCTGGTGGCCGTTGCCCGGTTTCATGCTCTGGGCCCCTTTTGTTAATAGGGGGTACTTACAGGGGAGATAATAGTTTTTGTCATGTGACGCCACCTGCAGGTTGTGGTTAGGGATGGAGAACCTCCACTGCTTAATGTAGGTACTCCCAGGGTCCCAGGGCTGATGGCAGTAGCAGCTGTGATGGAAGGCCCTCCGCAGGTAGGGCTGTGCCTGGGAGATGTAGAGGGGCAATAAAGGAGACCACACCAAGTTGTCTTTAACAGTCTCTACTCACTGTGCATCCAGGGCTTTTCAGGTCCCTGGAGGACCAGTGCCAATGTAGTGACCCAGGTTGCTCTGTCCCCGGCACTCTCTGTAGATTGAGCCCTTGTAGCGTGGAGCGTTTGGGGACCCCAACTGTCCCTTGTGGGGTACAGTCTCCTCCGTACGGCGGGCAGTACGGACCCAGTGGGGAGGTAAACTATCCTAGTTTACTGCTGATGCCCCCGGATTATTTGGTTCGGTGAAGTCCGTGAAGGTGTCCTCACCGGGCAGGTATTTGCCAAACAGTCTAAAACTTGTGCTTGACCTAGGGCCCTGAGCCCCGTGCGTGCTCCAGTCCCATCGGTATCTCGGTAACCGTCCTTGCGACCTCTCTCCTGTGCCCCGGGGTCACCGTTACACGGACCCAGCTCAGGCACGATCGCACAGCTCTCCTGTGTGCTACTCTCTGACTCACTGCTCTCTGACTGACTGACCCCTCACACCAGGCTGGCTATAACCAGGGACTCGTTCGCATTGCGACCATCCCCTAGTTAACCCTCTATGCCCAGTGTGGAGAGGAGAACTAGGATTTAGATTGTGTTTTGGTGGATCAATGGGGTTTCCTGCAGATCCGCCAGCATGAACTCAGTTCACCTCTCCCTGCCTCTAGGGCACCTATGTCACTGGAGTTCCCTCCAGCATGGTCCCGCGGTATAGACCGTGAGGTCTAGGTGCATGGAACATAGGTGACGTCACAAGGTGAATCAAGTTCATGCCGGCGGATCACCAGGGTTTCCTGCAGATCCACCAGTGTAGCGCCCCACGGGGCAGGTGGTTAACCTACTCGTTGCCGGGCCATTGCCGGTCGGGTCAGGTGATGTCACGGGTGGCCTTGCCTTGCCCGGTTCCGTTGCCACGAGGCGTACAGTAAAAGGAAGTGAAAGCGAGGTGGTTGGGAAAGTTTGTCTTGACGCCATCTGTGGTATGCGGCCAGGGAGTAGCTGCCGCTGCAGAATTCCTCACTGGGGCAGGTGTTATGGCAGCTGGGATGGTGTCGCTCCCCACAGGCGGAGCGGGCCCTAGGTGGATGACATGGAAATGGCAGACCCTTGGAAGCGCCAAAGCGCAGGGCGATGGTGTCGCTAAACAGAGGTTCTTTTCCAGGTTCTTTTACTCACTGATTTAAAGCTGCACCCAGGTGCTGTTCTCTGCCGTCGTGGAATCCGGTCAATCCCAAGCAAGTAGGGGGGCCACCACTGGTGTTTGAGGAGAGAGAGAGAGAGAGAGAGAGTGTGTCCTTTTCCTAGGATGTCCCCCTCAGCAGTTAATTTTTTAGAATTTATAGTTTTCTATCAGCCACAACGCGTTTCGATATAACCAATATCTTCATCAGGTGGATATCCACCTGATGAAGATATTGGGTATATCGAAACGCGTTGTGGCTGATAGAAAACTATAAATTCTAAAAAAATTAATCTAATACTGTGGCCTCCTTATCGCTCTATCAGACCGTGCATCTACACTTTTCTGCTGATCTTCCCCCCTGTGGGTTCACGGAAAGAGCTGCTTGATACGGAGGTCAGATTACCAGAGACGCCCAGTGATCTGTCATGTGACCAGCTCTTCAGGAATCTGCTTCCCTGGATGGACATCGTGGGCTAACAGGTTAGAAGAGCTCTGACACCACACTCCCGCCTTATACCGTGGTTGTGCGAGGGCTGCACAACCACATCAGGTGAGCAGATTCCTTTTCTTCTCCTCACCGCTATCTCCCAGAACCTTCACATGCGCTCCCTTGTTTAATGTTTATCCCCTCAGCAGTTAGGCACCTGGGCTGAGCCTAGTAAAGTCCAAGAGTTCCAGAAGTGTCTTGTTAGAACTATGGTCCCGACTCCTCTGTGACTTGATGTGAGTGTGTTGCGCCTATTTCTTCCCCCAAGTGGAACGCGATCCTCAGGTGGCTGGCTTCAGTGACCGGGGAAGTCCCATGCATTGTGTTGGCCACCCCCCTGCCTACCCTGAGACATCCCACCCTGTGTGAAGGCTCCTAAGCTGTATGTAAAATGTGAATGTGGAACATCGGTGATTAAACTCCCCCCTCCCCAGCTGGAGACCAGGCAGTGACCACGGAGGTACAGCGCCTGAACCCCGCGGTTGTCATGACTAAAAAATGCACAAAAAGAAGCATGGAAAAAGCATGTGAAAAAACGTGCAAACACAATAAAAAATACACGTTTTTTCAGCTGCTTTTTTCCTGCCAAAACATGCGTTTTTATGTGTAGATTTGTTGCACATAAAAACGCAAAGTGGGCACATAGCCTTACACCTATGTCTTTTTTTTAATAGTTTTCAATGTTCATTTATAAATATGGATTTCATGAACTACACTGACAGAAATTGAAAAGATTCCACATTGTAAGAAAAATAAATTTTCTTGTTTTTCACCTTAAAATCTCTAAAATTTTACTGGGGGTAAAGTCCCCTTTCAGATTACTCTCTCACTACATATCAGGATCACCGGATGATTCTGACAATGAGTTTATTGACTGTTTCGGATGTCAACCAACAAAATTATGAATGCAGTCATAATATAGACTGTAATGTAAAGGGAACCTGTCACGTGTAAAAACACTATTACCCTGTCAATATGATGTTATTCTCCAGGTTAATAGTGTTTGAAACCTACCCGGTGCCTCCACATTTAACCCCGCTGCCATGAGGAAATTAAGTTTAATCTTCCTGGCAGCATTCTAGTTTCAGTCATGGGGGCAGCGCCGGTGTGGGTTCAGTTACGGCTCTGTGTATGGAGAATATCAGCTGTAACCACGCTCCCCACACTGACTGACAGCCGCTCAGTATTAGAGGAGGCTGTCAGTCAGTGCGGGGGAGCGCTGTTACAGCCGCCACGCTCCATACACAAAGCAGTGACTGAACCCGCACCGGCGCCGTCTCCATGACTGAAACCCGAACACTGTTGGGAGGATGAAAGTTCTTTTTTTCTTTTTTTCTATTTCAAACACTATTAACCTGTAGATTAGCACTATATCTGCAGGTTAATAGCGTTTTCACACATGACAGGTTCCCTTTAAAGAAGTTTTTCATAATCAGCACTTTCTCTTCTATTGACCAGTGATGCGTTAAAATAATAAATTCCCATCAAAGTGGTACTCACTCTCCTCGGGTCCTGTACCGGCTCTTCGACCCTGCTTTGGTCTCTGTATATTGACTTCAGCGGTGAGGTTATAACTATAGAGCAGATTATTCTGAAGCCAAGCTCAGCAACTTGTGCTGTCTACATTGAGAAAGCCACTGAGGTCTGTGATTGGCTGCAGCGCTGATGTGCATTGACGTCAGGACCTCACCACTGCTAATAGACAGAGACCGGAGCAGTGGTGAAGATTTGGTTCTGGCCCCTGGAAGGGTGAGTACTATATGATATAATTTTAACACAGTATTGCCCAATAGAAGCAACAATCCTAAAAGTCAAAGACCTCTTTTAGCTTAGTTCAAAATAAATAAAGCAATATATTGATTAAGTTACTCAATATCTATATATAATCTTAAATAAGGTTAAAAAATAGAAATTATGTCCCATGTTTATACGGCACTAAGGCAGAATAAAGGCTGCTTTACACGCTACGATTTATCTGACGATATGTCGTCGGGGTCACGGTTTTCGTGACACACTTCCGTCGTCATTAGCGACGTCGTTGCGTGTGACACCTATGAGCGACTCCGAACGTTCGGAAAAATAGCGAAAATCTTTGATTGTTGACACGTCGTTCATTTTCAAAATATTGTTTGTCATTTCGAACGCAGAAGACATATTGCTACGTTTGACACTCTGCCAACAATGAACAACATCGTTAGTGCGTCCGTCATCAGCGACGCGGGCGTGTCGTTACAAGCAATGCTCCACGCCTCCTCCGCTCTGATTGCGTGTATGCTATGGACAATTATACACCTCTGTTGTTGCCGGAATCGTTGGGAGGAATGTTGTGTGATGGTGTCCACACGACCGCCTTGGTCAAACAATATATCGCTGAACAATGTAGCGTCGTTTGTGAGATGGGTACGTGTGACCGCTACAAAACAACCTATGAGCGATCTTGGCAAATTGTAGCAACGATCTGGGCGTGTCACATCGCTAACAAGATCGATAGCGATATCGTTGTGTGTAAAGCGGCCTTAAGAATTCTGTTTAGATTTATGGCAAATTGACCTCTAATCAAACATCGTACCCTATATGATTGCTTCGTTCTACTCCTCATGCATCATTTCTCATTTTCATGGTATGTTTTACTTTTACTTTTGTGTCTTACATCCCACCATGTATTCTTTCTCAAATCCAGTTATACTTGAATCTACTTCCTTGAATAAAAAGCAAACAGTAATCATACCTGTGTGGTTCTTATATAACTAGAAGGTGGCCCGATTCTAACGCATCGGGTATTCTAGAATTTATTGTGTAGTTAATGTATGATTTTTGTTATATATATATAGAGGTTGTTGTGTGTAGTTGCCAGTGTTTGTGTAGGGGCTGTAAATGTTCTGGGTGTTGTCTGGGTGTGGGGGTGTGTGAGAGCGGTGTTGTTTGTGTGTTGCGTTGTGTGTGTTGCGTTGTTTGTGGAGCGCTGTGTGTCTGCAGTGTTGTCTGTGTGTGGTGCTTTGTGTGTTGCGTGGTTTGTGTGGGTGTGGAGTGTGTGTGTGTGTTTTGGGGGAGGTATGTTTTGTGCAGTGTGTGTGTTGCGCGGTATGTGCGTATATTTGTGTATGCCGCGGTGTTTGTGTGTTGGGTGTTGTGTGTGTGCGGCGTTGTCTGTGTGTGGGTGTCTGTGTAGGGTGGTGTTTGTGGTTCCCAGTGTGTGTGTGGTGTGTTGTGCGGTGCGCGTGTGGCGGTGTGTGTGTGTTTTGGGGGGAGGTGTGCACCCCCATCGTGCTCCATCCCCCATGCTGCACACCCCCCATAGTGCTCCATCCCCCATGCTGCGCACTCCCCATCGTGCTCCATCCCCCATGCTGCGCACTCCCCATCGTGCTCCATCCCCCATGCTGCGCACTCCTCATCGTGCTCCATCCCCCATGCTGCGCACCCCCCATCGTGCTCCATCCCCCATGCTGCGCACCCCCCATCGTGCTCCATCCCCCATGCTGCGCACCCCCCATGCTGCGCACCCCCCATCATGCTCCATCCCCCATGCTGTGCACCCCCCATCGTGCTCCATCCCCCATGCTGTGCACCCCCCATCGTGCTCCATCCCCCATGCTGCACACCCCCCATCATGCTCCATCCCCCATGCTGCGCACCCCCCATGCTGCGCACCCCCCATCATGCTCCATCCCCCATGCTGCGCACCCCCCATCGTGCTCCATCCCCCATGCTGCGCACTCCCCATCGTGCTCCACAGTCAAACATCAGACAGTATACACGCACACATCTGATCGCATACACTCACACCCCACTTCTCCCTGTGCCCTCCGGTGGGCTGTCCCAGCAGCTGTGCTGCATGCCGTGCTCCTCTGCCTTCTGCCGACACTCACACATCCAATCGCATACACGCACACATCCGATCGCATACACGCACACATCCGATCGCATACACGCACGCACACACTGACGATATCGCACATAAGTGCTCACACACTCACAACATCCGGAGATACCACATGCTTCCGGCCATGTGATCCTCCGGCAGGTCCTGGAAGATCACTGCACGCACAGTATCGCCGCCGAGAAGTAAGCGATATCACTGGATGTTGTGAGTGTGTGGATGCGATCTGATGTGTGTGTGAGGTGTGTGTGAGAGTGAGTGAGTGTGATCTGATGTGTGTGTCTGTTCTTATGTGTGTGCGTGTGTTTGTGTTCCGCCGCTGCAGGACCTTGATGCGCTCACCTGCTCCCGGTCGGCGTCTGGTGAGTATGACTGCGGGGTCTTCTTTCTTCTGTCTTCTCTCTTCTGGGGGTGCCCGCTGCCTATAATGAAGTGTCTTGCAGTGTCTTTAACTCTTTCACCGCTGCATGACACTTCATTATTGACCGCAGCGTATGCCGGCTCCCTGCACATGTGTACCGGGAGCCGGTGTTCGCTGGTAACCATGATACACATCGGGTAACTAAGAGAAGCGCTTCCTATAGTTACCCAATGTTTATCATGGTTACCAGCGTATACCGGCTCCTTCACGATCCCAGCATCGCAAGGTTATGTCTGGGCTGGGGGAGTCGGGGCTTCGTTTGAATTCGGGAGAAGGGGCGTGGCCGAGCGGTCGATGCGTGCGGAGGGTCGGGGCGAACAACCAATCCATGCGGGGGGCGGGGCCAGGCCGAGGCGAGCGGCCAATCCGTGGGGGGGGCGGGGCCAGGCCGAGCCCAGCGGCCAATCCGACAGTTGTCACTCTAACGACACTGTCACGGTGACACTGTCACGGTGACACAATTTTGGAGCAAGACAGACAGACAGACAGAATAAGGCAATTATATATATAGATTGTGCAATTATGATCTGCGTATATGTTCACCTGTTACAATAAACTCCGTGGACACCTCGTCATTTTAAAAGTTTGTTTCAGTGTTTTATTTGCAACAATTAGTTTTCACGGGAATATTTTGGTCCCAACTCATCATTGCCTTTGCACCTATTTTTGTCTGGTTTTCTGCGGGTTTTTTTGAGCATTTTTTTATTTTTAATTTGTTCTAATGCATCTTAAATTTAAAAAAATGGTCATCTGTGAAAATCCTTTTGATTAAAATATACTATTTTGCATATACAGTACAGAACAAAAGTTTGGACACACCTTCTCATCTCTAGAACAACTGTTAAGAGGAGACTTTGTGCAGCAGGCCTTCATGGTAAAATAGCTGCTAGGAAACCACTGCTAAGGACAGGCAACAAGCAGAAGAGACTTGTTTGGGCTAAAGAACACAAGGAATGGACATTAGACCAGTGGAAATCTGTGCTTTGGTCTGATGAGTCCAAATTTGAGATCTTTGGATCCAACCACCGTGTCTTTGTAGAAAAGGTGAACGAATGGACTCTACATGCCTGGTTCCCACTGTGAAGCATGGAGGAGGAGGTGTGATGGTGTGGGGGTGCTTTGTTGCTGGCATTGTTGGGGATTTATTCCAAATTGAAGGCATACTGAACCAGCATGGCTACCACAGCATCTTGCAGCGGCGTGCTATTCCATCCGGTTTGCGTTTAGTTGGACCATCATTTATTTTTCAACAAGACAATGACCCCAAACACACCTCCAGGCTGTGTAAGGGCTATTTGACTAAGAAGGAGAGTGATGGGATGCTACGCCAGATGACCTGGCCTCCACAGTCACCAGTCCTGAACCCAATCGAGATGGTTTGGGGTGAGGTGGACCGCAAAGTGAAGGCAAAAGGGAGAACAAGCGCTAAGCTTCTCTGGGAACTCCTTCAAGACTGTTGGAAAACCATTTCCGGTGACTACCTCTTGAAGCATCAAGAGAATGCCAAGAGTGTGCAAAGTAGTAATGAAAGCAAAAGGTGGCTACTTTGAAGAACCTAAAATATAAGACATATTTTCAGTTGTTTCACACTTTTTTAAGTATTTCAGTCCACATGTTTTAATTCATAGTTTTGATGCCTTCAATGTGAATCTACAATTTTCAGAGTCCTTAAAATAAAGAAAACTCTTTGAATGAGAAGGTGTGTCCAAACGTTTGGTCTGTACTATACATCTCATTTCCAGGCCTATGTTCCATTATTACAGATACTGTATACATACTCCACACCATGATTCCATGATTTATTGCTGTCATGCATGCAGGGGTGGATTAAGAGTAGCCAGAGCCCCCCAGCACCCGATGTATCACATGACATGTGACATAATCCCCTTGAAAGCTCATGTGATAGGTCACATGATTAACTCACAAGTGCTGTGTTGCAAATCTGCAGATGTAAAACGACAGAGAATTTGTGCTGCACAAATTTTTCTCACTTTTGTACAACGGTATTTATAACATAGCGCTATACATAATAGAGGATAATATGTAATAAGACAATACACTATACAGTATATAACAGGACAATATATAATATGGGATGGTGTTATATATAATGAGAAGATGCTATATATTAAATCACGGCGCTAAACATAACAAAAAGGAATGTTTTATATAAAAAGGGACAGCACTATATATACCAATAGTAGCATAGCTACATACGATTGTATAGCTGTGGGAATAGGGATTTGGCTGTCAGGTAAAGCTAAAGACCCCAAAGAGAAGGCAGAGACGGTTTATAATCGTCTCTGCCTTCTCTATTGCTGTATACAGATTGCTAAACAGGCACTGTGTACACAGTGATAGGAAGCGTTGACAAAGATTCCTCCTCCATACACAGCGGTCATGTATAGCGAGGGAACAGGAGGTTGAGGGTCATAGGAGTCCCAGACAGCTCTAGTATGCAGCCAAGAAGCAATTCCCTTGTAACTGGAGCCAACATACCGGCCTCAGTTACAAGAGAAACTAACATGGAAATAAAATATTTCAATGTTTAAATGGCCCCCAAAGTTTTTTTATGACCCTATGGGGAGAACAATCTGTGAAATAAGTGAAATGTAAATAAAAATAAACAGGTAAAAAATAAATAAAAAATGCCACTGTCAATCCAAACTGCTATGACTAGCTCGACCCCCCCCCCACCACCCCCCCCCCAAAAAAAAAACCACGTCTAGCATGTAGAAGTATTTGTTACAGATTGGGGAAAACATTTTTAAGTGTATTTTAGTAATTCTTTTTTGCCATAAAAAAACATATGGGAAAAACAGATTCTTATTTCCTTTATTTTTCCACCCATTTCACACAATATCACGATAAAAAAGAGAGAATATGACTGGAACATAAAAATGAAGTCCCATATATAACAATATCATGAAAATACAGACATTCCTTAGACTTTTTTGCTTGTTGGGGGTTAAGACGCTCGTCCTGCCATATTTGGTAATACTGTAAGTAACATATGGCTGGAGAATACAGTGTTCTTAATCCACAACCAGTCATTCCGGTTTCTCTGTAGGAGTCAACAGTAAACAGCACATAAAACCTTCATATTACTTTCTGTGGCCACACCTGGCTGCCAAGCACCACATGCTCTCTGTAATGTCAAGAAAAAATGTATATTATGTCTTAGATCCTTGGTTCTCAACCTAATGTATGTATATACAGTATGTAGAGGAGCATGTCAGATTGTTTAGTCTGTGTAAAATAGTGGATAAAAAGATGTGATACATCATAAAATAATATATTAAACAAGCTTTAAAAAAAGAAAACAGAAATTCTGATATATCTGACATAACAGGCAACATTTATCATATGTGTGCACCAACATTTTGAGTAAATTACAATATTTACACTGACAAGCAAAAGGGTAACAATATTTTGAACGTTTGACTTTCAGGCTCCATATCTCACCATCCGCTACAACTTTGAGTGTGAGACTACCTTCATTGTATAGACAATCATCTTGGCTATCTCCTACATAAATTTGACTTACAACTATTTAGCATATGATTAGTTATGTAGATACTTCTCATGTCACTGCATTGTTACTGTTTTGGTCTTAAAAATCTATATTTTAATTTGTATTATTTTGCTAGTATTTTGGAAATCTACCTTTGGCTTTCCACACTATCTAACTCCTTCTGGACATGCTCTCAATCAGAGTTAAGCATGTGTCAACTGAAATCTGATGCCAGGTCTAGTCTACACGTTCCCAATGTTGATGCATACTGGATTACACAATTTGTTGTGTATACAGCATTTTCTTTAACTCTACCCACAAGTGTTGGATTGGGTTGAGGTCTGGGGTTTAAGAAGGTCAATTCAGCACCTCTATGTCATTGTCATTGAGCCATTTCTTCACTAATCTCAATGTGTGCTTCGGGTCGTTGCCCTGCTGGAATACTATGTTGTTCTCTTAATACCCATAATACTTGCGTGTATGAAGTAGCTCATCTTGTAGGATACTCACATATAGCTCCACATTGAGACCACCATCGATCCTGGTCAAGTATCCAATGCCTTTGGCTGTGAAAAAAACCCATATCATCAGACTTCTTCCACTGAACTGATAATTCCTTCAATTTCTCAAACTGTTAGCCCCTTTTTCCCTTGTTTCTTCCAGACCCAACTGTACCCATCAGAACATAGTCTATTGACCTTTGTCTCATCGTTCCAAATCACCTATTTCCAATTTTAAAGTGTCCACTTTTCGTACTTTTTTACACACTGGAACCGACACTTTTTATGATGATATTGAAGTCAAGGCTTTTTCAAGTTTTTTCAGGCCACCATTCCAGACTTGTGTAACGTGCATCACACTGTGCTTACATGAGTGTCTGTGATCTCACTGTTACGAAGCATACGAGTCACCTCCACTGCTGTATTTGTCACGCTAGAACTGATAGACCTTGTGATGAGCCGATTTGTTCACTCTGATATTTTGCCTGGACGTCTATCTCTTGGCTTTCAATGGATGGATGGACTTCATTTCGTATTCTTCCTTCACATGATGCAGTTCGGTAATTTTCTTTGACTAGAGACTGCTATCATTGAGCTGCATGATGCTGGATCTATTTTTTTGGGGGAAATCTTCTTTATGGCTGCTCCCTGATACAAACAAGGGAAATTTTGCTTGGGAATTAACCTAATTAGGGAATGTGAGAACAGGTTGTAACTTATCGTGTACAGGAAGAAAAAGATTTTTCAAACACCAGGAGCAAAACAATAACAATGCAATGACATGATTATGATATGCCAAATAGTTGAAAGTCAAATTTATGTATGATATAGCCAAGTTAATTGTCTATAAAGTTATGCTAGTCTCATGCTCAAAGCTGCAGTGGATGGTGAAATGTGAAACCTGAAAGTCAAAAGTTCAAAACATTGTTACCCTTTTGCTCATCAATGTATTTTCAAAAATGCTTAAGCCAAATTTATCACTGCTTTACTCCATTTATTACATCAGTTTGTTAGACATGGGCCAAAATGTAAAAATGAGTTAAGAATGTGCAGTTTACCTTTTGGCGGAAAGTACCACATATTTATGATTGCAATTAAAATAAAAATTTGCATAGTCTATGCAGCTCATAGGTCTCTTAAAAAGGGCAAAGAACAAATATATTTAAGTTGCAACCATATTTAATATATAAAAAGTCACAATTTGTGCAAAATTTTCCATTACCATGTGACATTAGAAACATTTAGACTTTAGTTCATTTTTAACAATGGGAAGTGTACCAATTAACATACAAGTCACAGTTTGTTAAAAATGTTGCAGTTTTTTAAATGTTTGTCTCAGGGTCTTATCATTAGAAGGACAACTCCCAAAAAGTTGTACTATAATTTGCGCCAATTTCATTATTAAAAAAATACTCCCATCAAATTTTTTTCATCCTGAATATATTTTTATCTTCATAATATATAGCACTGTGTACTAATTTCTCATTTTGTCTTTCTGCCTAGTTAATTCTTCTGTTTTTCATTAGGTCTATAATATCATGGGATCTCTATATAGAAACAGGAAGTAAATTTTCCCTGCATGAATGAGTCATCACTGCAAAAATCCCTAGTGGGGGGAGGAGGCAGCAGTATGGTCAAGAGTATAAAAAGGGAATGATTCATGCATGGACAAAAGCATTCTTGTTTCTCCATAGAGCAGAGAAAAGAGAAGAATTTACTGGGTGGAAAGGCAAAATGAGCAATTGTAAGTACAAAGTTCTATATAATATGATGATTGCAATATATTAAGAACATAAAAACTTTGATGGGAGTGCCTCTTTAAAATGAAACATTTGATAATGATAATATTGGAGTGGCAAAAAAAGTGAGTACACTAAAGATATGCTGCAAATTATACAATTTTTGAGAAATGTGGGCCACTATTCTCAGTCTTCACTGTTAGGTCCTTTAGTGGACAGGGGCTAAATTGAAAAAGACAGGCTGATCTAAAAAAACTTCTCTTTTGTGCAGCAAAATAGCTCAATATCATAAGGGTCATGCTAACCCAAATGCTCGCATTGAGTCCAAATATTGAGTGAAATCATATTTGATTCATTTACTTGTATTAACCAAGTCAACAAGATTGTACAGTAAGTATTGAGATTCCTAAAACAGACAGCGTATACTAGAAATTGCTAAGAAAGAAACAAAAAATGCTTCTAAAAATTGCTTTGTTTTATGAAATTTGGGCAAATTTATGCCAGAAAACAGGCACACAGGCAGTAATTGTATCCTTAACTGTCTCATCATGACAACCCCTTGTCTAACAGCCATGCTAACAGCTGATCATCTGATGTTGGACAACTGGAGCTCCAAGTGATCAACTGTTGAGGCATGAATTGAAATTACACTCAGTTCATGGGAATACTCCCTATGATTTCCATGTGCCCAAACTGAGCATTTGGATAGGGGTTCTCTTGAAGACATATTTGCTCTGATTCATCAAACCAATAATGAAAAATCTAGAGCAAATGACTCTGAAAATATTTACGCAACATGGAGTTACACAAAAATGTAAAGATGTTTGGGGTTTTCATGCCATTTTGACAAATCTGAGGCAGAATTGGGGTGAACAGGGTAACACCCACTTGTTCAATTTTTGACAAGCTGTGGCATACTTTACTACCTGACTAGGGCACAGCTTTTAAGACATTTCTGATTAATTAGACGCGTGCACCTCTTAATAAATCAGATATGGGAAATCAATGTCGTAAAGTGCGTGTCAGGGTGACGTGGAGGATCAGTTAACCTGGACACACTATGGATAAGTACTGCACTTAGCAGCAACATCTTTTCTTGCCACATGCTATATACTATTTTCCAGCATAGTACTTGAGCATGAATTTGATTTGATTGGGCTTTACCTGTGTGTTGATGTTTCCTTCTCGACTTTTTTCTAATTGTTTGTCCGATAATATTTATGTATTGTATTTTTTTAACTATGAATTAATACAATTATTTTTAAGCCATTCTGGTGGTTTACAGCAATTCCAGCAGTGATGTTCTTTGATTTATACTTTATAGGAGTACTCCATCTATTTACTGTCTTTCACCTTTAGAGGGAACTTATAATCTAGGTGATGTTCCCAGCCTGGAGACTTTTTATATGCTATATGAATATTTTATCAATAAAGGGGGCTTTACACGCAGCGAAAAGCTCCTGCCCCCGTCGTTTGTGTGTCACAGGCAAATCGCTGCCCGTGGAGCACAATATCCTTAGGAGCCGTCACATGGGACTTACCTGCCTAGCGACGTCGCTATTGCCGGCAAACCGCCTCCTTTCTAAGGGGGCGGTTCGTGCGGCGTCACAGCGACGTCACTAAGCGACCGCCCAATAGAAGTGGAGGGGCGGAGATGAGCGGGCCGAACATCCCGCCCACCTCCTTCCTTCCGCATTGCCGGCGGTCGCAGGTAAGCTGTAGTTCGTCGTTCCCGAGGTGTCACACATAGCGATGTGTGCTGCCTCGGGAACAACGAACAACCTGCGTCCTCAACAATCAAAGATTTTTTGAAAAGGAACGACGTGTCAACGATGGACGATTAGGTGAGTAATTTTCATCGTTAACGGTCACTCGTTGGTGTTACACACAACGACGTTGCTAACGATGCTGGATGTGCGTCACGGAATCCATGACCCCCGGCGATATATTGTTAGATATGTCGTTGCGTGTAACGGGGCCTTTAGTCTTTGTCCAGTATGCTTTGTACTTAGTAGAGCTAGAAAAAAAAATCACAAATGTATTTAATGTTTAGTGAGTTGCACCAAATTTATTAGGTCACATGTTTTATCAATTTGGAGCAATTTGAGACTTTTTGATTACTTGTGAATTTTTGCATCAATGGGTCCATAATTCATCATAATCTAAAATAAAAAGTATTTTTATCACCGGATTAGAATATATCTCCAGATTAAATATATCTATTGTATTAACATGTTGCATAAGTCCTGACTCATTTACCTATTCTAAGAACAAAAGATCCCCTGTTCCATGCATTGCATTGTGGATAATCTTGCAATGTGACTAGCTGATGTTTGACAGTGTAGTCAAGTGTGTACACACATTTGCAAAGTTTAAACAGTTTTATATGTGTCTTTCAATACAATTATATTCATAAAACTTCTGAATGTGTTCATTCTGTCCATTGTTTTACCCTCATACACAAAAAGCCCTCATCTAAAGGATACACATATCTAATGCCAATAATGCCTAAATATCATTCTATATCAAAATTGTTTTAAGTTTTTCTATATCTTGTACTTCACATTTTTTCCTGCTCTGTTGTTGGCTTGCCGCAGAAAATGCCTTCCTCTTCTAGTAGTTCCTTACACTCTTGCTGAACCTTACATAGTTACATACAGTAGTTACTTAGGTTGAAAAAAGACCAAGGTCCATCAAGTTCAACCTTCCTCCACCAATTCTACATTTTATCCCTAAGTCACTTATAACCAACAATGTTGTGTGTACTGAGGAAATCATCCAGCCCTTTTTTAAAAACTGTTATAGTATCTGTCATTACTACCTCTTGTGGTAGGGCATTCCACAGTCTGACTGTTTTTAAAGGCCGCTTTACATGCAGCGACATCGCTATCGATATCGCTAGTGTGCGTACTCGCCCCGTCGGTTGTGCGTCACGGGCAAATCGCTGCCCGTGGCGCACAACATCACTCGGACCCGTCACACTACTTATCTGTCTAGCAACGTCGCCATTGCCGGCGAACCGCCTCCTTTCTAAGGTTCGTTCGGCTTCACAGTGACGTCACTAAGCGGCCGCCCAATAGAAGCGGAGGGGCGGAGATGAGCGGGACAAACATTCCGCCCGCCTCCTTCCTTCCTCAAAGCGGGCGGCCGCAGGTACGAGGTTGTTCCTCGTTCCTGCGGTGTCACTCATAGCAATGTGTGCTGCCGCAGGAACAACAAACAACCAGCGTCCTGCAACAGCAACGATATTTGGGAACTGGACAGCGTGTCAACGATCAACGATAAGGTAAGTAAAATTGCTCGGAAACGGTTGTTCATGCGTTTCCCATGCAACGACGTCGCTAACGGGGCCGGATGTGCGTCACGAATTCCGTAACCCCAACGACATCGCGTTAGAGATGTCGTTGCGTGTAAAGCGGCCTTAACTGTAAAGAACCCTTTCCTATGTAGCTGCCGGTACCTTCATTTGGTAGTCTTTCTGTCCAAGGTACAGCAGCACCATACTGGTTATCTGGCAGGCCAGGCAGACTCCTAGTAGACCCTTCAGCCCGTGAGTTCACAACCTTCACCAAACAGGAACTGCGCTAGGGATGCTTGAAGCAAGGTGTCAACCCCGGGCCGCATGGGCGCTGCACTTCTTCCCCTAGGAGACTCTTTGTGTGGATGAGACTTCAGGTGAAGACATGACCTTTATTGGTTTCTTCAGGCTGGTGTCCATTACTCCGCTGGCAGTAGTCATAGATAGATAGTAACACACACAACACCAGAGTTCGCCTAGCTAACCAGAAATGTTCACTTTTATTCTTCACACTGTTATGACCGACACTGCCTTACATTCTCTGTGTGGGGTATTACTCCTTGACTTGTTCCCCTCTGCTATCTCGGATCTCATCATCAAGCTCCAGGGTCAGGAGACACATTCTTCCTCCTGACTTCGTTCATCTTTGTCCAATTCTGACCTCGGCAGCTCTCTAGCTAGACGATTCTCTAGGTATGCCAGGGTGAGCCATAGGCTCCAGACCTCCCAAGGTTGCCTCAGGGCTCCCTGACTTGCCCTAGCACCGAGGTAATGTTTTCTCACACTTGAACCCTATTCAGAACTGGCTCATCTCGAGACCTCCCAACTGTCTTCTTTTCCACATCTATCACTTCCCCTTCTTTGAACCTGCTGCTATCCCAGCCCAACCACTAGGTGGCACTTTTGGTGATTGTACCACTCTGCTGTATCTGGATCCTGCACCCAGATAGCAGCATTACATATTAACATATACAATGGGTATATCATGTAGAAGACATGGCATAAACAGTACAGAGGCAAGTTCACCTTCTACATGCCAGTCATGCATTATTATTGTAGTTTACAATGCTAGAGAGGGAAAGGACCTGTGTGACAGCATAGATACATAACCACAGGTCTTTCATCTTCTCAGCTTGTGAGAGGAGTAACATTTTGATGCTCACACCCTGCTTTTCCAGTAAAGGAGAGGAGAGGCAGAGAGCTGTGGAAGAGCACACTATTCACCCGCTTCATTTCTGGTACAGTTCATGCAGAGTGCAGTAGTCGAAATGAGTTAGCCATCAGCTGTTGTTCTCTGCATACACAGAGACCGAGATGACAAAGCTTACTTTTTTACTTCATTATCCTGGGAGCTTTGTCATCTCGGCCTCTGCCTGTGCAGAACTCAGTAGCCAAAGTCAAAATAATTTTGACTGCTGCACTCTGCATAGGAACCTATAGCAGTGATACAGAGAGCAAGTAGCCACTGGCCTCTGGTTGTGTACTCTCTGTGCCAGTGCGCTGCTCAAAGAAGAATCAAAGGTTGCTGACGCCGCTCCTTGCATTGAAGGTCTCTTGGATCTATTAATAGTTGTGCCATGGCAAGCAATGTATCCAATCTCCCAATTGACGCTGTGGGAAATTGCTTCTGTGGCCTCAAACATGCTCCAGGACTGTATACTATGACTCCTTCGCTCTTGGAAGTTGTCCAGTTTGCAGGACGCAAACGCTCATTAGTTCATTATTTTTTCTCCTGATCATTTATCTTGTTATAAAATACTGCATCAATATAACAAGACAATGGCATCTGTTCTTCTGAACTATTGAGAAATAATTCTTCTCATACTGTTAGTATATAGCTTCTCGTGCCAATTATCCAACGTAAATACATTTTATGAACTGTTCACATTACGTTAGACACTTTTCATATACACAGGGGAGATTCCTTTCTTTTCACCCGACTGTCCATTCAGACTATTCTATTCTGTGACTGACCCGGTGGACACAATTGGCTGAAAATTGGTATGTATGCTAGTCAAGGCATGGGGAAACGGAATGCATCTTGAAAAAAATTTGATGAGGACATGTTTTGAGGCAACAGGGTTACTGAGTATTCAGCCATGGTGCGGAGAACTTTCCACACTGTGCTGTATGGGAGCCCCAATTGCCTGGAAACACTGCGTGCACTGCTGCTCCCGGAAGCGTTGTTCGTGTCCTGTTCCACAATGGCAGTGGCAATGTCCTCCACAACCTCTCTGCTTACCGGTCGTCGCCTGCGCCGTGGCTGAACACTCAGTAACCCTGTTGCCTCAAAACGTGTCATCATTTGTCTCAGCAAAGTTTTGGTATAAATTTCTTGTTAAGATTCCGTTTCCCCATGCCTTGAATAGCATACATACCAATTTTTAGCCAATTCTGTCCACCGGTCAGTCTGCACACGGCTCCAAACACCTTAGGTTATTTTATGGCCACCTTGTGTAATATATATATTTATATATATATATATATATATATATATATATACGGTATATTCTGTATATTCTTCATATAGGAGCCTGCAACATATGCTACTGCATGCCTATATAGTGCTACATGTCAGAGCCTTCTCTCAGGTGTATATGTTGGGAAATCTTCCAGGTGCAAATTAATTTTACTATGATCATCCATTATTGTATACAATAAATACGATTTGGTACAATCTATGGCATATTGGTTATACCGTAAATGCCAACAAAAGTAACTGCACATGTTATAATTATATAACACTAAAAGACAAAACTATTAAATAATAAATATAGAAATAACGTTTGGAGCACCATTCTAAGTCTGAACTGGGTGCAAAAACCTAAAAAATATATTATACAGACAAAACTATGACCAAAAAGAATATCAGTCTCATGGATAAGAGAGATAAACAGAAGAACACCAAAATAATAAAAAGTCAATAGTTAATTATTATATAAGAATTAATTAAATTACAAAAAAAATATATTATTTTTACTTTGGCAAAAACAATCTGTTAAAAGCATTAAACATCAGAGTATAGATGTAAACCATATAATCAATAAGGTCAGGCACTGATGTTTAGAGACCTAAAGTCCCACAAAGTGTATCTCCCCTATAATAATGTGAACAGTCACCATATATTCAATCCTGCGTATATTAGTAAAATAGATGGTCTAAAGCTGGCATAGTCCAGTCTTTTGGCGTTATTCTGTATATCTCATGCATGGGACAGATTTTTTTTGTCATATTCATATAATGACAGTGGAATTTATTACGTGGTGGAGAATGTTATAGGTTTCACTACAGACGAAACTAGACTGTCCATTCACAATACCATACAACCTACTCGGGGTCAAGTGAAAGGTGCCAAGAAGGGCCGTTGGGCACTTTGCAAATAAGAGGCTGTGGGATTCTTGGTCTGCAGCACAAAAGACATGTTCTAAATTTCTTAGAAGGAAACTTGTCATAACTTCAAAGAGATACCACGTGTATTTCCTTATATTTGGTTACTTCTATATTTCCTCCCTCCCTTTGTTCTGTAGTTTTCAGTTGTGAGAGTGATCCAGGTTTTATAAGAACAGTTGAAAGTAATGGAATTAACCTAGTAATTTCCGAGATCCTGATAAACATCCGCTTGTAACAAGAGGCAGTACGATTACTAATATTCTATACTCTCTGTGTGGTACTGGTTTTAAAGGGAACCTGGCACTAGATTTGGCGACTATAAGCTGCGGCCACCACTGAGCTCTTATATACAGCATTCTAGAATACAGTATATAAGAGCCAAGGCCGCACTGTGGAACATAAAAAAAAACACTTTTATAATATTCAAAAAAGGGGCGGTGGGTTTTGCTGCTCTCCGGTCCAGTGCCTCCTCTCTCCAGTCCGGCGCCTTCTCTCTGCTGCGAACTCCATCCTCCTTCTACCCACCCTCCAATGAGGATGATGCACCTACATTATGCACACCAGCCAGCATTGAGGTCCTGCTCAGGTGCACTTTCATCTGCCATGCTGAGGGCAGATCAAAGTACTGTAATGTGCAGATGCGAGGAAAGATAAAAGACCGCCAGTACATACGCACTACAAAACTTTGATCTGCCCTGAGCAGTGCACATAACAGTGCGCCTGCGCAGGACCTCAATGCTGGCTGGTGTGCATGATGTAGAACGCGTCATGCACACAGGTTTCAGAAGAAGGATGATGGCATTCGCAACAGAGAAGAGGCGCTGGACCAGAGAGAGGAGGTGCCGGAAAAGAGAGCAACGACACCCATTAGACTGGACCGCCCCTTAGGTGAATATTATAAAAGTGTGTTTTACCTTCTACATAGCGGCATTGGCTCTTATATGCAGCATTCCAGAATATTGTATATAAGAGCTCAGTGGTGGTGGACACAGCTTCTTATAGTCGCCAAATCTGGTGACAGGTTCCCTTTTATTATTTGTTTAAACAATATTAAAATGTTTGAGAAACCAGAAAACTATGAAACTCATAAAAGTGGGCAGGCACTTCTCTTTGTATTTTGGGTGATTGTAACTATATCCAACAACAACTTCTATGAACATCAAGATCCCAATTCATTATTTGCATTTTTTTTGTCTCTATCTTTTTGTGCTGATGGATTTTGCAATGTTTGATGAACTGGCACAAATGCAATGATGCTTATTGTTTGTCTTTTTTGCTTATTTGCATCTTTTTTTCAAGTAGAAACTCACTAGATCCTTTTAGTATGCTTTAAAATGTTGAATGTTTGTATTCAACAAAAAAGACCCAAATATTAGACAGATTTTATGCAATTTTGCAAAAGTATATGCAATATTTTAAAAGATCGTATATTAATATATATTATTACTATAGCGCCATTTGTTCCATGGCGCGTTACAAGTGAAAAGGGTATACATAATAAAGATGAGTACAATAATCATAAACAATACAAAACAGACTAGTACAGGAGGAGAGAGGACCCTACCCTCGAGGGCTCACATCTACAGGGGATGGGTACAGTAGGTGAGGGCAGAGCTGGTTGTGCACTGGTATAGTGGACTTATATAGAGGGTTACTGCAGGTTGTAGGCTTGTCACAAGAAGTGGGTCTTCAGGTTCCTTTTGAAGGTTTCCACTGTAGGTGAGAGTCTGATATATTGTGGTAGAGAGTTCCAGAGTATGGGGGAGGCATGGGAGAAATCTTGTATGCGATTGAGGGAAGAAGAAATAAGAGGGGAGGTGAGAAGGAGATCTTGTGAGGATCAGAGGTTGCGTGCAGGTAAGTACCGGGAGACTAGGTCACAGATGTATGGAGGGTGTGGATGGCTTTGTATGTCATGGTTAGTGTTTTGATCTGGAGTCTTTTGGCAATGAGAAGCCAGTACAAGGATTGGCAGAGTTGTGAGGCCAGGGAATAGCGAGGGAGAGGTGGAATATTCGGGCAGTAGATTTTAGGATAGATTGTTGAAGTGCAAGTGTTAGAAGGGAGGCCACAGAACGGGACGTTGCAGTAGTTGAGGAGGCAGTTGATTCCTCTTGGCAGAATTCAGCTTACAGCCATAGGGATGGTTCCAACATGGATTCAATCACTGCTCTAGGCAGAGTGAGAGGCAGCTGTCACTGGGCCCCATGCACTGACTGACAGCCAGCTCATCATTAGACCTGGCTGTGATAAAAACCTTCAAATGTAACAGTGTCGCTGATGCACTCACCCGCCCTCTGCATGGTCCACTCTTGTGTCCCCTGTTGTGGCATCCGGCTCCTAGGCCCTGCGCATGCTGCACATGTCTACTGGGAGCGCCCTTAGGGAATGCGCACTCCTTGCCTCTTAAAGAGGCAGTGCACTTACTCTGGAAGTGCCTCCAGCCACTGGCTGAGAGGCACTAGGTACTTAAGGTATCCTCCCCCTTTGGGAGGTGCCTGAGCAACAAGGTTCCTGGCAATGCTAGATTCCCTCTGTATGTCAGCCTGTATCCAGTGCCCATATCTCATTTCTTTAACCTGTACCCAAACCCGCCGAGTGTCAAGCCTGTGAACCGGCACCCGACCTGTGACCTGCCTGTATTCCTGCACCCATACCTGTCCTGTCTTTCCTGCCTGATATTCCTGAACCCGTACTGCCTGTCACACCTGGCCTGTCCTTTGTACCTTTCTATTCCCTCGGTCCTGACCCCCAGGGTCAGCTGCTGCTACCAGGCACTTCCCCAGAGTGGTACCTGGTGTCTACCGGCAGACAAGTCTAATCTCACCATCAGAGGCTCTGGTAAATACCCGGTAGGTATGACAACTCAGCAATTTAGCTATTTTTTCATGTCAGACTGGCCAGATCCTTATTGTTTGTTAAATGTGGATTGCCTCAGCCCCTTTTGACTACATCATTCAGAGAAAAATGATGCAGTCAGATTGAACTAGTGACCAATGAGAGAACAGCCATCTTCCACCAATCCTGTAAGACACAATACCCTGAAATGAAAACTGAGGGGTATAAAAATGGCCTTGCTCCTGTCACCATGTTCATTTATTCAACATGACTTCAGCTTAGGATCCACAGTTCCAGCTGTGGATCCTAAGGATCACAGGACGTCTTCACTTCTCAATGATGAGCCCACTAATTTGCTTGGAGAACCCAGGTTGCGAAAATGCGGTCACCTGGCTACATATCTTGCTGTGCCCAGTTAGTTTTCTAAGCCCTTTTCAGTGCTACATACTGTCCTATTTTTAGTTAAACGACTGTTACCTGCATTTAGTATAGGTATAGCTGGTGGAGAAGGGATAGTAAATAAATAAATAAAATAAATAATTAAATAAAATGAAGTGGGGTCTCCCCTATTTTTGATATCCAGCAAAGCTAAAGCAGTCAGCTGGAAGCTGATTATCAGGCTGGGAAGGTCAATGGTTATTTGGCCCTTCCCAGCCTACAAGTAGCAGCCCATAGCTGCCCCAGAAGTGGCGCATCACATTAGATACGTCAATTCTTACGCTTTGCCTCAACTCTCAGCTGTGTAGTGTATGTTGGCATAAAACCCTGGTGTTAGTAATGTAAAGGCGTGTATCAGACTGCTGCATTACTAACCCAGTAAGTAAAGATAATAAAACACACACAACAATATTTTATTTTAAATTTTTTCCCCGATTGTTGCCCTGATTCACCAATTATAAAAAAAAGAAAAGAAAAGCCATGAAGATCCGCAGTAGTCCACCAAATCTGACGTAGTCCATAAATGGAAATCTGAAAGACATAAAAAAAGAAAGAGAAATAAAAACAAGAGACTGTCTCTTGTTCACCAATTTATTATTAAAACATAAACCCTGCGGTTTGAATGCAGTCCACGGCGTTCACATGATATCTCCTGAACCTGTGATAAGCAGTGATTACGTCAGTAACCTTACCGCTCATCACCGCTCAAGCAGGGTCACACATAATGCAGCACGAAACCCGGAATATCTCATGAGCTGTAACATCAGTAACTCAGTAACATCACCACTCGTAAACCATCCTGGGTCTCACGCTGCCTTCTGTGTGACGCAGTCATAAGTGGTAATGTTAGTAACATCATCCTCATTACCGCTCATCACAGTCTCTGGGTAATCAGAACAAGGCTCCATAGGTTGTACTACAGAAAACTACAGAAACGGTGGACATTGTGGGAATGTTATTGACTATTCTGGTGTGCCACCCCCGCGACAGCCGACGGGCTGCTCGGATCCGGATCCGCAGTGGCTCGAGGGGTCTCCGGACCCGAGGCGGGGTCGCACGGTCGCTCGAAATGAAAAAGGGGAAGAAAGGGTGGATTGGATAGTGTTCGTGACGCCACCCACGGTTCGTGGTAAAAAATGGGATACCACCGCTGCTGCATTTTAGGAGAGAACGAGAACGCCCAGGAGCGATGGGATGGCAGCTGGTGATGTTAACCCCTCCGTGGGCAGGGGAATGTGTCCCGGGGCTCGGTGATGGTAGGCTGGGGACCCGTTGGAGTCAAAGGGGCACAACGTACTCACACAGTCCAGAGATGCTGACACTAACACCGGGTAAACCAAAGTCTTGAATGCCCTGTAGCCTTTCTTCGAACACGCTGGGTCCGTGCCCTTTTGGCATTGCTGGTTGGTCTGAAGCCTTGTCCTTTGGCACTGTGTTTACACTTGGTGGATTCTTTTCGCCTAAAACTACTCGGGTCCCGCTCACCTGCATGGCTAACAGGGTGAGCTTGCTCTCAGGGTTCACGCTTGGGATTTTCTGGACGGTTTTGGGAAGTCCTATCCCTCTCGGTGCACTAGTACCCGGATTTTGGAGCGGGTGGAGAGCGGTTCATGAAGATTCTGTCCTCGTCGGATGAATTAGTGGGCTGCATAAAGCTACTTCCCAGCCTAGGGTCCGCGTACCCCGTCGTGCCCTGGCCCCTGCCCGGTTGTAGCACAAGGCCGCCGAACTGCCCTCCGTGGCAGTACCGTGCCCCTTGCCACTACCCCCTGCGACCGGGGTTCCAACTCCTTCCAGGCTAGGTCAACGTCTGGCACCTGAGACGGGTACAGGAGCCCAGCTACGCCGCGTGACCTCTTCTGGTCACTGCTCTCTGACACTCTCTGACTACTACTCACACTTCTGGCCCTCCTTCTACCATCCCTCCATCTGGGCGGCCCTATTCCCCTCAGGCCGCCCAATGGGTGTTTGGTGGGTGTGGTGCAGAGTGTTCCTCAGAATTTGTGTATACCTGTTCTTAGCAACACCAAAGGGACAGGACCCATAACCAAGGAGGAGCGGGTACCATGCAGAAGGGCAGATTGCACGGCACCCTTGTGACGACCTGATAGGCCAGGGCGTCACATTGGCACTGTGGGGATTATTTTTTGAATAACATATTGGCAAACGAGGGCCAGTATCTTGTCTTTCTTGATCTCTTTCAGGTTTCCATTTGTGGACTACATCAGATTCGGTGTACTATTTCGGACCTACATGGCCTTTTTTTTTTAAATAAATTGGTGAACCAGGGTCTAATGGGATGCCCCACTTCTGGGATGGCTGCGGTTTGGTATTTGAGGCTGGGAAGAACCCAATAATCATGGACATTCCCAGTTTGGCAATATCAGCTCTCAGCTGTCTGCCTCATAATGGCTGGTCATCAAAAATAGGTATTTTTTTTAATTATTTAAACATGCAAAGCTGTCTAATAAGCTATGCAGGCTGCAATTTTATTATATGTCATGGGATGGGTTGTACAGTCATGGCCAAAAATTTTGAGAATGACACCAAAATTATATTTTCACATGATCTTTTGCCCTCTGGTTTTTAATTGTGTTTGTCTGATGTTTACATCACATACAGAAATATAATTGCAATCATATTATGAGTACCAAAAGGTTATATTGACAGAATGAGTTAATGCAGAAAGTCAATATTTGCAGTGTTGACCCTTCTTCTTCAGGACCTCTGCAATTCTCCCTGGCATGCTCTCAATCAACTTCTGGATCAAATCCTGACTGATAGCTGTCCATTCTTGCATAAGCAATGCTTGCATTTTGCCAGAATTTGTTGGTTTTTGTTTGTCCATCCGTCTCTTGATGATTGCCCACAAGTTCTCAATGGGATTAAGATCTGGGGAGTTTCCAGGCCATGGACCCAAAATCTCTATGTTTTGTTCCATGAGAAATTTAGTGATCACCTTTGCTTTATGGCAAGGTGCTCCATCATGCTGGAAAAAGGCATTGTTGGGCGCCAAACTGCTCTTGGACAGTTGGGAGAAGTTGCTCTTGGAGGACATTCTGGTACCATTCTTTATTTATGGCTGTGTTTTTAGGCAAGACTGTGAGTGAGCCGATTCCCTTGGCTGAGAAGCAACCCCACACATGAATCGTTTCAGGATGCTTAACAGTTGGCATGAGACAAGACTGGTGGTAGCGCTCACCTCTTCTTCTCCTAATAAGATGTTTTCCAGATGTCCCAAACAATCGAAAAGGGGATTCATCTGAGAAAATGACTTTACCCCAGTCCTCAGCACTCCACTCCCTGTACCTTTTGCAGAATATCAGTCGGTCCCTGATGTTTTTTTCTGGAGAGAAGTGGCTTCTTTGCTGCCCTCCTTGAAACCAGGCCTTGCTCAAGCAGTCTCCGCCTCACAGTGCGTGCAGAAGCACTCACACCAGCCTGCTGCCATTGCTGAGCTAGCTCGGCACTGCTGGTAGTCCGATCCCGCAGCTGAAACAGTTTAAAGATACGGTCCTGGCGTTTGCTGGTCCTTCTTGGGCGCCCTGGAGCCTTTTTGGCAACAATGGAAGCTCTCTCCTTGAAGTTCTTGATGATATGATAGATTGTTGACTGAGGTGCAATCTTTGTAGCTGCTATACTCTTCCCTGTTAGGCCATTTTTGTGCAGAGCAATGATGGCTGCATGTGTTTCTTTAGAGATAACCATGGTTAACTGAAGAGAAACAATGATACCAAGCACCAGCCTCCTTTTAAAGTGTCCAGTGGTGTCATTCTTACTTAATCATGACTGATTGTTTGCCAGCCCTGTCCTCATCAACACCCACACCTGTGTTAATGGAACAATCACTAAAACAATGTTAGCTGCTCCTTTTAAGGCAGGAATGCAATGATGTTGAGATGTGTTTTGGGGGTTGAAGTTCATTTTCTTAGCCAATATTGACTTTACAAGTAATTGCTGTTAAGCTGATCCCTCTTTATGACATTCTGGAGTATATGCAAATTGCCATTAGAAAAACTTAAGCAGTAGACTTTGTAAAAATTAATATTTGTAGCATTCTCAAAACTTTTGGCCATGACTGTACATTTATATGTCTATCAGTCTATATATCTGTATGTCTATATTTATATATATCTGTCTATCTATCTATAAACTATATTGAATATCTATCTATTATCTATCTCTATTGCATTCATTGGTGTCCAAAAACACTAAAAAAACACATTGAAATGCTTCATAAAGCGCATTTTTGCCACTCTGTTTTTTCCACCCAAGAGATATAGAAATTTTGGCATACAAATAATCAATTGGTGCACATATCCTAATACGCTGACAACAGTGTTCCCAGCAACCTGGGAATCAGAGATGCTTCCAGATGCTGTTCCCATTCGATTTGAGTGCTGTTTCCATCCAGTTCAGCAATTTTCCTGCCCACCTGTTATGGTCTTCTGGAAAAATGCTCAAGTTTCCCACTGACTTCCTGTTATGAATTGGCGCCGCCATAGCCGCAAGCTAAGTGTGGAGAGGCGGCTAGTGTGCATGCGCACACCGATTTACTCCAGCCAGAGCCTAAAGGCCGCTTTACACACTGCGATATCGGTCCCGATATCGCTAGCGTGGGTACCCGCCCCATCTGTTGTGCGACACGGGCAAATCGCTGCCCATGCCGCACACCATCTCCCAGACCCGTCACACATACTTACCTGCCCGGCGACGTCGCTGTGACCGGCGAACCGCCTCCTTTATAAGAGGGCGGTCCGTGCGGCGTCACAGCGACGTCACTGAGCGACGCCCAATAGAAGCGGAGGGGCGGAGATGAGCGGAACGTAACATCCCGCCCACCTCCTTCCTTCCTCATAGCGGCCGGGAGGCAGGTAAGGAGAGCTTCCTCGTTCCTGCGGCGTCACACATAGCGATGTGTGCTGCCGCAGCAGCGAGGAACAACATCGTTACTGCTGCAGTAACGATAATTGAGAATGGACCCCCATGTCACCGATGAGCGATTTTGCACGTTTTTGCGATGATGCAAAATCGCTCATCGGTGTCACACGCAACAACATCGCTAATGCGTCCGGATGTGCGCCACAAATTCCGTGACCCCAACGACTCCGCATTAGCGATATCGTAGCGTGTAAAGCCCCATTTAGTCCAGTGTTTCGCCTATTGAGCTTGCTCAGCCTGATTGTGTAATTTCTGAGGCTAAATCCTCAGTTCGGGCTTCTGAGCATGCTCCCACACTTAGTCTGAAAAGCCTCTTTGCACGGGTTCTTGGACTTTGTGCCGTGTCTAAGTCCTGTGTTGTGCCTACTGAGCATGCTCAGGCTGATAGTCTGATTTCTGAGACAGTTGTCAGGTTACTGAGCATGCTCAGGCACTTGGTGCATCAGAGGCTAGGTCCAGAAAGGACCTCACTGGGCATGTCCATGAGGTGGCAGGCCCCAATAGGCCTGCACGCATCAGGTGTCCTGATGATGTGTCCACTTCAGACTGGCTCGCAGAGGCCCGCCCATATGACTTGGCACCTCATCATTAGTCGCCAGACGATAAATGGTGAGGTGTTTGGGGCGTGGCTGTCATGAGGTCATCAGTGACGTGGCAGTTCCGGATGGTGATGTCACTAATGACGTGGTACTCTGCTATTGGCTCCTGGAGGTGCCATTGTGGTCCACCCTGGGTTTGGGGCAGACCCTAGGTAATAAAAGGGGCTGGAAACAACATAGAGGTGCGCAGTCTTCTCATATGCTTGTTGTGAGCACACCCCCATGTGTAGAGCCCATTGTGGCAGCAGTCTCTTAGATTGAAAGCGGTAGGTAGGGATAGGTGTCCGGTGCCAGCCATGTCTAGACACCCGTGGCTGGGCACAATAGGGTCAGGCGTCGCGCTTCCCTTCTACTGTCCAGTCCTGCTACATCCAATAAACTGGAGTCTGCAAGGCATGAAATTGTAGAAATATAAAATAAGCAAATGAATGCAAATAATTTTTATTAATTCATTATACAAACATTATACAAACTGCCAAAATATCCTATAAAATCACACTGAAGTGCAATGAGGAAAAGTAACCAGAATGCTAAGGCACCTCCTGATGAAGCTGCTGGCGAAACGCGCATCAGGGCACTGGACAGTGTGTTCTTCTATCAGTTCAAGTATTATGACACTATTGGGTTACTAATTCAGAGGTCTGTAATTTTAATAGGGGTAATTCTTAGCATTCTGGTTACTTTTCCTCATTGCACTATTCAGTGTTGAGTGTTGTGGTTATGGTTTTTATTATCTGGGAGGTCTCCTTATTTAATAATATATATGTATGTACTTGTGATGACCTGCTCTGTGTATAACTCCTTCTGATGCCATCATGTTATTTGCTGGAATTGACCACACTGCCTTGATTTTATGGGTTGTGGGGTGATTTTATGGGATATTTTGCAGTTTGTATAATGAATTAATAAAAATTATTTGCATTAATTTGCTTATTCATGATCGGGTTTACTGATAGTCTATATTTCTACAACATATTTGCACACACACGAAAAATAAAATTCCTAGAGTGGTTTCAGATGTATCGGTAAGTTAGGAAAATTAGTTTGTGCATAAGGTAATGTACTAGGAGTATAATAGCAATGCCATAATCTATAATGAGTGATTAGCACATAAAAAACTGCAGGATTTACAGTCAAAGAAGTAATAAAAATTCTACATAAAATTAACTTGTGCATGAGAATAAGAAGAGCAGATAGATAAAAGTGGTGTATCATGATGAACTATATAGTGTAACATAAAGTGCTATAAGATGCTTCAAGAAAAAGTGTTCAAACGCTCTGTTTGAACAAGAAATAAGTTCACATACAAACCAAGTATATGATAAGCAAATAGAAAAAAAACACAGTGTCTAAGGAACATTGTTCCCAACGCGTGTTTCGCCTTAACTTAGATATGGGAATTGCTGTCAGTCAGACTATACACTGAGCGGTGACTAAACTCGTGCCGGCGGAACCACTATATCTGGAAGCCGTATGATGCCAGAAGAATAAAGTTCATTTCCTCCTGGCAGCGGGGCCCTAAGTTCCGGCGCTATTAACCTGTAGATTACCACCATATCTGCAAATTAATTGCGATTTTTCACATGACAGGTTCTATTTAAAAGCCATTAATTAATATTAGGGAGTATGTGATAATACATAAATCTCACTCCAGAAGTACTGTATGATGACGGTGATGCTGTAGTCAAAGAAAGGCTGAACCCACCATGGATATTATGTTAACTCCGCTTTGCTCTTTATTCATAGCTTATCATAATATTTATAGACACGTATTTCATAAGTCCACAAATGATAGGTCGGTTAGTTTTAATATCTTGTGTCAACTATGCAAACGTTCAGTGTTGGGACTTCCATTATCCTGCTGTACTGGGAGGCTGGTTTGATCAATATGGCTTTTCTTTCCTGCTTGTTTCATAGCTGATGATGGATATATAAAGTAAACATTTATTCATAGAGGACACTGGAGGACACTTTTGCTGAGCAGAAAAGAACAAAGAAGTATCTTGAGAAATACTTACTTTTCCAAGATTGACCGGCAGTGTTTATTTAATTGACACAGAAAATCAATTATTACAGTGTATCTCCTCTTCAGTAGAATGATAATATAATGCAGGACTTAATTATGTATCTTTTATAATACTTGTTAAGGGATTTACTCGCATTTGCCATATTATTTGTGGACGTTCTATGAAGATAGAGTGGATGTAAGTGGGGTTTAGGAAACTCACATGCAGAATTGAGTGGATGCTGTAGATTTTAATATGGCATATAGAGGAACAAGTACAGGTGATAACGAAGTATAGACTATGATCCATTTTTGTAATAAATCATAGAAGGAAATGAGGCTATAAATGAAACCACAACCATATAGCAGAAGCACACATCTAAACCTTAAGAGGGTATATACAGTGGTCAGCATAAATGAGTACACCCCTTTAAAAAGTAAGACACCTTAATCAATATTTCTCTGAATACAAAAGCAATTCCAAACGTTTGACAAAAATGAATGTCATATACCCTTTTTGTAACCCATAACATGAAAGTAAGGTTCATAATATAACTTTCATGACAAAATATTCAAATTTAATCATTTATTTGAAGTTAAAATGAACACACCGCACATAAAAAAATACTACTCTTGTGTTTTGTATGACTTCCATGATTTTTAAGGACAGCAGCAAGTCTTCTTGGCATGGAATGAACAAGTTGGCAACATATTGCAACATCTATAGTCATGGACGAAAGTGTTGGCTTCCTTGAAATTGTTCCATAAAAAGTATTTCTCCCAGAAAGTTACTGCAATTACACATTTTGTCATACACATGTAAGAACACAGTACCTGCAGTCAAATATGGTGGAGGTTCAAAGATGTTTTGGGGTTGTTTTGCTGCCTCTGGCACTAGGTGCCCTGACTGTTTGCAAGGCATTATGAAATCTTAAGATTACAAAAGGATTTTGGGTCTTCATGTAGTGCCCAGTGTCAGAAAGCTGTGTTTACATCCTAGTTCAGGGATCTTCCAGCAGAACAATGACCTCAATCATACTTCAAGAAGTACCCAGAAATAGATGGAAACTTCTTAGTTCTGAAGTGATAGCAAAGAGTCCAGATCTAAATTCTATTGAACATCTGTGGAGAGATCTTAAAATTGCTGTTGGGTGATGGCAGCCTTCAAATATGAGAGACCTGGAGCAGTTTAGAAAAGAAGAGTGGTCCAGAATTCCAGTTGAGAGGAGTAAGAAGCTTGTTGGGGGTACAGTTTTTTTTATTCCAAAGAGTGAGCAAACAAATATTAATTTGAGGGTGCCAACAATTTTATCCAGCCCTTTAATGGAGTTTTGTGTGAAATTATGCCCAATTTACCTTTTTTCCCTCTGTTTTTTTTTTGTGTTACAATACACAAAGGAAATATACATGTGTATGACAAAACATACATAATTGCAATAATTTTCGGAAAGAAATACTTCATTTTCTGGAACAATTTTAACATCAGCATCACTCATGTATCCCCACATAAGGACACTGCCACCACCATGTTTCATTGTAGGCACACGCATTTTGCTTTGGGGCTAAACAGGGTGGAGTCAGTGTCATCAATACATTTTCATTGAGCAAGTCTGCTCTCCTTTTGTCGGATTTTGGCAAGGAGTCTGCATATTGCATACTAACGGCCACGTGACTGGCATTCCTGACTCTGAAACTGGCGAATCCTCACAGCGCACAGTGCGATTAATGTGGGGATTAATAAGTCTGCAGTCAGATTGATTGCAGACTTATGGATTTGGACTGGACAACCCCATTAAATTTACAGGTGTGAAAAATGTGGAAAAGTTCATGGGGTATGGATACATTTTCTGTAACTGCAGTGAACTTGCACGTCAATTTTCTTCAACCATTCTCATCACAAGATGCGTCTTTTAAGGCGTTAACTTACATGATCGGCATGGACATCTCTGTGAGATGGGTGTAGTTCTATCTTGTTACATTTTTTTATCACTTTTGCTACAGTATTCTGACTGTTAATTAAAGTTCTTTTGATTTTGTAGTCTCCGTTTTCATGTGTACAGTGGTTACGGAAAGTATGTAGACCCCTTTAAGTTTTTCACTCTTTGTTTCATTGCAGCCATTTGGTAAATGCAAAAAAGTTAAATTTTTTTCCTCATTAATGTACACTCTGCACCCCATCTTGAAAGAAAATAAAAAACAGAAATGTAGACATTTTTGCAAATTTTTCAAAAAAGAAAAATAGAAATAACACATGGTCATAAGTATTCAGCCCCTTTGCTCAGTATTGAGTAGAAGCACCCTCCTTTTGAGCGAGTACAGCCATGAGTCTTCTTGGAAGTGATGCAACAAAGTTTTTCACCCCTGGATTTGGGGATCCTCTGCCATTCTTCCTTGCAGATCCTCCCCAGATTCGTCAGGTTGGAGGGTGGATGTTGGTGGACGCCATTTTCAGGTCTCTCCAGAAATGCGCAATTGGGTTTAGGTCAGGGCCCCGTCTGGGCCAGTCAAGAATGGTCACAGAGTTGTTCTGAAGCTGCTCCTTTGTTATTTGAGACATTATTTTCTTTCTCAGGTCTTGTGACATTATTCTTCCATGTGGTGCCATTGCTGAAAGCATGAAATGGGAAGAGGTTTTATTTATCAGGTATCACCACTTTAATTAAACTTACCTGTGGTTGAATTCTTGTGAATTAGAATTTTAGTCTAAATTCTAGACTCGTTCCTAAGACTTTATTAGGGTGTATTAATTTTGGCAACATTGTCTTGCATTAATTTATTAGAAAAAACTATACCCTTTTTCACATGAAAAGCGCCATGGAATAAATGGTGCTACAATAATAATAATAATAATAATAATAATAATAATAATAATAATAATAATAATAATTAATAATAATTAATAATAATAATTAATATTAATAATAATAATATTACTTTTTTGGGTGTGCAAACAAATCTTGTTTGAAATCAATGGCCCAGATTTTAGGTAGTATTTTGCAGTATGGTATCCCATTGAAAATGTTATTTCTCAAAAGAAAATAAAGGATTTCTGACAAATCTGTTTGAGTGTACTCATTTATGCTGAACAGTGTACCTACAGAGTTCAAATAAGGAAGTATAAATATAAATGGGTTGTCTAAGTAGGTGTATATCCAAAGGGAACCAGAATGGTGATGTGGTTACCACTGCGCTGCTGGAAATGAAGAAATAGCCAATTCGTAGAAACTGTATAAGTTGGTTTATTCATCGCGTTTTGAAGAGCTCCTCACATCTTCCTCAGGGGACCCACCAAGTACGGTGTCAGTTGGAGAGCTGAAGTAGAAGGCAGATTTAAGAAAACAAAATGCCGCCAAAGAAGCACATGACAGTGTCAAAGAAGAAGTGATGAAGAAATGAGGAGCACTTCAAAACGCGTGGAATAAACTACCTTTATATAATTTCTACATATTGGCTATTTCACAATTTACAGCCGAGGTAACCACATCACTATTCTGGTTCCTTTTGGATTTCTCTCAGCCTTTCTTCCCGTGGTGTCTGCAGCAGCAAGGTCTAAGCTTTATTCAGCATTCTGTGATACACAACCACAAAAGATGAGCGACCATCCCACTTAAATATAACCAATTTTTCCCCTGCTAAGACACTATTTGCGCTCTTTTGTCCACTGTTTTAACACTAATTAGGTGGTTACTATTGGGTATGATACTTCCCAAATACATGACTCGCCCACCCCAGGGCTATGGGACACCCGGTGCCGGGCCGGACTAGTCCGGGGGTAGTCAGTGGTGGCGGGGCCCGACTCCGTGGCCCTGGTGGGTGTCAGTTTAAATATGGCTGGTGACTTGGGAGCAATTAAAGTATTTGTTTCGTGACGCCACCTGTGGTTTGCGGCTATTAAGCCGCCGCTGCTGTGTGAGGCCTCCGGGGTGATGATACGGCAGCAATGGTGGTACTGCTCCCCACAGGTGGAGCGGTGCCCCGGGGACACTGTTGGTGCTCGTGAAAGTCTATGGTGTTGTGTGGATAACACGGTGCAGGGCCGACAGGCAATGAAAGAACCAGACACAAACAACAGTCTCTTTACCTTCTCCTCTTTTACTTTAAGAACAGTCCAGTCCTGGGAGACCGTCACAGGTGGTGAAGGGGATCTGGTCGGCCTGGAAGTACTTGGGGTGATCTTTTTGGCCAGCTGAGTATGAGGCCTACTCCTGTTCTTTTCTTTACTATTATAGGACCCTGCTCTCTGGATCTAGCAATGGCCCTCTTGCTGCTGGGACCGGTGGTACGTCCCTTTCCCTCTGTGGTAGGCTGCGCAGGCCCTCTCTGGTGCTTCTCTGCTGGAGTCCACACTGGGCCCTGATGATGCAGCTGTACCTTCGGGCTGTTTATGTGCCAGGTGCTTGCAGCTCTCCTGCCCTTCGGATTCGGCTACCAGGGAGTATTTTAAGCCCTGGTGGCCACAGACTCCGATGTCCGAGTCTCTTCTCTGCCTCTCTGCTACTCCTGCTTCCCTGGGCCAAGCTGCTCCAGCTCTAGGCCCCAGATCCACAGGACAGCACACTCTGCGTCTGCTTGCTATCACTTCTCTCTACAGACTGACTACTACTTCCTCCCTCAGGTCAGACTTAAGGAATGCTCCCTGGAATTCCAGGTTCAGAGCTCCCCCTGCTGGCCGGAGGGAGAACTGCTTTGGATGTTAAACTTACTGGCCAATATATCTCCCAATTACCTCCAGGCTCAGCATTAACCCTTTGGGAGGGCAATGCTGTTGTGGCGACCAGGTCCTGGGGCGCCACACTCCCCCTTAGTTAAATTCAGTACTCCCGGACTGTAGAAACAAACATAACATGTTAGAACATTTCATCCCATTATGGGAGGCGCATTACTTAAACGTTACAAACTTAAACACTACTATAAGAGTCCAGTGTGGCTCCCTGCCGGGTGTCCATTACACTGCTCCATGGGGGACCCGCCGCGATCAAACCCCCAACGTAGGCTCTGGGCGTGCGTCAGAGCATTGATGACCCCACTCTATGCACGCCGGACGGGTTTTTCTTCAGGGGTGTTGAGCACACTGGTGCTAACTATGTACAATTAGAGTGTTGGCCACCCATAGTCCAGTGGCCCAATTGTCCATTTACTTAACCACCTAAAACAAAACATTACATACAAGACATTTTCACATAACTATTTACACTCTGTTAGGTATTTTACTTTCTATGTTCTATACCTTGGAGGGGGCTGTCCCCGAGTGCTACGTTGGGACCGGCGTAGCTCTGGGGTTTGTCCCTGACTACTTGAAGTGTCTGCCCCCCCCGTGTTATTGGTAGGCCTAACCCTGACAGGGATGCATGTTGGTTGACTACGGGGTCTCAGATTCACCAAGGGTACGGCAGGTTCACCACTGGCAGGGGGTTGAGCCTCCTGTTCTACTGCTGGCGTGTCATCTTGTGTTGGAGCGGACGGTTCTTTAGGGGGATCTGGAACCTCTTCTGTTTCTGGCTCGACCAACTGCAGGAACGTCAAGACTGGTACCACTATGGCATTGTTTATTCGGGTCCAAGTTTTGGGGAATTTTCCAAGGATTGTTTGGATCATCTCTTCCTCTTTTTCTTGACTTTGGGGACTTTCTTGTACTTCTTCTACTTCTTTTTGGATTCTGCACCGTTCAGGGCACGCTTTCAGGCGGTCTCGAGAAACTGCTTGATAGGTCTTGCCTTCATCTTTGCTTATGAGGCATACCTTACTATTGTCAAAGTTGGAGGGAATAATGGTGTAGGGTTCATTCTCCCACTGATCATCTAATTTATGCGCCCTCCGCTTTTTCTTGAGGACCTGTTCTCCAGGTGCTAAGGGAGTTGCTGGGGCTGTTTGATTGTAGTTCTGCTCTTGTCTTGTTCTTGCTTGGGACAGGCTCCTTTCTACGCATTCCTGGACTTTGCGGTACTGCTGTTGTCACTCTGCATCCCAATCTTCTATCTCCTGAACCGCTTCAGGTGACACAGTCCCCATCTCAAAGTCTACAGGTAACTTGCCAGGTCTTGCTCGCATCAGGTAAGCAGGGCTGAAGTTGGTCGAATTTACTGGGATATGGTTGTACAGGTCTACCAGATCTGGTAACTTCTCTGGCCATTGGTTTCTTTCTTCCAGAGGTAGAGTCTTCAGTATATCAATAACCACATGGTTCATCTTCTCGCACAATCCATTGGTTTGGGGGTGGTACGGTGTTGTTCGGATTTTCTTACAGCCGTACATGTTACAGAACTCTTGGAACACTTCGGCCTCGAATGCAGGACCTTGATCAGTCAGTACCCTTTCCGGATAACCGTGAGGCCGACAAAAGTATGCCTGGAATGCTCTAGCTGCTGTTCTTATAGATCTGAAAATAAGGAGCGCTGATAGTGTAACACCAAAGTGATCAGTGGGGTATACCTGGAAAATATACACTCACCTGGATCAGTTGTGACAGTCACAACCACTAGTGCGCATGAGATAATGGCGTCTGCTGCAGCCCCACGTGGATGAGCATACAAGATAAGGCAGAAAAGGGGTTAATGCTGCGCATCAGCCAAATGAAGACGTATAATGTTGATGAAGATGAGTATTCTTTTATTTCATAGGTCTACGCGTTTCAAGGTGACAACCTCTTCCTCAGGACCAATGCATCAACAACAAGTCTTGTTTTTCTGCCTTATCTTGCTAGCTGCTGTTCTGGCTGTCTGGTCCTTCACAGGCACTACTACCAGGAAACGAGAGTAATGGTCCACAATGGTGAGGGCGTACACATAGCCTGACCGGCTTGGTGTTAACTTCACGTGGTCCAGGGCCACCAACTCCAGGGGCTGCTTCGTGACAATTGGCTGTAGGGGAGACCTCTGGCTGGCATCATCCTTCCGCCTCAGGTTACACGGACCACAGTCTCGGCACCACTTCTCGATCATCTTTCTCATGTGCACCCAGTAGAACCGATCGCGGAGTAGGGTCTCCAACTTCTTCCACCTGAAGTGTCCTGCTTTATCATGGTAAGCTGCTAGGACCATTGGAGCATCCCTCTGTGGGACCACTATCTGCCAGACTAGTTCATTCGTTCGCCAGTTGACATATCTCTTGCAGAGCTTGGCTTGGTAGGTGAACAGTCGTCCCCTCTCCTTCCACAACTGCTGGGCCTCTTGTGGAGCGTCTGGACCGAGATGGGTCTCAGCTTGTGCTAGCTTTTCTTTGACCAATCGCACGGCCGGGTCACCGTTCTGTGTCTCTTCCCAATTATGGTGGAGTAATGGGTTGACTGAGACCTCGTGCTGGCTCGAGCGCTTCACTCCTACAGCATGCTCACACTGGGAAACACCTCGGTGATGGAAAGCTGGTAACTCTATCTCTTCGAGTTCATCCAGGTCTTCTCCAGACTCGGGTAAGTGAGGCATTCTGGACAGCGCATCAGCATTGTTATTCTTCTTGCCAGCCCGGTACTTGATGGTAAAGTCAAAGTTAGACAGCCGGGCCATCCATCGCAGTTCCAACGCACCTAACTTGGCTGTTGCCAAATGTGTCAACGGATTGTTGTCCGTGAAGATGGTGAACTTGGCCGATGCCAGATAGTGCTTGAAGCGTTCAGTCACTGCCCAAACAATAGCGAGGAACTCTAGCTTGAAGGAACTGTAGTTTTCTGGATTCCTTTCTGTGGGACGAAGCTTCCTACTGGCGTAGGCTATCACCTTCTCCCGGCCTCCCTGCACCTGGGACAGAACTGCTCCCAGTCCCACATTGCTGGCGTCTGTGTACAGTACAAACGGCTGGCTGTAGTCAGGGTAGGCCAGAATTTCTTCTCCCGTGAGAGCCCCTTTCAGCCGGACAAAAGATGTTTCTATTTGGCTGTTCCATTCAAATGGAGGGCTCTGCTTCTTAGCCTGCTTCGGCTGGCCCACCAGGAGATCTTGAAGAGGCGCTGCTATCTTTGTGAAACCATCAATGAACCTTCGGTAGTAGCCCACCAGCCCAAGGAACTGCCGCACCTCCTTTACCGTGGTGGGTCTTGGCCAGTCCTTGATTACGGTGACTTTCTCTGGATCAGGTGCCACACCTTCTGCGCTGACCACATGACCCAGGTACTGTACCTTTGGCTTCAAGAGGTGACATTTGGACGGCTTTATCTTCAGGCCATACTCCGACAGGGACTCAAACACTTCTGCTAAGTGCCTCAGGTGATCTTCGTAGGTCTTGGAGTAGACTATGACGTCATCAAAGTTGTGATGGCCCAAGCAGCACTCCATCAATCTCTTAAATGTCCCTGGGGCATTGCAGAGCCCGAACGGCATACACTTTAACTCGCAGAGACCCATTGGTGTCGTGAATGCAGTCTTCTCTTTGTCCGCCTCTGCCACGGGAACCTGCCAATACCCACTGGTGAAATCCAGGGTGGAGAAATAATTAGCTGATTTTAAGGCCGTTAGTGACTCTTCTATTCTGGGTAGTGGATAAGCATCTTTATGTGTAATGCGGTTCATTTGTCTGTAATCTACGCACATTCTCATTGTACCATCTTTTTTCTTTACGAGCACTAGTGGAGCTGCCCAAGGGCTACAGCTATCTCTGATAACCCCAGCCTCCTTCATTTCCCGTAACATTTCTTTGGCACGCTGATACTGTGCTGGGGGTACAGGGCGGTATCTCTCTTTAATGGGATGATGATCACCCGTGGGGATTTGATGTTTAACCCCTTTTACCTGCCCAAAATCTAGGGGGGGTTTGCTGAAGACCCGCTCGTACTCCTGTACCACCCGGTAAACCCCATGCTTTTGGTGTGAGGGGGTGGAGTCGGTGCCCACATGTAGTTTTTGGCACCAGTCTTCCAGCTGCCCCTTGGAGCCATTGTCTTCCGCCTGGTCGGACGGGATCAAGGGTTCCACTGCTTTGATGGTATTGTTACTGACAGTGTACAGTTTTGCTACAGTGGCGTACCGGGGCAATTTGGCTTCCTCCTCCCCACAATTCAGGACACGGACGGGCACTCTCCCCTTGCGGACGTCTGCTACCCTTCTGGCTATCAGGACTCCAGGCCTACTGTCTGAATACACCGGTTCTACCAAGGCCTGGTAATCCTGACCCTTGAGGCCTATTGCTGCCCGACACCATATCAACATTTCACTTCTTGGGGGTATTGCAATGGGGAGGGGGTCACTTACCCTCACACTGCCAATTTCTCCTCCGGCCAGCTCTACCTGCTGCCTCCTCATCAGGGCTCTGATCTCCCTCTGTAGGGCACGCTGCTGCCCGGAGCTGGCAGTTTCAGACGCCTGTTGCAACAAAATTATCACTTCGGCAATACAATTTGCTATCACATTTGTACCAATGGTTAGCAATGGGTCAGATTCTTTGCGATCAATATCTACAATTATCATCCCCTGACATGGCAGTTCTACCCGCCCCATTTTAATGGTTACATCTTTATACCCAATTTGAGGTAAGGGCTGACCATTACTGGCCACAATTGTTAAATCATCATCTGGGCCATGGTCAATGTCTGAATCAGCCCAATATCTTTTGTACAGTTTATAATGGATGGTTGTTACCTGGGACCCCGTATCCAGGAGGGCATTCAAAGGGATCCCATCCAGCACAATAGGAAGGACCGGGCGTCCTCCCACATACTTGCTGCGACTGGGGGTTGAGCCGGGCTTCCTTACACCTGGGGGTCGGCTCCTGGCCCCAGGCTCGGCCCATTTAAAGGACAGTGTCTTGCAATATAGCCCGCCTGGCTGCAGCGGCGGCAGATCGGTTGTCCCGTTGAATCATACCAGTCTGTGTCTTTTCCTCGGGTCGGCGGAATCCTCCTCTTTCACATCCATGGGACGTCATCTGGGCTGGAGGCCAACTCGATTCTTGCAGGCGATGGGGTCACTTGTAGAGACTGCACGGTCTTGGCAAGGGCAGCTACGGTCTTGGTCAGCTCCTGGACCTGCTGTCTGAGCTATGCAGCGGGATCCTTATCCAGGGACTGCGCCTCAGCCCCTGCAGCGGTTTGTGTTGCTGGCACCACCCCGGGGTACGTGATAGCAAGAGGCCGAAGGGGTACTGGGTCATTCGGTGTAGATTCTCTCAGTACCCGGATGGCCTGGTCCTTAAACTTTGCAAAGTCCAGAGCAGGGTTATGCAGGACCATGATACGCAGCTGGGTCCTGTGGGCATCTGACAGGAGCCCTTCTATGAACTGCTCAGTTAGGAGCTTGTCTTCTTCACGTACACTCTCTGGGTCCACCTGTTTAATTGCTTTCAGGGCCTCCTGCAAGTTTAAGGCATAGTCCCTTATGCTGTCGGTGGCCCGTTGTTTGCACCCAAAGAATCCTATCTTTATTTCTGCTGCGGTGCGGGTCTCGAAAGTACTCTTTAACTTGGCCAGTATCTGGGTTGCTGTCCCTTTATCTGAATCAGGCCAGGACTTCACTTCACGCTGGGCCGCGCCGGCTAGCTGCCCCATTAATATGCCCACCTTCTGGCTCTCAGTCAGCGGATACACCCGGAACAAGCTGTGCAGCCTTTCTCTGAAGTCGCTTAGGGTATGGGACTCCCCGGAGTACTGCGGCAGCCATTCTGCTCCCGGGATGTACGGCATTGTGATCGGCATTACCGGTGCTACCGCGGGGGCTGGGGCGACGGCAACTGGGATTACATCGGCCGGCGCTGCTGCGTCTTGAATTACTACAGCCACCGGCTCTCCCTCGGTGTCGGACATCTTCCTCCCCCTTAGTGAACCTTACCAGGCTCCGCTTTCTTTTTACAATCTCTTCCGGGTAGCGCGTGGTTAACGACCCTCCGCTCTGATGGCGCGCTTCCTTCGCGCTCTTTTTCGGGCACGCCCCCCTTCTTCCTGCACTCAGCGAAGCTTATGGCGGCGGCAGTCTTCAAACAGTAAACACACAGTCTTTCAAAGGCGCACAGTACCCGGTGGGCGCCGGGCACGAAATCCTGTTCGTGACGCCAAAATTGACTCGCCCACCCCAGGGCTATGGGACACCCGGTGCCGGGCCGGACTAGTCCGGGGGTAGTCAGTGGTGGCGGGGCCCGACTCCGTGGCCCTGGTGGGTGTCAGTTTAAATATGGCTGGTGACTTGGGAGCAATTAAAGTATTTGTTTTGTGACGCCACCTGTGGTTTGCGGCTATTAAGCCGCCGCTGCTGTGTGAGGCCTCCGGGCTGATGATACGGCAGCAATGGTGGTACTGCTCCCCACAGGTGGAGCGGTGCCCCGGGGACACTGTTGGTGCTCGTGAAAGTCTATGGTGTTGTGTGGATAACACGGTGCAGGGCCGACAGGCAATGAAAGAACCAGACACAAACAACAGTCTCTTTACCTTCTCCTCTTTTACTTTAAGAACAGTCCAGTCCTGGGAGACCGTCACAGGTGGTGAAGGGGATCCGGTCGGCCTGGAAGTACTTGGGGTGATCTTTTTGGCCAGCTGAGTATGAGGCCTACTCCTGTTCTTTTCTTTACTATTATAGGACCCTGCTCTCTGGATCTAGCAATGGCCCTCTTGCTGCTGGGACCGGTGGTACGTCCCTTTCCCTCTGTGGTAGGCTGCGCAGGCCCTCTCTGGTGCTTCTCTGCTGGAGTCCACACCGGGCCCTGATGATGCAGCTGTACCTTCGGGCTGTTTATGGGCCAGGTGCTTGCAGCTCTCCTGCCCTTCGGATTCGGCTACCAGGGAGTATTTTAAGCCCTGGTGGCCACAGACTCCGATGTCCGAGTCTCTTCTCTGCCTCTCTGCTACTCCTGCTTCCCTGGGCCAAGCTGCTCCAGCTCTAGGCCCCAGATCCACAGGACAGCACACTCTGCGTCTGCTTGCTATCACTTCTCTCTACAGACTGACTACTACTTCCTCCCTCAGGTCAGACTTAAGGAATGCTCCCTGGAATTCCAGGTTCAGAGCTCCCCCTGCTGGCCGGAGGGAGAACTGCGTTGGATGTTAAACTTACTGGCCAATAGATCTCCCAATTACCTCCAGGCTCAGCATTAACCCTTTGGGAGGGCAATGCTGTTGTGGCGACCAGGTCCTGGGGCGCCACACACAGTACACACAGAAAGAATCATTTGTAATTTTATCCCTCCGCAACACTGAGACAGAAGCTGCAGCATACAAGGCACTATACAGCAGTACTGAGCCGTGTGTCTGTGGTTCCAGCATTGAAAAGAGGTAAAGCAGTTTCTTGAAGCTGTTGTGCCTCCTTGATCTCCACTTTGAAGAGCGCTCCTCACTACTGCTTACATCCCGTCACCATATAATATTAAATGTACCCTGGCATCTCACTGTGCTAGGATTACAACTGTTTCTTAGAGTGGATGGTAAGTTCAGGAGGCGATAACTGGCTAAAGTATACAAAGAAGAATATTTATCCAATGAGGTATCTTACAAAGTTTCTAATATTCACTTGTACTATTGATTTATGCAAATTTTGATACAATGACTTTTTAGGAGGTTTACATTTATTTCAAAGAGAATCTGCCAGCGTGTTTTGGAATGTAAAGTAAATACATGGCTGTAATGGCGCTATAATGCTGATTACTTTGATACTTTTGGGGAAGATATCCAACATTTAAAGTATTCTGCTAAATAGATTTGCGTGCACAGGGGCCAGACTGTACACTGGATCTTCTCCTCCCTGTCTGTGATTCCCCAGACCCTCTTCCTGCCTCCAGCCTGTGAATGACTGGCCTCCTGTGTTTAAAATTTCTGCAGTGACCTGTTATTCAAAGACTAGAGGTAGGTGGAGGGTCCAGGGAATCACAGACAGGGAGCAGCAGACCCCAGGTACAGTCCAGCAACTGTGCACTGAAATCTTATGAGCAGAAAATGTCAAATGGTGATTAAAAAAGAACAGCAGAACAGTGCCAAAGGTGTCAAT
This sequence comes from Anomaloglossus baeobatrachus, assembly GCF_048569485.1. Taxonomy (NCBI): domain Eukaryota; kingdom Metazoa; phylum Chordata; class Amphibia; order Anura; family Aromobatidae; genus Anomaloglossus; species Anomaloglossus baeobatrachus. The sequence continues at coordinate 489,253,833 of NC_134358.1, forward strand.
GTAATCAGTATTAAAGCCCCATTACAGCCATTTCTTTACTTTACGTTTGCATTGCAAAATCATGCTGATAGCTTCTCTTTCAATTCAATACAACAATAAAAAATCCACATAAATGATGATCTGAAATTTTTTGTTAAAATAGCTTTCCATGACATCATCTACATAGGTCATTAGTGTTAGACTGATGGAAGTATAAAACAAAATATGACCACCAATCAGCTGTTGTCAGCTTCTGCAGTGGCTGGATGTACACAATATACAAACCTTGAATAGTACAGCGCCATACACTGTGTAATGGCCATTCTTGGGTACTGCAGCCCCACTCCCATTGAATTTGCCACTTGACTGCAGTTCCATAAACAACCTATGAAAAGGAGCCCCAATTTTTGGAAAGATGGCGGCATATTTTTCTAATTCTGAATAATTCCTTTACAAACAACTGATTTTTCCATTCTCATGATGATATTTCATTAGTCAGCTACATATGGGTTCCCTAGATTTCCAATAGCTACAGTAACCCTAGCTACCCTCAGATTAAGACACAGAAGTCCCTGTTTTGCATTTTCCATTGATCCATACAGCAATAATAATAGCTAAAAAGATTATTATGAAAAACAATAACATATTACCCAAGATATTGGAAATGCTTTCAGATTAAACATATTAACATTAGAAAGAACAACTACATCCAGACATTTAAAGGGAACTTTTCACCACTTTCTTCGCGTATAAGCTGCAGCCACCACCACCGGGCTCTTATATGCAGCATTCTAACATGCTGTATATAAGAGCCCAGGCCGGGGGTATAACATAAAAATCACTTTATAATACTTACCTAATGGTCGCGCGGTGGGCCTTATGGACATCTCTGTTGTCCGGTGCCGGCGCCTCCTCTTTTGTCCATCTTTGTGCTCCTTCTTCACTCGCCGGCATTCAGGTCCTGAGCAGGCGGACTTTGTTCTGCCCAGAGCAGGGCAGATCAAAGTATTGTAGTGCGCCTGCACAGGACCGGCGAGTGTGTATAACACATCCACGTCATGCACACAGTCTTCAGAAAGAGAACGAAGATGGCCGAAAGACGAGGCGCCGGCACCGGAGAACGGAGACGCCCATATGGCCCAGTTCCACCGCAGCGCAACCATTAGGTAAGTATTATAAAGTGTTTTTTATGTTATACCCCCAGCCTGGGCTCTTATATACAGCATGTTAGAATGCTACCGGTATATATAAGAGCCCGGAGGTGGTGGTCACAGCTTATAGGCCAAAAAAGTGGTGACAGGTTCCCTTTAAGGATTGGCCATCAACACGTGATTAGTAAAGACTCGACCCCTGGGAAGGACGCCCACTGATCAGCTAATCCTTATGTGCAGAATTATAGTGGAATGGGCCACTTTCAATAATACATCCATGGTCATCAATATTGTTTTCTTAAAATCAGAGGAACAAAAACACAAATGTAAAAGTATAAATTATGTTATACGTGCATGTGCAATTAGTTCATATGTTTTCCCTAAGGCTGCTTTCACACTACGTCTTTTTAACATGCGTCCTGAACGTTTTTTTGCTGCAAAAGCGGATCCTGCTTTTACAGCAAAAAACGCATGTAAACGCATGTCTTACTTTGCAGGATCCTGTCACTGGATGTTTAGGGGCGGGCATTGGAGTCATGTGATCGGGAGTGAGGGGAACTAAACGTGCCAGACTGGGAGCCGGCTTCTGACAGCTGCAGACGCTCGTAACCAAGGTAAACATCGGGCTTGGATACCCGATATTTATCTTGGTTACGAGTGTCTGCAGCTGCTAGGAGCAGGGCTGCCTGCACACGTAACCAACGTAAACATCGGGTAACTAAGAGAAGTGGTTACCCGATATTTACCTTGGTTACGAGTGTCCGCAGCTCTCAGGTGGGAGAGAGAGGGAGGAGAGGAAGGGGGAAAGACAGAGATAGAGAGGGTGAGGGAGGGAGGAGGAGAGAGAGACAGATCACGCGAGACTGGTTCTGGGCATGCTCAGTACTTTCTGGGCATGCTCAGTACAAAAGCAGGATCCTGTTACAACGCAACTCAACGCATTCTGCTAGGCAGGATCCAGCGCTCATTGAAATGCATTGCAGCTCGCGGCGCAATGTGAAGGATCCTGTGAGATGCGTTATTTTGACAAAGGTAAAAAACGCTACTGACTCGCCCACCCCAGGGCTGTGGGACACCCGGTGCCGGGCCGGACTAGTCCGGTGGTAGTCAGTGGTGGCTGGGCCCGGCTCCGTGGCCCTGGTGGGTGTCAGTAGAATATGTGGCTTGCTTGTTAATGGTTGTGTTCGTGACGCCACCTGTGGTATGCGGCTATTAAGCCGCCGCTGCTGTGTGATGCCACCGGGATGATGATATAGCAGCAATGGTGGTACTGCTCCCCACAGGTGGAGCAATGCCCGGGGCACAGTTGGTGCTTGTGAATGTCTATGCAGCTGAAATAACAGAGACCACTTCAAGGGTGCAGTTCAAGTTCTTTACTCACAGTTCTTGTCACAGCTGTAGGGACCCTTGGACTGCTGGGACCACTGTCAGGGACCTCCGCCGTTTCTGGGTGATTCTGAGAGTGAAAGCCGGTGCCCTTCTCTTAGTGTCTCTTTCTTCTGCTGTCTTCCTTAGCCTTGCCTTTGTTAGGATGGACCTGGCTTGGCCTCCACTACAGCCTCCAGGCTGGGGGGTCACCTGTCGGCTGATTACCCCTTTTCTGGAAGTCTGCTATGGGTTCTGGCCCTGGGAGCTTACAACGTCCCTGGGCCTCGGTTTTTACTGTTTGGAGATGATTTTGCACTCCTCCAGTCTCTAGGGACCGTCCCCTGTCGCAGCTTGATCCCTCCACCGATGTTATTGTGGAACAGGCCACCGCAGCCTACAACTACCCGTGGCGCCTCTAGGCCCTCTCCGTGGTACCTATCAAGGACTGCTCGTGGTACCTCTAGGACTACCCGTGGCCCTGCGACCCCTTCTGTCTTCTACGTGGTGTCACCTGGACCTCTGGGTCCCAGGGTCTTCACCAGGAAGCGTCTCCTTCTGGTTCTCTGCTCCTGACTGACTTGGAGCTCTTTTCCTTCTTTCTTTCTTTCTTTCTTTCCTCCTCCTTGCCTGCCTCCAGCAGGCCTCCTCCTCCCTCCTTTCTCTCGTTCTTCTTCTCCAACTACATGCTCACTCTCTCACTCCCTGAGGTAGACTGACTAAACTTGACCTTCCTCTCTGTGTCTGCTCTCAGATGGCTCCTCCCACCTCCCCAGTTGCTAAGCTACCACCCTATGGGAGCAGGGATGGGTCTTACAGCCCCTCTCAGCATGCAGCATGGGAGGGTTGCCTGCCACTTTCCCTGGTCCCAGTATGTACCTAACAATGGGTGTAGTGTGGATTTACCAGGGGACCGGAGTTCACTCTCTTCCTCTCCCAGAATGGGGCATCACACCGCTGATGGGGTGCAATGACCTGTGGCGACGGAAGCCTCAGGGGCGCCACACTCCCCCACAGCAAATCCCAGCACGTCCTCGGGCTGAAAAACAACAAAAACATGTGGAGGAACTGCAAAATTTTTGTTATGCAAAACAATAAAACAATTAACATTTCTTCCCTTTATGGGAGGCACATATCAGTGAACGTTGCGAACTTCTTATAAAGAAACTATGTGTGCACTTTCAGTTCATTGCACAGTTTGGGCACTTCCCCCATAATTCTGGTAGGGGGCACAACGGGTGCAACTATCTACATTTTCGGCTACAACAAGTCCAGTAGCCCGGCAGTTCGTTTCTTTCAATCAAACACTAATGGGACAAATCAACCAGCCATTAAGTCCAATGGCCTGGTTACATAGGACACATAAACAACATACCATCTACTAAGTCCAGTGGCCTGGTAGGACATAACACAGACACTCCCACCGGGGCCCACATTCCAGTTCAGTGGCCCGGTAGCACATAACATGGGGGGTGACGTCTTAAAAAAGCATCAGGGGCAGTACAGCAGGAAAGGGTGTCATCTTCGAAAAGAATAAGGGGCAAAACACGAGGGACTTCTTCAAAAAGAATGAGGGGCTATGTACAGTTCAGCAACTCTTCATCTTCTTTACTCTCGAGGGTAAATATCAGGGTCCCACTCCGGCATGGCTCCTGGCAGCAGGTACGCCGACGAGATCATCGTCTGGGTCCCCTGGGCGCTGGTCCCTGACCTTCTGCGCTGTGCTGCAGCCTGGATTGGAGTGGGGCTACTTGCGGGTGTCGCACGGCGCTGCTGCAGGGGGCTGCTTGTCTGCAGGGGGCTGTTGCTGTGGTCTCTAGGGCCCTGCTTTGGCCGGGCTCCCTGCATCACACACGCCATGGAGATCCTGGTCTGCGTCTCCTGAGTGACTGTCGCAGGACCTCTGCTCAGTTCTGTGGCCTGGGTCTGCCTTGAGGTGGTGCTGCTGCTTGGAGAGATGCTGCGCGGCGCCACTCTGGCTCTTCTGGGGCCGCTTCTTCCCGCAGAATATGCGCATGCAGCGCGTACCATCCACGGTCCCCCATCAGCCGGGTATACTCCATCACATCACCCGGCCTGGCATCGCGCCCTGGGTGGCCTCTGGGCAGGTGCTCCTCGATGTCTCTCCGGGCCACAAACACGTCTTTGCCCAGGCCGGGCTCCCGGATGAAGCCCCAGCCGCCTTTCTGCCGGAAATCAACCACGGTGCCCCGTCTTACTGGGCACTCGGATCCCTTCAGGGCCTTCCTGACCTCTTCTTTGGAGGCCAGATTGGCGACTTCTCGGGCCCTTCATTTTTCCTCCCGGAGTTCCCGCTCCCGCTGGTACTCGACCACCAGCCTCCGGCAGGTCATCTCGTTGGCCAGGGGAGTTTCCTTGGGGAGCAGCGGCCGCTGCAGTCCCCTGGTTTCTATGGGCGCTGCGTCCCAATTCACTCCCGGGGATGCCATTCCCAGGAGGCTCACAGGGGGACTCGGCAGGGGGCCCACTAGTTGTTCAGGGTTCACCCCACCCCAGGCTCCGTCTGCGGGGGTCTCAGGCAGGCCTCCGGTGCCCCACCGGGCGTCCGCGGGGTAGGCCGGGAGGGCCAGGGGGTCAGTGAAGGGGCTAAGCGGGGGCGCGTGGCGGGGCCCTGGGTCCGGACTGGATGGGGTTTCTGGTTGCTCACCCTGCTTCTGCTCCGCGGCATCCATCCACCGCTCCAGATCCTCCGGCACCCTCGGCGTTTCTTTCTGCCGGTCCGCCTCCACTTCTACGCTGCTCAGCCTCCGGGCCAGGACTCGCATTTCCTCTCTCAGCAGGTCCAGCTCGGGATCCACTCTTCCGGTCCCTGGTGCACCTTGCTGCAGCTCCTCCGCCATGCTTCCGACCTGGGGAATGCTGCCTGGAACACTGCTCGAGTGCTCGACCACGCCACTCGGCTGCTCCCTTTTCCTTTTCGGAGGCGGGGCCGGAGGCTGCACTAGCAACTGGCGCCAGACTGGCGCCCAGCCCATCACGGCCGGCACCGCTCCGCTTAGTATCAGGTACATTTTCTTTATCTGCTGGTCGGGCGTTTAGGCTCTCTCTGCCAGCCAGCTTATCTAGTCGCCACTTCTTCCGTTTTCTATGGCGGGCACCGCTTCGCGCGCTTTTCTTGGACAAGGGGCGGGGCTTCTCTTCACGCCCTTTCTTCTTGCACGCCCCCCTTCTTCCCGCTCTCAGCAGCTCTAATGGTGGTGGTTTCTCAGTAAAGTACACAGTCTGTCACACGGTTCTTCAGGCGCACAGTACCCGGTTAGACCGGGCCCGAAATCCTGTTCGTGACGCCAAAGTTGACTCGCCCACCCCAGGGCTGTGGGACACCCGGTGCCGGGCCGGACTAGTCCGGTGGTAGTCAGTGGTGGCTGGGCCCGGCTCCGTGGCCCTGGTGGGTGTCAGTAGAATATGTGGCTTGCTTGTTAATGGTTGTGTTCGTGACGCCACCTGTGGTATGCGGCTATTAAGCCGCCGCTGCTGTGTGATGCCACCGGGATGATGATATAGCAGCAATGGTGGTACTGCTCCCCACAGGTGGAGCAATGCCCGGGGCACAGTTGGTGCTTGTGAATGTCTATGCAGCTGAAATAACAGAGACCACTTCAAGGGTGCAGTTCAAGTTCTTTACTCACAGTTCTTGTCACAGCTGTAGGGACCCTTGGACTGCTGGGACCACTGTCAGGGACCTCCGCCGTTTCTGGGTGATTCTGAGAGTGAAAGCCGGTGCCCTTCTCTTAGTGTCTCTTTCTTCTGCTGTCTTCCTTAGCCTTGCCTTTGTTAGGATGGACCTGGCTTGGCCTCCACTACAGCCTCCAGGCTGGGGGGTCACCTGTCGGCTGATTACCCCTTTTCTGGAAGTCTGCTATGGGTTCTGGCCCTGGGAGCTTACAACGTCCCTGGGCCTCGGTTTTTACTGTTTGGAGATGATTTTGCACTCCTCCAGTCTCTAGGGACCGTCCCCTGTCGCAGCTTGATCCCTCCACCGATGTTATTGTGGAACAGGCCACCGCAGCCTACAACTACCCGTGGCGCCTCTAGGCCCTCTCCGTGGTACCTATCAAGGACTGCTCGTGGTACCTCTAGGACTACCCGTGGCCCTGCGACCCCTTCTGTCTTCTACGTGGTGTCACCTGGACCTCTGGGTCCCAGGGTCTTCACCAGGAAGCGTCTCCTTCTGGTTCTCTGCTCCTGACTGACTTGGAGCTCTTTTCCTTCTTTCTTTCTTTCTTTCTTTCTTTCCTCCTCCTTGCCTGCCTCCAGCAGGCCTCCTCCTCCCTCCTTTCTCTCGTTCTTCTTCTCCAACTACATGCTCACTCTCTCACTCCCTGAGGTAGACTGACTAAACTTGACCTTCCTCTCTGTGTCTGCTCTCAGATGGCTCCTCCCACCTCCCCAGTTGCTAAGCTACCACTCTATGGGAGCAGGGATGGGTCTTACAGCCCCTCTCAGCATGCAGCATGGGAGAGTTGCCTGCCACTTTCCCTGGTCCCAGTATGTACCTAACAATGGGTGTAGTGTGGATTTACCAGGGGACCGGAGTTCACTCTCTTCCTCTCCCAGAATGGGGCATCACACCGCTGATGGGGTGCAATGACCTGTGGCGACGGAAGCCTCAGGGGCGCCACACTACAAGTAGCGTTTTTGTAACATGTTAAAATAACGCAAAAGTACGGATCCTGTGTCTAACGCACGCAAACGCATGCGAACGCAGGTGGACGCGAGTCCATTGCAAATGCATTGAAGTGAAAACGCATTTGCACTGGATCCGTTTTTCCGCTAAAAAAACGTTATGAACGGATGTTAAATAAACGTAGTGTGAAACCAGCCTTAGCAATACTTTCTCGCTCCCTGAGGCGTGATAATGTACAGTACTTCTCTATCCCAGCTTATGTCACATAATATGTGGCTACACGTAGAAGAATGTGTGCCTGCATTGCAACTGAAAGAATAGAAAGGAGCAATAATGCCCATATTACATTGGCTGCAGCAGTATTTATGGCTAGAACAGCTTGTCCCCCTGCCATAGAGATAGTTCTGTTTCATATAACTTGTTCTTTTTTTTTTTTTTTTTTTACTGCACTATTCTAAGTCCTGTTGTGTATAAATACGTGACTCTTCAGATTTTGTGTTATACCATGCCTGATGAAGAGACCTGAGTAGTCTCGAAAGCTTGCAATTATTACCATCTTTTCAGTTAGCCATTAAAAGGTATCAACCACTGAGGACTCTCTGTTCTTTTAAACAATTTTTTTCATATTACATTGTATACTTATAATTACACATATATTGCATAGATCAGCAGCTCAGAATATTTGTGCATTATATTGTTGCTAGGCTGCTGATTTTTTATCCTTGTATTGCTTCCTCATTACCTTTTTTATGCAATATACTATTATTACCCAATGTTAGACCATTTCATTTTAGATATAATAGTGGATATAATAGTATGATGTATCTAGACTTTCTGGCACCTGAGGCAAGAATTCTGTTTGCCCCCCCTCCCCCCCGTGGTTTGGGTAGTTGTCATGTGACTGCTCATTTATATATGATTTGCACACTTAGGCTCCTTTCACATTGCGTTTTTCCCTACGTCCACAGGTCCCGTCGGAGCATCTGTCCGAACCGCCCCTCTCCCACTCTGTGAAGCGTGTTCCGGATGCATGCGCCCGGCAGGGCCATTCACTGTAATGGAGCGCACTGCGGTAGCGTGTGCTCTGTTTTGTGCCATTTTTGCACATACAGTGGAACCTTGGATTACGAGCATAATTTATTCCGGGAGTGTGCTCTTAAACCAAGTTACTCTTATATCAAAGCAAATTTTTCCATAGGAAATAATTGAAACGCAGACAATTCGTTCCACAACCCAAAAACATTTACTGTATTTATACAAACTTATTACAGTAATACACAATAATGTATTCTATTCATATAAAATTATTACAGTACACTAATACAAAATACTGTGCAGTAAAATAATATAAAACAAATTAAACTGCACGTTAGCTTACAATAGAATTGTTGGTGTGTGTGAGGCGCACTATAGAGAGAAAAATTATGTATAAATATGACAACCTTTATTCTAGTACAATACACAAAAAAGAGCACACCCCAAATCTATTCTCCCCAAAATAAGGGCAGAACTATGCCAAATATGAGGTAGGAATTCTGCCCAGGCAATTAGATTACAGTACAAGCAAAGTGCTGTACTGGTTAGCAGAAAGAAAGTCCAATACTGTATCTACAAATACAACTTAATAGACATGCTATATAATATATACTGTACTGTACAATGGTATATTGTATACAGTAAATATGTACAGAAAATTACCTCCAGAGCGGGTCAGAGCGCGGTGAAAGGACGGTACCGGAAGTGTGAACGAGGAGTATTTGCTCTTATTGCAAAGAATTACTCTTAAACCAAGTTACTAATTTTTAAAAACCATTGCTTGTCTTGCAAAACGCTCTCAAACCAAGTTACTCTCAAACCAAGGTTTCACTGTATACGTTTTCTGCAGACGGACACCCGAACATAGTCCACTACATTCGGGTGTCTGTCTGCAGAAAACGTATATGTGCAAAAATGGCACAAAACAGAGCACATGCTAACGCAGTGTGCTCCATAGCAGTGAATGGCCCTGCCGGGCGCATGCGTCCGGAACACGCTTTGCAGAGTGGGGGAGGGGCAGTTCGGACGGATCCTCCGACGGGACCTGTGGACGTAGGGAAAAACGCAATGTGAAAGGAGCCTTAATCACGTGCAGACAAGCTGCTCTTCCTAACTCCCTCAATGTTCAATGAAAAACAGAGTAGAATGAGAAGAAAATTGTCACATGACTAAATAGGAAGTGTGAAGCCCCACAGGTGCGGTGTCGGTGCATTACCTTCAGGGACTCCACTCAGCTGGATCTGGTCACAGGTAGGAGATCTTCTTCTTGTCGTGACGCCACTCTCAGTATTGCGGCCAGTAGGGACCGCCACTGCAGGTTGAGGGTCGCCTGGGGCTGATGGTATGTGCAGTTAGTTGGAATAGCCTCCTGAGAGTGAGGCAAGCCCCAGGGCCCGGTGTAGGTGCGTAGTACCACAAGGCGCAGAATAACTCCACACAGGCAGGATGTCTTTCAGGGTTTTTACTCACTTCAGGTGGCAGGGTGAGTAACCCGGGCGTAGCTGGGATGAACCAGGCGGGAACCAGGTGTCCTTCAGGCTGACTTGTGAGGGTGACTACTAACTCGCCTTCCTTAGCCCTTGGTGGTTTGGGGTGACCCCGACTTTTAGTCCCTATGGGGGTCACCCAGGGAAGTTGCTGAAGCCTCACTCCCCTTCGTTTGCCGTTTGCTTGTCGCCTGGACCAGGCCACTCCAGCTGCTTGCCTCCTGTGACCTATGGGCCCTAACTGTGGCTACGTGGCTGCGGCTTTTGTGGTGTTGTGGCGTGGGCTTTGAGAGCCCCACACCGGCAGGTTTAGCAAAAGAAAGCTGGATCTATCTCCGCTTCGGGATCTGCCGCCTGTTTGGGCCTGGTACTCTCTAGCAGTCTCCTTACTTCCCACTCCGTGCCCTCTCTTTAGCTGAAGATGGATTTCGGGTAGCACTCCTAGTTGACCGTTCTCCCCCGTCAGTAGCCACTGCGCGGGCGCTGTTAGACAGCAACAGCCCCACAGGTCTGCTCCTCACTGAGCCCTATGGAGTTCTGCTCTAACTGACTCACTGCCCCTCCTCTCCTGTTCTTGCCTACGCCACCTAGCAACCAGATTCTCTTACCACACCCCTTGAGAGGAGATGGAGGCTTTTGGCCCCCTCCACTATTCCAGTGAAGGTCAAGGCTTTTCCCCCTCCTGGGATCCCCAGGGGTCCTCTCATGGGTACATGTGTGAGAGCTGATTACTATGCGCCTGTGTTCCACACCCCGGTCAGCCTTCTGGATTACCTGTATTGTACTGTCCCCAGCATGGGTGCAGTACTCAGTGGTGCCTGACCAGGTCAGGGGCGCCACATTCCCCCTTAGTTATCACCAGCACGTCCTCGGGCTGCAAGACAACATTTTAAAATGCATAAAACATTAAAACATGTAAAACATTTTTAAAAGCACCAGGTACCATACATCACCACCCTCCACCCACAAGTCCGTTAACCCACCCAAAACCCTCTCACGTTGGCCGCGACTTCAGCCACTTCTGGCAGGATGTAGAGGCGGCTTTCATGGTCTGGTGGTCTTCAGGGTATACCTGGCCTGGTGGATCCGCGCCTTCAGCCTCTTCTGGCAGGATGCAGAGGCGGCCTCCACAGTTGGTGCTGACCAGGTACCCTCTTTGTGGTGGAGAGCCAGGCCCCATAAACAGGCATGCTCTCTGGTCGCAGGTGAGCCAAGGCCCTATATACGGACGGGCTCCTCCTGGTTGCAGACGAGCCAAGCCCCTAAACAGGCTGACTCTGGTGGTGGTGGTGCCCTTTTGGTGTAACTATTTACACTGCGAGAGTTTGTGGCTATAGCCAGTTCATAGCCTTAAGATTTATTGTTTTCTCACACAAGTTTATGTGGGCACATACTTGAACTTTTAAAACGTTGCAAAACAAACTTTCCAACTGGTCAAAACTTGCTGTACTTTACTTAAACTTAGGCGGATTCCTCTTCACCAGGGCTTGGGCCTGTTGGGCTGCGGCACCTGTTGCTTTCTTGGCCTCTTTCTTCATCTGTTGTTGTCTCATCTGCAGGTTCCTTGTCTCTGCTTTCTCTATCTTCATCTGTTTCCTTTCCTGTATCTGTTTCTCTTTCCTGTAGCATGGGGTGGCTGTAAGGTTTGCTGGTACATAGTGCTACGTCAAGCGCGTACAGTCCTCTTTCGCCTTGATGCATGGTAAACTGTACTGAATCCCCCATCTTTAGGTTTCTGCCCGGGTGTCCTCTAGGCAGATGAGCGCTCACATCTCTTCGGTTGACAAATATCCCTTCCTTCACACCAGGTGCTACAATGAATCCATATCCACTTTTCAAATTGAAATCCTCCACTACTCCTCTGCAAAGGGGTCCTCTGACCTGGGCTTTGGCTCTTCTCAGGGACCGTTTTTCTTGTAGGTCTCTGGCTGTGACTTCTCTCTGCTCTGGAGACTGTGGTGCAGGGGACAGCGTTGTTCTGTTGCGACGCCTTGTCTTGCGGGCTGGGTTCTGCTGGGCTGTTACCTCAATGCCTGCAGGGCCCCAGGTGAGGTTTCTGGGCTGGTCTTCATCAGCAGACGGTGTCAAGTCCTCCTCATCCCAACGGGAATAGGGTAACATCTCCGGCTCTGAGTATTGCTCCACTGCCGGTGGCTCCGGAGTCAGCTCCTCAGCTTCCTGGCCTCCTCTCCCCCTTAGTTCTTCTTGGCACTCCTTTGGTGGCAGTGCTGGGGATGGGCTTTCTTCAGCAGGCCCAGGCGGGGGACTCTTTGGCGTGGTTGCTGCAGGGGTTGCTGGAATCCTCTTGGGGGTATGCGGAGGGAGCATGTACTGGTCCACCAACCATTGTGGAAACTTGGCCTCCATGTCAGCCTTTAGCTGCCAGTATGCGGGGTCCTCCCCCAGCGTGGGCTTTCCAGCAGGGACCTCTTTGGACTGGGGAGCGGTGTCTGCTCTGGCCTTGCGGGCCGGGGTAAATGGTGATGCAATCTCTTTGCGGGCCGCGCCCTGTATGGCGGCGGCCTGGTCTTGGCGGGCCGCGCCCTGTTTGGCGGCGGCCTGGTCTTGGCGGGCCGCGCCCTGTTTGGCGGCGGCCTGGTCTTGGCGGGCCGCACCCTGTATGGCGGCGGCCTGGATCGGCGTCGCAGCTGCGATGGGATCTGTGCAGGCTGGGCTGGGCGTCGCTGCAGGGACCGGGTCTTGGTGGGCCGAGCAGGGCATCGCTGCGGCGGCCGGGGCTTGGCGGGCCGAGCAGGGCATCGCTGCGGCGGCCGGGGCTTGACGGGCCGAGCAGGGCATCGCTGCGGCGGCCGGGGCTTGACGGGCCGAGCAGGGCATCGCTGCGGCGGCCTGGGCTTGGCGGGCCGAGCAGGGCATCGCTGCGGCGGCCTGGGCTTGGCGGGCCGCACCTGGTGTGGCTGCGGCCTGGCTCAGCGTCGCCGCGCCGGGCGCCTCTTCAGGGACCGCGGGCGTGGCAGCAGGGGTCGGGGCATCCGGGCCGGCAGGGGTAATACTGGACTCACCCATCGGTGGCAGCATCGGGGTCTGAGTCGTCGCCGTCCGGTCTGGCACTCGTCGTGCGGTTCCCCTCTCATAGGCCTGAACCGCGGCAGCCATCTCCAGAAGTTCCATGCGTTCTTCTCTGATCTGCTCCACGACCCGGGTCTCCAGTCGGTCGCAGAACTGGGCCAGCTCCCGATACCACCAGGCAGCGGAGCCCGGTTCTGGGTTTCTGCGGTCGGACGCCATTTCTTCTGCGCCCTCTTCTGCACGATTTCCCAGCAGTGGACTCGCCGTTGCCTCTAGTAGCAAGCTGTTCAGTTTCCGCTCTGCCTCTTTCAGCAGCTCCTCTCCCAGCAGCAGGCTTCTGGCTCCCTTTCTGTCCCGACGTCTCTGGACGCTTCCACTCTCATAGCTGGCAAGGTCAGAACTCTGCAGGGGATCTCTGGGTAGCCACACCTCTTCGTGGGCGGTAACTTCTTCCAGCGCGGGCTGCTGTTGTTTTTCAGCGCGCTTTTCATGGTGGCAATATGGCGGCGCTTCCAATTTTTCAAGCGGACCGCCCAGGCACATGGTCACCTGTCTGAACAGGTCTAGTCCTTATCCTGTTCGTGACGCCAGATGTGAAGCCCCACAGGTGCGGTGTCGGTGCATTACCTTCAGGGACTCCACTCAGCTGGATCTGGTCACAGGTAGGAGATCTTCTTCTTGTCGTGACGCCACTCTCAGTATTGCGGCCAGTAGGGACCGCCACTGCAGGTTGAGGGTCGCCTGGGGCTGATGGTATGTGCAGTTAGTTGGAATAGCCTCCTGAGAGTGAGGCAAGCCCCAGGGCCCGGTGTAGGTGCGTAGTACCACAAGGCGCAGAATAACTCCACACAGGCAGGATGTCTTTCAGGGTTTTTACTCACTTCAGGTGGCAGGGTGAGTAACCCGGGCGTAGCTGGGATGAACCAGGCGGGAACCAGGTGTCCTTCAGGCTGACTTGTGAGGGTGACTACTAACTCGCCTTCCTTAGCCCTTGGTGGTTTGGGGTGACCCCGACTTTTAGTCCCTATGGGGGTCACCCAGGGAAGTTGCTGAAGCCTCACTCCCCTTCGTTTGCCGTTTGCTTGTCGCCTGGACCAGGCCACTCCAGCTGCTTGCCTCCTGTGACCTATGGGCCCTAACTGTGGCTACGTGGCTGCGGCTTTTGTGGTGTTGTGGCGTGGGCTTTGAGAGCCCCACACCGGCAGGTTTAGCAAAAGAAAGCTGGATCTATCTCCGCTTCGGGATCTGCCGCCCGTTTGGGCCTGGTACTCTCTAGCAGTCTCCTTACTTCCCACTCCGTGCCCTCTCTTTAGCTGAAGATGGATTTCGGGTAGCACTCCTAGTTGACCGTTCTCCCCCGTCAGTAGCCACTGCGCGGGCGCTGTTAGACAGCAACAGCCCCACAGGTCTGCTCCTCACTGAGCCCTATGGAGTTCTGCTCTAACTGACTCACTGCCCCTCCTCTCCTGTTCTTGCCTACGCCACCTAGCAACCAGATTCTCTTACCACACCCCTTGAGAGGAGATGGAGGCTTTTGGCCCCCTCCACTATTCCAGTGAAGGTCAAGGCTTTTCCCCCTCCTGGGATCCCCAGGGGTCCTCTCATGGGTACATGTGTGAGAGCTGATTACTATGCGCCTGTGTTCCACACCCCGGTCAGCCTTCTGGATTACCTGTATTGTACTGTCCCCAGCATGGGTGCAGTACTCAGTGGTGCCTGACCAGGTCAGGGGCGCCACAGAAGCTTGCATATGAGTGGAGCGGCCATGTGATGACTGCTGTAACCAGAATGCAGAGCTGAATCCTGACAGTGAGAGTATTACATGCTGTTAGGATTGGGTTGCACCACTTAATTTTATAATTAAAGGAATTGTCCAAATTTATGTTGAATTCTTCTGAATTACTTCTGAATTCTCACAACGCATACTCTCCACACTTTTAGGATTCTTTCATGTCAGTTGTAAGAGTGGACGGTCATGTGAGCATAAGTATGCCGGGTACTGCACATCCACCTCATTGATTTGTCCTCTGACACCCTCTGTTGTTCCTCTTAGGTGTCTTCAGCTCTCATTGGAGCACTCACCACCAACACTGTTTGCCGCCTAAGCGGCATCAACAAATGACGTCATCAGTGTGATCAGCTAACCAGATCACACTACTGATGTCGCCCTGACCCGGAAGTGCCGGCGGTCAGGGTTCAATTGTACTCGCATCTGGAAGACACAAGTACAATTGATCCCAGGTTGACAGCCGAACTCAGATAATAACCTGCTCCCACTACGGAGGAATGGCAAATCACCATAGCCTTAAGTGTGGTCCTAACCTAAAGACGATATCAAGGAATTGGAAGATTGGGTCAATCACATGAGAGGTGCTGTAGAGTGGAATCATCTTAGACCTGCCTGGAACACTCAATCCAATAGATGCTACATGCACAGCCTGGTAAAAGCTGGTGAGCATGCCGAGAAGAGACTGTGATTTATTGCCTAGACCAGCTCCGAACTGTGCCAGCAGAGAAGAATGATCCCGAATGGAAATGTAGTGGTTGTAACATCAGCGATACTGTGAGCAGGAGTATGGGTTTTGCACTGCTCTTAGGGTTCACTCACAAGGACGTATAAATCAGGCTAGTGCAATCCGATAAAAGAAGGGATTGCGCTCAGATCAATGTTATTCAATGAAGCAGTGCAGATCTGCATTTTTTCTCAGCCGAACTCGGCATGAGAAAAAATTGCAGCATGCTGCGATATGACTCCACAGTGCAAGAAAAAAAGCGGATGGCCATCAGTATTGCATCTGATTTTCATGGATACATTATTATTCTGTAAAATATAATCTGTAAATGTTCCTGTAAAATATTAATAGTGTCACGGGCAGAGGAGGGGACGCTGCGCTCTCCCACTGCTCGGGTCCGGCCGCTGGTGCTGCCGCTGCTGCTCGGTGGTGGCTCGAGCGGTGGGCCGGATCCCGGGGACTCGAGCGGCGTTCCTCGCCCATGAGTGAAAAGGGGATTTGATTGTGGGGATTTATTGTCCGTGACGCCACCCACGGTTGTGGTGATAATGGTGACACCACCGCTGCTCTGGACGGGGATCCGCTGGCCCTGAGAAACGGTTGCCTTGGCGGTGGCGGTGTCTCTCTCACTCGGTTGGACGGTTGCCTTCTGTCGGGACTTGACTGTTTGGAAACCCAGGAGGTCCCCTTCACTAACGGATTTGGCAAATTCACGGCGACTCCTAGCCTTGCCGGGGTCCGAAAAGCCCCTGCCAGATGGTGCTGGCTTCTCTTTGTGTACCGGTCCGGTACCGCTGGCCACCGCCCGTCCACGGTCCTTACGGTAGACTCCAATCGGCCACTCCTGCTGACGGTCACCACCGTCTGCCAACTTTGCTGATCTGTCCGGGCCACACACCCGGACTCACTTCAGACTGCTCGACTGCTACTTCACTTGCTCTCACTTTCACCTCTCCAACTAGACTGACTGTTTTTCCCGCCTCCAGGACTGTGAACTCCTCGGTGGGCGGGACCAACCGCCTGACCCACCCCCTGGTGTGGACATCAGCCCCTGGAGGAAGGCAACAAGGGTTTTGTGTTCTGGCTTTGGTGTGCCTGCTGGGAGTGTGGGGTGTGTTGGTGTTGCGCTTTGTGGCCCCTGGCTTGTCCAGGGCGCCACAATAGTTGCTGAGAAAAAATAAAATCAGATTGCATACCGACACCACACCGATGACAAGTGAGAAAAAAAACGTGACACTTTACTGGTTGAGAATGGGACTGATTTTTTTATATGCCCGTGTGATCCCAGCCTTATAGACTTAACATGCATTGAATTGCTGGTGAAATGGCTGAATCATAGATTGTGTGCGTTCACTTGCCTTCCCTGAAGGCATAAATGGATCTGCCACCAGACCTACATAAGTGTCAGGGTATGTGCACACGTTGCGTTTTTTTCACCGTGGAAAAAAACGCACCCTCTGGCAGAGGGGAGAATTGTAAACAATGCTTTTTGAGAAACAACGCATCGAAAACGCATGCGTTTTTCATGCGTTTTCCATGCGTTTTTCATGCGTTTTTTTAGGTGCGTTTTTTAAGACTTGTCAGTGTTAATAAAGTTGGTTGAACACAGACCTTTGGAAAAAAAAACCTGTGATGTGATTTCCTTCTCCACATTCTGTTTGGATAAATGGGAGGGCTTGGAATGGAAGGAGCACCATTTGAATTTTGGAAAAGTTGAAATAAACTTCGTGCACCATGTCACATTAGCAGGGCCCCTTGGGTACCTATACGTCAGAAAACCCCCACAAGTGACCCCATTTTGGAATCTGCACCCCTCAAGGATTTTATTCAGGAGTATATTAAGCATTTTGAATCCACAGCTACTTCCCCCAAAATGTTGCTGTAGCAACAATATTCTCACTTTTAGGCCCGTTTCACACGTCAGTGAAAAACACTGACGTTTTTCACTGGCGTGTAAAACACGCACATGTCCCTCCGTGTGCCGTGAATCACGGCACACGTGGGTTGTCTAAGTGCAATCCGGGCTCCGTTCTCCGTGGCCCGTGATTGCACTCAGTAATCATCTCACCTGCGCCCGCTCCCGCTCTCCATGGTGCTGATCGCTCCTGCGGTGCAGCATCCGGCTGGTGCTGACCCCCCCAGCAGCTACTTCCGGGTCGGCTGTGTCGCGCATCATGAATATGCGCGACAATAATGAGCCGGCTCAGAAGCAGCAAGCTGCACGGCCTGCAGAGGACATCGCTGGAGCCGGGTGAGTTAAAATGATTTTTATTTCAAAAGCACGTTTTTTTCTGGCACGTGTTTCACGGACCACACCACTGCGTGGTCCGTGGAACATCAGTGATGCCAGAAAAAAATGGACATGTCTCCGTGCGGCAATCACGCACACGCGGGTACGCCGCACGGAGACACGTGCAGTGTAAAATCACTGACGTGTGAGCAGACCCATTCATTATAATGGGTCTGCGTATATCAGTGATTCTGGTACGTTTAAAAAAAAGCACAAACGTCCCAGAATCACTGACGTGTGAAACAGGCCTAAGGCTATGTGGCCATGATCCAGCGACACGGCGTCTAGTACACAGTGTCAGCCTTCCTGCAGCTGCCCATGCCCACGATTTGGGTTCAGGCTGCTGTGGAGCTCTATGCTACCTGCAGAGAACACTCTCGTCTCCGCAGCATAAATTGACATGCTGAGGCTCGGGAAGCCACGCCACCGGTCAGTTTATGCTGCGGAGAAAAGAAGCACAGTGGGCATGGGATCTCCAAAAATCCTTCCACTGTGCTTCTACTGCACAACGCAGCATTATGGATGCAGGGAAAACACTCAGCGCCCATAACGCTGCAAACCCTGATTGTGGGCACACAGCCTAAAAAGCGTCAATGGATGAAGGGATGTCAAATATATATAACGTCCCACCCCCGCCTGCATATTCTAAGCTGGCACCTTTAGTACCTTTCATGTGGCACTAAAGGGTGCCTAGCTTAGTATTTATCCAAAAAAAAAAAAAATGGCGTGGGGTCCCCCCTATTTTTGATAGCCAGTCAGGGTAAAGCAGACAGCTGTAGCCTGCAAACCACAGCTGGCAGCTTCATCTTGGCTGGTGATCAATTTGGAGGGCTCCCCAGGCTTTTTTTTTTTATTTATAAATAAAGAGTTAAAAAAAAAATAACGTGGGGTCCCCCCAAATTAGATCACCAGCCAAGGTGAAGCTGACAGCTGGGGTCTGGTATTCTCAGGGTGGGAAGAGCCAAGGTTATTGGACTCTTCCCAGCCTAAAAATAGCAGGCCGCAGCCGCCCCAGAAGTGGCGCATCCATTAGATGCGCCAATCCTGGCGCTTCGCCCCAACTCATCCCGCGCCCTGGTGTGTTGGCAAACGGGGTAATAAATGGGCTTGATACCAGATGTGTAATGTCACCTGGCATCAAGCCCAGCAATTAGTGATGTCACGGCGTCTATCAGATACCAGACATAACTAATTGACAGTAAACAAAAGCAAAAAAAAATGACAAAAATTTTTTTATTAGAAAAAACACTCCCCAAATCATTCCCTTGTTCTCCAATTTAATCAAAAAATTTAAAAAAATGGGTCCGCAGAAATCCATTTGGACGTCCCACGTCGCCTCTGGACCTTCTAGAATATGGGGGCACGTTCAGGGAACGTATCCCCCATTTTCTAGGAGGGCAGACCCTCCATTTGAGGAGAGTGGGTGCCAAAAATCTGCACCCACTCTCCCCGGGTCACAGCTGCAGAGTGCGAGCAGCCAGCACAGCTCTCTGAACACAGTGCTGGCTGTCAGCTGCTCTGCTCATGTGATCGGCCGGCGTCTGCTGTGAAGGAGGAGGGGGCCGCGGGGGATCAGCGCTGCGACCGGACAGGTAAGGGGGAATACCGGGGGGAATAGGGGGTGAGCTGGCAGGGCCTGGGGGGCATTTTTCTGTCGCATGTCTCAAGGCACATGCGACAGAAATCATAGGAGCAGGGCGGCTGGTGCGCTACTGTGCGCGCGGCCATGTTGGATTTTCGGGAGGGGGGTCGGGGGTCGGGGTGGGCACTTTGGCGATACCGGGGGCTTACAAGGACTTTGGCAGGAAGTGAGGTCAACAGGAAACCTCTTGACCTCACTTCCAGGTAAATGCCTGCGTTCTGGCATGCCGACAAAGCCCGCGGACCGCAACAAAAAAGCAGCTCACTGCGGTGTAGCTGCGTTCTGACCCACATCATTGATTCAATGGGGGAGAGAACGCAGCCACACCGCACAAAAGAAGTGACATGCTGCTTTTCTTTCCGCACCGATTTTTGGCATCCAAAACGCTGCGTTTAGAAACGCAGCGTGTGCACTGATTTTTCGGCTTTCTCATGCACTTTGATTGGAAAGCTGAATGCATGCAATTTGCCACTGAAACGCTGCGGTTCTAAACGCAGCGTTTCCGCGGTAAAAAACGCAACGTGTGCACACAGCCTTAAGCTTTTTGCCTCATATAAGACTGTAACCATCAAGCTGGTTGCCTCCCCGTAAGTTAAATTATTGAACTTATATCTGTATATTCTTTTATTCTTCTGCCATCCAAGAGTATGGTTCATCACTCTACCAACAAGAGCCATTACACTGCATTCTATTCGGAGGGGCATACCATAATTATTTCACCGTTATCACAGGGCACCTAACCACAAGGTTCCTTTCAACTCTTGTTACAAATCTGATGACTTACCGTATTTTGCGGTTTGTAAGATGCACCGGATTAGACACACCCCAAATTTAGAGAAAAAAGTTAAAAAAGGGGGGGGTCCGCCTTACAATCCAGTGGAGTCTTACCGGGGAGGAGTGTCAGCGTTGTCGGAGCGGGGTCACAGGAGGCAGAGGCGGTGGTGGAGTAGGGAGTTGCTGCAGGCAGTGCAAGTGAGGCAGGATCCAGACACTGTCGGAGGTACAGGCTTCAAAGAAATGGCGCCTGGAGTTGGTGCGTGCGCAAATTTAGCTGTCAGCTCAATGACAAGCTGAATTCTCATCTGTCTACACGCCACCTCCGGGCGCCATTTTCCTTAAGTTTGCTGCTGGGAGATCAATGGGCTGGAGGTGACGCGTGCGCATATGAGATCTTGAGCCAAGAGCTCTGTCTCCGGGCGCCATTATTTGAACCCTGCACCGCCATCATTTTCAAGAAGGCCCATGCCAGTGCCTCACCGCCCGCAGCCCCAACACCACAGCGCCCACAGCCCCAGCAGCACAGCACAAAGCCCGAAGCCCATCCCCAGCAGCACAGCGACCGCAGCATCGCTGCTACCGCCTGCTACCTTTCTCCAAAACCTCCCGGTAAGCTACATTCAGAGTATAAGATGCACAACTCATTTTTCTCCTGAATTTTTGAGAGGAAAAATGCGTCTTATAATCTGAAAATTAAGGTTTATCTAAGTTTAATCTTTTGACACAATATGGTTAATTACTTTTGTCACTTACAAGGTAATTTTAATTATAAATGATGATTTGCAGCTAAACTGGAACAATTGTTTCATGTAAATGACAGACAATAAACACGATGCACTAATGTAGTAATAATCCTTTTGTTACCGACAAATTTACAGCTTCAGAGACAATACACTTCCCCAGATTTAGCAGAGTCTAACCTTCATGTAGTATTGTGAGCTGTGATTTTTCCATCTCCTTGTATATCATTTACTAACGTAGTTAACTACTTCATATCATTTTAACAGTACAACCTTCACATTCTAACTTAAGGAATAGAAATTACTCATTGACTTGCTGAGCAGCACATTCTCCCCCCAGGACTGTGGGCAGGGTGCTGGGTAGGAGAATTCTGGGTGGGTTGGCCCAGCATGTAGGAGGATCACCGCAGGTGAGCCTGGGCTCAGGTTACAGCTTTGGGAAACAGACAAGAAAAGGTGACAACATTGGTCCTGGCAGAGAGACCTCGCAGAGACGAAACAAGATTCATTGTATAACTAAGGTAAGAATTCCTATTTTGCTGGTCACATTATTACTTGTAGTGTTCTCCGCTGCTGTGTTGCTAGTGAGAAGCATCTCCCTTCTCCTGGGAACGTCACTTCGATAAGCCACAACCTTTCTATAAGAGTTTTGCAAAATAATCAGGGATATTAGGGATATCTTGCTTTGTTATAAAGGCAAAAAGTAACTATCAGAGAATAGTGAGTTTTGGTGGTGGTTTGGCCAACTATCATGTGCAAGGAAGGAACGATATGAAGGGTGTTTCCCTATGTGACTCCTTGCTGAATCATGTAGAAGAACCACCACCCTATTGCCCTAGGAGATGTATATCCTACAGGCAGATCTCTAGCTCGATATATAGGTTGGATGCAAGTTTTACCTGAAGTTGGGCGTTTGTGGGACGAT
Organism: Anomaloglossus baeobatrachus; assembly: GCF_048569485.1. NCBI lineage: Eukaryota > Metazoa > Chordata > Amphibia > Anura > Aromobatidae > Anomaloglossus > Anomaloglossus baeobatrachus. Next base: position 489,275,415 of record NC_134358.1, read on the forward strand.
GTGAGAAACTGATAAATTCACGCTGAATCTGATTACTATCAGTTATTGCTGTTCACGTGGTTCTACAAGCTATTGATTCATGGGGTGTACTTAATTTTTCACACCCTGCTTCTACATTTTGGCCTATATTTTTGGTTAAACAAATAATGATACTATGTAATTTGTTGTACGTTACTCATCTGAGATTGTATTTCACTAATTTTAAGATCTTCTAAGAACCAGAATTTTTTTTATGTCCGGATACTTAAAACCAAAGCATTTAAACAGGGTGTACTTAGTTTTCATAATCCGTATTTGAACACTAAAACTGTAAGGCTGGGGCGACACACCGAATTTAATCGTAACACTGGTCAAATGGCTAAATATTGCTCGTTGCAACTTCCCCATCATAGCGTAATGCAGGGAAAAGGGGTCATATAGCGACCGATAGGGTACAGTAACCATGACAAGTCAAACAAAAGTCAGAACCAGTTGGATTTTTTTGTGACTTGGCTATCGCAGTACACTAGGTGGTCTCAGTCACCCTGTTGACCTGCATTACGGTGCGAATCAGCAGCACCATAGAGATTTTTGGCTGCTCAATCTTTGTCAAAGCCAAAATGGCCATACCTCCATGGCCTAAGTCTACCATAATTATGCACCCAATCCATAACTGTACTGCGCTCTACAAAAATGTGTTGGGGTATGTCTCCAATGTGCATATGTGAACCGTCTCTATAGTTGGAGGTTCTCCGTGAACAGATATTATACAATATCATATAATTCAATACATAAATTTTACTGCTGGTAGCAGAACGAGTAAATGCATCCTCCTGATATGATCAGGTTTTCGAGAACATGTCGGCCCTGTACACACCCAACTGAGTTTGGCAAAGTCAATGCTGAACATTTTTAAACAAATACTTTTTCTCCTCCTCCCGTCTTAATGCAACGAGTGACTATTTTTATTCCGGAATTCAAGGTAGCAGCTGTCGTCAAGTTACAAGAGAAAGACGTCTTCCCTTGAAAGTTAGCTAGATACTTAATAAAATTAATAAGTTATACTTCCCAATACAAGTGAGTCTTGGGTACTAGAAGCAGCAAGGCTTCCGGCTGTTACATATTAACCGTCTATTCATCACATTTACTGCAGTCACCTTGAGTAGGATGTCAAGAAAAATAGTTTTATCCCTTATCACTGGGAGCTTTTGACAACTTATGATCTACATATTTTAATATACATATCCGATAGTCAGGACTTTGCATAAAATATAAGGTCAGTGCAAACTCTACATGTCATTATTCCCTCTATAAACATGTATATAATTGAAATATCCAACAAATTAGTGCTAAAATGTCTTTATAGTGTATACCAGTTCTAAAATGTTTGTTTTAGTAAAAAAAAATAAAAAAAAATGCATTTCTCATAAAATAAATATTTTTTCATAGTTTTTTTTTCTTTGACCTGTTTTGTCTTCATCTGTAAATCCTCTTGGTAATTTATGAATAATTTGACAACGAGGTGTTACCAATTGAAGGTGTCCCCCTGTGACACTGTTCAATCAGTGCTGAGTGCTTGGCGATGTGCATATCTGCAATGAGGAAGGGTGTGGTATAGTGATATCAACAGCCTATATAAGGTGTGCTTAATTATTAGGCAACTTCCTTTCCTTTGGCAAAATGGATCAGAAGAGAGATTTGACGGGCTCTGAAAAGTACAAAATTGTGAGATGTCTTGCAGAGGGATGCAGCAGTCTTGAAATTGCCAAACTTTTAAAGCGTGATCACCAGACAATCAAGTGTTTCATGGCAAATAGCCAACAGGGTCGCAAGAAGCGTGTTAGGCAAAAAAGGCGCAAAATAACCGCCCATGAATTGAGGAAAATCAAATGTGAAGCTGCCACCAGTTTGGCCATATTTTAGAGCTGCAACTTTACAAGAGTATCAAAAAGCACAAGGTGTGCAATACTCAGGGACATGGCCAAGGTAAGGAAGGCTGAATAACGACCACCTTTTGAACAAGAAACTTAAGATAAAACGTCAAGACTGGGCCAAGAAATATCTTAAAACTGATTTTTCAAAGGTTTTATGGACTGATGAAATGAGAGTGACTCTTGATGGGCCAGATGGATGGGCCAGAGGCTGGATCAGTAAAGGGCAGAGAGCTCCACTCCGACTCAGACACCAGCAAAGTGGAGGTGGGGTACTGGTATGGGCTGGTATCATCAAAGATGAACTTGTGGGACCTTTTTGGGTTGAGGATGGAGTGAAGCTCAACTCCCAGACCTACTGTCAGTTTCTGGAAGACAACTTCTTCAATCACTGGTGCAGGAAGAAGTCGGTATCGTTCAAGAAAAACATGATTTTCATGGAGGGCAATGCTCCATCACATGCATCCAACTACTCCACAGTGTGGCTGGCCAGTTAAGGTCTAAAAGATGAAAAAATAATGACATGGCCCCCTTGTTCTCCTTATCTGAACCCCATAGAGAACCTGTGGTCCCTCATAAAATGTGAGATCTACAGGGAGGGAAAACAGTACACCTCTCTGAACAGTGTCTGGGAGGCTGTGGTGGCTGCTGCACACAATGTAGATCGTAAACAGATCAAGCAATGACAGAATCTATGGATGGTAGGCCGTTGAATGTCATCATAAAGAAAGTTGGCTATATTGGTCACTAATTTTGGGGGGGGGGGGGTTGTTTTTGCATGTCAGAAATGTTTATTTCTAAATTTGGTGCAGTTATATTGGTTTACCTCGTGAAAATAAACAAGTGAGATGGGAATATATTCGGTTTTTATTAAGTTGCCTAATAATTCTGCACAGTAAGAGTTACCTGCACAAACAGGTATCCTCCTAAGATAGCCAAATCTAAAAAAACCCAATCCAACTTCCAAAAATATTAAGCTTTGATATTTATGAGTCTTTTGGGTTGATTGAGAACATAGTTGTTGATCAGTAATAAAAAAAAATCCTCTAAAATACAACTTGCCTAATAATTCTGCACCCAGTGTATCTGGGTCTGAGAACTGAGTTAGAACTTAATTTGTCCATTGTATATGATATCTGAGTTTAGTCTAGTGATTTCCACGCACCCCATAGACTTGTATGGTTGCATGTTATCTGATTATCGGATGCACTCACAGAATGTGCAAAAAGGGCAAGACGGCATTGCCTCATAGTATGAGATTGGTCTGGGTGATATCCAATAAAACATTAGATAGCAATTGGCCGTGTTATGAGCTTGTGTGAATGAACCCTGGGGCTGTAAATCTAGTTCTGGAGACCCACAACTGGTTTGTGCACCATAGACAGAGTGTCTACAACTCAGACTCTGTAAGGAAACACCCCTTTGACAATTAAAATAGTGACAACTAGTTAATTTATTCATACATTTCTTGTTGGTGTAACATAAGAGTGACAGAATGCAGAGTTTTTGGAAAAGATGATCCAGAATTACTTTATCTATAATACTCACTTAATGTACTATATTTATATTATAAGTATACTATATTATTTATATAAGGATTTTACTTTATTACTATCTAATACTTACTGTATTTTCAAAATTAGACATTTGGGGAGTGGTAAAGTATTTCCTTTATGCAGATGTTGTTTAAGGGGTTGACAGTTTAGACAATCCCTATCCATATGTTAGGTATATGTAATATATTAACCAGTGCAGAAAGACATGGAATCCCTCTAGGATCTGGATTATCCAGACTTTATAGACACAGCCCAGTGTTGTATAATATTTCATTTTCTCGGCATTCACCCACCATTAGGACTTGTCAGATGACTCTTCAATAGCAGCTGATCTCCACCGGTCAGCTCATTGATCATGGACCTGGTATGGTCTTCACCCACCTCCTCACCCTTCGGGGACTATACTATCATTCAGAAATGCCGTACCATTGACATCACTGATGGTCAGGCAACTCCTTTCAAAACCGTTGGTATTTCTATGTGCATTCTCCCATTAGTGGCTGCTTTTAGTCTAATAGTATAGTCACACGATTGTAGATTCTGTCATCTGATTCTGATCATAGTGTCAACATAGTGTGAGCCAACTCTCTCGTTATGCAAGAATTGGAGCATGTTGTGAGGAGAAGATGAAGAATAATATTTCTCAATCTTTTCTATTGTGAGTCATCGGAAATTGGACTACACTCAGAAGTCATCAGAGTGCAGTCTGATGATTTCCATGCACCTATAGACTTGAATGGATGAGGGGCATCCAATTTGAGTGTCAAATTGCAGCATGCTGTTATTTTTTTTTTCATGCCAAATCAGTATAAGAAAAAAAAAAAGCTGCTCTGCTCTGTCCATTACGTATCATTGGTCCGAGTGCTATCCGATAAAAAATTGGATTACACTCATCCGATATCTATGGTGGTGTGAGTGAGGCACTAAGGGGTACTTTGCATGTTGCGACATCGCTACTGCGATATCGTTGGGGTCAAATCAAAAGTGACGTACATCCGGCGCCGGTAACGACGTCGCAACGTGTAAAGCCTAGGAGAGAAGATGAACGAGCGTGAAACAGTCAAAAATCAGTGATCTGTGTCACGTCAGTCATTTTCATAATGTCGGTGCGTCCGCAGGTACGATGTTGTTTGTCGTTCCTGCAGCTCCACACATCGCTGTGTGTAATGCCGCAGGAGCGACAAACATCTCCTTACCTGCGCCCGCCGTCCACCGGCATTGCGGAAGGGAGAAGGTGGGCGGGATGTTTACATCCTGCTCATCTCCGCCCCTCCGCTTCTATTAGCCGGCCGATTAGTGACGTTGCGGTGACGTCACGGTGACGCCGAACGCACCGCCTCCTTGACGGAGGCATTCTTCGTCAGTTACAGCGACATCGCCGACCAGGTAAGTGCGTGTGAAGCTGCCGTAGCGATAATGTTCGCTACAGCAGCTCGCACTACATATCGCATGTGCGACGGGGGCGGGTGCTATCGCGCTCGGCATCGCTATCATCGGCTAGCAATGTCGCAGCATGCAAAGTACCCCTAAGGCTTAATTCACACATCAGTATTTTTGATCAGTATTTGTATGCCCAAACCATAAGAGCAAAACACTGAACAGGCGTCAATCTTTGAACTACAGTTTTCTCTTGGTTTTGGTACAAAAATATTGATGCAAAATAGTGACCAAACTCTGAATGTGAATAATCCTTAACAGCAGATGTCAGATACATCAGCACATACAACAGCACATATCTGATGGATACTTTTCCATTTATAGTAAAGGACAACCAAGTTTCATATGCTATGGTGATGATGCCATACCATATCATTGTGCCCATTCCTCGATTGATTTTCTCCTGAAAAATGGAAGTATTCTATCCTTTAGTAATCTATCCTTTATTTTTTTTCCAATTTTGATTTATTTGATATTCTTATAAATGTGGTTGATTCGTACTGACTCGGCAACAAAATCTAGGCTTAAGCTTTAATTACAACTGATGTCCTATAATCTCGTAAAGCCAGAAGAAATCTTTGGGAACTTGTTTGCTCTATATAACATTCAGTGATCTTCTTGGCATTGTGTATGTATGAGCTTCTTATCTCATCTACTATACCAGGAGGCTAATAGGACAGTGAGCATTTTTCCTTGCTTGCAGCATTTAGTAATCCTGACTTCTCTTGTCTATGTAATTGTCTGATCTGCAGAGCACCAGCAGGGAACTCTAATTTTCCTAGCTTTGCCCTGTAGCTCATTCCAGTCACGCAGCAGCTTGGATAGTTGTCATGATAATAAGAGTGAACTGATTTTTAAGGGGGTGGTACAGGATGAGAAAGACATGGCCGCTTTACATCAGGAACACTAGGTTGTATTTGGTATTACAGTTTAACTGCACTGAACTCAATAGGGGAATGCACAATGCCGGATACAACCTGTGGACAGGAGTGGCACTCTTTTTGGAACAACGTAGCCATGCTTTTCTAATTCTGGACAGCCCCTTTAAGCTATTTTCATAAACTATTGGTCTTCACTTTACAATTAAGCCCTACATTCACCTATTATCACAGAGGATATGTAATTAATGTCTGTTCACTTGGGACTCTATTGCTGGACCCCCATCAATCATAAGAACTGTTTTTACCAAATTCATAGGCTTTGAATGAAGTGGCAGCCAACATGGTTGACTACTGGTTAATTCTTAAATACAGTGGGGAAGACAAGGCCTACTTTTTTCATAATTGTGGAGGTCCCCATTTTTGATAAAACCTAGGAATGTAACTAGAATGGGGTGCAGAGGCGCAATTTCACCCAGAGCCCTGAAACCGAAAAGGTACCTTTGCGAAGACAAATACTATTAACGAACCGTGATAGATGGGAGTCATGTTGGAGATTTTGCATTGAGGTCAAAAAGCTTCAAGTTACGCCAATGGTCCCCTTAACCCATTACTTGCCAAATTAGAAATTTTCATTTTTTTTTATTAAATGACAGTTTTTTAATGAAAAAAATAAAAATTAAAATGAAATTTAAGCAAAATTAATGAATGTAATGTATACATTAAAATTAATTAATGATTAATTAATTTAATTTAATGAATTTTAAGCAAAAGATTAGGCGTCCCAAAAAAAGGACATTGGTAGATAATAGGTTAATGTAGAAAGCACAGATGTTTAAAATGATGTTTACTAGGGATGATCGAATACAAAAATATCCGCTTTGATGAATATCCGACGAATAGGTCGCCGCTATTCGCGTATTCGCGAATATTCGACACCCAATGTAAGTCTATGGGAAACCCAAATAATTTCACGTTGGACCTAACGGTGAGCTGTGGTGACTGAGGAAAAGGCTGAAATGGCTGGGAAAAGGCAGAAACAGTATGGGCACAGTCTCTCTCTCCTCAATACAGGAGAAGCCACCAGAGCAGTGTGAAAGCTGTGCAGCGCCGCTCCAGTGATCGGTGAGTATGAAAGAGAGAGGGAGAGACCAACTGACCAGAATGCCCGCTGGCTTATATAGCCCCTATGACGCTGTGCAGCCAAGCCAATCACAGTAACACCACAACAAAGATGGCTGCGGCATTACTGTAAGGGCAAGCAACATCAGATGTGTTCATTGGCTGGAAAACAGGCGCCATGAAGTCAGAAATGAAACTGAAATTATCGGAGCGGATACTGTTTTATTCGTCAGATAGCGTATAGTGCGAATACCGTATTATCTGTCGGATACCGAATAGTGGCGAATACATTCGCTCATCCCTAATGTTTATGACATGCCCGCCCCAAGGCCGAGGGCACTCGGAATTAGGCCGGACTAGTCTGGGGATGTCAGCGGTGGTGGTGGTCCGGCTCTGTGACCCTGGCGGTATCTCAATAATAAACGGAGGATGATGATGATGGGAGTTATATTTTTGGATAAGATGAAGTTCGTGACGCCACCTGTGGTTTTTGCAGCTATGTGGGCTGCCGCTGTGCTGCGGGTTCCCCGGGGCAATTGGTGATGGCACAGCTGAGGTGATCTTGCTCCCCACAGGCGGAGCGGGACCCCGGGGCAACCGTTAGGAAGGTCTATGATGGAAATGGATGGGGCGCAGGAAGAAGCAGACGACACAAGGCTTTGCAGTGAAGATGTTTTACTCACAGTTTGTTCCAAAACTGCGACTGACCGGTTTCCCCGTGATGTGCCAGGATTCACTGTTGTGGGCCTCCGCCAATACCGAACAGGTCAAGGGTCAGTACTCCCCTCAATGTGCTTTTCCTGGCCGTCTCTTTAGCGCTGACCTTCACTGGACTGTCCTGCGCCTCCGCCAATGGGTCCTGACTAAAGGGTGGCTGACTGTGGTCCTTTTGAAGCCTCCCTTGCAGAGGATTGGGGGCAGGTTGTGGCCTCGGGTGCCTACAGCAATCACCCGGACCATCGGATTGCTAAAAGAAATGTCTTTCTTCCTTTTGCCTGGGGACCGTCCCCGTTATTGCAGCCAGATTCCTCCACCCCAGTGTTTTTGGTGGAACAAGCCCATGGAGGCCTCTCGCACATCCGTGGCACTCTGGAACCCCTTCTCTCGGTGTCACCTGGATCTAGCAGGACCCCAGAGTCTTCACCATGAATTACAGTCTCTTACTCCTTCTGACTGGACTCCTGTCAACTGTCACTAACCCTGACTGACAAACTCTCTCTCTGACTAGAACTGGACGGTTATGACTGGTTCTCCAACTACTCCACTGTCTCTCCCACACTCCTTTTGCCAGGCTCCACCCCTATAGTAAACAGGGAAAGAAAGAACGCGACCAAATGCCGATTGTGCAAAAAGTGAGATCTTTATTGTGACAGGGAAGGTAAAAGCTGCGGCACAGCCACAAGTGGAAGAGCAAGGCACAAGCGATCCAAGTTAGAATATATAATGTAAAGAACTACAACACTAAAATTAGTGCCAACCCATACTCATTGGGATAGAAAACATTGTCCACCAGGGGCATACAATGCAAGGTAACCGGACCATAATAGGTCAAATGGGTTACGCATACAAGTGTACAAGATGGAAAACAATTGCACCGTATAAGCTAACCGAACATACCTGGCAGACAAAAATCACAGAGACCGCTGTGACCTGCGTCACCCTATAGTACAATGAATGGGACTTAAGACTCCATAACCAGATATACTGGTCGCTGTTTCTCAGCATTAATGGAGTACCTGCCTTAAGCTGGTGTCACACATAACGACGACGACAACGACGTCGCTGCTACGTCACCATTTTCTGTGACGTTGCAGCGACGTCCCGTCGCTGTCGCTGTGTGTGACATCCAGCAACGACCTGGCCCCTGCTGTGAGGTCGCCGGTCGTTGCTGAATGTCCAGCTTCATTTTTTGGTCGTCACTCTCCCGCTGTGACACACACATCGCTGTGTGTGACAGCGAGAGAGCGACGAAATGAAGCGATCAGGAGCCGGCACTGGCAGCTGCGGTAAGCTGTAACCAGCGTAAACATCGGGTAACCAAGGGAAGACCTTTCCCTGGTTACCCGATGTTTACGCTGGTTACCAGCCTCCGCTCTTGCTGCCAGTGCCGGCTCCTGCACTGTGACATGTGGCTGCAGTATGCATCGGGTAATTAACCCGATGTATACTGTAGCAAGGAGAGCAAGGAGCCAGAGAGCGGCTCCCTGCTCTCTGCACTGTGACATGTAGCTGCAGCACACATCGGGTTAATTAACCCGATGTGTACTGTACCTAGGAGAGCAAGGAGCCAGCGCTAAGCGCGGCTCCTTGCTCTCTGCACATGTAGCACAGCGACGTTATGATCGCTGCTTCTGCTGTGTTTGACAGCTAAGCAGCGATCATAACAGCGACTTACAAGGTCGCTGTTACGTCACCGAAAATGGTGACGTAACAGCGACGTCGTTGTCGCTGTCGCTTAGTGTGACACCAGCTTTAATCACTGACCTGGTGTGTGACCTAACAATTGGTGTGTGCAGGTTTGTCTGTGAACCAGTAGATGACCCCCTTCCTACCCAGGATGGGATACCACACCTCTGGCTGAGGTGCAGTACCTCTGTGGTGACGGAAGCCTTAGGGGCGCCACATTTACTACCACACATTCTCCTTTTTGTGCATTAACACCTGCTGTACTTCATGGACCAAATTTAGATAGTAAAAAAGAAGGGGTTAGAAGAGCCCATGTTCTGAATGCCGGACATCATACATTATTCTGAGGGTTGAAGTGCTTATGCTATGAAATCCTTTGACTTTCTATGAAATGTGATTGACTTCGGGGTGTAGCCTCGGAATTTTAACTAGAATTCTAAGTGACTTATTACAAAATCCAGGATGGGTCCCCAACAATTGGTTGACAGTAAACATCAACAATCAAGGTATAGCTAGTTGTGTCATATAAAAAAATCTTCCACATAAAGAGTAACCTGCAAAATCCCACCCATTATTTTTATGTTCTGTAGGGCTTGTGGTCATCCCTCTCATCCTTTAGAGCCCATTGACTTTTCAATGGCTACTATGACTTTAGTTATATTCTTCCTTAGAACACTAAAATATGTAGGTAGAAGAGAATCCTAAATGGTAGAAACTAGGAAATCTTTGTATTTAAAATCCAATCACACATGATCATGGGATCACACATATGATGGCATATGCTGAAGAAATCACTGCCAGCTCCAGCTTTGCCAAACACTTTATTGTATTCATTCCCACGCTCCGCCAGAGGAAGAAAAGAACAGAATGAAACCCAGATTATGTCTCACACCTGAACGGCAAATATTTGCCAACATTTCTTTGGATACACCTGTGAAAAACTGCATTAGATAGTATGAAGTGTTCATATATAGTCCAGGCTGATTCATTGCAAAAGAAGATTAATGTTTAGGAGTTGTCGGAATATGAATGAGTTGTCGGAATATGAATTTCATGAATTATTTGATTTCATGATATACAGTGTATATATATATATATATATATATATATATATATATATACATACAGTCATATGAAAAAGTTTGAGCACCCCTATTAATGTTAACCTTTTTTCTTTATAACAATTTGGGTTTTTGCAACCGCTATTTCAGTTTCATATATCTAATAACTGATGGACTGAGTAATATTTCTGGATTAAAATGAGATTTATTGTACTAACGGAAAATGTGCAATCCGCATTTAAACAAAATTTGACCAGTGCAAAAGTATGGGTACCCTTATCAATTTCTTGATTTGAACACTCCTAACTACTTTTTACTGACTTACTAATGCACTAAATTGGTTTTGTAACCTCATTGAGCTTTGAACTTCATAGGCAGGTGTATCCAATCATAAAAAGGTATTTAACCCCTTCAGCCCCAAGCCTATTTTGACCCTAAAGACCAGGCCATTTTTTGCAATTCTGACCAGTGTCACTTTATGAGGTTATAACTCTGGAACGCTTCAGCGGATCCCGGTGATTCTGAGATTGTTTTTTCGTGGCATATTGGGCTTCATGTTAGTGGTAAATTTAGGCCAATATTTTTTGCATTTCTTTGTGAAAAAAAACGGAAATTTCGCGAAAATTTTGAAAATTTTGTAATTTTCAAACTTTGAATTTTTATGCTCTAAAACGAACGAGACATATAACACAAAATAATTAATAAATAACATTTCCCACATGTCTACTTTACATCAGAATAATTTTGGGAAAAAAAAAATTTAAGGAAGTTATAGGGGTTCAAAGTTTATGAGCAATTTCTCATTTTTACAACAAAATTTACAAAGCCACTTTTTTTAGGGACCCCATCACATTTGAAGCGATTTTGAAAGGTCTACATGACACAAAACACCCAAAAGTGACACCATTCCAAAAACGGCACCCCTCAGGCTACTCAAAACCACATTCAAGAAGGTTATTAACCCTTCAGGTGCTTCACAGTAACTAAAGCAATGTGGAAGGAAAAAATGAACATTTTACTTTTTGCAACAAAAATGTTAATTTAGCCTCAAATATTGCATACTCACAAGGTTAGCAGGATTAAATGAACCCCCAAAATTTGTTGGGCAATTTCTACTGAACACGCAGATACCTCATATGTGGCGAAAAACCACTGTTTGGGCGCACGGCAGGACTCGGAAGGGAAGGAGCGCCATTTGACTTTTTTGAACAGAAAATTAGCTGGAATCGTTAGCCGCACCATGTTGCGTTTGGAGAGCCCCTGAGGTGCCGAAACAGTGGAGCTCCCCCACATGTGACCCCATTTTGGAAACTAGACCCCTCATGGAATTTATCTAGATGTTTATTGAGCACTTTGAGCCTCTGGGGGCTTCACAAAAGTTAATAGAGTTGAGCTGTGAAAATAAAAAAAAAACATTTACCACAAAATTGTTACTTCAACCAAGTAGCTTTTTTTTTCACAAGGGTATCAGGAAAAATTGCACCATAAAATGTATTGTGCAATTTCTCCTGAGTACACAGACACCTCATATGTGGTGGAAATAAAATGTTTGGGCGCACAGCAGGGCTCGGAAGGCAAGGAGCGTCATTTGACGTTTCAAACGCAAAATTATCTGGGATAATTAGCGTATTCCATGTTGCGTTTGGAGACCCCCTGAGGTGCCGAAACAGTGGAGCTCCCCCACATGTGACCCCATTTTGGAAACTAGACCCCTCATGGAATTTATCTAGATGTTTATTGAGCACTTTGAGCCTCTGGGGGCTTCACAAAAGTTAATAGAGTTGAGCCGTGAAAATAAAAAAAATTTTTTTTACCACAAAATTGTTACTTCAACCAGGTAGCTTTTTTTTTCACAAGGGTATCAGGAAAAATTGCACCATAAAATGTATTGTGCAATTTCTCCTGAGTACGCAGATACCTCATATGTGGTGGAAATCAAATGTTTGGGCGCACAGCAGGGCTCGGAAGGCAAGGAGCGTCATTTGACGTTTCAAACGCAAAATTGTCTGGGATAATTAGCGTATTCCATGTTGCGTTTGGAGACCCCCTGAGGTGCCGAAACAGTGGAGCTCCCCCACATGTGACCCCATTTTGGAAACTAGACCCCCATGGCATAGAAAAAAAAACAGCGGTAGATTGGGGGGGGGGGGTGGCAGATGGGGCGGCAGCAGATGGGGGGGCAGCGGGATATAAAGGGAGCATCTGTGATTGTGAGACGGCGGCTGGGATAGGGCGCAGTGGATACAGGAGCGGCAGAGGATGGGGGGAGAGGGGGATGGGGGGGATGGGTGGGAAGGGGAGTGGGAGGTGAGATTGGGGATAGTTACCCTACAGGATGGATCTAGGCAGCTGGATCACAGGAGATGAAGGAGGCAGCAGATCGGGGAGGGTGAGAGGTGGGGGAGGGAGCGCAGCGAAGATCACGGAGGAGACAGGTGAGCAGAGCACAGATCACGGGGGTGAGAGGTGAGGGAGAGCGGACAGCAGATCACGGGGGTGACAGGTGAGGGAGCACAGATCACGGGGTGACAGGTGAGGGAGCACAGATCACGGGGTGACAGGTGAGGGAGCACAGATCACGGGGTGACAGGTGAGGGAGCTCAGATCACGGGGTGACAGGTGAGGGAGCACAGATCACGGGGTGACAGGTGAGGGAGCACAGATCACGGGGGTGACAGGTGAGGGAGCGCACATCACGGGGGTGACAGGGGAGGGAGCGCACATCACGGGGGTGACAGGGGAGGGAGCACACATCACGGGGGTGACAGGGGAGGGAGCACACATCACGGGGGTGACAGGGGAGGGAGCGCACATCACGGGGGTGACAGGGGAGGGAGCGCACATCACGGGGGTGACAGGGGAGGGAGCGCACATCACGGGGGTGACAGGGGAGGGAGCGCACATCACGGGGGTGACAGGGGAGGGAGCGCACATCACGGCGGTGACAGGGGAGGGAGCGCACATCACGGCGGTGACAGGGGAGGGAGCGCACATCACGGCGGTGACAGGGGAGGGAGCGCACATCACGGCGGTGACAGGGGAGGGAGCGCACATCACGGCGGTGACAGGGGAGGGAGCGCACATCACGGCGGTGACAGGGGAGGGAGCGCACATCACGGCGGTGACAGGGGAGGGAGCGCACATCACGGCGGTGACAGGGGAGGGAGCGCACATCACGGCGGTGAGGGGACGAGCAGCCAATCACGAGGGAAAGGGGCCGGGCAGCAGATCGGGGGGGACCGGTGGCACTGTGGCAGATGGAGGGCGGCGGCGGTGGATTGGGAGGTGTGGGGGTGAGGGTGCGGGCAGCAGATACGAGGGGTGGGAGTGTGTGTGGCAGATCGCGGCGGAGGGCAGCAGCGGCGGCGGATTGGGAGGTGTGGGGGTGAGGGTGCAGGCAGCAGATACGAGGGGTGGGGGTGCGGGTGGCAGATCGCGGCGGAGGGCAGCGGCGGATCGGGAGGTGTGGGGGTGAGTGTGCTGGCAGCAGATACGAGGGGTGGGGGTGCGGGTGGCAGATCGCGGCGGAGGGCAGCAGCGGCGGCGGATCGGGAGGTGTGGGGGTGAGGGTGCGGGTGGCAGATATGAGGGGTGGGGGTGCGGGTGGCAGATCGCGGCGGAGGGGAACGGCGGATCGGGAGGTGTGTGGGTGAGTGTGCGGGCAGCAGATACGAGGGGTGGGGGTGCGGGTGGCAGATCGCGGCGGAGGTCAGCAGCGGCGGCGGATCGGGAGGTGTGGGGGTGAGTGTGCGGGCAGCAGATACGAGGGGTGGGGGTGCGGGTGGCAGATCGCGGCGGAGGGCAGCAGCGGCGGCGGATTGGGAGGTGTGGGGGTGAGGGTGCGGGCAGCAGATACGAGGGGTGGGGGTGCGGGTGGCAGATCGCGGTGGAGGGCAGCGGGGGATTGGGAGGTGTGGGGGTCAGTTTGCGGGCAGCAGATACGAGGGGTGGGGGTGCGGGTGACAGATCGCGGCGGAGGGCAGCAGCGGCGGCGGATCGGGAGGTGTGGGGGTGAGGGTGCGGGTGGCAGATATGAGGGGTGGGGGTGCGGGTGGCAGATCGCGGCGGAGGGCAGCGGCGTATCGGGAGGTGTGGTGGTGAGTGTGCGGGCAGCAGATACGAGGGGTGGGGGTGCGGGTGGCAGATCGCGGCGGAGGCCAGCAGCGGCGGCGGATCGGGAGGTGTGGGGGTGAGTGTGTGGGCAGCAGATACGAGGGGTGGGGGTGCGGGTGGCAGATCGCGGCGGAGGGCAGCAGCGGCGGCGGATCGGGAGGTGAGGGGGTGAGTATGCGGGCAGCAGATACGGGGGGTTGGGGGTGCGGGTGGCAGATCGCGGCGGAGGGCAGCAGCGGCGGCGGATCGGGAGGTGTGGGGGTGAGGGTGCGGGCAGCAGATACGAGGGGTGGGGGTGCGGGTGGCAGATCGCGGCGGCGGATCGGGAGGCCGGTTTCATACAGTGCAATGGCAGCGCGGCAACTTCCGGGTCCCATGCTCCGGTCTCATAACAGCATGGGACCGGAGCTTGTCGCCCTGCCATTGCACTGTGCACACTCACTGTGCTGGCGTGCTGCAGGGACGATGACGGGGGCGGTCACCGGCAACAGGTCCACTGTGATTGGAGAAATCGGTCACAAGGCCGATCTCTCCAATCAGAGCTACTGGAGCTGGGGGAGGGTGATCCAGTGAGGTCACCCAGCTCCAGCCAATGGCCAGTGCTATAGCTGCACTGGCCAGGGCTGGATTTCAATGTTTCAGTCACTTTAAGTGGCTGGAACATTACAGTGGCTGTGATTGGTTGAGCGACGTTCGTCAGCCAATCACAGCCTCCGTAGGTCCGGGGAGGAGGCACCACCCCTCCTGAGGTCAGGTACAGGTCCCCTCCTCCCCGAATCTGCAGTTTATCCAAACTTTTCGCAGTCACCGGAGGCTCCGGTGCCGCGATTACGCCATGACGGAAAGATCCGTCCTTGGTCATTAAGGCCCAGGGCACCATGACGGATCTTTCCGTCCATGGTCGTGAAGGGGTTAAGGTGGCCACTTGAAAGTTGTTCTCCTATTTGAATCTCCTATAAACAGTGGCATCATGGGCTCCTCAAAACAACTCCCAAATGATCTGAAAACAAAGATTATTCAACATAGTTGTTGAGGGGAAGGATACAAAAAGTTGTCTCAGAGATTTAAACTGTCAGTTTCCACTGTGAGGAACATAGTAAGGAAATGGAAGAACACAGGTACAGTTCTTGTTAAGCCCAGAAGTGGCAGGCCAAGAAAAATATCAGAAAGGCAAAGAAGAAGAATGGTGAGAACAGTCGAGGACAATCCACAGACCACTTCCAAAGACCTGCAGCATCATCTTGCTGCAGATGGTGTCAATGTGCATCGGTCAACAATACAGCGCACGTTGCACAAGGAAAAGCTGTATAGGAGAGTGATGCGAAAGAAGCCGTTTCTGCAAGCACGCCACAAACAGAGTTGCCTGAGGTATGCAAAAGCACATTTGGACAAGCCAGTTACATTTTGGAATAAGGACCTGTGGACTGATGAAACAAAGATTGAGTTGTTTGGTCATACAAAAAGGCGTTATGCATGGAGGCAAAAAAACACGGCATTCCAAGAAAAGCACTTGCTACCCACAGTAAAATTTGGTGGAGGTTCCATCATGCTTTGGGGCTGTGTGGCAAATGCCGGCACCGGGAATCTTGAGTTGAGGGTCGCATGCATTCAACTCAGTTTCAGCAGATTCTTGACAATAATGTGCAAGAATCAGTGTCGAAGTTGAAGTTACGCAGGGGATGGATATTTCAGCAAGACAATGATCCAAAACACCGCTCCAAATCTATTCAGGAATTCATGCAGAGGAACAATTACAATGTTCTGGAATGGCCATCCCAGTCCCCAGACCTGAATATCATTGAAAATCTGTGGGATGATTTGAAGCGTGCTGTCCATGCTCGGCAACCATCAAACTTAACTAAACTGGAATTGTTTTGTAAACAGGAATTGTCAAATATACCTTCATCCAGGATCCAGGAACTCATTAAAAGCTACATGAAGCGACTAGAGGCTATTATTTTTGCAAAAGGAGGATCTACAAAATATTAATGTCACTTTTATGTTGAGGTGCCCATACTTTTGCACCAGTCAAATTTTGTTTAAATGCGGATTGCACATTTTCTGTTAGTACAATAAACCTCATTTCAATCCAGAAATATTACTCAGTCCATCAGTTATTAGATATATGAAACTGAAATAGCTGTTTCAAAAACCCAAATTGTTATAAAGAAAAATATATATATATATATATATATACACAGAGTATATCATTGTATCCTAAAGATATAGTAAAAGCTGAAATCAAGGTGTTTGTAACTTCTAAATACTGCCCTCAGATTTGGCAGCGGAAGCCACCCTTAAGGATAAGTTCCCACAATGAGTTTTTGATGCTATGTATTTTCACTGGTCAAAAATCTCAATGTCTTACAATTCCTGCAAAGTGGATGGGATTTATACAACTCTCATTCCCACTGTGCTTTTTGTTACGTGACACAAACTGATGACCTGTGGTGCGTGTTTGAGATCAGCCAAGTCAATTTCTCTATCCAGTACTCTGACTTTTAGGCCACGTTCACACGTTCAGTATTTTACCAGTATTTTACATTGTAAGCCAAAACCAGGAGTGGAACAATCAGAGGAATAAATATATATAAGTATATAATAAAATTATATAAGTATAATAGAAACATGGGCACCACTTCTACAGTTTGTACCAACTCCTGGTTTTGGCGTACAAATACTGAGGTAAAATACTGCCCAAATACCGAACGTGTGAGCGTGGCCTTATGAATTGGAAAATCCATAGGTAAAAACTGTCTGTGTGTGTTTAGTGAATTCCGCTGCAGAAATTTACTAAAAATGCATGTAATCAATGCCTGATATTATCAATAAAGTTTTCTCAAAGCCAAACACCAGGAAGTATCAAAAATAAACCCGCTTCATTAAAAATATTGCATACCAAAAATGTACGTCCTTGGTCGCCCACCTCCTGTTACCGCGCGCTCTGGTGGCGAGCCCAAGGTAATCCCCTCACATGGCTGCTGATCTGATCAGCAGACGTGTAGCTAACAGGCGCAGGTGGATCAGAGATCACCTGGGTTTTGTCATGGTTGCGGGTGGAGTCAGCAGATGACCCCTCACGCTGCCATGACTCAATTTCAGTGAGAGCCGACAGAGCGCCAGCATTCACAAGAGATGAGCATTTCTGCTGATCAGAGCAATGCTGATAAAAATAACAGTACACATGTTTGGTATCTACGAACTCGTACCGACATGAGGGATCATACTGACACATCAGTTTTACCATGTAGTAAACATGGTGAATAAAAAAAAAACAAACCCAAAAATCCCATCATGCAATTGCACTTTTTTCACTATTTCTCCACATTTGGAATTTTTTCCCATTTTCCAGTACACTATATGGTAAAACTAATGGTTTCATTCAAAACTACAACTTGTCCCGCAAAAAATAAGCTTTCATGTGGCAATATTGACAGAAAAATAAAAAAGTTATGGATCTGGGAAGAAGGGGAGGAAAAAACTAAAATGAAAAACAGAAAATTGCCCGGATGCAGACGGGTTAAAAATAACTGGTCTTCGTGAGATGAATATTAGAAATAAGGACTAATAAGGAGATTTACTGTTATTTACACCACAAATTGTCGTAATCTATGGCTCTATAGTTCACATGTCCAGTACTCATCCACTAGAACGGTCCAGTTACAATCCTTTGCCAATAAGTTGTTCAAACACATTTGTGCTGGATCCGGTTTTTTTTAACATAGGAGTCTATGAAAAATGGATCCCTTAACGGATTGCTATTTAGCCATATGTTTTTATTGCATTTGTAACTGATCCATTTTTTGTCTTACTGGATCAGTTTCAAATGAAAGATAAATAGCAATCTGTTATCGGATCTGTTTTCCATAGACTCCAATGTTAAAAAGCTGTATCCTGCAAAAATCAATTATTTCAAAATGGACAAAAAAATCGTTGTGTTTGCACAACTTCTTCGTCAACGGATTTCTGCTGGATCAGTTATAACAGATGATTATAGGACATGTGAACTCAGTCTAAAGCGGAAATGCACGTCAGTTCAATGATCGCCTAGATTTCAGTTTGTAGAATTCAGAAAACGAAACATTCAGTGAACCTATTAAGTGATGAGCACCTCTGAAAACAATTAGCGTA
Source organism: Anomaloglossus baeobatrachus (assembly GCF_048569485.1). Classification (NCBI taxonomy): domain Eukaryota; kingdom Metazoa; phylum Chordata; class Amphibia; order Anura; family Aromobatidae; genus Anomaloglossus; species Anomaloglossus baeobatrachus. The sequence goes on from NC_134358.1 coordinate 489,294,029, forward strand.
TCTCTCACCAGCAAATTTTTGTTTAAGAGGGGAATATAAAACACCAATCTTAGTAAATTTCCACCTTTGAATGTAAGCTGCAATGTGCAAACATTTGGTTAACATACACGTCTCGTCTCACTTGACTAACCGGCAAGGCTCATACAAAGAAGCTATTGAAGCAACAGGAACAGAATAAAAACTGCAGCAAATTCAGTATGAAACATTATTTATTTATATTTTATATTTTAATACATTGACTTTCTTTTCCAAGTTATAGGGCCGTATTTGCCACTAAACACTTGAGGGTAGGTGCCTAGGGCCGAAGAATTTAGGAAGAAGCACGATAATGAGTGTTTTTGAGGGTTTTTTTACCCAAAAATGACAAAAGTATTCTAGTGATACCTTAATAGGCTAACCAGAAAAATTATATTTGGAAGCTTCCAGAACACAAGGGCCCCTTTGTCAGGAAGATTTACAAATTAATTACTGAGGCACAGGCACATTTAAGAGATGTTACAGCAGGACATTTGTGCATGGGAAAGATGAGTTGATATCTACTAAAGATAAAATGTTACATTTTTATAGTGGGTGTGCATAAATAAGCATGCGACATTCCATTGCAAAGTTGGTGTGGGTGCATATGTGCCTTCTATGTTGTACCTGTTCTCTATGTACAGTATGTACTGTATGTGAAGGAAGGCACAGACACTGGGCCATACAGGCTTCATGCCCCTTCGCCAAGTAGCCTGGTATGCGAGTATGATTTCGGGAAGGCTGTGTGACACTTGCTTCTTCAGGCCAGCGTCTATTGCCCTGCTGCCGGTCCTCATTGTAAACAAAATAGTAAAAAATGCCACACCAGAGTTCTCTTCACAAATCAAACTTAAATAGTTAATTTTTCACATCACTATGACAAACATGACCTCAACTTCTCACAATTCTGCTGTTACTGTATTTTGGAGAACTGTCTTTCAACCTAACCCTGCTATCTTAGATCTCGTCCTCAAGCTGCCGGGCCTGTGTCACCATTCACCCACTTTTCTTATCACTGTGTCCGTTTCTGGGCTCCAACAGCTGTTTAGTCATACGATTTCACTGAGGCCGCCTGGGTGAGCCATAGGCTCCGGACCTCTTGAGATTACCTCAGGGTTCCCTGACTGGCCCTTACACCATAACCACGTCTTCTCTTACTTGAAACCTATTCAGAACTGGCACCTCAAGAAGGCCACATCAATAGCCAACCCACTTACCACCTGTCAATCCTCCTCCACCAGGCTCAACCTTATCTTATCTAACGTCTAACCTACCGTTGCTCCTGCCCAACCACTAGGGCAGGACTGCTACACAGTCCCAGATCTGCTACCTCGGGACCTACAGTTCGCTAGCATCAGTATATATTATCATATACATTTTTATGCTTAACAACACCCACAATATACATAGTATAAAACACATCTTTTACGGTCAGGAAAATGACATAAACAGTATGGGGATGCGACCATCCTCTACATATGTAGTGAGTGTACGTGTTTATTTTTATCATTTTCAAATTTTTTACTACCTTTAAAATTGAGCTGTCAGAATATAAAAATGAATGAGTGAGCGCTGAGAGAGTCTTGAGATAAGGGGAAGCCAACAAAATGTATCCAAGTTCTAAGGGCAGCATGAGATTTCAATACGTCCATGCTGAGTTCATATAGATTTCTACATGTACAGTGATATTCTAGATCAACCAATGACTGTGAAAACACGAGAAAAGCAACTTTGCAAAACAAATATGAAGGATTTTCACATTTAGGTTTTAGGGGTTTGGCACGCAATCCTGAAAAGTCTTCCCTTGTATATTGCACAAGAAAAGTCACTATAGGTAGAGTTGACCATACGATTCTGGTCAGGTCTCGTAGAAGTAGGACAAAAGCCAAGAATTACCAGTATATTAATAACCATCCAGACTGCATAAAGGTTTATACTGTGAATCACAATGCTTGCCAATACTTTACAAATGTTGAGTTGGAAAAGTTTAATAAATATTTTCATGTTATTTTTTCTTGAACCTGTCACCTATATATGCTATATGCATGAAGATATAGGGTTAATTTGCAAATAAAATTACAATTCTGCCTGGCTGCCTTAATGAAAGTGTGGCGACTGAGAGAAATTGGACCTTATTCCTCCCAGGAGATGCCAGCCTTCACTCATGGGAGAGTGAAAAGAGTTGTTGAAGTCGTTGCTCACGATACTGTGAGCAGCGACTGTAAGCACGCCCTGGCACATGGATTAACAGATAGGTCTGCATTGCGTCGGTATAGAGCGAGCTGTCACTCATAGAGCCAGGGCATGCTTATAGTATAGTGAGTGATGCTGTGAGTCATGGCTGTAGCCGCATTGTGCACGTCCCCATGGCTGACAGCTGGCAGCTCCAGGGAGGAAGTGAATTTTCTACAAGTAGCCGCAGTTTCAGTAAGGCAGCTAGTCAGCACTGCAATGCTATTTATCTGAAATTTAACCCTTTATCTTCAGGCTTTATGGTGAAATTGTATGAACTATACAATTTAGTGGTTAGTAGTGGAGAGCAAACTGTCTTGAGTGCAAAAGCTACAATTGTAATTATGAGCATCTGTTCACAGTGAGGGGGATGAGAAAAGCAGAATTGCCTGACAACATTAACTGCCAGGGTTAGTTATAAAAGTGTCAGGGAAAAAGGAGACATGCAAGCTATATTGATGACCAAAGTGGACATGAGGTCTAAAGCGGGCTTTACACGCTGCAACATCGCCCGAGCGATCTCGTTGGGGTCACGGAATTTGAGACGCACATCCGGCCGCGTTAGCGATGTCGTTGCGTGTGACAACTATGAGCGATTTTGAATCGTCGCAAAAACATTCAAAATCGCTCATCGGTGACATGGGGGTCCATTCTCAAATATGGCTGCTGATCGGTGTACGAAGTAGTTTGTCGCTCCTGCGGCAGCACACATCGCTATGTGTGACATCGCAGGAACGAGGAACCTCACCTTACCTGCAGCCGCCGGCAATGAGGAAGGAAGGAGGTGGGCGGGATGTTACATCCCGCTCATCTCCGCCTCTCCGCTCTGATTGGGCGGCCGCTTAGTGACGTCGCTGTGACGCCGCACGAGCAGCCCCCTTAGAAAGGAGGCGGTTCGTCGGTCACAGCGACGTCGCAGAGCAGGTAAGTAGTGTGACGGGTCCGGGCGATGTTGTGCACCACGGTCAGCGATTTGCCCGTGTCACACAACCGATGGGGGCGGGTACCCACGCTAGTGTCGCGGGCGGAGGAGGGGACGCCGCGCTCTCCCACTGCTCGGGTCCGGCTGCCGCTGCGGCTGCTGCGGCCTGCTGCTGCTGCTGCTCGGTGGCTCGAGCGATGGGCCGGATCCCGGGGACTCGAGCGGCGCTCCTCGCCCGTGAGTGAAAGGGGATTGGTTTTTGGGATAGTTTATTGTCCGTGATGCCCCCCACGGTTGTGGTGATTTGTTGACACCACCGCTGCTCTGTATGGGGATCCCAGGGTGATGGTATGGAGCAGCTAGATGTTATTCCTCCCCTCCGTGGGTAGGGGGTAGTTGTCCCGGGGCCCAGTGATGAGGTGGGTGATGCAGGGCTTGGTGGGGTGCAGGGACGCGGGGGCAGTGCTGTGCCTTGCGGCACTGTGGTACTCACTCAGCCTGAGACGATGACACAGTTCTCGGTAAAACACACGGCTGGAAAGACGGTTCCCATGGACGGCTGCACTTGCTTTCCCCAGTAGGTGACGGTGACAGTCCCTTTTTCGTGCACCTAAGATGATGATGGTTTCGATGGGTTCCCACCAATAACCCGCTCCCCGGCTTGGATATGGGCCGGAGGAGCCCTACTTTGCCCGCAGGCGCTGGCCCTGAGAAACTGGTGCCCTGGCGGTGGCGGTGTCTCTCTGTAACGGTTGGACTGTTGCCTTCAATCGGGACTTGGTTGTTGGGAGACCCAGAGGTCCCCTTCACTAACGGATTTGGCAAATTCACGGCGACTCCTAGCCTTTCCGGGATCCGAAAGGCCCCTGCCACTGGTGCTGACTGCTCTTCGTATACCGCTCCGGTACCGCCGGGCCACCACCCGTCCGCGGTCCTTCCAGCAACCTCCAAGCAGTCACCCCTGCAGACAGTCACCGCTGTCTGCTGACCTTGCTGTCTCAGTCTGGGGCACACACCCGGACCAGCTTCAGGCTTTACAAACTGTTCCTTTGCACTGTCTCTACTCTTATTCCTCCTTTACCATCTCCTTCTACTTCCTTCTCCTAAACTGCACTGCCTGGTTCTCCCGCCTCCAGGGCTGCGAACACCTCGGTGGACGGAGCCAACTGCCTGGCCCACCCCCTGTTGTGGATATCAGCCCCTGGAGAAAGGCAACAAGGATTTTTGGTTAGCCTTGGTGTTCCTAACTGGGGTGTAGGGTGTGGTGGTGTTGTGACCTGTGACCCCTGGCTTGCCCAGGGCGTCACATTCCCCCTTAGCAAAATGTAGACCGTCCGCGGGCTGCCCGTCCAACACCGGTTTTATTTTCTGTAAATATATAAAAAGGTAAAAACATAATACAAGTTATGACATCATCCCACATCGGGAGGTTCGGTTCTTAAACGTTGCAAACATTTTAAACGGTTGCGGCTGCCGCTCTCTCCCACCCAAGTAACCTGGCCCTGATGCTGCCCCTAAAACCCAGGCAGCACCCCTTGACCCCAGTCCTGAACCAGTTACCCGAGCGGGATCTGTCCTTCCCCTCCAGAGGGTAGCCACCGGTTCCTGTGGTGGCTGGGCCACAGCCTGCTCCACTACGGGCCCCCCCTCCAACCTGCCTCTCCGGAGGCTGTTACGGTAGCTGCACAACATATTTTTATTTACAAGCCACTTAACGTTTGTGGTTGCCCTGCGAGTTCTCGGGCCTGTTCATAGGAGTTCCTATGCAAATTTTTCAAACGGTCCCCACGGGGACAACGGTGCCGGCAACGGCCGGTTTCCAAATCACGGTGCAATCAGGTGACTGTTCGGTAATCAATTCTTCATTTTCACAACTTTTTCAAACACACTTTAACACACATGTTTTCTGGTCCCAACAGGGACGGTGCAACGGTGCTCCGCTGCCGTTATTCCGAGTCCTCCACATCACCTGAGGGAGGGGGCGCGGCGCTCACACGGGACTCCTGGCTTGCCCAGGGTGTCACACTAGCGATATCGGTACCGATATCGCAGCGTTTAAAGTGGCCTTTAGGAGTAAACTTTCATCTTAAGAAAACCGCCAAGCTGTTCTATGCAAATTTATTGGTCATAAAATAGGACATAAAAAATGAAAATAGCCCATTAAAGGGAACCTGTCACATGAAAAAACGCTATTAACCTGCAGATGTGTGGTTAATCTGCAGAGTAATACCATTTGAAACTTGACCTGCACCAGCACATTGAACCCAGCTACCGGGAGGAAATGGACTTTAATCTTCCCCGCAACGTTCTGGTTTTATTCAGGGGGGTGGCGCCAGCGTGGGTTTAGTTACTGCTCTGTTCGCGCTACTCACCGCCGCTCCGGTCACCTCCACGCAGCAACTGAGGTGAGTAGCGCGATCAGCTAAGCTGTCACTGAGGTTACCCACGGCCACCGCTGCATCCACCGCTGGATCCAGTGACAGCGGGTAACCTCAGTGACAGCTCAGCTGATCGCGCGGCTGTCTTCATTTGCTGTGTGGAGGTGACCGGAGCGGCTGTGTCTGCTGCAGCTCCGGTCACCTCCATGCAGCAGCGCTGGATGCGACGCTGGACCATCCTGGAGTACGCCGGACATGGAGGGCTTTTTGGGGCTGATTAAAGTGGTTAACCAGGGTATATGTTTGTGTTTTTTATTTCTAATAAAGGATTTTTTCGGGTGTGTGTGTGTTTATTTACTGTAATTTACAGATTAATCATGGAGGGTGTCTCATAGACGCTTGACATGATTAATCTAGGACTTATTGGCAGCTATGGGCTGCCATTAACTCCTTATTACCCCGATTTGCCAACGCACCAGGGCAAATCGGGAAGAGCCGGGTACAGTCCCAGAACTGTCGCATCTAATGTATGCGGCAATTCTGGGCGGCTGTTGGCTGATATTGTTAGGCCGGGGGTTCCCCATAACGTGGAGCTCCCCATCCTGAGAATACCAGCCTTCAGCCGTATGGCTTTATCTGGCTGGTTTTAAAATTGGGGGGGACCGCACGCCGTTTGTTTTAATTATTTAATTATTTATTTCACTGCACAGTATAGACACGCCCACCGGCTGCTGTGATTGGGTGCAGTGTGACACCTGTCACTCAGCGTGGGGGCGTGTCTCACTGTAACCAATCATAGGCGCCGGTGGGCGGGGAAAGCAGGGAATACGAGATTGTTTAATGGGCGGCCGGCTTTTTCAAAACAGTAAAAGCCGCCGGAGCAGTGTGAATGCCGTGCAGAGCCGGGGATCGGAGATCGGTGAGTATGAGAGAGGGGGTAAGAGGGATAGACTGACATGGACAGAGAGAGAGGGACAGAGATAGTGACCGACTGACAGAGATTAGTGAATGACAGACATTGTGAGGCGCTTCAGAACGCAGCTTTTCAGCTGCGCTCTGAAGCAGACCTTTTTTAAGCTGCGGTGCAGAGCGCACACCTGCGCACATAGCATCAGACATCAAAATCGTATGAGGGATGTCACACGTTTCAATTGACTAGGTTCATACAACAAAACGTCCAATGTATGAGGAATAAACGACGTGTATGCGATCACCGTATTTTCTTTCAATCTTGATCGCACGTAGGTGTCACACGCAAATACGTCACGAACGATGCAGGATGTGCGTCACTTACAACTTGACCCCGACGACGGATTGAAAGATTTATTGAAGCGTGTAAAGCGGGCATTACATGACAGCTACTTCCAATATGTAAATCAAAAAAGGTCAGTGAAGCCTGTGTTAGGAGTCTCGACGCGGAAAATAGCCAAATATCCCTCCGAGAAGGACCTAGCCAAGAAGTGGCTCTTTTTAGGAGACCACCACAACCACCATATTAAGTGGCCCTGTTAGTCAATATCCTACTCTTGATGACTTTAAAGATATGACAAGGGAAATACCAAGGCCAGGTATCCATCCACAGACAGCTGTTACAGGGTATTGCCCCTCATCAGTGTGGAGTATGGATTCTGGCCAGGTGGGAGCCATGCCTAGTAGACCAGCAAGGCAAAACAATCACTGATCTCTGGTTGATTTGCATACTTCCCAGGGGGCAATGCACCTAGGATTTCACTGTGTTGAGCACCTTCGCTGGCTGCCGGCAGTGTTTTCTCAAGCTGGTCTCCCCGAGATCAGTGATTGTTTTGTATTACTTCTAATATGTGGCACTATAGACCCTGTTCTTCTCCTTTGTGAAGTGGCTATTTGAATGTGTAATGGACATTTTAACGACATAGCAACCAATATGTCTAACAGGAAGTATAACTGAGTATATAAAGGAAGGACTGTGGTTATCAAAAAAACAACAAACACTTTTCTTTTTGGCTGTGAAGGGGAATCATATACTTATGCAGATGCTATACAGATAAGAAGGCCGGTAATAAAGCACTTTCATTGCTTACTGCTTTCATAAGGAAGTTTTTTAAAAAAAAAATGATGATAAAGGAGAACAGTCAATTTTGTCCATTTCAATTAATTATTTTTCTTTAGTGTACTTTTTCATTTACAGTAATTTAGAGACACATTTGATTTTGTAGACAGAGTTGCAATCCATCTGCCGCCTATTAACCTCAGCGGTTTCCACCAAAATATCGTAAAAATTGAATAATCAATGTGGGTCATTGTCTGAATATTTGACACCAAATGCCAGAAGATGACTCACAGCTCTTTAGACAGTGTTGGCATGATCATACCCAAAGTCTATGTGCACTGTGGGATAATACCCATGGTTTTCCACAGTGTTAAGGCCCCGTCACACTAAGCAACATCGCTAGCAACATCGCTGCTAACGAACAACTTTTGTGACGTAGCAGCGATGTTGCTAGTGATGTTGCTGTGTGTGACATCCAGCAACAACCTGGCCCCTGCTGTGAGGTCGTTGGTTGTTGCTGAATGTCCTGGGCCATTTTTTAGTTGTTGCTGTCCCGCTGTGAAACACAGATCGCTGTGTGTGACAGCGACAGAGCAACAACTGAATGTGCAGGCAGCAGGAGCCGGCTTCTGCGGACACTGGTAACCACGGTAAACATCGGGTAACCAAAAAGCCCTGTCCTTGGTTACCCAATATTTACCTTCGTTACCAGCCTCCGCCGCTCTCACTGTCAGTGACGGCTCCTGCTTCTTGCACGTGTAGCAGAGTACACATCGGGTAATTAACCCCATGTGTACTGTAGCTAGGAGAGCAAGGATCCAGCGCTAAGCATTGTGCGATGCTCTGTGCACATTTAGCTGCAGCACACATTGGGTAATTAACCCGATGTGTGCTGTAATTAGGAGAGCTATGAGCCAGCGCTAAGCAGTGTGCGCTGCTCCCTGCTCTGTGCACATTTAGCTGCAGCACACATCGGGTAGTTAACCCGATGTGTGCTGTAATTAGGAGAGCAGGGAGCCAGCGCTAAGCGGTGTGCGCTGCTCCCTGCTCTCTGCACGTGTAGCTGCGTGCGCTGGTAACCAAGGTAAATATCGGGTTGGTTACCCGATATTTACCTTAGTTACCAAGCGCAGGATCTTCCATGCGGCGCTGCTGGCTGGGGGCTGGGACACTGGTTGCTGGTGAGCTCACTAGCAACTCGTGTAGCCACGCTCCAGCGATCCCTGCCAGGTCAGGTTGCTGGTGGGATCGCTGGAGCGTCGCAGTGTGACATCTCACCAGCAACCTCCTAGCAACTTACCAGCGATCCCTATCAGGTCGGATCGTTGTTGGGATCGCTGGTAAGTTGTTTAGTGTGACTGGACCTTTACCTCCTCCCGTTCTATAAACCAACTCCCGGGGTTCTGGAAGATGAGTTTCAATCCAAGTATGAAGACATATTTAAAATAAAGAAGGTCAGACACAAACTGAATCACAAATGTGCATTCCACAATAAGAACTAAAATGATGGAAATGAATACGTCACTCTACTTAATGGAGATATGGTGCTTGAGTAGGTGTTCAGTCCATAAAAGTAACAAAACAACCTCAGCACTCAAAATTGAAATTCTGATGACATTTTAATAGCAATTAAAAATACACTTGATGTTTCGGTCATGTAAAGCTGACCTTCATCAGAACAATACTGATTGCTGGTGTGATGTGGAACAATGGAAGCTGCGTACCGGAGGGCGGCATCCGTCATATTTTCCAGGTGACCCACTGCACAGCTTCCATGGTTCCATATCAAACTAGCAATCAGTTTTGTTCTGATGATGGTCAGCTTTACGTGACCGAAACGGCAAGTGTATTTTCGATTGCCATTAAAATTTCATCATAATTTCGATTTTGAGGGCCTAGGGTTTTTTTTGCTGCTGATAAAACCAAAATAAGCAATAAATTGAGTTTGATTCAAGTGGCACTGTTTCTCTTTAGACCTCAATCACATGATAAACCCAATATAGCAGTGCAGTGCCCCTCAGAGCAGAGGGTTAGCCTACTCGTAGCCGGGCCGTTGAGGGTCAAGTCTGGAGATGTCACAGGTGGCCTTGCCCGCTTCCGTTGCCCCGGGGCGTACACAAATGGAGGGGAAAGTTGAGTGATTGGGATAGTTTGTCATGACGCCACCTGTGGTACGCAGCCAGCTATTTAGCCACAGCTGCAAGGATCCTCGCTGAGGTCGGTGTCAATGCAGCCGAAGTGTTGTCACTCCCCACAGGTGGAGCGGGCCCAGCGAGGATGTTTCTGGAGTGGCAGTGGTGCAATGAGGAATGGCAGTCCCTGGGAGCGCCGAAGCGCGGTGCGACGGCGTTGGCAATCAGAGTCTCAGTCAGCAACTGCAGTTCCAGGTTTCTTTACTCACTGATTGGATGCTGCACCCCAGGTACTGGTCTCTGCTGTCACAGACTCCGGTCAATCCCAGGCGAATCAGAAAGCCATCACCGCTGTTTGAGAGAGAGAGAGAGAGAGAGTTCTTTCTGCAGGCTGTCCCTTTTAGAAGTGAGGAACCCGGGCTGAACTCCCTCTCTAAGCCTCGGGCCCCATGAAGAAGAAGAAGAGTCCCAAGTGGTTTGTGGTCCCGACTAAACTGAGTTTGTGTGATGGTTGCACCTACCTCTACCCCAACTGGCACCCGCCCCCCAGGTGGATGTCCTGGCGACTGGAAAGTCCCATGTCTCATGATGGCCACCCCCCGTCTGCCCCAAGCCAACTCCGAAATGTGGCAACACCGATGGTTAACCCCCTCCTCACCTGAGATGGGTACCACACCTTAACTGAGGCGCTGTAGTACCCTGTGGCTACCGGAGCCTCAGGGGCGCCACAGCAGCACACAGAATAATGAAAGATGAAGAAAAGCACAGTGTACATAGCATCCGATGATGAACGGCATTATTGTCTGTTTGCAAGGTGGTTTCACACACACAGCGTGAAGAATGTTGGATCACTTTCTGCCTTTGTCTTAAAAAACTGCATAAAAAATTGCACTAGCGTATTACCAAAAAAAAACCTGCAAAAAAATTACACTAATTTTACACATTTTATTTTACTAGTATCTTTTCTATTGTAGTTTTTGCAGACATACATTACTTATACATTATTTAAGTTCTATAGAGAAGTAAAGGGAAAAACATTGAAAAAACAACAAAAAAAACCACCATGCCTAAGGCATAATGCATTTTACAAAAAAAATGCCAAAATTGCCAAAAATATACACCAAGATCATGGTACTGTGTTTCATTTTCCCTAATGACTTACATCTAAAACTGACTGAGTTATTTTTTACTATACATGACCGCCCCCTTCCCCCAATAAAATATTGTATGAAACTTTAGATTTTTATTCTTTTTGCATAAAGTGAAGCAAACAAAATAATGAAATATAGAGATTGTAGAGATGAATGAACTTTCAAATTCCCAAACTTTGACAAATTTTTCCAATTTTATTCATCATGGCGGCTAATAGGTTCAACGCAAATCACAAAAGCTCTAATCACCTTGACAAGACGTCTGTTATTCTGTGAGCTCTCCTAGGTCTCTATTCAACCCCCTTTCAAGCTCTTTAATGAAATCACAGCCTTAGAAATGTCACAGTGACCTTAACAATATGGCTACTGGTAAACAGATGGTAACTGTTCTTCACTGCTGTGCTGTAACACATTATCTGTAATATTTATTCATTGCTTTATGACATTCCGTATCTTTATTGCTCATTTTTGAGCTCTGATATCTTCGCATTATCCAAATTTACCACAAAATGACTGCTGCATTCTCTACCTTGGCTTTTACAGAGGCTATGATAGTCCCTCCTGATTGCCTGTCATATAGTATGTGAGAGAAAAGCTGGAAAGTATTATGGGAAAGCCCACAGTCATGTGATCCTTCTCTGGTTGATGCAGTCTTCTGGAATGTGTAAAACAATGGTGGCCATTTTGGCAATTTGGGTGAATTGAATCGTAAATTATTCAAATTCATCAGGTTCAGCAAATTTCAAAAAATACAACACAAAACTGATTTGCATGGAAACTATTCACTCATCGCTAACAGATTTGCTTTTAGTATTCACCATCTTTATAATCTACTTTATCCAGGGGATTGCCGCCAGCTCCAGTTTTCCCTAGTCTTCTCTGCTATGAATGAGCAAAGGCTAAGATGTTTAACTAATGGCTGACAATACGTGTAATGACATAAAGGGAAGAAATGTGGAATAAATATCAGCCTCAGTCACGTGAGCATCTCAGTACTAGAATATTTGTCTTTAGTTACAGAAAAGTAAAATGCTTAAGACTATGTGTGCACTTTGCGTTTTTACCTGCGTATCCGCAGCGTTTTGAACTGCAGCGCTTTCATGCCAAAATGCATGCGTTTTGGTTTTTCAAGCAAAGTCTATAGGAAATGGGGATTTCTTGTGCGCACAATGCTGTTAAAAACGCTGTGTTTAATTTTCATATTCTTGGGCAAAAACTCAGAGTTCAAAGAAGCAGCATGTCAATTGTTTTTGCCATTTTGGCTACGTTTTGCTAACATTAGAGTCAATGAGAAATTTCAAAACGCAGCCTGAATCAAAATACAAGCATTTTACATGCTTTTTTTATGCAGAAAACATGCGTTTTTGACAAAATAAAAGGATGAGTTTATGCCTTCATAATAATGATATGATATGTCCCTTTACACACACACATAGTCCGACAATTAAAATAATGAAAATCCATAATTTAACTTTATTTTATGCATAAATATAATAAAATAGTTATAATTTCAATTAAATTATCTAATTTGTGCATTATTTTAAATATGATATTTGTTATAATGTTTTCAGTTTTTTTTCATAGTGTTTGAATGTTTAACCCCTTCATGACCATGGACGGATATATCCGTCATGGAGCAGGTCCCGTTAAGCCCCGCCCCATGCCACGGGCAGGCGGCGGCGGTCAGCACACATATCAGCTGTTTCAAACAGCTGACATGTGTGCCTGCATGTTGCGAGTGGAATCGCTTCCACTAGCAACATTTAACCCCTTAAATCTCGCTGCCAAAGTCTGGCAGCGAGATCTATATGCGCGTGGCCATGATTTTTACTTACTGCCGTCCCCACCGGAAGTCACGTGCGTGATCACGTGACTTTTGGTGCTTGCCATCGTAGCACAGGGTCATGTGATGATGCCTGCAGCTATGAAGTTTCCCTTTCGTTTTCCCTCGGCCGGGAGCAGAGAGAAACAGGAAGTGACTGAATCTACTGTTTACAGCTGTATAGCTGTGATCATTAGATAGTTAAGAGCAATCGGATTGCTGATCGCTATAGCCCCCTAGGGGGGGGCTAGTAACATTAAAAAAAAAAATTTAAAAAAGTTTTAAAAAATAAAAAAAAAAAAAACCTAAAAGTTCAAATCACCCCCCTTTCCCCCCATTGAAAATTAAAGGGTTAAAAAATAAATAAATATACACATATTTGATATCGCCGATTTCAGAAATGCCCGATCTATCAAAATATAAAATCAATTAATCTGATTGGTAAATGGCGTAGTGGCAAAAAAATTCCAAACGCTAAAAGTACATTTTTTGGTCGCCGCAAGTTTTACGCAAAATGCAATAACAGGCGATCAAAACGTAGCATCTACGCAAAAATGGTACCATTAGAAACGACAGCTCGAAACGCAAAAAATAAGCCATCACTGAGCCATAGATCCCCAAAAATGAGAACTCTACGGTTTTCGGAAAATGGCGCAAAATGTGCGCCACTTTTATTGGACAAGCTTGTGATTTTTTTTTAACCCCTTAGATACAAGTAAACCTATACATGTTTGGTGTCTACAAACTCGCACCGACCTCAGGCATCATACCCATACATCAGTTTTACCATATAGTGAATACCGTGAATAAAACATCCCAAAAACTATTGTGCCATCACTTTTTTTGCAGTTTTTCCACACTTGGAATTTTTTTGCTGTTTTCTAGTACACCATATGGTAAAACTTATGGTTTTATTTAAAAGTACAACTTGTCCCGCAAAAAACAAGCCCTCATATGGCAAGATTGACGGAAAAATAAAAAAGTTACGGCTCTCGGAAGAAGGGGAGCAAAAAACAAAAACGCAAAAACGGAAAGTGCCCCGGGACTGAAGGGGTTAAACCTTATTTAGCAGTGTCTTTATGTTCAAAACGCATCTGTCTTTATGCAATGGAAAAGCATCTAAAAAGCGCAAAAACGGGGTAAATACGCAAGTGTATTTATCGCGTTTTCATGGTCAAAAGCAACTTTGGCAAAAAACATTTCTGCCAGAGGATGCGTTTAGAACTGCAACTACCTCGATGCAAAGTGCGTACATAGCCTAAGTGTTTTCAACCTACGGGGATCTGAGTTCAATTCAGTGGAGCTGAACTTAAAGAGGTGGTCCAATTTTTTTTTAAAAAAAAATTCTATGTACTCCTATGTAAAAAAGAGACACTCTCAACATTCCTTTTATTTTCATTTATTTTACCAATGAGCCAAGCCAACAATGAGTCAAATCATGCTGTCACCGTCTCCTCTTCTTTGTGACTGTGTTATCATGCCCATCAGTCAAATGTCCTTTCAACTGCAATTGCACTACTCCTATGGGCGCTATGTAGTTAGTCACACAGGATCTATGGGGTAGGAATATTTGCATAGGGTTGTCCAACTTAACACATGGACTGAAGCAAACCAGTGCACGCTCCACTGAAGCACATTACGTAGATTACTACTGGGTATTCGCCAGTGAGGTGCACTGGGCAGTAAGGGAGGTGTAACTGGCATCAGTAATTTAGATAAAAAAAATGGCTGCCAGCTGGGAAATGTAGTTGTGGAAGTGCCAACATGCCCATAAAATGGATGTGCCGCATGAAATTGCTTTGCGCAAGGAGAGAGAGGCAAAATAATAATCAAAACAACATGACAATTGCTGCAAATTACTTTATTGGTTCTAAAAGGTAATAATAATAATATAATATTTATTCACTTATATAACGCCATTAATTCCACAGCGCTTTACATACAGTACAGACCAAAAGTTTGGACACATCTTCTCATCTCTAAAATAACTATTAGAGGAGACTTTGTGCAGCAGGCCTTCATGGTAAAATAGCTGCCAGGAAACCACTGCTAAGGACAGGCAACAAGCAGAAGAGACTTGTTTGGGCTAAAGAACACAAGGAATGGACATTAGACCAGTGGAAATCTGTGCTTTGGTCTGATGAGTCCAAATTTGAGATCTTTGGATCCAACCACCGTGTCTTTGTAGAAAAGGTGAACGGATGGACTCTACATGCCTGGTTCCCACCGTGAAGCATGGAAGAGGAGGTGTGATGGTGTGGGGGTGCTTTGCTGCTGACACTGTTGGGGATTTATTCCAACATGCCACCCTATAATGTAAGATCCCAGACTACCCCTTTATCCACATGACATGAGATAAATGTACGATCATTGAACGTTCTATCCAAGACCCAGCATTCACTAGAATGGGATTCCCGAAGTCACCTGTATGAATGGAACATTACTTTTCCATGAGCTCTAGTCTGTTCATTTTTGGAAGTCATAGTGTACAAATGTGACCATTGCTCCCACAGTGAATGAGTGACTGTATGATTTGAGAAGTACCCATGCATATATGCTAATATTCCATTCACACTGGAGATTTGGGAACCCTTATGATTTCTGAGGGTCCAAGTGATCATGAATTTATCACCAATCCTAGAAATAGGTGATAAGTGTTGTTCATAGGAGATCCCCTTTAAATCGGTTTAGTAGAAGTGCTGTGGGTCTGGGTGTTGTGGTTGTAATTTTGAAGTTGTTTGAAGTTATATGAAATTGGCCTAAGGCCTCCTATAGACATTTTTGTCATTGTTTTTAAATGCTTGTTAAAACACCATGGATTTCAACATTGTTTTTTAAGCATATTCAGTGGCAATTATTATTTTGCTACTTTTTGTAACATGCATTTTTTCTGGTGCTTTTCTGGTTTACTAGATACTAGAAATTGTATCAAACCCAGAACACTTGAAAAAAGCGCCATTGACCCAAAAAAAGTCACATACCGAATTTGTATGCTTTTGTTTTTTTTTTTTATATACGGTATCACTATAGACATAACATTTCTTAATGGTGTCAGTGTTTTTGATCCAGATAAACTCAAACAAAAACACCATGAAAAATGCAACAAAAATAGCAAAGTGTGAAACTGGTCTCAATCAGGTTTTTTGTGAATTACACTGGATGGGATCACAGTCAACACAGACCTATTCAGAGAGTAAAATGTGACTGGTGGAGATACAGTTGCTCTTTACTAGAACGGCTGTTTATATTGCGTATTATTGGTTTGTGATATAGTATAATCAGCACTGGCTTTTATGTACCAGTCTGCAGCTCTTGTATTAATGGTGAATCCAGGCATTGTGCCACCTGCCATGCAACAACAAGTACAATGTTTACAGCCACGTACAATATTGACCTTCCGCCAAATCATCTGGCTAGAGAAGTATTGACCTTCTTCTGCTAACCATTAGAGGTTTACGTACATAGAAATCATGGGGCGCCATAGCAGAAGTTCTAATTGACCACCGTAAGAAAAAAATAATCATATTCAGTTGGGTGACATAAGAGCATATATCACAAACTTGCAGCCCTTCCAGAGTAATTTGTATTCTATTGAAGCCCCTAGATCCATTTTTTCATTGCATCCATCAAGTATGATGCTATCAAAAGTGCCCGATAAACACTGTATGATACCTCCACACAGTGACTTCTTACACACACACACACACACACACACACACATACACACACACAATGATGACTCTACTGTACCCCCCCCCTCAACTACTCAGGAAAAGAATGGTGGCCCCAAAACAGTATGATCCCCAACTGACCCCCTCACAGTATAATGAGTGCATGCGGTATAATGAGTCTCTATGCAGTATAATGGCACCTCTTCACACTGTATAATGGCACCCACTAGCCCTCCAAACAGTGTAATGGCACACACACAACCCTCTGAACACTATGATGAACCCCACACAATCCTGCACAGTGTATAATTGCTAGCATACAGTGTAATGACCCTCAAATAGCCCTCCATAAAGTATAAAGGGTTCTGTGGCGCCCCAGGACCTGGTCGCCACAACAGCATTGCCCTCCCAAAGGGTTAATGCTGAGCCTGGAGGTAATTGGGAGATCTATTGGCCAGTAAGTTAACACTCAACACAATTCTCCCTCCGGCCAGCAGAGGGAGCTCTGAACCTGGAACTTCAGGGAGGATTCCTTAAGTCTGGCTGAAGGGAGGAAGTAGTGGTTAGTCTGGACACAGGAGTGAAAGAGTGCAGACGCAGGGTAGTGCTGCCTTGTGAAACTGGGGCCTAGAGCTTGGATAGCTTGGCCCAGTGAAGCAAGGGGAGCAGAGAGGCACAGCAGAGACTCAGACATCGGAGTCTGTAGTTGCCAGGGCATAAAATCCATCCCTGGTAGCTGAATCCGGAGGGCAGGAGAGCTGCAAGCCCCCTGTCCCAGAAGCAATCTGAAGGTACAACTGCATCCCAAGGGCCTGGTGTGGGCTCCAGCAGAGAAGCACCAGAGAGGGCCTGCGCAGTCTACCACACAGAAAAGGGGACGAACAACAAGTCCCAGCAGCAAGAGGGCAATTGCAAACCTAAAGTGCAGTGTCCTAAAACAGCAGAGAAAGATTAAGGAGTAGGCCTCATACTCAACTGGCCAAAGATCACCCCAGGCACTTCCAGGCCGGCCGGATCATCTTTACCATCTGTGACGGTCTCCCTGGACTAAGTTTCTGCCGAGTAAAAGAGGAGAAGGTAAAGAGACTACTGTTTGTGCCTGTTTCTTTCATTGCTTGTCGGCCCTGCACCGTGTTAGTCACACAGCACCATAGACTTCCACAAGCACCAACTGTGCCCCGGGCATTGCTCCACCTGTGGGGAGCAGTACCACCATTGCTGCTATAACATCATCCCGGTGGCCTCACACAGCAGCGGCGGCTTAATAGCCGCAGACCACAGGTGGCGTCACGAATACAAACTTAAAGTCATCCGCCACATATTCAACTGACACCCACCAGGGCCACGGAGCCGGGCCCAGCCACCACTGACTACCACCGGACTAGTCCGGCCCGGCACCGGGTGTCCCATAGCCCTGGGGTGGGCGAGTCAACTTTTGGCGTCACGAACAGGATTTCGTGCCCGGTCACACCGGGTACTGTGCGCCTGCAGGAATTGTGCTTAAAAGACTGTGTACTGTCTGTAAACCGCCGCCGCCATTAGCCTCGCCGAGCGCAGGAAGAAGGGGGGCGTGCCTGAAAAAGAGCGCGAAGGGAGCGCGCCATCAGAGCAGAGCGCTGTTAACCCCGCGCGACCCAGAAGGAAATTTGAAAAGTGAACGGAGCCTGGTAAGGTTCACTAAGGGGGAGGAAGATGTCCGACTCAGAGGGAGAGCAGGTGGCTGCCATCGCCCAAGGCGCCGCAGCACCGGCCGAAGCAGTCCCAGTCGCCGTCGCCCCGGCCCCCACTGTAGCGCCGGTAATGCCGATCACCATGCCGTACATACCGGGAGCAGAATGGCTGCCGCAGTACTCCGGGGAGTCCCATACCTTGAGTGACTTCAGAGAAAGCCTGCACAGCTTATTCCGGGTGTATCCGCTGACTGAGAGCCAGAAGGTGGGCATAGTAATGGGACAGCTAGCCGGCGCAGCCCAGCGTGAAGCGAAGTCCTGGCCTGATACAGATAAAGGGACAGCAGCCCAGATACTGGCCAAGCTAAAGAGTACGTTTGACACCCGCACCGCAGCAGAGATAAAGATGAGATTCTTTGGGTGCAAGCAGCGGGCCACAGACAGCATCAGGGACTATGCCTTAAACTTGCAGGAGGCCCTGAAAGCAGTTAAACAGGTGGATCCAGAGAGTGTACGTGAAGAAGACAAACTCCTAACTGAGCAGTTCATAGAGGGGCTCCTGTCAGATGCCCACAGGACCCAGCTGCGTATCCTGGTCCTGCAGAACCCTGCTCTGGACTTTGCCAAGTTTAAGGACCAGGCCATCAGGGTACTGAGAGAATCTACACCGAATGACCCAGTACCCCTCCGGCCTCTTGCTATCACGTACCCCGGGGTGGTGCCTGCAACACGAGCCACTGCAGGGGCTGAGGCGCAGTCCCTGGATAAGGATCCCACTGCAGAGCTCAGACAGCAGTTCCAGGAGCTGACCAAGACTGTGGCTGCCCTTGCCAAGACCGTGCAGTCTCTACAAATGACCCCCTCGCCTGCAAAAATCGAGTTGGCCTCCAGCCCAGAGGACGTCCCATGGATGCGACAGAGGAGGATTCCGCCGACCCGAGGCAGAGACACAGACCGGTATGATTCAACAGGACAACCGATCTGCCGCCACTGCAACCAGGCGGGCCACATTGCACGACGCTGTCCTTTAAATGGGCTGAGCCTGGGGCCAGGAGCCAACCCCCAGGTGTAAGGAAGCTCGGCTCAAACCACAGCCGCAGCAAGTATGTGGGAGGACGACCGGTCCTTCCCATTGTGCTGGATGGGATCCCTTTGAATGCCCTCCTGGATACGGGGTCCCAGGTAACAACCATCCCCCACAAACTGTACAAAAGATATTGGGCTGATTCAGACATTGACCATGGCCCAGATGATGATTTAACAATTGTGGCCAGTAATGGTCAGCCCTTACCTCAAATTGGGTACAAAGAAGTAACCATTAAAGTGGGGCGGGTGGAATTGCCATGTCAGGGGATGATAATTGTAGATATTGATCGCAAAGAATCTGACCCACTGCTAACCATTGGTACAAATGTGATAGAAAATTGTATTGCCGAAGTGATAATTTTGTTGCAACAGGCGTCTGAAACTGCCAGCTCCGGGCAGCAGCGTGTCCTACAGAGGGAGATCAGAGCCCTGATGAGGAGGCAGCAGGTAGAGCTGGCCGGAGGAGAAATTGGCAGTGTGAGGGTAAGTGACCCCCTCCCCATTGTAATACCCCCAAGAAGTGAAATGTTGATATGGTGTCGGGCAGCAATAGGCCTCAAGGGTCAGGATTACCATGCCTTGGTAGAACCGGTGTATTCAGACAGTAGGCCTGGAGTCCTGATAGCCAGAGGGGTAGCGGACGTCCGCAAGGGGAGAGTGCCCGTCCGTGTCTTGAATTGTGGGGAGGAGGAGGCCAAATTGCCCCGGTACGCCACTGTAGCAAAACTGTACACTGTCAGCAACAATACCATTAAAGCAGTGGAACCCTTGATCCCGTCCGACCAGGCGGAAGACAATGGCTCCAAGGGGCAGCCGGAAGACTGGTGCCAAAAATTACATGTAGGCACCGACTCCACCCCCTCGCACCAAAAGCATGGGGTTTACCGGGTGGTACAGGAGTACGAGCGGGTCTTCAGCAAACACCCCCTAGATTTTGGGCAGGTGAAAGGGGTTAAACATCAAATCCCCACGGGTGATCATCATCCCATTAAAGAGAGATACCGCCCTGTACCCCCCGCACAGTATCAGTGTGCCAAGGAAATGTTACGGGAAATGAAGGAGGCTGGGGTTATCAGAGATAGTTGTAGCCCCTGGGCAGCTCCACTAGTGCTCGTAAAGAAAAAAGATGGTACGATGAGAATGTGTGTAGATTACAGGCAAATTAACCGCATTACACATAAAGATGCTTATCCACTGCCCAGAATAGAGGAGTCCCTAACAGCCTTAAAGTCAGCTAACTATTTCTCCACCTTGGATCTCACCAGTGGGTATTGGCAGGTTCCCGTGGCAGAGGCGGACAAGGAGAAGACTGCATTCACGACACCAATGGGCCTCTGTGAGTTCAATTGTATGCCATTCGGGCTCTGCAACGCCCCAGGGACATTCCAAAGGTTGATGGAGTGCTGCTTGGGCCACCACAACTTTGAAACCGTGCTGTTGTACCTGGATGACGTCATAGTCTACTCCAAGACTTATGAGGACCACCTGAAGCACTTAGCAGAAGTGTTTGAGTCCTTGTCGAAATATGGCCTGAAGATCAAGCCGTCCAAATGTCACCTCTTGAAGCCAAAGGTACAGTACCTGGGTCATGTGGTCAGCGCAGAAGGTGTGGCACCTGATCCGGAGAAAGTCACTGTAATCAAGGACTGGCCAAGACCCACCACAGTGAAGGAGGTGCGGCAGTTCCTTGGACTGGTGGGCTACTACCGAAGGTTCATTGATGGTTTCACCAAGATAGCAGCGCCCCTTCAAGATCTCCTGGTGGGCCAGCCAAAGCAGGCTAAGAAGCAGAGCCCTCCATTTGAATGGAGCAGCCAACTGGAAACATCCTTTGTCCGGCTGAAAGGGGCTCTCACGGGAGAAGAAATTCTGGCCTACCCTGACTACAGCCAACCGTTTGTACTGTATACAGACGCCAGCAACGTGGGACTGGGAGCAGTTCTGTCCCAGGTACAGGGAGGCAGAGAGAGGGTGATAGCGTACGCCAGTAGGAAGCTTCGGCCCACAGAAAGGAATCCAGAAAACTACAGTTCCTTCAAGCTGGAGTTCCTCGCTATTGTTTGGGCAGTGACTGAACGCTTCAAGCACTATCTGGCATCGGCCAAGTTCACCATCTTCACGGACAACAATCCGTTGACACACCTGGCAACAGCCAAGTTAGGTGCGATGGAACAGCGATGGATGGCCCGGCTGTCTAACTTTGACTTTACCATCAAGTATCGGGCTGGCAAGAAGAATAACAATGCTGATGCGCTGTCCAGAATGCCTCACTTACCCGAGTCTGGAGAAGACCTGGATGAACTCGAAGAGATAGAGTTACCGGCTTTCCATCACCAAGGTGTTTCCCAGTGTGAGCATGCTGTGGGAGTGAAGCGCTCAAGCCAGCACGAGGTCTCGGTCAACCCATTACTCCACCATAATTGGGAAGAAACACAGAATGGTGACCCGGCCGTGCGATTGGTCAAAGAGAAGCTAGCACAAGCTGAGACCCATCTTGGCCCAGACGCTCCAGAGGAAGCCCAGCAGCTGTGGAAGGAGAGGGGACGACTGTTCACCTACCAAGGCAAGCTCTGCAAGAGATATGTCAACTGGCGAACAAATGAACTTGTCTGGCAGATAGTGGTTCCGCAGAGGGATGCTCCAATGGTCCTAGCAGCGTATCATGATAACGCAGGACACTTCGGGTGGAAGAAGTTGGAGGCCCTACTCCGTGATCGGTTCTATTGGGTGCACATGAGAAAGATGATCGAGAAGTGGTGCCGAGACTGTGGCCCGTGTAACCTGAGGCGGAAGGATGATGCCAGCCAAAGGTCTCCCCTACAGCCAATTGTCACGAAGCAGCCCCTGGAGTTGGTGGCCCTGGACCACGTGAAGCTAACACCAAGCCGGTCAGGCTATGTGTACGCCCTCACCATTGTGGACCATTACTCTCGTTTCCTGGTAGTAGTGCCTGTGAAGGACCAGACAGCCAGGACAGCAGCTAGAGCGTTCCAGGCATCCTTTTGTCGACCTCACGGCTATCCGGAAAGGGTACTGACTGATCAGGGTCCTGCATTCGAGGCTGAAGTGTTCCAAGAGTTCTGTAACATGTACGGTTGTAAGAAAATCCGAACCACACCGTACCACCCCCAAACCAATGGACTGTGCGAGAAAATGAACCATGTGGTTATTGATATGCTGAAGACCCTACCGCTGGAGGAAAGGAACCAATGGCCAGAAAAGTTGCCAGATCTGGTAGACCTGTACAACCATATCCCAGTGAATTCGACCAACTGCAGCCCCGCTTACCTGATGCGAGCCAGGCCTGGCAAGTTGCCTGTAGACTTTGAGATGGGGACTGTGTCGCCTGAGGCGGTTCAAGAAATAGAGGATTGGGATACAGAACGGCAGCAGCGGTACCGTAAGGTCCAGGAGTGCGTAGAGAGGAGCCTGTCTCAAGCAAGAACGAGACAAGAGCAGCATTACAATCAAACAGCCCCAGCAACTCCCTTAGCACCTGGAGAACAAGTCCTCAAGAAGAAGCGGAGGACGCATAAATTGGATGATCAGTGGGAAAACGAGCCCTACACCATTATCCCCTCCAACTTTGACAATAGTAAGGTATGCCTCATAAGCAAGGATGAAGGCAAGACCTATCAAGCAATTTCCCGAGACCGCCTGAAAGCGTGCCCTGAACGATGCAGAATCCAAAGAGAAATGGAAGGAGTACAAGGAAGTCCCCAAAGTCAAGAGAAAGAAGGGGAGATGATTCAAACCATCCTTGGAAAGTTCCCCAAAACTTGGACCCGAATAAACAATGCTATAGTGGTACCAGTTTTGACGTTTCCGCAGTTGGTCGAGCCAGAAACAGAAAAGGTTCCGGATCCACCTAAAGAACCGTCCGCGCCAGCACGAGATGACACGCCAGCAGTGGAACAGGAGGATCAACCCCCTGTCAGTGGTGAACCTGTCATACCCTTGGCGACTCTTAGCCCACAAAGGCAACCATCACGCTTACCTATTGGGGTTAGGCCCACCTGTAGTGCTGAGATAGAAAACGCACCACGTAGTCAGGGGCAAACACCAGAGCTACGTAGGTCCCAGCGCAGCACTCGGGGACAACCCCCTCCAAGGTATAGAGAGTCAACTGTATAAGGGAAGAAGAAGGAGTATTTATTAGAATGTACATAGTTATGCAAAATGTCTGTAAGGTTGCGTACAAAATGTTTTTCTTTTCTTTGATTGCGAAAATGGACAATTGGGCCACTGGACTATGGGTGGCCAACACCTAAATTGTTCATAGTTAGCACCAGTGTGCTCGACACCCCTGAAGAAAAACCCGTCCGGCGTGCATAGAGTGGGGTCATCAATGCTCTGACGCACGCCCAGAGCCTACGTTGGGGGTTTGATCGCGGCGGGTCCCCCATGGAGCAGTGTAATGGACACCCGGCAGGGAGCCACACTGGACTCTTATAGTAATGTTTAAGTTTGTAACGTTAAAGTATTTGCGCCTCCCATAATGGGATGAAATGTTCTAACATGTCATGTTTGTTTCTACAGTCCGGGAGTACTGAATTTAACTAAGGGGGAGTGTGGCGCCCCAGGACCTGGTCGCCACAACAGCATTGCCCTCCCAAAGGGTTAATGCTGAGCCTGGAGGTAATTGGGAGATCTATTGGCCAGTAAGTTAACACTCAACACAATTCTCCCTCCGGCCAGCAGAGGGAGCTCTGAACCTGGAACTTCAGGGAGGATTCCTTAAGTCTGGCTGAAGGGAGGAAGTAGTGGTTAGTCTGGACACAGGAGTGAAAGAGTGCAGACGCAGGGTAGTGCTGCCTTGTGAAACTGGGGCCTAGAGCTTGGATAGCTTGGCCCAGTGAAGCAAGGGGAGCAGAGAGGCACAGCAGAGACTCAGACATCGGAGTCTGTAGTTGCCAGGGCATAAAATCCATCCCTGGTAGCTGAATCCGGAGGGCAGGAGAGCTGCAAGCCCCCTGTCCCAGAAGCAATCTGAAGGTACAACTGCATCCCAAGGGCCTGGTGTGGGCTCCAGCAGAGAAGCACCAGAGAGGGCCTGCGCAGTCTACCACACAGAAAAGGGGACGAACAACAAGTCCCAGCAGCAAGAGGGCAATTGCAAACCTAAAGTGCAGTGTCCTAAAACAGCAGAGAAAGATTAAGGAGTAGGCCTCATACTCAACTGGCCAAAGATCACCCCAGGCACTTCCAGGCCGGCCGGATCATCTTTACCATCTGTGACGGTCTCCCTGGACTAAGTTTCTGCCGAGTAAAAGAGGAGAAGGTAAAGAGACTACTGTTTGTGCCTGTTTCTTTCATTGCTTGTCGGCCCTGCACCGTGTTAGTCACACAGCACCATAGACTTCCACAAGCACCAACTGTGCCCCGGGCATTGCTCCACCTGTGGGGAGCAGTACCACCATTGCTGCTATAACATCATCCCGGTGGCCTCACACAGCAGCGGCGGCTTAATAGCCGCAGACCACAGGTGGCGTCACGAATACAAACTTAAAGTCATCCGCCACATATTCAACTGACACCCACCAGGGCCACGGAGCCGGGCCCAGCCACCACTGACTACCACCGGACTAGTCCGGCACGGCACCGGGTGTCCCATAGCCCTGGGGTGGGCGAGTCAACTTCTCATAGCCCTCCAAATATTTTAACCCCCACAGAGCCTTCCAAATAGTATAATCACCTCCACATAGCACTTCAGATATAATAATGCCCCTCACATAGCCTTCCATATAGTATAATGTGTTCCCATAGCCCTCCATATAGTATAATGCGCCCCCCATAGTCCTTCATATAGTATAATTCCCTCCATAGTCCTCACCATATTATAATGTACCTCATAGTCCTCCATATATCATAAATCACCCTATAGTCCTCCATATAGTATAATGCATCCCATTGTCCTCTATATATAATGCACTTTCCATAGTTCTCCATATAGTATAATGCACCCCTTAGTTCTCTATATATAATAATGCACCTCCCATATTTCTCCATATAGTATAATGCAACCATAGTTCTCCATATATTATAATGCACCCTCCATAGTCCTTAATATATTATAATGCAAAAGACCAAAAGAATTTATGTAAAAGGGTGTACTCACAATTATTGACCATAGAAAAAAACCCTTTAAAAATATATTTTTATTATTTCATGTTAAAACAATCCCTAGACATACACACATAAACAGGACAAACAGTCCCCAATATGCCAACATACAATGGAACCCCTCTGTAATCCTAACAGAAAGGAGCAGGCAAATAAATGGGGTAAGTCAAATTGTCCCCTAATGAACAATCAATTAATACTGTATCATGATAAATCCCGTATCGTGGAGGAGTACCAGAAAAATAATAATAGTGGTGCAACCAGGGTATGGCCCAAATTCCCTTAAAAAGGCCCTACCTAGCCGCGGAGGTTGGCACCCTAGACCTGGACGCAATGGCGCCCCCGCTCACCGATGGCTCACCCTTCTTTCCCTCTACTGATCTCATGTGCAGCTATTCTGGGAGAGGAGGGAGTGTGGGGAGGTTGCACCAACAAGCTGATCAATAAATAAGGACTCAAACACACACATCAATGATACAATAGATTTTTCATATTTAAACAGTGTTAAAGTGGACCAGATCAAAAGAAGGATCACTTACAATATTAAAGTACAATTTTGGATCCTGAGTGCTAAAAAGTTCCCCTAGCACCAGTCCAGTAATTGTCCAACAGGCATCCAGTTGGACAAAATAGTGAAATACATTAATGCCTATTCGGTATATTGTATATAGCTTCTGTGTATCATAACTAGATCATAGAATAGATGCAATCCCTAAGCTAACAATCAATGCAGCCGGAGGCATAGATCTCTTAGAGGGTCACAAAAATAAGATCATTTGATCTCAGAGCAGTCCTCTCCATAGGCTATTAGGGACCATCCACCCGATTATATCATAAGTGGGCACTTCACAGAAGGCAATTACCATAAACTTTCATAGAAGGCACATTACTATTGTGTATTTTCACAAGAATGCAGTGGGGCACAGCCAGAATCAATCAGGTCCAAGTAACCATACGACAAATAGATTAAATGTAAACATGGTACTTATCTCATCCTTGCAGTACTATGAATGGTGAAAATACACCTGGGTCCAAGTTGACACCTGTAAGAACTTGCCCAACGCGTTTCCCCCCGATCACGAGTCACATCGGGGTTCATCAGGGGCACCCTATTAGGGTAAGTAGCACTGGCTGCAGTCAGCCACGTGTGCACCTCGGTATCCGTCACCGTCGTTCCAGGAAATGTGCAGGGCGTCAGTGTTTAAAAATGGCGCCAGACGCCACCCATCAGCAGTGATCCCGGATGTGAAGTTCTGCCCCCACCGTCATAAGTAATGACGTAGTGAGGGAAGCCCAACAGAGCGTTGCCCATATAAGGTATTCACAGGGGAAGGCAGGAGGATGCCTACGTCACAGGAAGTGACATCAGCAGGCTTCATGTCAGAGCGCTATCTCTGAGAATGGTGAAGTAGGGCTTGCAAGGCTGCGCCAAATGACCACTCTGAATATGGAGAGTTAATGTTCCTTTATTTCATCTTTAGGTCGACGCGTTTCCGGAGTCTCAGCTCCCTTCCTCAGGACACACAGGACAAAAGTACATCAAATCTGCTAAAACATGAGGACTGCCGAATATATGTACATTCCGTCACGATGACGTCAAAGCCCACCCTCTTCCAAAAAAAAGGGCGGGAATGACACATCAGAAAAAAACAAAAAACATGACAGTAAAAATCATGAACAAAGGAAACATTACATATCAAAATAACATCATATTATCCAAATGGGAACGAAATAAAATCAATAAAAGACTTTAATAAAAAGAAAAAAAGTGTATGTGTATTATTGTGCGTTAAAGATAAAATACGGGAAATGAACTCTGCAATGCCAAGCTGCTCTGCAGCGGTCTCGAACCCCTGAGAATATAACTCTTTTCCCAAACCGGGTTGCATCTTAAGGGAGAAACAATGTCTCCACCTTAGAAGTCCCGAAAATGCCTTTGAAAATCAAGTATAGAGAGGAGTACCTCTGAGAGTGAAGCTGTGAGATGATACGTATAATTCCGAGTGTTAACGTGCAAAAACTGCGTAAGTCAACGTCAAGTACCTAGGCAGGGGTGAGGAAAGTTCAGAGCGTGGGAAAAAAGTGAGTGCGCATGTCAGAAAAAAGGTCCGGAGCTTGTTAAGACAAGGTGAAGAAAGTTCAAAGCGTGGGAAAAAAGGGGGAGTGCGCATGTCAAAGAAAAAAGAACCAGTCAGTCTTCCAATCTCCGTGCAGAGGATGATCTGCCGGTTTACATCGAAAGTCCTTATTGCAGACCCCGTGAAAAAAACCATAGAAACCCGAAAAAGAGAGGGGGCAGGCATATATATGTGCTGATGTGAACATGTCAATATTTATCACTAAAGAACCGTGTATATAAATCAAAGGTTGACGTGATGTGTAACTGAAACCACAAATCAGTCTTTACAATGAACAATGTATACATGTATATATATATATCTATACAAAACCTAACGTTTATACTGGTGTGGGGTGAACCCTTTAAAACAAATGTATACGGTTCAGTATCATTTAATCAGAACCCCCGGAGCAGGCCGAAGGGAACAATTGAAAAAGCGGGGAGGAAAAACCCAAAACAAAACACATGGAATTTGTCTCCCTGTGCCATAATATCAAATGTCACTACGAGACGGAGCGTAGGTTAGGAGGAAACTCGTTCACCTCTCAGCACCCAGATATAGCGCTCTATCCTCAGTACCAGTAGACGGCTCATCTTATGCGGACATTTATACAGCCCGAAAACAGGAGGGAAAACAAGTAAAAAGAAACGAAACAAACTATCCAAAGTACGGAAAAAATTGTATAATTAAAATATAGTGGGCAGAGCAGAAAGAAAAAACATATGAATAGCGTATTACTAACGGGGCAAAAAAATTGTAGTGATGAACACATGACTTCAAAAACGTGAAGATCAATTTGAACTAAACAGAAAGTCCAAAAAACTTAAAAAGCCAAAGCCAATGGTTACAAAGTGCATGGTGCAATCATCCGAAAAAAATAGTAATCATAAATAAGACCAATGTCCACAGGTAAAAACCAACAACTAAAAACAAGTGAAAAAATTTTTTTGTCTAAGAACTGCAGATGATATATGTATATGTATCTAATATATAATAAAATCAATTTTATATGGAAAAAATTCTAGAGGGTCAATGTCACTCCCAAGGATAATCTAAAAGCATAAAACCAACAATATTACTACATAATGCTAAAAAGAAAAATTTTTTTACACAAGTAAGACCATAATAAAACCATAAAATTCACAAAGATAGCAGGACAAATTAATTCAACCTTTCATGAACAAATCAGTCACCTCATTTAGCCCTTGTGGTTTCAAAGTATTCAGTTTATAGATCCAAAAAGTTTCTTTCTTGTTCAAAAGCTCCACCCGATTGTTAGCACAGGGGGGAATCTGTTCAATGGGTGTGATTCTCAAACGTGATTTACCTTTATGTATCAAGGTTATATGCCTGGAAAGACCATGTAACAAAAAACCTATTTTAATATTGTGTCTGTGTGAGTTTAGTCTATTATGGAGGGGCTGTGTCGTTCTGCCCACATATCTCTTCTCACACTCACATTCTATTAGATATATCACAAAATCCGATTGGCAAGTCATATGGCTTTTGATAGGGAATTCAGTCCCCCCTGGAAGCAGCCCAAAAGAGACCCTTCTATGTTGGATGATGTTACAACAAAGACAATTCTTCACCAAACACCTGAACACCCCCAAAGGTTTGGTAGTGGAAATGACCATATCATTGCTATTATTTTTGAGTCTACTGGGGGCCAAGTGATTTTTCAGGCTCGAGGCTCTGCGGTATGTGATTCCTGGTTTTGGAGGTAAAATCTCCTTCAGGAATGGATCATTCAATAAGACTTTCCAGTGTTTGGAAATGATATCTTTCACTTTGCCACTATCATCACTATATGTCATTAGGAAATTCGAAGAAAAAGTCAAGTTCTTCTCCTTATTCTCGGAGTTATTGACCTTCTCAATGAGGTCAACCTGTTTGAACGACTTGTTGATATTATAGGCTTTTTTGATCACAGACCCTGGATATTTTTTAGCCCGAAATCTGTCCCTCAGGACCACCGCCTGTTCCTGAAAGTCTGAATCACGGGTGCAGTTCCTCCGTACCCTCTGAAACTGATTGTTGGGGACATTAAGCAACCATTTATTAAAGTGGCTGCTAGTGAAATTGATGTATCCATTGCAGTCCACCTTTTTAAAGAAGGTCTTGGTGTAAATCGACCCTTTTTCGTGAAAAATCGTCAAATCCAGGAAGTCTATCCTGTCTGCCTTGATGGTGGGTGAAAAGATGAGACCCCAATTATTGTTTTTTATGCTGTCCAAAAAGACTGGTAAGTTGTTTTTAGAATTGTCCCAGATTATAAATAAATCGTCGATATATCTCTTATATATTACCACATGCCCATACAGTTCAGAATTATATATAAATTGTAGTTCAAAAAGGCCCATAAATAAGTTTGCAAAAGTAGGTGCTACTTTCGAGCCCATCGCTGTGCCACAGCATTGATGGTACATAGTCCCCTGGAATGTGAAGTAGTTGTTCTTCAATATGAACTCCATCCCATCCTGTAGAAAGTTTTTCTGTTCAAATGGTAGCCTCTCGTCCATATATAGGAACTGCTTGAAACACTCTAGTCCCAAATCATGCGTGATGTTAGTATACAAAGAAGCAATATCTAGTGATACAAACACAAAGGATTCTTTCCATTTGATATCCTTTATAAGCTTTATGAGCTGCATGGAATCTCTCAAATAGCTCCTCAACTTGGATACATGAACCCTCATCACACAATCCAAGTAGTCAGCCAAATTTTCAGTCAAAGACCCGATCCCTGAAATGATCGGTCTTCCAGGGGGATTTACAAGGCACTTGTGTATTTTCGGTAGGTGGTAAAAAAAAGGTATTTTTGGATTTTTGACGTCTAGGAACTTGAATTCCTCCTTTCCAAGGATTCCTAGTGAAGCTGCCCTTTGAATGAATGTTCTGTATTCCAGAACTGCTGCTTCATATGATTTCATGTCAACCACTTCATAATGTGTACGGTTGGAAAGGTTCCTAAGAGCCTCCTGAATATATGCATCCTTGTCTTGCACCACAATTCCTCCTCCTTTATCCGCATTTCTGATTACCAAATGGGGATTGGATTTAAGAGACCGGAGGGCTTCCCTCTCCTCTCTGGTCAAATTCGACTTGAGTTGCCTCCCCCTCAAATCAAGTTTTTTTAGGTCTTCTAGTACCAAATCATTAAAGGTTTTCAAATGGTGTCCTTTGCTATGAAGTGGATAAAAGTTCGACTTTAACCTCAACTCTGTATGAAAAAAATCATCCGGTATCGAGATACAATCGTTCTTGGGATTAAATTTGTTCATCTGGAAATGTCGTCTCAATGTCAGTTTTCTGATAAATTTTTGAAAATCAATAAATAAATTAAAATCATTAGAGTTGGCAGTGGGGCAGAAAGACAGCCCTTTGCTGAGAACACTGCGTTCTCCTTTGGACAGAGAGTGGTTGGATAGATTAAAGATTCCCAGATTTTTTTCTGTAACCTCATCAGTACCGGTTAATTTTGACCTTTCTTCTCTTTTTTGTTTGACCCTAATGCCTGCTCGGGTTCCTCTAAAATGTTTTTTCTTTTCCCCCCCCTTGGAGTGAGGAAATTGGTGATATGAACCTGGGTGTTTTTTGCAGTGTTCTCAGCAAAGGGCTGTCTTTCTGCCCCACTGCCAACTCTAATGATTTTAATTTATTTATTGATTTTCAAAAATTTATCAGAAAACTGACATTGAGACGACATTTCCAGATGAACAAATTTAATCCCAAGAACGATTGTATCTCGATACCGGATGATTTTTTTCATACAGAGTTGAGGTTAAAGTCGAACTTTTATCCACTTCATAGCAAAGGACACCATTTGAAAACCTTTAATGATTTGGTACTAGAAGACCTAAAAAAACTTGATTTGAGGGGGAGGCAACTCAAGTCGAATTTGACCAGAGAGGAGAGGGAAGCCCTCCGGTCTCTTAAATCCAATCCCCATTTGGTAATCAGAAATGCGGATAAAGGAGGAGGAATTGTGGTGCAAGACAAGGATGCATATATTCAGGAGGCTCTTAGGAACCTTTCCAACCGTACACATTATGAAGTGGTTGACATGAAATCATATGAAGCAGCAGTTCTGGAATACAGAACATTCATTCAAAGGGCAGCTTCACTAGGAATCCTTGGAAAGGAGGAATTCAAGTTCCTAGACGTCAAAAATCCAAAAATACCTTTTTTTTACCACCTACCGAAAATACACAAGTGCCTTGTAAATCCCCCTGGAAGACCGATCATTTCAGGGATCGGGTCTTTGACTGAAAATTTGGCTGACTACTTGGATTGTGTGATGAGGGTTCATGTATCCAAGTTGAGGAGCTA
Source organism: Anomaloglossus baeobatrachus (assembly GCF_048569485.1). Classification (NCBI taxonomy): domain Eukaryota; kingdom Metazoa; phylum Chordata; class Amphibia; order Anura; family Aromobatidae; genus Anomaloglossus; species Anomaloglossus baeobatrachus. The sequence goes on from NC_134358.1 coordinate 489,325,712, forward strand.
TTTGAGAGATTCCATGCAGCTCATAAAGCTTATAAAGGATATCAAATGGAAAGAATCCTTTGTGTTTGTATCACTAGATATTGCTTCTTTGTATACTAACATCACGCATGATTTGGGACTAGAGTGTTTCAAGCAGTTCCTATATATGGACGAGAGGCTACCATTTGAACAGAAAAACTTTCTACAGGATGGGATGGAGTTCATATTGAAGAACAACTACTTCACATTCCAGGGGACTATGTACCATCAATGCTGTGGCACAGCGATGGGCTCGAAAGTAGCACCTACTTTTGCAAACTTATTTATGGGCCTTTTTGAACTACAATTTATATATAATTCTGAACTGTATGGGCATGTGGTAATATATAAGAGATATATCGACGATTTATTTATAATCTGGGACAATTCTAAAAACAACTTACCAGTCTTTTTGGACAGCATAAAAAACAATAATTGGGGTCTCATCTTTTCACCCACCATCAAGGCAGACAGGATAGACTTCCTGGATTTGACGATTTTTCACGAAAAAGGGTCGATTTACACCAAGACCTTCTTTAAAAAGGTGGACTGCAATGGATACATCAATTTCACTAGCAGCCACTTTAATAAATGGTTGCTTAATGTCCCCAACAATCAGTTTCAGAGGGTACGGAGGAACTGCACCCGTGATTCAGACTTTCAGGAACAGGCGGTGGTCCTGAGGGACAGATTTCGGGCTAAAAAATATCCAGGGTCTGTGATCAAAAAAGCCTATAATATCAACAAGTCGTTCAAACAGGTTGACCTCATTGAGAAGGTCAATAACTCCGAGAATAAGGAGAAGAACTTGACTTTTTCTTCGAATTTCCTAATGACATATAGTGATGATAGTGGCAAAGTGAAAGATATCATTTCCAAACACTGGAAAGTCTTATTGAATGATCCATTCCTGAAGGAGATTTTACCTCCAAAACCAGGAATCACATACCGCAGAGCCTCGAGCCTGAAAAATCACTTGGCCCCCAGTAGACTCAAAAATAATAGCAATGATATGGTCATTTCCACTACCAAACCTTTGGGGGTGTTCAGGTGTTTGGTGAAGAATTGTCTTTGTTGTAACATCATCCAACATAGAAGGGTCTCTTTTGGGCTGCTTCCAGGGGGGACTGAATTCCCTATCAAAAGCCATATGACTTGCCAATCGGATTTTGTGATATATCTAATAGAATGTGAGTGTGAGAAGAGATATGTGGGCAGAACGACACAGCCCCTCCATAATAGACTAAACTCACACAGACACAATATTAAAATAGGTTTTTTGTTACATGGTCTTTCCAGGCATATAACCTTGATACATAAAGGTAAATCACGTTTGAGAATCACACCCATTGAACAGATTCCCCCCTGTGCTAACAATCGGGTGGAGCTTTTGAACAAGAAAGAAACTTTTTGGATCTATAAACTGAATACTTTGAAACCACAAGGGCTAAATGAGGTGACTGATTTGTTCATGAAAGGTTGAATTAATTTGTCCTGCTATCTTTGTGAATTTTATGGTTTTATTATGGTCTTACTTGTGTAAAAAAATTTTTCTTTTTAGCATTATGTAGTAATATTGTTGGTTTTATGCTTTTAGATTATCCTTGGGAGTGACATTGACCCTCTAGAATTTTTTCCATATAAAATTGATTTTATTATATATTAGATACATATACATATATCATCTGCAGTTCTTAGACAAAAAAATTTTTTCACTTGTTTTTAGTTGTTGGTTTTTACCTGTGGACATTGGTCTTATTTATGATTACTATTTTTTTCGGATGATTGCACCATGCACTTTGTAACCATTGGCTTTGGCTTTTTAAGTTTTTTGGACTTTCTGTTTAGTTCAAATTGATCTTCACGTTTTTGAAGTCATGTGTTCATCACTACAATTTTTTTGCCCCGTTAGTAATACGCTATTCATATGTTTTTTCTTTCTGCTCTGCCCACTATATTTTAATTATACAATTTTTTCCGTACTTTGGATAGTTTGTTTCGTTTCTTTTTACTTGTTTTCCCTCCTGTTTTCGGGCTGTATAAATGTCCGCATAAGATGAGCCGTCTACTGGTACTGAGGATAGAGCGCTATATCTGGGTGCTGAGAGGTGAACGAGTTTCCTCCTAACCTACGCTCCGTCTCGTAGTGACATTTGATATTATGGCACAGGGAGACAAATTCCATGTGTTTTGTTTTGGGTTTTTCCTCCCCGCTTTTTCAATTGTTCCCTTCGGCCTGCTCCGGGGGTTCTGATTAAATGATACTGAACCGTATACATTTGTTTTAAAGGGTTCACCCCACACCAGTATAAACGTTAGGTTTTGTATAGATATATATATATACATGTATACATTGTTCATTGTAAAGACTGATTTGTGGTTTCAGTTACACATCACGTCAACCTTTGATTTATATACACGGTTCTTTAGTGATAAATATTGACATGTTCACATCAGCACATATATATGCCTGCCCCCTCTCTTTTTCGGGTTTCTATGGTTTTTTTCACGGGGTCTGCAATAAGGACTTTCGATGTAAACCGGCAGATCATCCTCTGCACGGAGATTGGAAGACTGACTGGTTCTTTTTTCTTTGACATGCGCACTCCCCCTTTTTTCCCACGCTTTGAACTTTCTTCACCTTGTCTTAACAAGCTCCGGACCTTTTTTCTGACATGCGCACTCACTTTTTTCCCACGCTCTGAACTTTCCTCACCCCTGCCTAGGTACTTGACGTTGACTTACGCAGTTTTTGCACGTTAACACTCGGAATTATACGTATCATCTCACAGCTTCACTCTCAGAGGTACTCCTCTCTATACTTGATTTTCAAAGGCATTTTCGGGACTTCTAAGGTGGAGACATTGTTTCTCCCTTAAGATGCAACCCGGTTTGGGAAAAGAGTTATATTCTCAGGGGTTCGAGACCGCTGCAGAGCAGCTTGGCATTGCAGAGTTCATTTCCCGTATTTTATCTTTAACGCACAATAATACACATACACTTTTTTTCTTTTTATTAAAGTCTTTTATTGATTTTATTTCGTTCCCATTTGGATAATATGATGTTATTTTGATATGTAATGTTTCCTTTGTTCATGATTTTTACTGTCATGTTTTTTGTTTTTTTCTGATGTGTCATTCCCGCCCTTTTTTTTGGAAGAGGGTGGGCTTTGACGTCATCGTGACGGAATGTACATATATTCGGCAGTCCTCATGTTTTAGCAGATTTGATGTACTTTTGTCCTGTGTGTCCTGAGGAAGGGAGCTGAGACTCCGGAAACGCGTCGACCTAAAGATGAAATAAAGGAACATTAACTCTCCATATTCAGAGTGGTCATTTGGCGCAGCCTTGCAAGCCCTACTTCACCATTCTCTGTTATCAGCCGTTTTGGGTGCTGCTGCCGTTGGCCGTGTTTATTGCCTGCTCAGTGGTTGTGACTCTCACAACTTACGGGGTGAGTGAATTTCTTTAATTACCCCACGTATTTCTCAGATAAGACCCTATTTTGCGCTTTCTTTCCACAGTTCTCTGTGTACAGAGCGCTATCTCTGTGATACATGAAGTGGAACGCAGCATGCGTTCCACTGAGATTACGCCGGATACAATGCCCGGAAAGAGAAGGAGTTATAGTAAATAACTTCAGATATAAAGCGCTAGAATTACTCACAGTGGGAGGGAAGGAAAGACAACAACATACAGCCTTTATTATATGACCAACCAAACATCCAACAAATAAATTGCCAGAAGTGGCACGTAAAAAGAGAGGCTTATGTGCTAAGATGATAAGCATCCCCCACAGAACAAGAAGCACCTATAAAACGTTCCACCCAGTTAAGACAACACTTAAGTAAATTGAGCCCATAGGGGTTAATCCATCGGCAAACAATTATAAATATATCTACATATCTCATTTTAACACCCAATAGATATGGTAATTAGGGAGGAGGGGATGGAGGGGGGGGCTGGTTAGATGAAACTAGAGAAGACCAACTGTTCATTCAGACCATTAGGGTTGACAGAATCTAGCCAAAAGATCCAGCGTGTCTCCCTCTGCAAGAGTTTCTTGTCCCAATCTCCTAAACGAACAGACAGTGGAACCACCTCAATGACCCTAAAGGAGATAGAGTCAAGATTCCCATTATGGCAACTGTTCACATGGCGAGCTAGGGGGGTATCTCGTTTATTTCTGATGTCACCCAGGTGTTCACCTACCCTAATTTTCAATTGTCTCTTAGTCTTGCCAACATAGTCTTTTGGACAACTACATGTGCACAGATAAATAACGCCCTCCGTTTTACAGTTAGCAAAGTAGCGATTTTTATACACTCTGCCTGTATTTGAGCTTTTAAATTCTTTTGAGGGAGAGACATATTTACAATATGTACATGATCCACATTTAAAAGTCCCCACATCCCTACGGTCTAACCATGTTCTGCTCGTATTTAAAGGGGCAAAAAAACTGTGGACAAGTTCATCCTTTAGGGTTCTTCCCCTCTTGTATGTGATCGAAGGATGATCGCAAATGGCCCCGCCAATATCCGGGTCACTTTTTAAGATGTTCCAGTGTTTCCTCAGTATTGACAAAATCTTACCATTTTGATCATCATACATCCCTATCAATCTCGTCATGTTGTTATCATCACGCTTTGGAGTCGAAATCAGAAGATCACTTCTGTTCTTATATAGAGCATTCTGATGCGCCTGGTCGATCACACTCACGGGGTACCCTCGTTCTCTAAATCTATCTTTAAGGCACTCTGCCTGCCTGCTGTATTCCACAGTCGTTGTACAGTTCCTACGCAATCTGAGAAATTGGCCTTTGGGAATTCCTGCCTTCAAAGTTCTTGGGTGATAACTTTCCCAATTTAAAAGGCTATTGGTGGCATTAGGTTTCCTGTATATTGTGGTACTCAAATTCCCATCCGGCTCCTTAGTTAGCAAGACGTCCAGAAACGGTATTTTACTGCCACCAATCTCAAAGGTAAACCTAAGTCCCAAATCATTGTTGTTAAGATGTTGAATAAACTGACTGAATGAGTCAACTGAGCCAGCCCATACCACCAGGATGTCATCAATGTAGCGCCCCCAGAAACGAATCTGGGGGCACCACACCGAATCATCCTCGGTGAACACAAATGTCTCCTCCCACCAACCCAGGAGCAAATTAGCGTATGTGGGAGCACAGGGGCTCCCCATCGCAGTGCCCCTGAGTTGGTGGTAGAACTTGGTATTGAAAATGAAGTAATTATGTGTCAAAATAAACCGGATCAGTCGCAGCATGAACTGGTTATGCGTGGTCATAGAGATACCACGCATCCCCAAAAAATATTCCACTGCTTTGATGCCAACATCATGTGGAATACAGCTGTAAAGAGATTCAACATCTATAGATATTAAGATGTCCTCTGGAGCAACAGTCAGTCCCTCAATTTTGCCAAGTAAATCCAAGGTGTCCCTTAAGTGTGAGGGCAAGGCAGAGACAAAGGGGCGAAGGATCTTATCGATATATATACTGCACTGTTGGCATAATGCATCGACTCCTGAAACAATGGGGCGACCTTTCAAGGGATTGACCCCCTTATGCACTTTTGGAAGTGCATAAAAGGTCGCCACCATTGGACATTTTGGGAACAAGAAACTGAATTCATCATCAGTAATAAGCCGTAACGTTTTTGCTTCCTCTAATAGACCCCTTAGTTCTCTCATATACACCATGGTGGGATCTTGTTTAATGATCTCATACGTATTCCAATCGGAAAGGATCACCTGACACATGATGAGGTAATCCTTCCGATTCATGACCACAACGTTACCTCCTTTATCAGAAGGTTTGATAACAAGCTCAGGATTTGCACCTAAATTTTGTATCGCCAATCTCTGAGCCTGAGAAATGTTGGGTAAGGCAGGTGTAGATCTTGGGTTGATTTTTTTGATATCATCACAGACAAGTTTAAGGAAGATATCAGTGCTATTAAACTCACTGACAGGGGGCATCCTTTTACTCTTAAGTTTTAAATCAGAGAAAGGTCCCTCCCCCTCAATTCTCCTTCCCTCCTCCTCCAAGTCAACCAGTGTATTATAGTCAGACAGAAGGTCTGGTGATATCCCCAACTGTTTACACTTCAACCGGTCATGATTGGCAAAAAACTTTTTCCATTTAAGTTTACGAACAAATAGATTTATGTCCTTAACCCAGGAAAAAGCATCAAATCTGACAGTGGGTACAAATGACAGTCCTGATTTTAATACTGAACATTCAATGCTGGTCAAGACATGGGAGGAAAGATTCAAAATCTGTAAATCCCCAGAGACTACTTGATTTTTTTGTTGTTGTATTGTTGAGGCTTCCGCCTCAAGTCGTACGGACCCAGATCCCGCATTTCTAAAAAAGAGGGCATCGACACTGATGGCACTGAGGATATAGAGGAAGAGGAGTCCCCAGAAACGAATGGTTGGGGACATTTGGGGACATTTGTTGGATGTTTGGTTGGTCATATAATAAAGGCTGTATGTTGTTGTCTTTCCTTCCCTCCCACTGTGAGTAATTCTAGCGCTTTATATCTGAAGTTATTTACTATAACTCCTTCTCTTTCCGGGCATTGTATCCGGCGTAATCTCAGTGGAACGCATGCTGCGTTCCACTTCATGTATCACAGAGATAGCGCTCTGACATGAAGCCTGCTGATGTCACTTCCTGTGACGTAGGCATCCTCCTGCCTTCCCCTGTGAATACCTTATATGGGCAACGCTCTGTTGGGCTTCCCTCACTACGTCATTACTTATGACGGTGGGGGCAGAACTTCACATCCGGGATCACTGCTGATGGGTGGCGTCTGGCGCCATTTTTAAACACTGACGCCCTGCACATTTCCTGGAACGACGGTGACGGATACCGAGGTGCACACGTGGCTGACTGCAGCCAGTGCTACTTACCCTAATAGGGTGCCCCTGATGAACCCCGATGTGACTCGTGATCGGGGGGAAACGCGTTGGGCAAGTTCTTACAGGTGTCAACTTGGACCCAGGTGTATTTTCACCATTCATAGTACTGCAAGGATGAGATAAGTACCATGTTTACATTTAATCTATTTGTCGTATGGTTACTTGGACCTGATTGATTCTGGCTGTGCCCCACTGCATTCTTGTGAAAATACACAATAGTAATGTGCCTTCTATGAAAGTTTATGGTAATTGCCTTCTGTGAAGTGCCCACTTATGATATAATCGGGTGGATGGTCCCTAATAGCCTATGGAGAGGACTGCTCTGAGATCAAATGATCTTATTTTTGTGACCCTCTAAGAGATCTATGCCTCCGGCTGCATTGATTGTTAGCTTAGGGATTGCATCTATTCTATGATCTAGTTATGATACACAGAAGCTATATACAATATACCGAATAGGCATTAATGTATTTCACTATTTTGTCCAACTGGATGCCTGTTGGACAATTACTGGACTGGTGCTAGGGGAACTTTTTAGCACTCAGGATCCAAAATTGTACTTTAATATTGTAAGTGATCCTTCTTTTGATCTGGTCCACTTTAACACTGTTTAAATATGAAAAATCTATTGTATCATTGATGTGTGTGTTTGAGTCCTTATTTATTGATCAGCTTGTTGGTGCAACCTCCCCACACTCCCTCCTCTCCCAGAATAGCTGCACATGAGATCAGTAGAGGGAAAGAAGGGTGAGCCATCGGTGAGCGGGGGCGCCATTGCGTCCAGGTCTAGGGTGCCAACCTCCGCGGCTAGGTAGGGCCTTTTTAAGGGAATTTGGGCCATACCCTGGTTGCACCACTATTATTATTTTTCTGGTACTCCTCCACGATACGGGATTTATCATGATACAGTATTAATTGATTGTTCATTAGGGGACAATTTGACTTACCCCATTTATTTGCCTGCTCCTTTCTGTTAGGATTACAGAGGGGTTCCATTGTATGTTGGCATATTGGGGACTGTTTGTCCTGTTTATGTGTGTATGTCTAGGGATTGTTTTAACATGAAATAATAAAAATATATTTTTAAAGGGTTTTTTTCTATGGTCAATAATTGTGAGTACACCCTTTTACATAAATTCTTTTGGTCTTTGGCTGATCTTTTGATATGGCTGGCTTTCTTTCTGGCTCATTAAATGTGGATGGTTGGTTGGATGATGCTAGAGAAGCATTCTCTGAGTCCTCTATTAGCACCAATGTGACACAGGGTCAATCATTGAGAAATACGTTTTCGGACCTGACACTGGCATACAAGGAGAACATCAAGTCCTGGTGGGAAGTCCAGTCGCTTGATAACTATATTAGACAGAAAATCGTCCCTAGGGGTTTGAGAATCACCATCACCCCAGCTAATAGATCAAGGACAGATGGACTTCTAGCTAAATGGGAAGAAGAATCCATAGCGTCCTCATTGAGATTCATGAATATTTTGCTGGAGGAGGAAAAAGTGACACTTGAAAAATCCTCTATTAATCTACAGAGATTAATTGAAGAGGCTCTGAAGTATAAGACGGACCCAGATTTCGCAAATAGGGAAACGACACTTAAAACGACTATTGAGAGGTACAGGATTAGTCTCAAGGACAGGAAGCACAAAAAGTTTGTCCGAGATCTTTTAGACTTCAAAGATAAACAAGCTTACAGCTTCCTAACCAAAGAACAACGTCCTGGTGACGTCTCCTCAACAGACGCTGAATCTTCTGATACGGATAATAGGAGATCAAGAAATAGGGGACCTCCTAAGAGAAGATGGAGAGGAAACCCAGAGAGGAGAAACACTCAGGCCCCCTTTCGGGATCAACCATTCGTTTCTGGGGACTCCTCTTCCTCTATATCCTCAGTGCCATCAGTGTCGATGCCCTCTTTTTTAGAAATGCGGGATCTGGGTCCGTACGACTTGAGGCGGAAGCCTCAACAATACAACAACAAAAAAATCAAGTAGTCTCTGGGGATTTACAGATTTTGAATCTTTCCTCCCATGTCTTGACCAGCATTGAATGTTCAGTATGAAAATCAGGACTGTCATTTGTACCCACTGTCAGATTTGATGCTTTTTCCTGGGTTAAGGACATAAATCTATTTGTTCGTAAACTTAAATGGAAAAAGTTTTTTGCCAATCATGACCGGTTGAAGTGTAAACAGTTGGGGATATCACCAGACCTTCTGTCTGACTATAATACACTGGTTGACTTGGAGGAGGAGGGAAGGAGAATTGAGGGGGAGGGACCTTTCTCTGATTTAAAACTTAAGAGTAAAAGGATGCCCCCTGTCAGTGAGTTTAATAGCACTGATATCTTCCTTAAACTTGTCTGTGATGATATCAAAAAAATCAACCCAAGATCTACACCTGCCTTACCCAATATTTCTCAGGCTCAGAGATTGGCGATACAAAATTTAGGTGCAAATCCTGAGCTTGTTATCAAACCTTCTGATAAAGGAGGTAACGTTGTGGTCATGAATCGGAAGGATTACCTCATCATGTGTCAGGTGATCCTTTCCGTTCGGAATACGTATGAGATCATTAAACAAGATCCCACCATGGTGTATATGAGAGAACTAAGGGGTCTATTAGAGGAAGCAAAAACGTTACGGCTTATTACTGATGATGAATTCAGTTTCTTGTTCCCAAAATGTCCAATGGTGGCGACCTTTTATGCACTTCCAAAAGTGCATAAGGGGGTCAATCCCTTGAAAGGTCGCCCCATTGTTTCAGGAGTCGATGCATTATGCCAACAGTGCAGTATATATATCGATAAGATCCTTCGCCCCTTTGTCTCTGCCTTGCCCTCACACTTAAGGGACACCTTGGATTTACTTGGCAAAATTGAGGGACTGACTGTTGCTCCAGAGGACATCTTAATATCTATAGATGTTGAATCTCTTTACAGCTGTATTCCACATGATGTTGGCATCAAAGCAGTGGAATATTTTTTGGGGATGCGTGGTATCTCTATGACCACGCATAACCAGTTCATGCTGCGACTGATCCGGTTTATTTTGACACATAATTACTTCATTTTCAATACCAAGTTCTACCACCAACTCAGGGGCACTGCGATGGGGAGCCCCTGTGCTCCCACATACGCTAATTTGCTCCTGGGTTGGTGGGAGGAGACATTTGTGTTCACCGAGGATGATTCGGTGTGGTGCCCCCAGATTCGTTTCTGGGGGCGCTACATTGATGACATCCTGGTGGTATGGGCTGGCTCAGTTGACTCATTCAGTCAGTTTATTCAACATCTTAACAACAATGATTTGGGACTTAGGTTTACCTTTGAGATTGGTGGCAGTAAAATACCGTTTCTGGACGTCTTGCTAACTAAGGAGCCGGATGGGAATTTGAGTACCACAATATACAGGAAACCTAATGCCACCAATAGCCTTTTAAATTGGGAAAGTTATCACCCAAGAACTTTGAAGGCAGGAATTCCCAAAGGCCAATTTCTCAGATTGCGTAGGAACTGTACAACGACTGTGGAATACAGCAGGCAGGCAGAGTGCCTTAAAGATAGATTTAGAGAACGAGGGTACCCCGTGAGTGTGATCGACCAGGCGCATCAGAATGCTCTATATAAGAACAGAAGTGATCTTCTGATTTCGACTCCAAAGCGTGATGATAACAACATGACGAGATTGATAGGGATGTATGATGATCAAAATGGTAAGATTTTGTCAATACTGAGGAAACACTGGAACATCTTAAAAAGTGACCCGGATATTGGCGGGGCCATTTGCGATCATCCTTCGATCACATACAAGAGGGGAAGAACCCTAAAGGATGAACTTGTCCACAGTTTTTTTGCCCCTTTAAATACGAGCAGAACATGGTTAGACCGTAGGGATGTGGGGACTTTTAAATGTGGATCATGTACATATTGTAAATATGTCTCTCCCTCAAAAGAATTTAAAAGCTCAAATACAGGCAGAGTGTATAAAAATCGCTACTTTGCTAACTGTAAAACGGAGGGCGTTATTTATCTGTGCACATGTAGTTGTCCAAAAGACTATGTTGGCAAGACTAAGAGACAATTGAAAATTAGGGTAGGTGAACACCTGGGTGACATCAGAAATAAACGAGATACCCCCCTAGCTCGCCATGTGAACAGTTGCCATAATGGGAATCTTGACTCTATCTCCTTTAGGGTCATTGAGGTGGTTCCACTGTCTGTTCGTTTAGGAGATTGGGACAAGAAACTCTTGCAGAGGGAGACACGCTGGATCTTTTGGCTAGATTCTGTCAACCCTAATGGTCTGAATGAACAGTTGGTCTTCTCTAGTTTCATCTAACCAGCCCCCCCCCCCCCCTCCATCCCCTCCTCCCTGCCTGCCCCCCCCCCCCCTCCCCTCAACACCATCCCACCTCCTTGTTGGTCTGTGGTCCCAGACCTTCCAAATTTGGACTGAGCCTGTAATATTTTAGGTTATTTTCCCTGAGTTTAGTCAGCTATGGCTTGGTATTGTTTTTAACACGAGCCATCATGTTGCTGTGATTTACTGTTCACGGATTTGATATGGGATAATGGATTGGTTTATCCTATGTGTATTTGTCTCATTAAAACAATATCCCCTAACCTTAGTAACCATAATAAGTTTATTTGTTTAGATCTTGATCTGTTTGATGTTACTAATCTTAATGTGAGGTTATAATACTATATAAGGAGGGTTAACTATTATGCTGTTATGCTTGGTCGTTTAATCTATAAATGTATCTACTGACACTAATTACCATATCTATTGGGTGTTAAAATGAGATATGTAGATATATTTATAATTGTTTGCCGATGGATTAACCCCTATGGGCTCAATTTACTTAAGTGTTGTCTTAACTGGGTGGAACGTTTTATAGGTGCTTCTTGTTCTGTGGGGGATGCTTATCATCTTAGCACATAAGCCTCTCTTTTTACGTGCCACTTCTGGCAATTTATTTGTTGGATGTTTGGTTGGTCATATAATAAAGGCTGTATGTTGTTGTCTTTCCTTCCCTCCCACTGTGAGTAATTCTAGCGCTTTATATCTGAAGTTATTTACTATAACTCCTTCTCTTTCCGGGCATTGTATCCGGCGTAATCTCAGTGGAACGCATGCTGCGTTCCACTTCATGTATCACAGAGATAGCGCTCTGACATGAAGCCTGCTGATGTCACTTCCTGTGACGTAGGCATCCTCCTGCCTTCCCCTGTGAATACCTTATATGGGCAACGCTCTGTTGGGCTTCCCTCACTACGTCATTACTTATGACGGTGGGGGCAGAACTTCACATCCGGGATCACTGCTGATGGGTGGCGTCTGGCGCCATTTTTAAACACTGACGCCCTGCACATTTCCTGGAACGACGGTGACGGATACCGAGGTGCACACGTGGCTGACTGCAGCCAGTGCTACTTACCCTAATAGGGTGCCCCTGATGAACCCCGATGTGACTCGTGATCGGGGGGAAACGCGTTGGGCAAGTTCTTACAGGTGTCAACTTGGACCCAGGTGTATTTTCACCATTCATAGTACTGCAAGGATGAGATAAGTACCATGTTTACATTTAATCTATTTGTCGTATGGTTACTTGGACCTGATTGATTCTGGCTGTGCCCCACTGCATTCTTGTGAAAATACACAATAGTAATGTGCCTTCTATGAAAGTTTATGGTAATTGCCTTCTGTGAAGTGCCCACTTATGATATAATCGGGTGGATGGTCCCTAATAGCCTATGGAGAGGACTGCTCTGAGATCAAATGATCTTATTTTTGTGACCCTCTAAGAGATCTATGCCTCCGGCTGCATTGATTGTTAGCTTAGGGATTGCATCTATTCTATGATCTAGTTATGATACACAGAAGCTATATACAATATACCGAATAGGCATTAATGTATTTCACTATTTTGTCCAACTGGATGCCTGTTGGACAATTACTGGACTGGTGCTAGGGGAACTTTTTAGCACTCAGGATCCAAAATTGTACTTTAATATTGTAAGTGATCCTTCTTTTGATCTGGTCCACTTTAACACTGTTTAAATATGAAAAATCTATTGTATCATTGATGTGTGTGTTTGAGTCCTTATTTATTGATCAGCTTGTTGGTGCAACCTCCCCACACTCCCTCCTCTCCCAGAATAGCTGCACATGAGATCAGTAGAGGGAAAGAAGGGTGAGCCATCGGTGAGCGGGGGCGCCATTGCGTCCAGGTCTAGGGTGCCAACCTCCGCGGCTAGGTAGGGCCTTTTTAAGGGAATTTGGGCCATACCCTGGTTGCACCACTATTATTATTTTTCTGGTACTCCTCCACGATACGGGATTTATCATGATACAGTATTAATTGATTGTTCATTAGGGGACAATTTGACTTACCCCATTTATTTGCCTGCTCCTTTCTGTTAGGATTACAGAGGGGTTCCATTGTATGTTGGCATATTGGGGACTGTTTGTCCTGTTTATGTGTGTATGTCTAGGGATTGTTTTAACATGAAATAATAAAAATATATTTTTAAAGGTTTTTTTTCTATATTATAATGCACCCACAATAGTCCTCCAAATAGTATAATGCACCCATAGTTACCCATATAGTATTTGAGCCACAAGCTGAATGAGGCCATAGGGTATATGGTATTCAGATAAATGTACTGCTGTAACTTATGGGCCAGTCATGTCTGTAAGTTGGGATGAGGACGAGTGCATAGTTATACACAGATGCAGTCATGATTTTTTTTGTGTTTTGTTTCCAAAGGGACTAATGTCTATTACTTGACACCTTTTCATAAATAGTGGTAAAATGATACTGTATAAAAAAAGTGCTAGAGCTTCAGTCGTGTGCATCACTAACCAGGGTTACACTGTGTGATGTGATCACTGGTGATGTGCACGAGGGGAGATATGTGTCGCCGCGACTACTGAAGTCGGTGACGTGAACCCGGGTGTAGTACTCCAGCATATTAGGTGCTGAGAGGGTTAATTTGTATTACCTGGACCGGGTTTGTTGTGGACAGCTAAAGAGATGGGTGGGATGGCTGCTCACCATATCTCCACCTCAGGGTGTGGTCTCAGAGGTTTAAGCCAGGCCTCTGGACACACCCAAGGTGTCCTGTTTTGCCTATATATTTTCTTGTGCTGGAGGCCGTAGTGCTCTCCTCCTGTCAATGGCTTGGGACTGTTGGTAATAAACCAGGTGAACCCGAGACGTGAGGTGTTCCTGCATCCATTTCCTCCTGCTGAGAAGCTGGCTCTACCACAACTGACATAGTGGAGTACCAGTGGATTTCCTGCAAACCCAGGCAGTGACACATTGAGTCCCAAATACAACAGGAACCAAATGTTCCAGCAGAAGATAACCCCATTTGAATATAACTTTGGAGCTACATACTTGCCACTAAGTTCTATATTTAACTTATTAGACCTTATTGAAAAAGATTCCAATAGAAGCTGTGATGCACATGTTCTGTATAGATAGCTGGTGAGATTTCAAAATCATTTCCTTTGTCAGCCAAAGAAAGTCCACTGCAACCCGATTACCATAATCACATCACTGCGCCATGTGCGACATCAACTGCACATACTGGATATTAATATCCCAGGTCGCCCTTTTAGTAACCCGCCTTCATTACTTCTGCTCTGCTTATTTGAATATAGTCAAACATGGCTCTCTGTACACTGCACCTCATATTACATGGCTCTGCAGCAATGTCATCTGTAATAATAGTGAGATTTAGCATTTCGTACACTTTGTGTGACAAAAGTGATCACACCTTACTGGCTTTACAGTGAAATCTGCAACCAGAGAGACATTGGGGCAAAAACCATGTGTACCTCCGACAATTTTGGTAGTGTGCTTTAATATGAAACAAAAAAAACCTTATAAACCAGTAGAATCTAATACACTGCTTTCTCAAAAACGTATATACTGTATACTGCTTAAAAAAATAAAGGGAACACTTACAGTAAACAGCACAATGGTATTTTAGTGTTCCCTTTATTTTTTTGAGGAGTATATGTAAACCAATAGGAATAGCCAAGAAGATGCGGTACATATATTATAATAAGTATAGAATTTAATTTAATATTACAAAATATTAATTAAACTAATTAAACAATACAGTGGTGATTCAAGCACAAAATATAAAAGGGGTAAGAGAGAGCATGAGTCCAGAAGGAGAAGGGAAAACTCCTTAAGGTACGGTAGACTAGTGTCTCATTTGTTTGACCATGATAATATAGTGCATAAAAGTAAATGGACATATGAAAAATAATAAATTCATATTAAATAATAAATTCATATATCCATTAATAGGTATTAAGGACTTCCATAAATGCACTCTGAATTAAATGGATATAATTTATATGATGCAAGCTATGGTAGGATATACACAATCCAATATACAATCTCTCGCCCTCTCGTCACTTGCACCTGAAGAACATCTCTAGAATCCGCCTCTTCCTCACCATGGAAACTACAAAAACCCTCACTGTGGCCCTGATCCACTCCCGCTTTGACTACTGTAATTCTCTATTAAGTGGCCTCCCCCTCATTAGACTCTCTCCTCTGCAGTCCATTCTTAATGCTGCAGCTAGGGTCACCTATCTGGCTAATCGTTACTCGGATGCTTCTGCTCTGTGCCAGTCATTGCACTGGCTGACCATACAGCATAGGATCCAATTTAAATTGCTTTTTCTCACCCACAAAGCTCTCCACAGTGCGGCACCCCCTACATCTCACCCCTCATCTGTCTATCACCCAACCAGTTTCCTACGCTCTAATCCGAACAACCCACTCCCAGCTCCAAGACTTCTCCCGAGCTGCACCAATCCTCTGGAATGCTCTACCCCAAGCAACTAGGACAGGATAAACCACAATTTCCACAACTTCAGTCGCTCCTTAAAAACACACCTTTTTAGGGTGGCCTATCAACTTCCCTAATCGAAGACAATTCACATAGAGCCAAAAGCATCACAAAAATTGTCTGGTGACGGCTCATGCAGCCTTTATCTATCCCCCATTTCTTCGAGATGGCTGGACAGTCGTTGTAAATAAGCACCTGTGCGTTGTCACCCTGACCTCGCCCCTTTTTTAGATTGTAAGCTCTTATGAGCAGGGTTGCTATTATCTTTGCTTTAATTATTGTATTTTCTTTAACTGTTACTTATGAATGTTTGTTTGTATATGAACCTCTGAATTATAAAGTGCTACAGAATATGTTGGCGCTATAGAAATAAAGATTATTATTATTATAGTGACACACTGACAGACCTCGACACGTGTTTCACCGCTATAGCTATGGTTTCGTCAGGAGTTCCTGCTTAACACTAGAAGTCCCAGAAATGTCGAGCTCCCCCTGCAGTCCCGAAAGAGGGTCAATTGACATACAATAAACTCAATAGAACTAACTAGAAACTAAATGGCTAAACTCAATGGCAAACAACAACCTCCTGTGGTGTGACAGTAATGGCCTTAATTACAGAACAAAAGACGGTGATTATAGGATGTTAGCTAAAATCCTTCAGGTCATTCGACCCATCTCTGGGTTCCAAAGGTAGAAATGTTAAATGACCCCTCTCTGGGACTTCTAGTGTTAAACATAAAAGATTTTCAGGACCCTGGTCTAGCGGCCATGTGAGTACTTTTTGGACCAGAGCACTGTGAATCTCGTACCACCTACGGTATCACCCACACATATTTTGATTAGCAGTTCCCATAATGTCACGTTGTGGCACAACTCATGCATGATGTCAGAGGCTCCTACTAAATAGCAGAAATACTAGGGATGTCACAGGTGCTCTGGTCCAGTGGCCATGGACTACCAACGCAGCTGTTGGACCAGGATCCTCCAAATCATTTTGCTCAGCTATAGTCTGGCTCTCTGTAATATTACTGTACCCCTGGCTTTTTCCTGTGGTATACCTTAAATTCATGGGCCCAAAAAATCTCCAACAAAGACCACCAAATATAACAAGTCTTTAATAGTATAAGTTTTTTCATATGGGTGTGAGTGATCTTTTGGACCCTAGTGCAGCTATAACCCCTGCTCCCTCTATAGCTACACCAGGGTAAGGGTACTTTCATACTTGCGTTCAGCGGAGTCCGTCACTATGGAGAATAGCGCAGTCCGTTAACGCACTGCGCCATTCTCCATAGACTTGTATGGACAACGCACAGTAACACAAGTGTCTGCATTGCATCCGCTGGACGACGTGTCGTCATCATTTTGATGCTGCATCGGGCAGATGCAACGCAGCATGTAACTTTTTTTGAGCAGCGCAATCCGTAGGATTTCACTGCGCATGCTCTTTTTTTTTTTTTTTTTTAAATCACAAACTTTATTTTGTCTCTCGGTGGCCGAACGTTCAGCTGAGCACCCACCCGCCGGCATGTGAGAGCGCTCAGCTGAGTGCCCGCCCGCCGGCATGCCCGGCCGCCGGCAAGTGACAGTGCTCAGCTGAGCGACCGGCCGCTGGCTATTGAGAGCGATCAGCAGATAGTTCACAATAGTCTGCTGCCGGTAAAACTATGTTTTGTACGATCCGTAGCATCCGTTGTGCCACTATATGCCACGCATCCGTTGCATCCGTCACACAACGCAATGCTATGGAAGCCGTCCAACGCAAGTGTGAAAGTAGCCTAACTGGCAATCATTTTAGTTTACTCAAGTACGAAGTTCTGGTAATTCTACAATCTGTCAAAACTAGTGAACAAAGCATGATCTGAGCCATCTGCCGAGGACCAAAGAGGCACATGTAGCTTCAGACAGAGCCCTTGGTTTGGGAACATTGCTATGTTATTTATTTATTTATTTATTTATTTTACAATAAAAAATAATGTCTCTCTTCTTGTAAAACTATGCACAGGTTAAGTGTACCATTAATAAAATATCATTGTAACATTTCTCAAATCTTGTCTTACAGTTTCTCTGTCAAAATGAGCACACAACCTCTTGCTAACATTAGTAGGAAGCCTGGCTTACAAATATGGTCCATCGAGGTAAGATACTTACTGTTTGTAACATTTAAAATTATAGAAAATAATATATTTCAGCAGAAGTATGCATCCAATTTGTATTTGTTTTGTAGCCATGTATTTGGGGCACAGAGGCTTCATGTTGTGCCTCTCCAGCCCTATGTTTATACCAATATGATCTGTAGGGTTGGCTCAAGGTCTGAGTGGTAGTGTCAGACAGAGCGGAGGCCTCGGCAAAAATTTAAATTCGGGACCCAAATACTAACACATTGCACCATCAAAACATTTAGATTGCATTTACATAAGCTGTATTCAGACGGTTAATCAAGCACTGATTATATTCAAGTTGTTTGGTGCTTGTCTACTGGTGTTTTTATACAGGATGACAAAAAATGATGGGGGAAGAATGATCGGTAATACTATACACACACTGTATGTTACACACACATTTACTATACACACACTGTCTGCTACACACACACACACATTTACTATACACACTGTCTGCTACACACACACACACATTTACTATACACACTGTATGTTACACAGACACATTTACTATACAAACTGTATTTTACACACATTTACTATACACACACTGTATGTTACACACACATTTCCTATACACACACTGTATGTTACACACAGATTTCCTATACACACACTGTATGTTACTCACACATTTACTATACACACACTGTATGTTACACACACATTTACTATACACACACTGTATGTTACACACACATTTCCTATACACACACTGTATGTTACTCACACATTTACTATACACACACTGTATGTTACACACACATTTACTATACACACACTGTATGTTACACACACATTTCCTATACACACACTGTATGTTACACACACATTTCCTATACACACTGTATGTTACATAGTTACATAGTTACTTAGGTTGAAAAAAGACCTAGGTCCATCTAGTTCAACCTTCCTCCACCAGTTCTACATTTAGTCACTAACACACACTGTATGTTACACACACAATTACTATACACACACTGTATGTTACACACACATTTACTATACACACACTGTATGTTACACACTTACTATACACACACATTTACTATACACATACTGGATGTCACACACACATTTACTATACACACACTGTCTGTTACACACACACACACACACACACGTACACACACACACACATACACACACACGTACACACACACACACACACACACACACACACAGTGTAGAGAACATAGCAGGCTCTCTCCTCCTCTTTAGTTCCCCCATACTCTTGTAGGGTGAAGGATTTTAACACATGATGTAACCAAAGGTCCATTTACACTTTTACCGTAACTTCAAAAACCTCACCCATAATGCACGACTGATATAAAGAGTGCAGTTTCTGGATTATAAAGTGGGGGGTCCCTTTTGATGATGGAGGTCATTGGCAACTTCCCAGTTTACCCTCCTGTAAATGACAGCCCTTAGGTAAGGTCAATTTCAACCATGATCTAAAAGGCATAAAATTTGGTTGGCATGGGCCACCCAAGTTCGGTACAACTGGCATCTGCCTAGGTTTGCCTATTCTTCATTTCCTATATGATAGGATATGATGTTGACATGTACCAACATTATATACTAACACTAGCCATGAGCTTAACTGTGTTATGTAGGCATAACGTTCTAAACAAAAACATCCCAATAAAAATAATGTAGACAAATTTATGCAGCAATGATGGTTTATAGCATATTCTACTAATTGCCCTCCTCAGAATGGGTCTATGTAATGGCACACTCAGACAAGCAGATCCAGGTTAGTAAATGACCGCCAATTGCCTACTCAAAGGTGAAATGAGACTGCCTAATACCATAAATTAAATATGATAGTACAACAATTTTTCCAACAAAATTAATTTTGTATTTCTTTTATGATGGCAATGGTGCACCCGCTATATTAAATCCAATATACAACCGACTGTTCTACGCTTCAGAGGGGTTTTCTTTAGGACCTGTCATCCCACTGAACCATCTTTCTGGTTGGAATATATTTGGGTCACCCAGCGAAACGTTAGCACACATTTCTCCTAATGTAAATTTTGGACATGAAGCGAGGACTCCTGGCTTACGTGCGGTAACTCTAAGGGGTACTTTACACGCTGCAACATCGTATACGAAAAATTGTCGGGGTCACGTTGTTAGTGACGCACATCCGGCGCCGGTAACGGCATCGCAAAGTGTAAATCGTTTTTGCAACGATAAACAATCGCAAACGCGTCAAAAATCGGTGATCTGTGTAGCGTCGTTCATTTTCATAATGTCGGGTCGACCGCAGGTACGATGTTGTTTGTCGTTCCTGCAGCTCCACACATCGCTGTGTGCAAACCCGCAGGAGCGACAAACATCTCCTTACCTGCGTCCCGAAGGCAATGCGGAAGGGAGAAGGTGGGCGGAATGTTATGTCCCGCTCATCTCCGCCCCTCCGATTCTATTGGCCGGCCGATTAGTGACGTCGCGGTGACGTCGCTGTGACGCCGAACGCACCTCCCCCTTGAAGGAGGGATAGTTCAGCAGTCACAGCGACGTCGCCGAGCAGGTATGTGCGTGTGAAGCTGCCGTAGCGATAATGTTTGGTACGGCAGCAATCACCACATATCGCATGTGCGATGGGGGCGGGTACTATCGTGTTTGGCATCGCTAGCGATGTCGCAACGTGTAAAGTACCCCTTACGGTAGGAATAAAAGACTGTGCTATGTTCTGCACAATAGAAATCTTTCATCGTCATTGCTGTGTCAATGGCATGAGGCCACAGCAAGCGGAAAAGCCATTGTGATGTCAGGCTGCACATCTGCCTATACTGTCTTTATATAGAGGAGGCTGTCACAGTTTCAGAATGATCTTTGGACATGCCGGACTCCATTGAATTATGTGTCCAATGCAGTGTCGAGCTGTGTAAACATATACAAACCTGCCAAAAATATATCTAGTCATGTAGATAGACAAATACACATATCATAAACAGATTAATGAAAAAGAAAGAAAGAAAGAAAGAAAGAAAGAAAGAAAGAAAGAAAGAAAGAGAGACATACTGTTCTTTTATGGGTGCTCTCATTGTCTGTGTAAATGGATGGATGGATAGATAGATTTTCATTGAAAAATAAAGTAGGATGTTTTATTGTCACACGTACAGCAAGAAAGTACGGTATATATAAATTTTCTATAAATTCAGACAATCATTAGGAGGTTGCTCTATAATGTGCTTTGGAAAACATGTAGAAAGCAAGGGACCCTACTATTCTTTCACTGTGAAGAATGAAGATAGATCGATACCTAGATAGATAGAGAGATAGAGAGATAGATAGAGAGATAGATAAATAGATAGAATAAAATACACAATGTACAGTAGGTATCTATTGAGTCTTGTTGATGGATTTTACAGATTCCTTTGTTCTTGCTCATCAGTGAGTAGACAGAGACCGAACCCTGGGGCTCTCCCATTATACCAAATTTAGTCATCACATATTAGTCACACAATAGTTATATAGCAGTTAAAGAGCATCCCTCAGTGTTCTTCATGACAGCAATTCAGATGAATGTCCCAACCTAATGCCACCCCTTACAATTCCGATCACACCACCAAACCCACGCTGGTTATAGAGCTATGACATAATTAATGCCTACTACCGTAGTTGTTATAATTATCAGTAATCACATAGTACTAATAAGTTGTGCCACCTTGTAGCTATTTTCCACTTTGATGCCAAATGAACAATTATAGACCAACTAGAACTGCAAACACAGAATAGCCTACAGCATTGTTCTAGCCGGACTAATGTACCCATAATATTGTACCAGACAAAAATAGTGTCTAGCAAAAAATCTCCAAACTCATAGTTGTGTCCACAAAATATTTTCTATAACATTATATTAACATGAGCATATAAATGTGGCAGCCAAATAAAGACAAAAAAATGTACAAATCTCGGTGCCCCTATACAGCAATTTGCCCGTGTCGCACAACCGATGGGGGCGGGTACCCACGCTAGCGATATCGGTACCGATATCGCAGCGTGTAAAGTGGCCTTAAGGGGGCGGTTCGTGCGGCGTCACAGCGACGTAACACGGCAGCCGTCCAATAGCATAGGAGGGGCGGAGATGAGCGGCCAGAACATGCCGCCCACCTCCTTCCTTCCTCATTGCCAGTGGACGCAGGTAAGGATATGTTCGTCGTTCCTGCGGTGTCACACATAGCGATGTGTGCTGCTGCAGGAACAACGAGCAACATCGTACCTGCAGCAGCAACGATATTAAGGAAAGGAGCGACGTCTCAACGTGCAACGATTTTAGACGTTTTTGCGCTCGTTGATCTTCGCTCCTTGGTGTCACACACTGCGATGTCGCTAATGGCGCCGGATGTGCGTCACTAACGACGTGACCCCGACGATATATCATTACCGATATCGCAGCGTGTAAAGCCCCCTTAACAACACATCAACAACAACAAAAAAGCGAAAAACAACATAAAATATGGAGGTGATTTATTTCCTGTAAATTCATTATATGGATATATCTTATGTGTGATTAAAATGTATATGACACAATAAGATGTTTGGGATGCATGCATCTTTGACGTACTTTAAATGATATTTAAGAAATTAGTTTGGCTTGTACAACAGGTCTCATTCGTTCCAGCTTTATTCTATTTTCGTAACATAAACAATTGGTAAAACATCTTCATGAAGATGCTGCAATATTGAAGTATAGCACCCCTCCCCTAAATAAGATGTATAGATAGACTGTATATGGTAACTATTGGTCAAAATTTTGCTCCCCTTTATCATGGAAAGATGTGACAAATTCTCTCCTATAGACGATATTTTATTCAATAGACTCAACATCAAAGTAAATCCAAACAGAATCAACGAAAGCTAAAATTCTTATCAGACGTCCCATAGAATTGTGACAACAACATAGCAAACAACATAGCAAAGGGTGCTACTTTGTTATTGTAACTTTTGAGTTGCAGAAAAAGCATAGTTCGCTGTGTTAAACTGTTCATGGAATTCCCATTTATTTCTATGTGAGTTACCCAAACATCATAGGGCAGCTGCTCTTGGCTGTTTTCCCTGTCTCGGGTTGATAGGACCTAGAGGCAGTTATTCCCATCTCAGTCATGAAAGGTAGAGCTGGAAACAACCTTTTAAATGTCTCAGAAATTGATAAATAAAACTCCAAGAAGAAAATCAAACTCACAAAAGCAATCAAAGTATGGTACTGCAATGCACATACTGGTCTGGGGTCTCCTGGCCCAAATTCAACACACTCATTGGCATATCTGGGGCTGTAGAAATTAAATCAAGAAACCTGCAACCGATCAATGCGTTTGGGTCTGTACTCAATTGTGAAACATAGATGTGTGAGTCTGGCCTTTGGGCTTGTTCCGGCATAATGAATGCGACAATGACCGACACAATGACCCATTATAGCCAGTGTGCCAATGCACATGACCGATTTTCCACAAGGACTTATGCTCTGCATGGAGAGTTTTGCAGCATGCACTACTGTTGCCCATTTTACGTACCAGAATAATACATGGAAGGCAAAGGCTGCTCCGGCACTATGAACACACCGAGCTGCACGAAGATTCAATCACGTCCACAGTTTGCAAATGCGACTGGCCTGTTTTTCAATCTGTTTGTCTAAACCCAGGGAAATGCTTACAATATGGAACTGACAATTAAAATAAATGAAAATACACCTTTATCCCAGATACACTTTGTATATATATGGTAAATTATAGTATATCAGACAGGGCTCCGATGCACAGGCCCGCATCTCCAGCGTACTATACTAATCAGGGCTGTTTATTGCACGATATCTCTTGTTTATTGTCTGATTTTATTGGCTCTCGCTATATTAGAACCAAAAAAAAAAAAAAGTCCGGTTCAGGACCAGACTTGAACCCAAATTTGCCCCTGGGCACTGAACTTCATATATGTCTAAAGGACCCAAACTTAATGTTATAACATGGTTTCATTACAGGCTAGAGAGCTGTACAAGGAAGCAAAATGGGGATTAAAACAGGACAATTATACTTACCAATTCTCCCACGCGGCTGTGACATTGCTTCTGAGTATGCTCATTAAACCTCATGAACATTCACTACTTCCCCCTCCCACCCTCTGTGATTGGTTGCAATCAGCCTTCTGGCGTTTCGAAAACTGTGATGATTGGTTGCCCTCATAGTAGCTGTCTTCATCCTGGAAGTAGAATGTAAAAATACCATGCACCTCCCCAGCCTGAGAATACCAGCCCCCAGCTGTGTGCGTTATTTTGGCTGTGTATCAAAATGCAAGGGACCCTATGCGGCTTTTTAAAATAATTTAAATAAATCATTTTAAAAAATGGTGTGTGGTCCACTGCAATTATGATACCCAGCCAAGCTAAAGCAGACAGCTGGGGACTATTATTCTTAGGCTGGGGAGGTGCATGGTTACTTGCCCCTCCCCTGCCTTAAAATCTTTTATTAAAAAAAACACCCTTTCTCCAATTTATTAACCCAAAAAAACACTCCTCCAGGTCTTACATAATCCACAGCCATGACATCCCACTGTGATCACAGTTCTGCTACATCTGAGGTTGCAGTGCAGCTGTGAGAATTGTCCTTGGTGCCCCAGCTGTGACCTCAGGTGAACTCCCCTCAGATGAACTCATTGAAGTTAGTGACCTCACCTCAGGTGAAGTTATTGAACTCAATACCGGATTGCCAGATTAGGAAATGTGCGCACATTGAGTATTTGTTTACAGACATTTCTGCAGCTCCTGATAGAAAAATACACTGAAATCGCCTCAAAAACGCATGCGATTTTGGTGCATTTTTTTGCCAGGAGATGCCGATTTGGTCCAGAAATGTCTGCATCCAAATACTCAATGTGCGGACACATGTCAAATCCAGTAATCTAGCATTGAGTTCAATGACTGATTTCACAACTCGGTTTCCCATGGTACCCCAGTTGTGACCTTAGGTGAACTGACCTGAGGTTAACTTATTGAACTCAGTGATCTCACGTTCGGTGAAGTCATGGAACTCTATGCTGAATTACCAAATTAGGCTATGTGTGCACATTGAGTATTTAGTTGCAGACATTTCTGCACCAAATCTGCATCTCTTGGCAAAAATGCACCAAAACTGCATCCAAAACGTATGCAGTATACTAGCAGTGATGCATGGTCTGGAGCAAAACAGGATGGCAGTAAAGTGCTATAGATAACATAATATTGTATGAACACAGAAAGATCAAATCAGCGATTGTTCTGTGCGCGTAGAATGCTCGTCGGCCCCACAGTGTTTGAGGGAAGACCGTTAGCTTACTATTGTCTGTAGCATTTGTTCATAAATCGCATAGCATGTAGTTTATTTTTCTTCTCTTTTTCTTTCAGAAAATGCAAATGGTTCCTCTGCCTGAAAAGGCCTATGGCAGCTTTTTTGAAGGCGACTGCTACATCATTCTATTTGTAAGTATACATCGCAATATTTCAGGGGAGTGTTATGTCCATTGTTTGTATGCACAGTACTTCACCTCACATCACAGCCTTATTGAAGTGGAAAGACTAATGAAAGCACACAAGGGATCTTCCATTCATCAGACACCTCCAGGCTGTCTGTACAGAAGACAGGTGCTTTACCATGCGTGGGATTTACACATGGAGCCTCCCAGACCCATGCAGCTGCCATACTATTCCAATACACAGAAGTTAGCATAATACAATATTCATGGCGGCGTGCTCCCAGCATACTCTGCTTCTCCATGTGACAGTTGGATGCCTCATCGATAGCAATTCCGTAAATGAAGAAACAATTCCTACGTTTGACTCTAAAGGGTGCTTTACACGCTGCGACATCGCTAACGATATATCGTAAGGGTCACGTCGTTAGTGACGCACATCCGGCGCCGTTAGCGACATCGCAGCATGTGATACCAATGAGCGACGATCAACGAGCGCAAAAACGTGAAAAATTGTTGCTCGTTGACACGTCATTCATTTCCTTAATATCGTTGCTGCTGCAGGTACGATGTTGTTTGTCGTTCCTGCGGCATCACACATCGCTATGTGTGACACTGCAGGAACGACGAACATCTCCTTACCTCCGTCCACCGGCAATGTGGAAGGAAGAAGGTGGGCGGCACGTTCCGGCCGCTTATCTCTGCCCCTCCTCTGCTATTGGACGGCTGCCGTGTGACGTCACTGTGACTTAGAAAGGAGGCGGATTGCCGGCCAGAGCGACGTTGCAGGTAAGGAAAGTCCGTGTGATGGGTGTTAGCGATGTTGTGCGCCACAGGCAGTGATTTGCCCGTGTCGCACAACCGACGGGGGCGGGTACGCTCGCTAGCGATATTGCTAGCGAGATCGCAGCGTGTAAAGAGGCCTTTAGAGCTTAAAGGGGATGTCCACTTCTGGACAACACCTGCTCAATCAATTCAGAGCCCTATAAAAATTAAAAACAATGTAAGCTCACCTCCTGTAGCTTCACCATTCCAGTGATGTTTTGGGCTCCTGCTCCCGAGGTGGGTCATGTGACTGCTGCAGCCAATGATTGGCTACAGTTCAACAATATTCCATCAGAGTGGACATTTGATGTGACAAACTAGCATAGGCTGCAGCTGGTCAGTGGCAACAGATTAGCTGCAACAGTCATGTGACATCACATGACCCCCCCCCCCCCCCCAAGAACAGCAAAACGGTGTCGCTGCAGGACACAAGTATCCATTGTTTTATGTAGCAATGAATGTATTAACTAGAGGTCTCCAGTACTGGAAAACTCTTTAAAGACGACCTGTCACCAAATGAAAAGTAGTCAGGTTCTACACTTATGTTATTCCCGCATTTTTTTATTTTTTTTTAAATCCTCCATAGTGTTCCAGAGATACGGAGCTTGTTTATTGCTGCTTTGTATGGTCTTTACCAAAAAGGGGGTAGCTCACAAAGTAATAATGCTGAGCAGTCTAATGACACGCCCTAAGAACTCTATCAACCACTCCCCCTTGGCAAAAATCATCACCAAATAAAAAGGTCCATATCCTGGATTGGTATGACGAATTTAGAAGAGAGAAAAAAAGCAGAATAATCAATGGAGCAGGTAAATAAATTAAGAGCAAACAGTGGTCACTTTTGAGCTGATGACAGGTCTGAGACTAAAATGTAGGAACTCTTCCTGCGTTCATGGAATTACTTTAATCGGTGAGGTTGTACTGGATTTCAGATTTGTATCACAATTACTATTTATTTTAAAGACTTAAGGTACCGTCACACATAACGAGATCGCTAGCGAGATCGCTGCTGAGTCATGGTTTCTGTGACGCAGTAGCGATCCCGTTAGCGATCTTGTTATGTGTGTCACCTACCAGCGATCAGGCCCCTGCTGTGAGATCTCTAGTCGTTGCAGAATGGTCCAGGCCATTTTCTTCAAGGCGATGTCCTGCTGGGAAGGACAAATCGCTGTGTTTGACGCTGTGTGACAGGGTCACAGTGACTGCTGAGATCGTTATACAGGTCGCTACTGTGACCTGTATCGTTCCTGCATGGCTGGTAAGATCTGACTGTGTGACATCTCACCTGCGACCTCCCAGCGACTTACCAGCGATCCCTATCAGGTCGCATCGTTTTCGGGATCGCTGGTAAGTCGTTCAAATTTATTTAGACTGGGGTCAAACATGTATATAATCGGTCCCTTTATCATCCAGAAAAGGGGAACAATTTTTTTTCACTTGTCATCCATATGCTGTCTGTTTTTCACTCAGCAGCTATTAATCTTTTATTGGACCATTTACAGTTTCCCATCTTACAGAATTGTAATGTAACAATGATGGTCTATTTGGCATGTGATTTTTTTTATTTTTTTTTGTACTGTTCCCAATTCGGAGTCAAAACGATGAAACTTTTTCCTCACCCCAAATACAGCAAAAAAAAACAGGGGAAAAAAACACAGATCTGCACTGGCTCATTAAATAACATTGGCCTGGGTGCTATCCCTTTTTTTATCAGATTGCACTCTTCCGATAAATACGCGGCTCGTGTGAGCAAGCCCTAATGGTGAAATAGTAAGGGTGAAGGGGAGGACACAATGTACGTGTTTGCTAATGGTGAAAAAGGATACTCATAGAATTAAGCTGGATCCTGCCATGCCTTAAACAAACCTTGCACAGAAGAAAATGCGCAGGATTAGCAAACATTGAGGTGCTCCTTTGTTATATCCTCGCATGAAAAACACCTGTCACAGAAATAACAAAAAATATAGAGAATTTTCCTCATGCTATGTACAAAACAGTTTCCCAGGGAAGGACACCAACATTGGGAGGCTGTGGTGCGGTATATGCACACATACAGTATAACTCTCTGAACATTTTATATGAGCTGAATTGTGATGTAACAGTTTGTTGCCTGAAACCCTCATCTGAAATCACAGAAGTTTGTTTGGCTAAAATTGTAGTGCAACAGTGATTTACTTAAAGGGAACCTGTCAGGTCTCCAAATGATATTAACCTGCAGATATGGGGTTAATCTGCAGGATAATAGCATTCTGAAGCTGCCCAGCCATTGCACTGAAAGCCCGACTAAGACCCCATAATGACACTACAAGAAAATTGCATTTTGAAGTTCTCTCTCTGAGAGTACATTGGGCATGATGCACTTCTACCATCTCAGGCTGATCGGTCGGTTGTTTGCTTTGGTACACGGCCACTGACCTGTCAATCACCCGTTGGAGACCACAATGTACTTCCAAACAACTTCAAAATTGTTTTATTTTAGCTGCTGGAACAGCACTTTGAGTGCTCAAGGGGATTGAATGGATTATTTTTTTGGAATAACCCTTTAATGCACTGATGAACTTTTACACTAGTATTAGCGGGCACCAATAATTGGCGCACTAGTGCCAAAGTGTCAGAAATAGAAGATCTGGAAGTATCAGTCCACTCCTGACCAGCTAGCTGCTGCAGGACCGCACAGGACTGGCCCCATGGCTGCCAATTGCCGAGAAACGTCCAACCAGACCCACATACTGATTTGTTGTTGGGGCCTTCTGGCGTCTTTCTTACCCTCTGCTACTTCCCCATACCAGTGCTCTTATTCTGCTATATCTGACACAGATTAGAGGGTCAGGTTTTGTTTTCTAAAAGAGTTGTTTCCGTTAAACATAACTCAGATAGTCCCAGTTGTAAATGAAATAGTCCTTCTTGTAAATGAAGTAGTCCCCATAAATTAAGTAGTCCCCATTGTAGAATAAAAAACATATACACTACAGCGTATTAGGGACCACTAGTGGGCAGCTGCTCTCACTTTTTGCACGTGTCCGACAATTCTTCTGAGGGAAGTGTGGGAGCAGGAGCCCATTAGTGGCAGCTAGTGGACATCCGCTTTTCGGCAGCAAGTCCACTGAAAGTCTGTCTCAGCTGCATTATGAATTATGCTTGACTTTCTTGAAGAATAGAAACCTAATAATGCGACCTTGCACTTTTGGTCATAAATATGGTAATATTTTTGTTAATTTGGAATTGTAGAAAAGATCAGAATCCACAATTTTCTCACCTTTTCTAGATCAAGCAATCATCCAGTGGCATGTCCAGTGATCTCCACTACTGGATAGGGAAGGACTCCACTCAGGACGAGCAAGGAGCAGCCGCACTTTACACAACTCAGCTGGACGAGGCTCTAGGAGGAAGCCCAATACAACACAGAGAGGTGCAGGGGTACGAATCGGCCACCTTTAAAAGCTACTTCAAGAATGGTGTCATGTAAGTGTGCTAGGTAATTGCTCACACAAAGCATATTGATGTGTTTCTTTCTGCATAAAAAACGCAATGGGAATTTACATTCAGTTTTGGTGCTAACGCATTTTGATCTCAATTGGAAAAAACTACAGAAGAAAAACATTGAAACAATTGACATGCTGAGTTTTTTAAAAAAAAAATGAACCACAGGTCAAATAAGATTTTAGAAATTTCACTCTTTTTGCTTTTCTTGAAGACCGGCATTGTGCACGCCGGTCTTGATGATCTTTAAGAGGCACACACTTCTTAATCAATCTGCCGCATCTGAAATGTGGCGTGTACTTCTGTGTGTGCCTTACCACAAATCTTTCTCCAGTCTGGGAATGACGTAAGATTTGTGGCGTAAAGAATGTCTCCATTCATCATGAATTTGACGAGCGGGTGTTGTCACACCTCCATCCTGCCCCATCTTTGCCCACTTTGTCAGTGCTGGGTAAAAATGACATGAGACTCCCAAAAGTTGCAAAATTTTAGTGCAGCCTTGAGTTGTGCAAAAGTTTGCGTCTTTTTCCATTAGAATTCTGGTTTTAAAGCTTTGGATGGATTGAAGCCCTGTTATTTTCTTCTATTCTATTCAATTAAATCATACTGTGTATATATACAGTGCCTACAAGTAGTATTCAACACCCTGCAGATTTAGCAGGTTTACACATTCGGAATTAACTTGGCATTGTGACATTTGGACTGTAGATCAGCCTGGAAGTGTGAAATGCACTGCAGCAAAAAAGAATGTTATTTCTTTTTTTTTAATTGTGAAAAGTTTATTCAGAGAGTCTCATGGCAGTGGGGACATTGGTTTCAGTCAATACCATAAGTAACGTACTCCACCGCAATGGTCTCCGTTCCAGACAAGCCCGTAAGGTACCTTTACTTTCAAAGCGTCATGTCAAGGCTCGTCTACAGTTTGCTCATGATCACTTGGAGGACTCTGAGACAGACTGGTTCAAGGTTCTCTGGTCTGATGAGACCAAGATCGAGATCTTTGGTGCCAACCACACACGTGACGTTTGGAGACTGGATGGCACTGCATACGACCCCAAGAATACGATCCCTACAGTCAAGCATGGTGGTGGCAGCATCATGCTGTGGGGTTGTTTCTCAGCCAAGGGGCCTGGCCATCTGGTACGCATCCATGGGAAGATGGATAGCACGGCCTACTTGGAGATTTTGGCCAAGAACCTCCGCTCCTCCATCAAGGATCTTAAGATGGGTCGTCATTTCATCTTCCAACAAGACAACGACCCAAAGCACACAGCCAAGAAAACCAAGGCCTGGTTCAAGAGGGAAAAAATCAAGGTGTTGCAGTGGCCTAGTCAGTCTCCTGACCTTAACCCAATTGAAAACTTGTGGAAGGAGCTCAAGATTAAAGTCCACATGAGACACCCAAAGAACCTAGATAACTTGGAGAAGATCTGCATGGAGGAGTGGGCCAAGATAACTCCAGAGACCTGTGCCGGCCTGATCAGGTCTTATAAAAGATGATTATCAGCTGTAATTGCAAACAAGGGTTATTCCACAAAATATTAAACCTAGGGGTTGAATAATAATTGACCCACAATTTTATGTTGGAAATTTATTAAAATTTAACTGAGCAACATAACTTGTTGGTTTGTAAGATTTATGCATCTGTTAATAAATCCTGCTCTTGTTTGAAGTTTGCAGGCTCTAACTTATTTGCATCTTATCAAACCTGCTAAATCTGCAGGGGGTTGAATACTACTTGTAGGCCCTGCATATACAGTATATCTATATCTATATATATATATATGTATATATATATATATATATATATATATATATATACAGTTAGGTCCAGAAATATTTGGACAGTGACACAAGTTTTGTTATTTTAGCTGTTTACAAAAACATGTTCAGAAATACAATTATATATATAATATGGGCTGAAAGTGCACACTCCCAGCTGCAATATGAGAGTTTTCACATTAAAATCAGAGAAAGGGTTTAGGAATCATAGCTCTGTAATGC
Source organism: Anomaloglossus baeobatrachus (assembly GCF_048569485.1). NCBI lineage: Eukaryota > Metazoa > Chordata > Amphibia > Anura > Aromobatidae > Anomaloglossus > Anomaloglossus baeobatrachus. Next base: position 489,357,471 of record NC_134358.1, read on the forward strand.
ATAGCCTCCTCTTTTTCAAGGGACCAAAAGTAATTGGACAAGGGACTCTAAGGGCTGCAATTAACTCTGAAGGTGTCTCCCTCGTTAACCTGTAATCAATGAAGTAGTTAAAAGGTCTGGGGTTGATTACAGGTGTGTGGTTTTGCATTTGGAAGCTGTTGCTGTGACCAGACAACATGCGGTCTAAGGAACTCTCAATTGAGGTGAAGCAGAACATCCTGAGGCTGAAAAAAAAGAAAAAATCCATCAGAGAGATAGCAGACATGCTTGGAGTAGCAAAATCAACAGTCGGGTACATTCTGAGAAAAAAGGAATTGACTGGTGAGCTTGGGAACTCAAAAAGGCCTGGGCGTCCAAGGATGACAACAGTGGTGGATGATCGCCGCATACTTTCTTTGGTGAAGAAGAACCCGTTCACAACATCAACTGAAGTCCAGAACACTCTCAGTGGAGTAGGTATATCTGTCTCTAAGTCAACAGTAAAGAGAAGACTCCATGAAAGTAAATACAAAAGGTTCACATCTAGATGCAAACCATTCATCAATTCCAAAAATAGACAGGCCAGAGTTAAATTTGCTGAAAAACACCTCATGAAGCCAGCTCAGTTCTGGAAAAGTATTCTATCGACAGATGAGACAAAGATCAACCTGTACCTGTACTTTCAGCCCAGATTCAGCCAAATGCCGCAAAGTTGATCGGACGGCGCTTCATAGTACAGATGGACAATGACCCCAAGCATACAGCCAAAGCTACCCAGGAGTTCATGAGTGCAAAAAAGTGAAACATTCTGCAATGGCCAAGTCAATCACCAGATCTTAACCCAATTGAGCATGCATTTCACTTGCTCAAATCCAGACTTAAGACGGAAAGACCCACAAACAAGCAAGACCTGAAGGCTGCGGCTGTAAAGGCCTGGCAAAGCATTAAGAAGGAGGAAACCCAGCGTTTGGTGATGTCCATGGGTTCCAGACTTAAGGCAGTGATTGCCTCCAAAGGATTCGCAACAAAATATTGAAAATAAAAATATTTTGTTTGGGTTTGGTTTATTTGTCCAATTACTTTTGACCTACTAAAATGTGGAGTGTTTGTAAAGAAATGTGTACAATTCCTACAATTTCTATTAGATATTTTTGTTCAAACCTTCAAATTAAACGTTACAATCTGCACTTGAATTCTGTTGTAGAGGTTTCATTTCAAATCCAATGTGGTGGCATGCAGAGCCCAACTCGCGAAAATTGTGTCACTGTCCAAATATTTCTGGACCTAACTGTATATATATACACAGTATATATAAATATATATACACAGTATATATGTGCTAAAAAAAGCATACAATATGTCAATGATTTTCCTTTAATTCTGATATTTGTCTTTATCTCTTACACCAGATACAAGAAAGGAGGAGTTGCCTCAGGTTTTAAACATGTGGAGACAAATATGTACAACATACGCCGCTTACTTCATGTAAAAGGAAGAAAACATGTCTCAGCCAATGAGGTATGTGTGTAGTGGGTGCTATTTGGCCTGAAGTGTCTAACTTGGGTGCTTTAATATACAAATAGCCTCTTAAGAAGAAAGAGGATGGGATCTCTAGTGCCATCTATTGGAAGTAACAATCCTAAGTCATTATGAACACATTAATGATCCTTGCCACATGACTTAGGATAGGAAGCCAAAACAGAAAATCCATTTCCAGACATGTGTTTCAGGGTGTAGCCCCCTCCTCAGTGTAAAGCAGGAGATCTAATTTGGCTAGAAAAGAGGTCTTTGACTCTAGGTCTAAGGGGGAACGTTTCTCTTTGTGGAGAGTGACATGCTTGACAAGCAATTATTAAGGTAAGGTCAAGCAATTATTCTTTGGGAAATTAAATATGCAAATGGCCTCTTCAGAAGACATGAATTGATCTCTAGTGGCATATATTGACTATAAAAATCCTAAATGTGAATATCAACTCTTTACTGAGCCTTGCCACATGACCAGAGGAGCATTGTATGGCCTATAAGTCTCCTTACACCAGCATATCACTCTCCACAAAGAGAAATGTTACCCCTTAGGCTCCCATTCAGAGGCCTCTCATGTAGCCAATTCAGATATCCTGCTTTGCACTGAGGAGGGTCAACACCCCAAAACGCATGTCTGCAAATGGAGTTTCTGGTTTGGCGTCTTATCCTGAGTCATGTGTCAAGGATCGTTAAAGGGCCAATATTGACTTTTAAGATTGTTGCATCCAATAGATGGCGTCAAAGACCAAATCCTTTTTCTTTTCAGGAGGCTAATATCACATTTAATTTGCTGCATAGCCTCCTTACATTGACACATTAGGCCTGTCACACTCCACAAGGAGAAATGTTCCACGTTAATTGGGTACTGACATTGTTTTATTTTCCTATGAAAATGGTAAAAGGAACAGATTTACACTAAATACTTTCCTCCATATAATATAATGCATCCCCAGTGTCCTTAATATAATATAATGCACCCCATAGCCCTCCATATATTTTAATGCACCCCCATAGCCTTCCAAATAGTATAATGTACCCCCATAGTCTTCCATATGTTATAATCTACCCAAATAGCCCTCCAAATAGTATAATGCATACCCCATCCATATGGTTATGGTCATTGGCCACCAGTGTATTCACTGACATAAAGAAAAAAGAATAAATAAATACTCACCTCTCCTCTGTCCCCCGCTGCTCTGATCTCCTTTGCATGAGCTCTGCACATGCGCACAGAAGTTACTGCTGCACAGTGGGAGAATCATGGAGGCGAAAGCAGAGCACTCCCTCTTTCATCATTGCTTTCAACTCGGCGTCTAAGGCGATGTAATGGACACAGGAACACACGTCACTGACGATGATGACGCTGGGCCATGGGTGTGACGCCCCTGGACTATCAAGTCATCACAGGGTACTGCACAAGCTGCCCTTCCGTGCAATATTCCGCCTCCCTCTTGGTTCTGGGTCCCTACTTAAGTGGTGTTGCGTCGACCAGCAAATCAAAATCCTAGAGACACCCTGTGCCACACCCACCTGACACATCAGTGGACGGCTTGAGAGGAATAGAGTCGCCCACCTGGGGGGTCAGGGAGGGGAAGTGAGGAGTGTAGTCAGTAGGAGTAGAGTCAGTGAGTGGAGAAGGTGGTGGAACGTAGCCCTCGAGCTGAGAGGACCTCAGAGGAAGTCGGGAGTGGGGACTCCCGAAGAAACAGCCTAGGTTGCAGACGGTCGTCTGGGCCTAGAGGAGTCGGACCCCCGATCGCAGGGGATTGTGGCGAGGTGCTCGGACCTGTCGAGGAGGATGTCCGGCAGCCTGGACCTGTCACTGGTCTGGGACTAAAGGAACGACGGGGTACACGGACTCTAGGTCGGGGAGTAGCTTCAGGCAACCCGACAATTCACCTGAGGAGAACAGAGCCTTCATGATCCGTTCCAACCTGCTCCAGAATCGGGGCATTAGCGCAACGAAGGGGATAGGACTGTCCAACCAAAACGGTCCAGAAAATCCCAAGCGTGAGCCCTGAGATCAAGCTCCCTTATTTAGCCATAGTAGGGAGCGGGGCCCGGCTAGTTCCAAGCTACCGGGCCATCAAGTTGAAGTCTAAACTAAATGCCAGGAGGCAGGTCATGGACCACCAGGCAGCACCACTTGGGGACGGATCCGGACGAGCTCCCCTCAGCGGCAGTGGTACCCAGTGACTTGGTTTACCCGGTTGTTGGTGTCTGCTTATGAACTGAGTGAGTACGAGAGTGACCCCATCATCCCCACGGCACTTCCCCCTTCACCGAGTCCCCGGGCATCCCCTACCAGTGGAGGTTCCAACACCGTGCTGCCCCCTCCCATCATTCCTGGGTACTCCCAACAGCAGCGGTGGTACTCCTAATTACCACACACCACGGATAGCGTCACGAACTATAACTCCCCTGTAAATACCCCCCTTTTTCATTCGAGTGGCCGCACGACCCCCGGGTCTGGAGTCCCTCGAGCCAGAGTGAACCCAGATCTGAGCAGCTCGGCTGCTTCCACGGGGGTGGTAAATGGGCATTGAATGGGCGATGGGCACCCTGTGGGTGTGCTAACATGCTTAGAGGGCGGAATGAGCACAGGAACTAATGCTTGCGACTAGTCGCTTGCCTCATTTTCATCTCATAAAGGATAGAATTACTTTTTCTAACGATCTATTTATCTATGCTACTAGATACAGGGACAATTAGGCAGGGATTAACAATATGCATCCAGAACTGATCGTGGTTCTGGGTGCATATTGCACCTGACCACTTCACTTTAATTAGTCACTAAATAACGAGGTACGGGGATGTCATTAATGTACTATACTATGATATGAAGGTGATACCACGGGTTAAAACAGTCCTAACACCACCACGTTGACCTATTAATTAATTATTAATTATTTGCTGAATCAGAAAGAGAAGAAACATAGAAGAGCACATTTACATTCTTAGTGGATCCTAAGTGAACACGTTGGCATCTTTTCAAGTATTGTTCTATTCTCAAAATTCTGAGCTGAAGTCCTCTGTAGTGATAACCTTTTGCATTTGTCTTTCTGCTCAGTGGGAGATTGACTACAGTATCTTGTTTGTTTCACTAAGGGCACAATTCTGGATCAGTAATAATGCCTCTTGTGTACAACCGGCTATACGGAGGAGACTTACAGAAATCTCCAAGTATTTCTAATAAAGAGGAGCCCTTTGCAGTTCTAAGCACAGAATAATAAATCAGAAGTCTGTGCCCCCAGCTCTGAACCCCTGCAAAAAATAAGCACTGTGTGGAGTTGCTATTGGCTCTTGCCAACTGGTCCAGGAAGCCATCATCTATCCCCCATGAGCTGGCTGGATTGTCATTTTAAATAAACACTTGTACCTTGCCCCTCCCCCCATCTCATTGTAGATTGTAAGCTCTCACGAGCAGGGTTGCCATTTTTCCTTTTAAATATTGTAGCCTCTATAATTGTTACTTGTTTGTATATGTTTATGTATATGATATGTATATGTTCCTCCTGAATTGTAAAGCGCTGCGGAATATGTTGGCGCTATAGAAATAAAGATTATTATTATTATTATTATTATAACTACAAGTACTTCTTAAAAATGTTTGAAGTGGCAGCAGGCACATGACTGATGCTGTATATAGGGTGGCAATGCGGACCACTCTTTTTTTTTTTTGCTTATCCAGCCCCCTTCTCTGTCTATACTGTACATCAGTGAAGACAGAAGAGAAGGGGCTGGCTATTGAATTGAGCAGTCAGCTAGTCACTGTGAAGGATCTAAGGACATCAGGGGTAAGATACCAATACTTGCCATCTTCAAATGCAGTATTATAATTTTCTGGTTACTCCGAGAGTCTCCTACTTCTTTAACAATGACATAGCTGTTTGGCTCCAGTATAATATATTGCTTTTGACTCTCACAGGTGGATCTGTCCTGGAGCAGTTTTAACAAAGGAGATGTTTTCCTTCTTGACCTTGGCAAAGTGATCATTCAGTGGAACGGGCCAGAAAGCAACAAAACTGAAAGGATAAGGGTAAGAAATTAAGGAGGGCAGAGTGATAGATTCAAGGAAGGTTAATGTATAGAGCCAATAATTTATGATTAGCACCGGACTCATCCATGCTTAGCCTTTGCCAAACCTGGGTATATCACCTGAAACTGCTGTAAGAGGTTTTTCCTTCGGTAAGAACAAATGAACTCATTATTACCTGATTGAAAGCGGGATTGTCTTAAAGATGTTATCCATTACTTTTACATTGATGACTTATCTTTAGGATGTCTGATTGGGTGGGGTTTGACACTCAAAACCCCTGCCGATCTGCTGTTCTCAATGCCGCCACCGGCAGCAGGCGGTCGGAAATGCTCACTACCGGAGCTGCCCCATCATCTGATAGCGGCTGCTTCCGGGTACTGCACATCTGCCTCCTATTGATATGAATGGGAGGCGAGTGTGCAGTACGCAGGAAGACACAGCAGCAGCGGAACTGAGCATTTCTGGCTGCTTGCTGCCGCCACTGGCACTGAGAACAGTTTTGTCTTGGACCCGGCCAATCATATATTGATGACCTATGTTAAGGATAGCCCATCAATGTAAAAGTAGTGGATAACCTCTTGAAACATTTGCCATATGTAAACATAAAATATATATAAAAAATCTCTTCAAGATAGGAATTGATTCCGCTTCTTGTGGTACCCTGTCTATATTTAATGTTCTTCACTATGCAATGTTTATATTCTGTTTATTAAATTTGAGAATGCGATTCCTGTTCTGTCAATAATTAATTTGATGCAGGGATATTAATGAGAAGCCAACCACAAAACGGCAACACGCTTCCATTGACAAATATGTATCTAAAATGTTTTTAAGTTAGATTCTTATTTTCAAAACCATCAGTATCTATCTAAAGCAAGTAAACACGTATATAGTTACATTATTTATTTTTATATCTGAGTAGAATTTTGCTGTTTCTGCTATTAATGCTTATAAGTTGAAACACACTATGAAGCCTATTCAATTTACAAGGGATGTTTAAAACTTTCCTGAAAGAGTGTAGGCTTTGAGGACTGTAAACAGGAATAGATACATATGAATATGATGTTTGTTTGTCCACATACTGGCAAATATCCAGAAAACAGCTACTTTTGGATATGGTTGGCTGAGAACACCCATTTTGTGGTTCGGTTCACTAGACTGTTGAGTAAAATTGGAACTTTTGGTAAACGTGTGTTTCTGGAAAACAAAGTTGTGCCACATTTTGTATGGAATAATTTTATTCACATAATATTGACATTCATGTACATTACAAAAGTCTCTTTAGTCTGTTATAATTAAGGCTGCTTTACATGCAGCGACATCGCTAGCGATGTCACTCGTGAAAGCACCCGCCCCCGTCGTTTGTGCGTCAGGGGCAAATCGCTGCCCGTGGCGCACAATATCGCTAACACCCGTCACACGTACTTACCTTCCTAGCAAAGTCGCTGTGGGCGGTGAACAACCTATTCGTTAAGGGGGAGGTTCGTTCGCCGTCACAGCAACGTCACACAGCGGCCCGCAATAGAAGTGGAGGGGCGGAGACCAGCCGCATTACCGACACGCCCACCTCGTTGCTGGCAGGACGCAGGTAAGCTGTTGTTCGTCGTTCCCGGGTTGTCACACGTAGCGATGTGTGCTGCCTCAGGAACGATGAACAACCTACGTCCACAATGGCTAACAAGATTTTGAAAATGAATGACGTGTCATTAGGTGAGTATTTTTGATTGTTAACACTCGCTTGGGGCTGTTACACACAATGACGTCACTAACGACGTCGGATGTATGTCACGAATTCCGTGACCCCAACGACATATCGTTAGATATGTCGTTGCGTGTAAAGCCCCCTTAAGTCCTATACACAACTTCATATAGAGTTTCTATCTGTCAGTGAAAGCTGACCAATGCCATCCCTTTCCAGGCTTGTTCTTTGGCTAAGAGTGTAAGAGATGATGAGCGAGGAGGAAGAGCCCAGATTGGAGTCATAGACAATGAACAAGATTCCCCGGACTTAATGCAGATAATGACCGCCGTGCTTGGACACAGAACTGGTGAACTGAAGGACGCTACTCCTGACGAGAAGGCAGATGAGCTGCAGAAAGCAAATGTCAGGCTTTACCAGTAAGTCAAAAAGTGCAGTCTGAACTGGAGCTCTAAAACCTGAGACATTGACCATTCATCAAAGCAATTTCACCCGGCGTCAATTGGTTTGAAAAGTCACAAACTTTTTATGCAGATCAGAGTTGTGTGAAAATTTTGCAACTTTTGGTGTTTTCATGCTAGTTCCCCCCAGCTTTGACAAAATGGGCAGGTTGGCGGCATCCTGCTACAGCTCGTTTAAGTGATGAGGGACTGGAGTGAGAGTTTTGTAGTGGCACATGGGTGCGCACTTCACTTGTCAGACACTTCATTAAGAGGCATGTGCAATGAATCAGGAGCGTCTGACTTCAACAAGACTAGCTAGAAATTTGATGAATCCTGTTGAATCCTAGCCTTTATGCCATCCTAGGCATACACAAATCTACCAGACTAGACTCAGGGTGTTTCTTCACTGAGAGCAGCCCAGCTTTACTGTCTGTAATCCTTCCTTGGGTGTGATTGACATCTTCCTGACTTGCTGCATCTTTTCTTCTGTGCTTTCTTTGTTTCCTAGGCACAGAAGAGTGGACACAAGAAGTCAGGATCATGCCAATCATGAAGATAGTATAAAATAGTTAACATCTTTCGGCTATGGTTCAGGCGCAGTTCTTGAGCCCGCATCATACACCTGCACCTGCAGTGTTGTAGCATATACTATTAAATAGGTGTTGATTGACTTGTATATATTTGATCGGCGCTGTGGAAATGTTTCTTAATCACTATAATATCATTACAGTGATTTGCAATTTTATCAATTTCTTAAAGCACCTCTCCACTTTTTTCATTGCCGTTGCTTTAAATGTAAGTCCCCTGCTCCCTGTATACGCAAATTCTGGCGGTTTCATCTTCTATCGCCGCTGCTTCTTTTGGTCTCCAGTGTTTTGTGACCTCCCAATGTGCTTCAGTGTTTAATGGTGCACGAGAAGCGGAGGTCACAACTCAATATATCTTTATGATGTCTCGTTCTGGCCCTCATAGAAATGCATTGGGAGCTTGTGATGTAACTTCTGTCTTCCTGGCAGTCAGAAGTTACAGTCACAAGATGGCGCTGTGGGATCGAAGTGACGTCGGTAAAAATTAAAGTTACCGAAAGGTGAGTATATCATATCACCTGGGGAAGGGGGCAGGGGGCTTAGATTAAAAAAAATGCTGGAGTGGGGCTTTATTATGTTAAAAAATTGCTGAAACTGATGTCTATTTTCGGGTAAAGGTACAGGTTGATAACTATTACTGTAATCGTGTTAATCAAATGTGTAATTTTTATAGCACAAATACATTCAACAGAGTAGACTTACTACTCAATGATCATATCATAAATATCTATGCGCCAAAGAAATAAAAAATGCTCGTGGTCCCCTGTATCCACTAAGTAGGGAACCAGATTTGCCCATTGTAGCTTCTATAAGATTTTCCTTGTTTTATATGTGAAACATTTCCCAAATATTTTCAATGCAGTGAATGGTATGTAGGCTGGAGGTATCTCACAGGTAAGTCTGAGACTCTAATTTACCTGGGCCCTTGGCAGCACCACCACGTGTACTACCGTGAGGGCACCCTTGGGCGTCGTACAATAGAATACATCCGCATCCTCATATCTTGGAATGTCTGATTAAAGACAATAAATTGTACTGAACAGCGCAGTGCATATAGATAAGGAAAATGTGTGTGTGTGTGTGTGTGTGTATGTGTATGTGTGTGTGTATGTATATATATGTTGTATGTATATATATATATATATATATATATATATATATATATATATATATATATATATATATATTACTTTATTTTTTTGCCGTAACCCTGTAATGGTGTTGCATACCAGAAATAAATTCTGTTCCTTTTACTGTCTATTTTTGCAGTGTGTTTGAAAAAGATGGAGACTTGGTTGTTGAAGAAATTGCAACAAAACCTCTGACTCAGGATCTCCTGCAGCACCAGGTTGGTGAATTACATAAAAGCAAAGAAATAAAAAGAATGACTTGATATTTCTTGACGCTGGCCACAGTTCCTTTCACATTTTATTTTTTGTTAGTACACACCCTTTCTTTCTGGTTTACTCGTTTACATTTAGCTGGCAATTTACTAAGATTGGTGTTGAGTGTGTCATCAGAAAATGACTTATTGAGGTTGAGTTGATTTTGACAATAATTTCTGCCAATTCCCTATGTAGACATGTATGTATCACAGTGAATCTCTTGAGCACTGGTTGACCATGCCCTCTCTTTTCAAAGCTGCTTCTATATTATAAAAAAAAATCCAAACTAGTGTTAATAAATCTTAAAAAGTTACACATTTTTCTTCTTCACTATGTGTTGACAAACATGGCATGATTCCTTCATGAATTCACCAATTCACCCGGTGTGTGTTCTAGTCTTCACTCTCTGTAGTATACTTTACACTATCCTCCTTCTCTAAAAACTGTTTTCCCTGTTCTCAAAGATCAGGCCCACTTAGACAAGCAATAATTGTTGAATGAGCATGCTTTGTAACGCCTCTACTCAATTATTGGCCAGTCTAAACAGTCCAGTTATTAACTGAAGAATGAGTAAAATGTTCATTTGTTGGGTGTGATAATTTTTGGTCAAGCTTAAAGATAATCACCCTCGGCAGCACACAGTCTCAAGTAAACAGGAGATGTGCTGCTGATAACATAATGTTCTATGTACAAGTCAATGTGGGGTCAGTTGGTGTAAACAGGCAATTAAAGGACCGCAGATCAGCTTTCATGTTGCCAATCAGTGGTTGTGTAAAGGCCATGGCTGGCACTTGTAAATGTGCCAATATTCTCTGTTGCACATCAATCTTCAACATCTAACTCTAAAGTTGGGAACATCTGAGTTCAGTCTGATTTTAATGGAGTAATAGAATGCAGAAGATGGAGAAGCTTTTTTTCCTATTCACGACCATATTTTCTCCATCTAAGAAAAAAGATCTGATTATGCCAATCAGGCTCTGATCAAACTCTAATCAGCGTCTGATTAGCATAATAGAATCTTTTTTTCTCAGATGGAGAAAATACGGTCGTGAATAGGAAAAAAAAGCTTCTCCATCTTCTGCATTCTATTACTCCATTAAAATCAGACTGAACTCAGATGTCATCAGAGTGCGGTTCAATTTATTTCATGGATCCATAAACTTGAATGGCCATCCGATTCTCAGAGGCAAGTCATGCATGCTGCGGACATGTGCACTGCCTCACTGAAACACATTAGTCCAAGTGCGATCTGATTTTATGGCGGATAGCACTCTGACCAAAAATATGGGCATCTGCAAGATCCCTAACACTGAGAGAAGGGAGAGGTAAGCAGAGAGAGCCATCAAGAGCAGAAGAAGCTTACATGGATTTTTATTTCTGTTGCAGAGCAGTCAGCTAGATAAGAGAGATAAAGCTAGATACATGTTTAATGAAGACTATTTAGGAAGTTCCTTAACTTTGCATTTGGGAAACAATAATTCTTTGCAAAGATGTAACAATCACATGAAGTTAATGACGTTGACTTTACCAAATAATAAAGGAAAGGTGGACACATAATGAAATGTGTCGATTTCTCCAGCATACAGATAAGGCTGGGGCTACATGGAGTGAATTGCATGACACTCGGCTCCTGTTCTGCTGGAGTGTAAGCCGAATGTCATGCGACTGTCAAGCCACTGTGATGCGATCCTGCGATTGCAGCACAGTAGCGGAGGACAGGGCGGGCGCTGCGGAGGAGAGGGTGGGATTAATATCACTATCTCCTCCATTATCAGCTGATGCGATTCTCGCACTGGACTCACATTACACCGTTGTAATGTGAGTGCAATGCGATGTTTCTCTCGCAAACATAGGCTTGTATGGGTGCGAGTGAAAACAAATCGGAGTCCAACACAACATGCTGGGATTATTTTCTCGGTCCGATTACGGCAGCCCCATAGAGTAACATTGGTCCGAGTGGAATGTGATTTTTTTATCGCTTTACATTCGCTTTGTTTTTCTCACCGTGTGTGATTAGCCTAACACTTACAAGAGGTTCTGACTTGTGTTCTTCCCTGTTACAGGATTGTCACATCCTAGATCAAGGAGGAGTAAAGATTTTTGTCTGGAGGGGAAAAGATTCAAGTCCAGAAGAGAAGAAAGCGGCTTTCAGCCGAGCAGTGGTAAGTGCAATAATTGCATTGTGACACAATATTAACTTATTAACCCACAAGAAATATAGAAATCTTTTTTCCATAAGTCACAAAGGTTGTTTAACAAATGATAAAACAGTACTGTACAGTAAGGCTATGTTCACATGCAGCATTCTTACAGTGCTTTTTTATGCACGTAAAAAGCTGCGTTTTACACTACCAGCAAGAACTACAGTATGAAATGAGTAGTAGATGAAGTGAAGTGTTGGCATGTCGGCAGCTAATCCATTGTAATCTTACAGTAGTAGTGTAATGTGCTCATTTCAGCAGATCACATAAAGTAAGATACAGAGAGCCTCGTGCATGGCGTCCTCCCAGGGTGTGAGCGGAGAGGGTGGATTCCATACTCCAGTAGGGGCAGAGTCCAGGATGTGGAATCAACACCTCTCTCCTTTATGACATTGCATGCTTATGGTATATACTTTCACTATGCCATAAATCTGTCAGATGAGAATATGTACACCTGACTTCAGTATTGTAGAGGTTATCCCTCAATGAACCTTCTAGCATCTACCTTTTAACCCCTTTTCCAGATCCCTTCCCAACAAACAGACAGACCGCAATTTTTGGATTAATTTGGCCAAATCAGCCTTTATTATAACAAACAGTACAATAATAAATAACTTGAAGAGGTTCTTGGAGTTCCAAAACCTGGCGAAAACCACTATAATAAATAAAACCATCCAGAATTACGTACAGCCACCACCGTAGGCTACGGGGCACCTCTATTGCCGGAAAAACTATTAATATTTCACTGACTCCCAGGAACCCCACCCTGAAGAGCCCCCAAATCCACCAGGCAAGTAACCAAATTCCAAATCTAACAGGAGGTTACCATCTACCAGATGTACAACTGTGCCGCCCCAGCACATACCGGGGTGCTCGGATCTGGGGTGGTCGTAGCTTGAGGGGTCCAGACCCAGGCTCGGCTAACACTACGATCCTTAAAAAGGGAATATTTACAGGGGAGAAGTTTGTGACGCCACCTCGGGTTGCGGTAATGGGAGTACCGCTGCTGCTGGATGGAGTACCAGGGCAGATGGTGTGGGGCAGCAAGGTGTAAGTCCCTCCGCAGGTAGGGAAGGCCCTGGCCTCTGGGGGATATTGGTGAATATTTGGGAGCGCAGGGTGCAGGGGACCAGGGTACTCACTGTAGGTAGTCGTGGTGCTGGATGAGGATTATAAAGTAGACACTCACACTGAAGATAAACCAAAGTCTCTGTGCATCACAGTCGCCATGGGGGAGCCCGTCCAGGTGTCCGCTCCCACTTGTGTCACTTGATAGTCCGGATCCTGCCTCCATGCACAATTTTAGTTTTCTGTTGTGGCCCCTTGGCTTGAAGCTGTCACGGCCCCGCTACCTATGTGAAGTGTAGCTGTGCTCTTGATGGCTGGCACTTGGGATTTTAGTTGGGCTGCTTTATATGGAAAACCCTTTCCCCCGCGTTGGGCTGATGCCTTCAATCTCTGAGCTCTGAGGGAAGATCCTGAAGATACTCTCCCTCCCAGGTTAATTATCAGGACGGATGAACCTGCTCCTGACTTAGGGTCCTGAACCCCGCCGTGCTCTGTACCGGTCAGTTCTTTTGGGGTTCTGATGCCGACAGTCCTCCTAGACTATGTCCGTCACACCCTTTCTAATGTTGCTACTACCGGTCCCCGACCCCTGTGGTCCCGGACCACCGTTTGCAGTCCAACCAAGGTCTCGCTCCCTGGGAGCTACAACTCCCAGCTCCTCTCTCTTTGAGGGCTCTCACTACTCTGCTCTCCACTTCCTCCCTCCCACCAGTCTGCCTGACCCCTAGATGGATGGCCCTATTCCAGTTTGACCAACCCACTGGTGTGTCTGACAGGCATAATGTGAGGTGTGTTTGGGATTTGTGGTGCTGATTGTGTGACACCGGTTATTGGGAAAATGGAACCATGGGGGGTAGGCCCTGCACCCTGGGTAAGGATTGCAGTACACTGTGGCACCCTGATATACTCAGGGGCGCACGCAAAACCACCACCACAATTTTTGCCATCAACTCCAAGAACCCTATCCACTTCTTGCTGGAATAACCCAATAACCCCCCCATACCTTATTTAAAAATTCCAGATTACTTGCTACCACACTCACCATGGTGAGAGGGAGGGCAGGACCTTTTCCAGTGTGACTACACCCCTTACCCAACTATATATACTCCCTCTATCTGTCGAAGCAGATCAGGAACAAAGTAGATGTGGAACTATTACTGTGCTGCTGAAGATATGACATAAATCCACGAAAACTGAATGAAGGTGGTTTTATTCAATGCATTTTGAAGTGTCACCTCACTTCTTCATCAGGAAATCCTCCAATGTAACCGTTATATCGGTGGATTTCCTAATAAAGAAGTGGGGTGACACTGGCATTATGTGGGAGCTACATTATATGGAAGTATTATTATATTTATTTATTAAGCTTGCTTCTATAGCAGCAACATATTCCACAACACTTCATATACATTATAATACTCACTTTCCCCATAGAGCCTCACATTTGTAAGCATTTTAGATGGATTGTTTGGCTACTTCTCATATTTCATAATAATATGGCTCATATGTGTTTAATGGCTCTTTTTCAAAAAAATTTCATCTTTTGAGAGTTTTCCATATATTTTCTTAATGAGGCTCAGAGCTTCTAATTGTGGAAAATAAATGGTCTTAATAATTACATTTTATTATGTCTTCTTTGTAGGGATTCATTCAGGGCAAAGGATATCCAGCTACCACAAACGTAGAGGTGATCAATGACGGGGCTGAGTCAACTATGTTCAAACAGCTCTTCCAGAATTGGAAAGATTTTGATGAGACACAAGGACTTGGAAAAACACACAATGTGGGCAAGATTGGTAAGATGTCCTTTACCATTGTCTGGTATTGAAGAATGTGATATAAAAGATGGTTAATAGCCAATGCGTTAATGATGGCCAATCAACCATTCCAATAGACCGGCCATAGGATTCTGCTGAATGCCTTCAGATTAGATCATTAGTGAGAATCAGACCATGCAAGAGGGAAAATAAACTCTTATATATATGATTTAAACTTCCAATACAGATATTGTGCAGGATTTTACCTGTGCTTGCCGATTTCTGATAAACCTAAAATGCATAATATGCAAAATAGTCTGGACTTTTCTATAATAGGTTGCAAAGCTTTAATAAAACTTCTTGTCTGTTTAGCTAAAGTGGATCAAGTCAAATTTGACATTAACCAGCTGTATGCCAGACCTGACTTAGCAGCAGAACAGCGGATGGTGGATGACGCTTCAGGGAAGGTGGAGGTGAGTAGATAATGTTTTAAACAGACCTCACAGGCATAAAAGAAGTCTAATGCGGGCGTCACATGGTACGATATATCGGGCGATATGTCGGCGAGGTCACGTCGTAAGTGACGCACATCCGGCATCGTTTGATATATCGTAGCGTGTGACAGCTACGAGCGACGGTGAACGAGCAAAAATACTCACTTTATCGTTGCTCGTTGACATGTCGCTCATTTTCAAAATGTCGTTTCTTCTTCTGTGCGCCGGTTGTTCATCATTCCTGGGGCAGCACACATCGCTCTGTGTGACACCCTGGGAACGATGAACACAGCTTATCTGCGTCCCGCCGGCAATGCGGAAGGAAGAAGTTGGGCAGGATGTTTACTTCCCGCTCATCTCCGCCCCTCCTCTGTTATTGGCCGGCCGCTGTGTGATGTCGCTGTGACGCCGAACGTCCCTCCCCCTTCAGGAAGAGGATGTTCGCCGCCCACAGCGAGGTCCTCCGGTAGGTAAGTGTGTGTGACAGGGGGTTAACGACTTTGTGCGCCATGGGCAACTAATTGCTCGTGACGCACAAACAACGGGGGCAGGTACGATTGCTCGTATGATCGCACGATAGATCGTCCCGTGTGACGCCCGCATTAGGCTGTGTTCACACCTTGTTTCTTTTCGGTGGTTGTTGGTCTGTATAGCCAAAAAACTTTTCAGACATTTCCTTAATATGTCTATTGATTTTGACGAGCCAAGTCAAGTCTAACTATAAAACTTTAGACTCCTGTTGGTCCACTTGTATGTGGTGTCCATCTTTTTAGTGCCAGACAATACCGAGATGAAGTTCACTTCCAAATATACAGGTGCTTCTCCATAAATTAGACTATCAGAAAGTTAATTTATTTCAGTTATTCAATACAAAAAGGGAAATACATGTATTATATAGAGCCATTACACACAGAGTGATCTATTTCAGTTGTTTATTTCTGTTAATGTTGATTATTATGGATTACAGCCAATGAAAACCCAAAAGTCATTATCTCAGAAAATTAGAATATTATATAATACCAGCTTTAACTCAGAAATGTTAGCCTTCTGAAAAGTATGTACAGTAAAATCACTCAAAACTTTGCCTACTGAAAAGTCTCTACAGTAACTGCACTCAATATTTGGTCAGGGCTCCTTTTGCATGAATTATTGCATCGATGGGGCGTGGCACGGAGGCGATCAGCCTATGGCACTGCTGAGGTGTTATGTAAGCCCAGGTTGCTTTGATTGCAGCCTTCAGCTCTTCTGTATTGTTGGGTCTGGTGTCTCTCATGTTATTCTTGACAATATCCCATAGATTCTCTATGGAGTTTAGGTCAGGTGAGTTTGCTGGCCAATCAAGCACAGTGATACTGTAGTTATTAAACCAGATACTGGTACTTTTGGCAGTGTGAACAGGTGCCAAATCTTGCTGGAAAATGTAATTTCCATCTCCAAAAAGCTTGTCGGCAGAGGGAAGCATGAAGTGCTCTAAAGTGTCCTGGTAGACAGCTGCGCTGACTGTGGTCTTGATAAAACACTTATTGTGGAAACTTCACACTAAACCTCAGCAGCTTGGATTGTGGCCTCTCCACTCTTCTTCTAGACTCTGGGACCTTGATTTCCAAATGAAATGCAAAATTTACTTTCATCTGAAAACAACACCTTGGACCACTGAGCAACAGTCCAGTTCTTTTTCTCCTTGGCCCAGGTAAGACACTTCTGGTGTTGTCTATTGGCCATAAGTGGCTTGACACAAGGAATGCAACAGTTGTAGCCCATATCCTTGAAGCACTGACTCCAGCAGCAGTCCACTCCTTGTGAATCTCTCCCAAATTTTTGAATGGCCTTTTCTTAACAATCTTATCAAGGCTGCAGTTATCCCAGTTGCTTGTGCACCTTTTTCTACCACACTTTTTTTCTTCCACTCAACTTTCCATTAATATGTTAGGATACAGCCCTCTGTGAACAGCCAGCTTCTTTCGCAATGACCTTTTGTGCCTTACCCTTCTTCTGAAGTTTGTCAATGATTGCCTTCTGGACATCTGTCAAGTCAGCAGTCTTCCCCATGATTGTGTAGTATACTTAACCAGACTAAAGGCCCCTTTACACACTGAGACTTTCAGCGATCCCACCAGCGATCCCAACCTGGCCGGGATCGCTACAAAGTCTCTGGTGAGTCTCTGGTGAGCTGTCAAACA
The DNA here is from genome assembly GCF_048569485.1 of Anomaloglossus baeobatrachus. NCBI lineage: Eukaryota > Metazoa > Chordata > Amphibia > Anura > Aromobatidae > Anomaloglossus > Anomaloglossus baeobatrachus. The sequence continues at coordinate 489,374,827 of NC_134358.1, forward strand.
GGCAAACCTGGCCAACGACGCATCAGCGATCCGGACCTGCAGAACAACCTAGCTAGTCAAACACTGGAAACGAGTGATGTGTCACAATATCTGTCAATCACTATTCTCTGTCAGTCAGTCTCTCCCTCTCGGTCTCTATTCTCTCTCTGTCGGTCCGTCACTATCTCTGTCCCTCTCTCACAGTCTGTCGGTCATTTTCCCCTCCTCTCTCATACTCACCGATCCCCGATCTCCGGTGCGGCACTGCACGGCATTCACACTGCTGCGGCGGCTTTTACTATTTTGAAAAAGCCAGCCACTCATTAAACAATTTCGTATTCCCTACTTTCCTTGCCCACAGGCGCCTATGATTGGTTGCAGTGAGACACGCCCCCACGCTTAGTGACAGGTGTCTCACTGCACCCAATCACAGCAGCCGGTGGGCGTGTCTATACTGTGCAGTGAAATAAATAATTAAATAATTAAAAAAAAAACGGCGTGCGGTCCCCCCCAATTTTAATACCAGCCAGATAAAGCCATACGGCTGAAGGCTGGTATTCTCAGGATGGGGAGCTCCACGTTATGGGGAGCCCCCCAGCCTAACAATATCAGTCAGCAGCCGCCCAGAATTTCCGCACACATTAGATGCGACAGTTCTGGGACTGTACCCAGCTCTTCCCGATTTGCCCTGGTGCGTTGGCAAATCGGGGTAATAAGGAGTTATTGGCAGCCCATAGCTGCCAATAAGTCCTAGATTAACCATGTCAGGCGTCTCCCCGAGAAACCTTCCATGATTAATCTGTAAATTACAGTAAACACACACAACAGAAAAAATCATTTATTAGAAATAAAAAACACAAACAAATTCCCTCATCACCAATTTAATCAGCCCCAAAAAGCCCTCCTTGTCCGGCGTAATCCACGGACCTCCAGCGTCGCTTCCAGCTCTGCTGCATGCAGGTGACAGGAGCAGCAGAAGACACATCCGCTCTTGACAGCTCCACGCAACAAATGAGGTGAGTAGCGTGATCAGCTGAGCTGTCACTGAGGTTACCCGCTGTCACTGGATCCAGCGGTGGCCGCAGGTAACCTCAGTGACAGCTCAGCTGATCGCGCTACTCACCTCAGTTGCTGCGTGGAGCTGACCGGAGCGGCGGTGAGTAGCGCGATCAGCTGAGCTGTCACTGAGGTTACCCGCGGCCACCGCTGCATCCACCGCTGGATCCAGTGACAGCGGGTAACCTCAGTGACAGCTCAGCCGATCGCGCGGCTGTCTTCATTAGCTGCGTGGAGGTGACAGGAGCGGCGGTGTCTTCTGCTGCTCCTGTCACCTCCATGCAGCACAGCTGGAAGCGACGCTGGAGGTCCGTGGATTACGCCGGACATGGAGGGCTTTTTGGGTCTTATTAAATTGGTGATGAGGGAATTTGTTTGTGTTTTTCATTTCTAATAAATGATTTTTTCGGGTGTGTGTGTTTATTTACTGTAATTTACAGATTAATCATGGAAGGTATCTCGGGGACACGCCTGACATGATTAATCTAGGATTTAGTGGCAGCTATGGGCTGCCAATAACTCCTTATTACCCCGATTTGCCAACGCACCAGGGCAAATCGGGAAGAGCCGGGTACAGTCCCAGAACTGTCGCATCTAATGTATGCGGCAATTCTGGGCGGCTGCTGGCTGATATTGTTAGGCTGGGAGCTCCCCATAACGTGGAGCTCCCCATCCTGAGAATACCAGCCTTCAGCCGTATGGCTTTATCTGGCTGGTATTAAAATTGGGGGGGGACCGCACGCCGGGTTTTTTAATTATTTAATTATTTATTTCACTGCACAGTATAGACCCGCCCACCGGCTGCTGTGATTGGGTGCAGTGAGACACCTGTCACTCAGCGTGGGGGCGTGTCTCACTGCAACCAATCATAGGCGCCTGTGGGCGGGGAAAGTAGGGAATACGAAATTGTTTAATGAGCGGCCGGCTGTTTCAAAATAGTAAAAGCCGCCGCAGCAGTGTGAATGCCGTGCAGTGCCGCGCCGGGGATCGGTGAGTATGAGAGAGGAGGGGAAAATGACCGACAGACTGTGAGAGAGGGACAGAGATAGTGACGGACCGACAGAGAGAGAATAGAGACCGAGAGGGAGAGACCGACTGACAGAGAATAGTGATTGACAGATATTGTGACACATCACTCATTTCCAGTGTTTTAAGTCCCCTTTACACACTGAGACTTTGCTGCACAGCGGGAAACAAAGGACCAAAGAATGGTCCTGAACGATTTGTAGTGATCAGCAACTTCACAGCAGGGGCCAGGTCGCTGACGTGTTTCACACACTGCAATGTCGCTGGGGAGGTCGCTATTACGTCACAAAACCGGTGACGTTACAGCGATGTCGTTTGCAATGTTGCAGTGTGTAAAGCCACCTTAAGGGACCATTTTAAATGCTTAGGAAGCCTTTACAGGTGTTTTGTGTTAATTATTCTAATTTTCTGAGATAAAGACGTTTGGGTTTTCATTGGCTGTAAGCCATAATCATCAACATTAACAAAAGTAAACACTTGAAATAGATCACTGTTTGTAATGACTCTATATAATATATGTGTTTCTCTTTTTGTATTGAATTACTGAAATAAATTAACCTTTTGAGGATATTCTAATTTACTGAGAAGCACTTGTACAACACTTATTAATAGAGATGAGTGGACAAAATTTGAATTAACTTGTTTGTTCAGATTCTCATGGAAAATTAAATTCCAAGAGAAGTTGGGAAGACACCAGAGCACAGTAAACACAAGAAGTAACAAAAAAAAAAATATTATCCCATTGCTCCTTGTCCATTGTCCATTCTTTTGCACTTCTATTGCGTTGTATCTCCATCCTGGTGTTCACTCTAGGCCGGATGCTCTAGCCACGAGCAGACCCCAGAGCTATCTATGTATGCGCAGTGACCTTCTGGAGTCTGCAGCATTATGTTTTGCCTTAGAGTGAACAACCGGTAGGAAATGCGGTGCAACAAATGCCCGGAGGACTGGACAGTGTTCACAGAGTACAGTGGGCAGACATAGAGGTGAGCAGTAAGGTATGGGTTTGGGGTTTTTTTGGTGAGGGGGAGTTTAACCTTTTTTTTGGCCCTCTAGTGTTGAGCAAAATGACAGCTACAGTTGGCCACCATTTTGTCGATTTCGCAGGACTCTTGTCCAATGACTGCAGATTAGTGACATGCTCAATGGATCGAGTCTTGTGAAGTGACTCACATCAGCTCTAATTGCCAGTTAAGATGACACAGGGTTTTTTCTTCTCTGTTGTTACGTGAACATATAGGCCTGTATAAGCTGTAGAGAAAAAAATATTTAGAATAATTTGCTAGACTAATTAGAAACTTGTTCAAACTTTTATTTAAAAGTAATTGGGCGATTTAAGTTGTTGTTGTAGGTTGATATAGACTTTACAGCCTCATTTAGACAACAGTGTTTCATGTATGTGTCCTTTCTGATTCTTCCACATATACCCATTGTAAAAAACTATAATTGTATTGATTAAATATAAAACGCATACAAGGAAATTTGTAAATATATATGGCAATGATTAACAAAACCTGAACACAATGTAAGGAGATGCTTGAAGCATTCACGTACAATATATATAATTAATACAGCATAGACAATTATAAGTTTATAAATGTTCCAAAAAGGAAAAAGAATTACTGCTGTAAAAAATAATAATAGAATAGCAAAAAATGTTTTTCAGCTCACCTGCAACCCGGACTGCTGTTCCTTGCGGGTGCCTGGAATCCACCGGTAGGTCCAACCGGTAAAGACAGTGACATAGGAAGAAAGGAAGGGATCCGGCACCAATTTCTTCTTAAAATAAAATCATTCAAAAGTTTATTGGATTCTTAAAAAATTCCTGTGGACACCATGGGGGGGTTACCAGGCATGGGAACTTTACGCGTTTCAGACTTACATTAAAAACACAAAAAGTCCTTATTCATAAATAAGGACTTTTTGTGTTTTTAATGTAAGTCCGAAACGCGTAAAGTTCCCATGCCTGGTAACCCCCCCATGGTGTCCACAGGAATTTTTTAAGAATCCAATAAACTTTTGAATGATTTTATTTTAAGAAGACATTGGTGCCGGATCCCTTCCTTTCTTCCTATGTCACTGTAAAAAATAATAGCCTTATATGTGGGATAGGACAAGATTGACAAACTATCGCTGTAAGATTAGCCCTATATATGTGGAATATAGTAATGTTGACAGTATATATACAAACAGCAATAAGTAATTGATCGTATCCCATAGGGGTCTAAATATGAAATGCCCGCTTACCCATAATATGCTGTGTGCTGGTCAGTCAATCACTGACCTGTGAATTTACTTATAGGGAATTTTTCATATAAACGATCATTAATCATTACTCTAAATTGATTCAGTTTTTGTAAACTTTATTCCTAGATTTGGAGAATCGAAAATCTGGAGTTGAAAGCAGTTGATCCAAAGATATATGGGAGATTCTATGGAGGAGATTGTTATCTGGTGCTGTACACGTACATCAAATCAGGGAAACCAAATTATCTGCTTTACATGTGGCTGGTAAGTGACCATGTGCCAGAAAAACCTTCTACATATCGATGAATTCTTCACTACCATTTTGAACAATGTTTCTTTACATACATTTATAAAGAGAAACACAGGTTTAATAATCTTCATGATTTAACAAATGTACTTTTTACAATTAAAATTCTTTTGATTGCTGGATGAACATGTTTTAAACATGTTTATCTTTTTTGAACAGTCTTAAATTTCCCTATAATTAGCATATACTTTTAGGACTTTGCATTATGCTTTCCCCGTGTTAATCCTTCTGAAATATATAATAGATTGACAATTCTTTGTAATTATTCCACCTGTCAGAGAGTTGTCATCGTAGCCATTTTTTAATACTTTTTTTTCCATATTAACGTCCCAATTCTTACTTTTGCGCCATTTTTTTTTTACAGTTTTGCTGCAAGTTCTTTTAAGTAGCACTTATTTTGAAATTTATTTTCAGCTTTTTTGTTTGTTGTTTTTCTCTGCCATTAGGTGTGTTTTTTTGTAACCTACATGTTTGCAGTTGATTCATTATTTATGACTTTTTAAAAAGTAGCACAATTTTGAAAATGTACTTCAGCCACCTCTCACTCTTGGCATGAATTTATTTTTTTTTGTACTCCAGAAATTTTTGTTCAAATGTTAGCATTGCTTATGACATTTTTACAGATCTTGTGGCTTTTTACGTGCTAAACAGGTGCCAAAAAGTAAAAGATAAAAATAAGGAACAATTTTGATTTCTTGCAAAATTCATGAACCTTTATCCACCGTTTTGAAGAATTTTACTGCAAAACATGCATACTACAGCATAAAAAGAAAAGTGACCAAATAGAAATAAAATTATGATGAGATGGATAATACAAAGTTGAAAGAAAAGAATCTCCATAATCTTTAAAGGGTTGTGTTAATAATGATTCCCCTATAAATAGGAGAGGAAATAATATTTTACCCATTGGCGTTTAGAGATGGGCGAGCAGTAAAATGCTCCGATATTCGGTCCTCGAGTTGAGCAGGTCAGACCCTCTAAAAGGGCTGAACTCGAGTAACGAGCATAGTGGAAGTCAATGATTGGGCAGTTCGGATCCTTGCCAACATACAGCCAGCCATACACAGAGCATTTCTGGGGGAAGGGAGGGGGGGGTGTCTTTTTTTTTTCTTTTGACACACTACATTCGAAAACATTGTTTCAACCCCTGTAAGAGCCATTCAGAGACTGCAAGTGGCTCTCCCTAGGGTACCTGCTCACATCATGCAGTGAAGCAAGCCAGTGCTTTGTGGTCGTTTCACAGAGAAAACATCTAAACACTCGAAATACTCGGCGGAGCTCCGCGAATACCTGAGCACCCCAATGCTTGATTGAGTAACCAGCAGTGGCGAGCAAGCACGCTCATCATTATTGGCGTTCCATCCTCTGGAAAGCTCACTTAGTATTCAGTACTCAGCTCTCTCTGGCATAAATTGAATATAGCAGAGGTATGCATGCTTAACTTCTGCTCCATTGACACATGCATTTCATAGCCCCGTTCTTAGGCTCAATGGGGGCCCAAGGTTAAACCCCAGTTGATCAATGAATTATCCCATATCCAATTAATACAGAATAACTTATTAACTTGGTGCAACCCCTTTAATGCTCATTTAACCACATTATTGAGTTATAGTTTCATGTGCAGGTATGATCATACATTTTGATTCTAGGTGTCTCTTAGATTCACTATTAATATTTTGTTTCTTACTGCCAGGGCCGCCATGCCACGCAAGATGAGATCACATCCTGTGCCTTTCATGCTGTAGAGGTGGACCGCAAATACCAGGATCAGCCAGTACAAATACGGGTAACCATGGGAAAAGAGCCAAAACACTTCCAGGCCATCTTTAAAGGAAAGATGATTATCTATGAGGTAATATTGTCCTCTGTTGTACATTATATCAATATGCATAGTATTTGCTTTGTAGACTTCCAATGTGCTACTTTAAGATCAAGGTACCACTATTGTTAAAAGACCACTGCAGCAGTTCTTTTTTTGCACCCTCTGTTAGTCCTCAGTTATATGTAAACATTGTGCATTAAATTACTTGGTCACTGTCTTCTACCATTCCTACTGCTGCATCGGTCCTATTCCGCAGTACGTGACTACAGCTCTGACTTGCCAGTGGACCAATTGGTTCTTCCTTAATGTAATCCTATGACCATCAAGTTCTTAGAGTCATGGAATTACTTTCAGAAAGTTACTTCTGCTCCACACAGAAGACACTTTGTGAGCCGGCTGGCACAACTGCGGTTACGTGATGCAGGAGATATCATAACTCACACAGCAGAAGATATTAATGGGTAAGTAATTAATGCACACAGTGTTCAGATATAACTAAGGGCTAACAGGGAGTGCAATAAAAAAATGGTGGAGTGGTACTTTATTTTTAAGTGGTTAGCACCTACCAAAAGTGGCCCAAGAAACAGCTGGTGAAAGATGCAAGCCAGTATGGTCCAATTACACAGAAGAGCCACTGTAGCAGAAATGCCGAAAATAATAATAGTAAGGTGTCAGAACACTATTGCGTATGGGGCTGCTTAGCCATGGAATAATCAGAGTAGCCATACTGACCATTATCCACCATGAAAACCTTGCCAGTGAGCATCAGAACTAGAACACAAAACAATGAAAGAAGGTGGCCTGGCCTGATGAATTACATTTTCATTTAAAAGGAATCTGTCACTAGATTTGGCAACTATAAGCTGCAGCCACCACCACTGAGCTCTTATATACAGCATTCTAGAATACTGTATATAGGAGACCAGGCAGCTCTGTATAACATAAGAAACACATTTATAATACTCACCTAGTGGATCGGTTCAGTTCAATTCATGTCACTGCTCTCTGGTCTGAGTAGGGCAGATCAAAGTGCACCTGCGAAGGACCTCAATGCCGGCTAGTGTCCTTGATGTAGGATGGGTCATGCACAGGCCTCAGAAGAATGAGGACGGCGATCACCGGAGAGAGGAGATGCAAGACCGGAGAGCAGCAATACCCATCGGACCGGTCCTGCCCTTAGGTAAGTATTATAAAAGTGTTTTTTATGTTCTACACAGCGGCCTGGGTTCTTACTGTATATACAGTATTCTGGAATGCTGTATATAAGACCTCAGTAGTGGTTGCCGTAGCTTAGAGTTGCCAAATCTGGTGACAGGTTCCCTTTCATTTCTGTGAACCACCGATCGGGAAATATTCCATACATGCAGCCTGCGTGGGTACACAAGGGCCCAGTAGTAAAGGAGGCCTACTTCTTCTTTCATAACTCAAAATTATTTTTGAATTTTTAGAGACCTAGTAAAGTAATGAAATATGTAATCTCATATAAAGCACATTTTCTCGTGTGTAATAGGGAGGAACCAGTCGCAAGGGAAATACAGAACCGGAACCTGCAGTCCGACTGTTCCAGGTCAGGGGAACTGATGAATACAACACAAAGGCCACCGAAGTACCGGCCAGAGCCGCTTCTCTGAATTCCAATGATGTTTTTGTACTGAAAACCGATACCGTGTGCTACTTGTGGTGTGGAAAGGTTAGCGACGAGTAATAAACATACACTATAGCCTTAACATTCGCCATCTGTAACCACTGAGCTTATATTTGATTATATGTTCATAGTTTTTTATAACCCTGTAACTGTAAATTATCCTTCAGGGCTGCAGTGGAGATGAAAGGGAAATGGCAAAGACTGTGGCAAATATTATCTCCACCAAAGACAAGCAAACCATCCTGGAGGGTCAAGAGCCTGCTGAATTCTGGGTGGCTCTGGGTGGAAAGGCCCCATATTCCAGCGATAAGAGGTGGGCGCACTTGGATTATTATACATATGAAACATATAACATTGGCTATTGGTTAAGGGTTTGATCCCTTGGCATCCCTCAAAAGTCAATAGAACAAATAGCCCCAGCTGTTCACTGCAGTACAGTAGCTGTCTAGTACAGTAGTTGAGCTCCAGTCAAGTAGACATTTTCAAGGAATAAAGGGAACCTGTCACCAGATTTGACCCCTATAAACTGTGGCCACAACCTGTAAGCTATTATACACAGCATTCTAGAATAATTTATATAAGCCCCCCAAGCTGCTCTGTATAACGTAAAAAACAGCTTTTATTATACTCACCTATGGGGCGGTCGGGACAGATGGGCATCGCTGGTCTTACTCTGGCGCCTCCTCTCTTCCTTCCATCACCGTCCTCCTTCCCAACTTCGTGGGGATGACGCTTCCCACATCATACACCCAGTGTCCTCCATTGTGCTCCTGCACACGCGTACTTCTCTCTGCCATGCTGAGGGCAGATCAACGTATTTTAGTGCGCATGCTTGGACGTTCTTTGACCTTTCCTCGCACCTACGCATTACAGTACTTTGCTCTGCCCTCAGCAGGGCAGAGAAAAGTGCACATGCGCTGGAGCACAATGGAGGCCTCTGTGTGGATGACGTAGGTCGCGTTACCCAGAAGGAGCTGGGAAGGAGGACGGAGATGGAAGAAGATAGTAGGTGCTGGACCAAGACCATTGACATCTACAGTAGTATAAGATTTTTTTTCGTTGTACAGCTCAGCTTGGGCACTTATATACAGTATTCTAGAATGTTGTGTATAGGTACTTACTAGTGATGGCCGCAGGTTCCCTTTAACACTAGAACTACTGGACTCGTGACACCTATATAGAAATACATGGTGCAAAGTAGTCAAAATGACTACCTCAGTAGTTCTAGTGTTAATATGCTCCCCAATAATCAACCCTATTTTCAACCAATTAGCACTTTTATTTTAGAAATGTTATGTTTCTAAAATGTTTTAAAGGCTATTATCATTTTTAGTGTTCATTTTCTTCAAAATGCAAGGTTAAGCAACTTTGTAAATAGTCTTCATTAAAATGTTCACACATAGCAACAGAGAATTGCTTGTAGGAATCAATAGAGGCATAATAAATGCAATATATTGGTTTTGTTTTGTTTCTTAAGGCTGCTTTACACCAGACAATCTATCGTGCGATAGATCGTCGGGGTCACGGTTTTTGTGACGCACATCCGGCATCGCTGACGATGCCGTCCTGTGTGACACCTCCTAGAAACGCAGTATCGCTCACAAATCATGAGTCGTGTACTGCTCGCTAGGTTCCATAATATCGTTTAATTTAGTTGTTCATCGTTTCCGTGGTAGCACACGCCGCTCCGTGTGACACCACGGGAACGATGAACAGCAGCTCACCTGCGTCACGCGGCCGCCGCCGGCTATGTGAAGGAAGGAGGTGGGCGGGATGTTTACGTCCCGCTCATCTCCGCCCCTTCGCTTCCATTGGCCGGCGGCCGTGTGACGTCGCTGTGACGCCGAGCGTCCCTCCCACTCCAGGAAGTGGACGTTCGCCGCCCACAGCAAGCTCGCACGAGAGGTAAGTACGTGTGACGGGGGTTACAGACTTTGTGCGCCACGGGCAGCGATTTGCCCGTGACGCACAAACGACGGGGGCAGGTATGATTGATTGTGAAATTGCACAATCGGTCGTACTGTGTAAAGCCCCCTTTACTTTTGTTTTTCACTTTACTGATGATTTTTGCTATTGTGCTTTTTTTTTTTCAAAATCAAATAGAAAAAATATTTTCAAACTGTAAGACATTATTGTTGAACTCTGTTATTGATCAGTTTTATGATTTGCTAATTGATGACCATTACCAAGTTTGATCCTCAATATTCCATACAGATTTCAGGAGACCGTTGTGCAGTACAAGCCCCGACTCTTCGAATGCTCCAATCAGACAGGTCGTTTCATTATGACAGAAGTGGTAGATTTCGCCCAGAGTGATCTTGATGAAGATGACGTAATGTTGCTCGATACTTGGGAAGAGGTATGTGATGTCTGACAGTGCAGAAAGTAATGAGATAATTGTTATATGCGCGAAAGCCAAAGCAACCAGCAGATTAAATCTTTCAAAAATAGATGGGTCCACTCTTGACTTTTCTTGTATTATGTTATGATAGACAATTTGTCATGATACTAAAAAATATATATACAGTATATTGACATAACATGTCACATAGTATGTGACGGATATGATGTAAATTTATTTGGCATGTCTGTCTAAAGTCTCATGCCATGCCTATCAGGGTATATTGTGTGGTCCTTCCTCCTCTTCAAACAACAAATTTACCATAGTTGGTAGATAATTTGGCAAATATAGCTTCATAGTGTGTTCTTTTATGCACATTCTAATGTGGGGGTCCTCAACCTGTAGCTTGGGAGCCACATGTGGCTCACAGGCTCAAGATGTGTGGCTTGGAGCTGTTTGTCAGCATGATGCATTAGTGCCAGGTCTAGCAATCAGCTATGAAGAGATGGTCTCCAGATGGTGACTTTTGTGAGTAGTCCTGCGCAGAAGAACAGATCTGAATGAGGGTAAGGTTGGAATTCTCAGATCTAGGAGTGTGATTTTTGTGGGAAAGCTTTGGCTGTCATAATACTGATAATGGGGGCTGTGGGAGTCACTACTGTGAGGGTGGCAGGAGCTAGATGTGGCTTGCGACCCTCTCTCAGAGAAGTATGTGGCTCTCAAGATCAGACAGATTGGAGACCTGTATTATAATGCCTAGTTTATGCTGTACAAGCCAGGCCGCTAGCCCATCAGGGGTTGTGTAATGGTTCTGTGTGCAAAGAAGATCATGTTATCGGCAGCACATGTCTTAAGACTGGACAGACATCTATCTAAGATGGTTTACTGAATCCTGCATTGAGCAGGAGGTTGGACACGATGACCGTGGAGATCGCTTCCAACTCTAACATTCTATGATTCTGTTTGCACTAGACAATGTGCTGCTGAGAACGATGATTTGTAAACCTTGCATTTTGTTGATTCGTCGAGCGCTTGCTGGCCTGTTCAGGTAGTCCGGCGATCAGGATTGTTCTTTCCTAGGAACACTTGTTCCTCAAACATTGGCCTGTCTAATTGGACCTTAAGGGAATAGTTGTAGATGCATAAAAAAGGGCTCACAAGCCAGAACCTGGTGATGTCTGACCTTCACTATTGATCAAAATCAACGACAGAATTTAAAATAAGGCAATTATGTCACTAAACCAGAAAATGGTGCAACTTCTGTCATACCTTCCACTCAGCCATCACCTACGATTTGAGAATCAATGATAAATATACAAAAATGAATACTAAGGTGTTACAGGTATATAAAGTACATGTACACAGGGGCGTAACTGGGTGCAGGAATTGCTGTTGCTCATCAGTTGTGGAGCATTCAAACAGGAGTAGAAAAGGGGTTAACGCCACGCATCAGCCAGATGAAAGTGTAGAGATGTTGATGAATAAATATCTTTTTTTATTCCATCGGTCTACGCGTTTCGAGGTAGAGGTCTTCCTCAGGACCAGGACATCAACAAAGCATGATGCTTATATTTTAAGACCACTAATAGGTCCCTGTGGAAATTTTGCATTGGCACTCACAAACTTCAAGTTACAGACCAGAATAGTAACTGAGACAGAATGGGAGTACCAACAGGATGGGAGTACCAACAGGTTTAATCAGCTCCAATGGGAATTGTGTCATTAAATGCTTCATTCTCTTAAGATTAAAAGAACATGTACATGTTGAGATTAAAATGCTTTATTTATAGTTGACCTTAAAAACATTTCTTTCCTATTGTTCACTTCAGCTATTCCTTTGGATTGGCAAGTCAGCAAATGAGTATGAGAAGACTGAAGCTGTCAACTCTACCAAAGAATACCTGAAATCTCATCCTGCCGGCCGAGACTTATCAACTCCAATAGTTACAGTAAAGCAAGGACATGAGCCTCCTACCTTCACCGGATGGTTCAATGCTTGGGACTCTCACAAATGGAGTGTAAGATAAATCTTTCTGCAGTCACAGATTGTATCTTATATTACATCATTGGTTCTATTCCAATACTAAGATACTAAAACTGCATTGACTTTCAGTAAAAAAAAACCCCAAAAAAATGATATAGAGTATATCACAAAAGTGAGTACACCCCTCACATTTTAATAAATATTCTTTCATACCTTTTCATGGGAGAACACTCAAGATATGACACTTTGATACAATGTAAAGTAGTCAGTGTACAGCTAGTATAACAGTATAAATTTGGTGTCGTCTAAATAACTCAACACACATCCATTAATATGTAAACCGCTGGCCATTTTCCCTTCCCAGTGTCACGTGACTCATTAGTGTTACAAGTTATCAGTTGTGAATGGGGAGTAGGTGTGTTATATTTAGTGTCATCGCTCACACACTCTCTCATACTGGTCACTGGAAGCTCAACATGGCTCCTCATGTCAAAAAATTCTCTGAAAAAAAGAATTGTTGATCTACATAAAGATGGCCGAGGCTATAAGAAGATTGCCATCACCCTGAAACTGAGCTGCAACATGATGGCCAAGACCATACAGCGATTTAACAAGGCAGGTTCCACTTAGAACAGGCCTTGCCATGGTTGACCAAAAAAGTTGAATGCATGTGCTCAGCATCATATCCAGAGGTTGTCTTTTCTAAATAGACATATGAGTGCTGCCATAATTGCTGGGGTGAGGGATCAGCATGTCTGTGCTCAGAACATACGTCACACACTGAATCAAATTCATCTCCATGGCTGTTATCCCAGAAGAAGCCGCTTCTAAAGATGATGCACAAGAAATCCCACAAACAGTTGGCCGAAGACAAGCAGACTAAGTTGTGGTCTAATGAAACCAAGATCAACTTATTTGGCTTAGATGGTGTCAAGCGTATGTGGTGGCAGCAACCATGAGAGGTGTACAAAGACATGTGTATCCTGCCTACAGTCAAGCATGGTGATGGGAGTGTCATGGTTTGGGGGCTACATGACTGTAGCCGGCTATAAGCAGCTCATTGAGGGAACCACGAATGCTAATTTGTACTGTGACATACTGAAGCAGAGCATGATCCCCTCCATTCAGAAACTGAGCAGTATTCCAACATAATGACCCAAACACACCTCCAAAACAACCACAGCCTTACTAAAGAAACTGAAGGTAAAGGTGTTGGACTGGCTAATTATGTCTACTGACCTAAATCCTATTGAGCATCTATGGGGCCTCCTCAATTGGAAGGTGGAGGAGAGCAAGGTCTCTAACATCCCCCATGTTGTCATGGAGGATGGAAGAGGATTCCAGTGGTTCCTGTGAAGCTTTAGTAAACTCCATGCCCAAGAGAGTTAAAGTAGTGCTTGAAAATAATGGTAGCCACACAAAAGATTGACACTTTGGGCACAATTTGGCCATTCTCACTTAAGGGTGTACTCACTTTTGTTGCCAGCAGTTTAGACATTAATGGCTGTGTGTTGAGTTATTTAGAGGGCACCAAATTTACCCTGTTATACAAGCTGTACACTGACTACTGTGCATTGTATCAAAGTGTCATATCTTGAGTGTTGTCCCATGAAAAAATATAAAAAATTATTTACAAAAATGTGAGGGGTGTACTCCTATTTGCTATATATTGTAAATGCAGACAAAGGACTGAAGATATATAAAATACCTGACAGGACACACCATGAATAGTCCTAGAAAAATAGTAGGATTTAGTGCTGACTTAGAAGAATGCATTGACACAAAGATCCCAAATTTATCAAAGCTTTTACTCAAGAATACTGGTGTATAAAGCTCTGAAAAGTCACCATATTTTGGCACAATGCTAGACTGCGCTACAATTTTGCGACTTTTGTCCATTTCGCTCCATGATCCTCCAGCTCTAACAAAGGTGGTGGTGGAGGTGGTGGAATTTGGTCAGGAGGGGTGTGACAACCGCTGCTTGTCAAATCTGGAGCCTGGAGTAAGATTTATGGTGCGCTGCGGATGGATGCACACGTTATTTTTAAGATGCTGCTGATTGATTTAGAAGCGTGTGCCTCCTAATTAATCAGGAACATCTGACTCTAGCACGCCTCCTCATCAAGACTGGAGTGAAAATCGCTGGTCTTGATGAAACCGAGCCATGGTACATATCCTGGAAAAAATATGTCTGGCACAATAATGATGCCCAGACACTAACGCACACAAAAGATATTACAGCATTAAGCTACATTTGGAGCACAACATACTCCGTCTGATTTTAGATTAGACTTCGTAACTATAATGGGTGCTGGAGTTGCAGTTGTATCTGGGCCCCAAAGCCTAAAGGGGCTTAACGGCCCCCTTAGGTGAACATTTTGAGTTAAGGCCCACAAGCTTCAAGTTGCACTTTTATGTAAACTAGAAAATCTAAATCATTTCATCTAGCAAGTGCAAAGTAATCCAGTCTGAAACTGGCTCCAAAGGCCCCGTCACACACAGAGATAAATTTTTGGCAGATCTGTGGTTGCAGTGAAATCATGGACATATTGTTCCATTTGTACACAGCCACAAATCTGGCACTGATTGTCCACAATTTCACTGCAACCACAGATCTGCCACAGATTTATCTGTGTGTGACAGGGCCTTTAAGGCTGCAGTAACACATCCGTTGTACACATTTGTGTGCCATCTGTATTTCTAATGGACAACATATGGACCTATAGATTTCACTGATCCATTCATACATTTGCTTTAAAAATGAAATTGTCTTCGGTCTGCAAGTGTCAGAGCTTGTACTATTCTCTTTTTGTGGATCAATTGATCTAAGGAGATTCAATAAAAACAGATAAAAAAAACTCAAGACATACTTTGTACTTCATTGTTCCATCCATTTTGAACTGATTCATTGCTAAGAGTCAATGGATGAAAATGTTCAGTCTTCCTGCTTCAGTTATTGAAAATGGAGAACAAAAAATCAGATGTAAGAATGTAAGACGTAGGCAAAACGGGTGACATTTACCACTAATAATAAAGGAGAACTTAAGCGCTACTAGGGGTAGGATTCATACATGGAGAGAAGGAAAAATAGTCAACACAATAGTTACCGTATCATTTATTAAGCTGATGATAGTATATGATCAGGGAAATGTAACCTGACAAGGCCACCATTTGTCAATGAGAATTTTTAGAAAGTAAGTGTGACACAAGTGGAAATGGTTAATAGAAAAATTAGTACTAAATCCTGTTAAAACTATATTAGTTGCCCTTGCTACCTTCTTATTAAAATAGAAATGATCTTTTCCCAACAAGTAAAATATATCTTTGTACCGTGTTAGCCAGTAGAGATAAAAAAATTTGTTTAAAAGACAACAATTTTTTTATCTTTTCCCAACAGTCTGACTTATCCTATGAAGACATGAAGAAGAACCTGGGTGAGGTCTCCGGTATTTCTCAGATCAGTGTGGTAAGTCTTCTGGATGGTCTTCCCAGATGAGGCCTTAGACCAAGTTCCTACAGAGCATAAAGGCAGTGTTTTTCTTATGTTGCATTTGACAGTTCAGTCAAAGTGGATGTAATTTTATGAAGACTCATGGCCACACTGCGTTTAAAGACAGTGTGTATAACTGTACATTTTTTAATGCATTTTTTACTCCAAGAAGCCTGAAAAAAAATTGTTTGGGTTTTTTTTGTACAAACTTAATAATTCTACACTAAAACATATTAAAAAAGTTTCAAGTCTGCAACAAAAACACAATATTCAGTAAGTATTACTACTGAATAATTTTATGTGGATACCTGCAGAAAAAAAAACACCCATGGGAGCATGGCCTTAAAAGTTTCTGAAGGGGCTATAGGTTTTAATCATATTTTAATCAGAAGAGTAGCATGCTATTCACCGTCTAATGCTTCTGATGCTAGAGCATCGGAAGCGATATGCAAATGACCCTCTGCTGCGAGCATCAGCCAAGTATAATGCGACTGTGATCCGATCTTGCAATTGTATCACAGCTGCGGAGAAGAGGAAGGAAGCAAATTCTCCCCATCTCTTCCCCGGGCCTGTCTCTGCAAACATCACACTGCCCTCGAATGACTTGCGAGTGCAGTGCGATGTTTCACACACCCCCATAGACTTGTATGGGGGTGCGTGAACCGAGAATCACTGCCAACTGCAGCGTGCTCAATTCATTTCTCATGCCGATATAGCATGAGATGGACACTGCCCCATAGTTTTGTAGTAAAGTAAGAGCAATCCGATGTTTTATTGGATTGCACTCGTCCATGCAGATCGCAAGTGGAACCGTACCCTAAGGCTGAGTTCACATGTACAGTAATGATCCATTAGAATGCATCCTGTAGAGATCTTTTGGCAAAAAAGTTATGCAAACACAACTTTTTTTGTCTGTTGTTAAATAACTGATTTTTGCTGGATCCTTTTTTGTAACATAGGAGTCTATGGAGAACGGATCCATTAACGGGCTGCTATTTAGTCATCAGTTTTTCTTGCATTTGTAACCGATCAGTTTTTTCTTATAGGATCCATTACAAATGGAAGATCAATAGCAATCTGTTAACAGATCCATTCTCCATAGACTCTCATGTTAAAAAAACGGATCTGGCAGAAGTAATTTTTCCAATGGATCTCTGCAGGAACCGTTCTAAGGCGCATTGCCCACGCTGTGTAGTTTTGATGCGTATTTTCAGAAATCTGCATGTCCATTGTGAAGACAGCAAAGTCTATGAGAATTCAGAAGTGCTGTGCCCACGTTGCTTATTTTTCCCTTGTGTATTTGGTGCAGATTTGGTGCAGAAAATAAGAAATCTGCACGAAATACGCAAGGGAAAAATACTCAACGTGGGCACAACACTTCTGAATTCTCATGGACTTTGCTGGCTTCACAATGGACATGCAGATTTTGCTGCAGATTTCTGAAAATCTGCGTCAAAATCTGCAGCGTGGGCACAGGGCCTAAATGATGATTACAGGACATGTGAACTCGGCCTAATATACTAATAAATTTAGAAGAGAAGAGCTATATGGTAAATAACCAGCTAAATACATTAGATACCATTTAGGGCTTGTACAGACAACCGTAGGTTCAGTCCAAGAGCTGTCCATCCAACCATCAGATCGCACTCGGACCAATGTTACCATATGAGGCTGTTCACATGGCCGAGTTTTCCTTAAGGCCCCGTTACACGCAACGATGGATCTAACGATATATCGCCGGGGTCACGGATTCCGTGACGCACATCTGGCATCGTTAGAGACGTCGTTGCGTGTGACAGCAAGGAACGCCCGTTAACGATGGAAAATACTCACCTTATCAGCCATCGTTGACACGTCCTTCATTTTTAAAAAATCATGGATTGTTGAGCACGCAGGTTGTTCGTCGTTTCTGAGGCAGCACACATCGCTACGTGTGACAACTATGGAACGACGAACTGCAGCTTACCTGCGGCCGCTGGCAATGCGGGAGGAAAGAGATGGGCAGGATGTTATGTCCAGCTCATCTCCGCCCCTCCGCTTCTATTGGGCAGCTGCTTAGTGACGCCGCTGTGACGCCACACGAACTGCCCCCTTAGAAAGGAGGCGGTTCACCGGCAACAGCGACGTTGCTAGGCAGGTAAGTACGTGTGACGGCTCCAAACGATTGTGTGCGCCACGGGCAGCGATTTGCCCGTGATGCACAAACGACTGGGGCGGGTGCTTTCACCAGCGATATCGCTAGCAATATCGCTGCATGTAACACCCCTCTTAAGACCACTCGTAGCATGCACGATTTGCCTCTAATTACCAGATTGCACTCATTCAAGTCTACGGGTCTGTGAATAAAATTGCACTGCACTCAAATGACGTCCCAGTGTGGTCCCATTTTCACGGACTGACAAAATGGAGAAGGTGGGGAAACTTTTTTTCTTCTCCGCATCTGATAAAAATGGACCCGACTGTGATCGGAGTCTATATAACAATATACTGTATATATACACTGTATGAGGTAGTTACTATCATATAATATGTTTCTGCAGTTCAGACAGCTTGTATAACATTTATTGCTGGTGTGCATTATTTCCCTAATGGAAATCCAGTTCTGGTCCTCATATGGGATCTACATTTATATTGTATTAATCTAGCTTTTTCCTTTTTAGGACTTACAAAACACAAATCTGAACAGCACAAATAAGGTCGTTGCCCCAGCAAAGACAGAGAACAACAACGTAAAGGTTCCTACGTATCAGTCACATAGCAATGGTGGCCTGCCACAAAGCAATAGTAATCATGCTAATACCAATGGAAACCAAGCAGCACCAAGCCAGAAGCTTCCTACAGTAGAAATATTGGCACCGAGCAGTGGAAATAAGGTCTTTGAGAAAAATCTGCTTATTAATAAAATTGCAGAAGATTTACCTGATGGCGTAGACCCGAGCAAAAAAGAGGTAAGTGGAGTCTCATAAAGCTACATGAGCACTGGGATCTATACTGGGCAACAGTGGCATAGGAGGGGGCAGGGGGTTGCAGTAGTGATTTCACCATGCGCCACATCCTATAAGGGCACAAAAATTCCCTCCTTTCCCACACCGCCCACACTGGGATCCGTACCTACAGGTAAAGCCATGCCCCTGGAATACCTGGTTAGCCACAATCCTTTGTAAATACTATAAAAATGAGCATAAAATGAAAATGTTCATATTTCTGGAAACATAGTTATTTATAAAAAATAAAAAAAAAAGGGGGGTACTCGGGGGAGCAAAGGGAATAAAAAATGAGAGCCAAATCTGGCCTATATAGATCTGATGACAGGTCCTCTTTAAAGGGGATGTCCAGTATAAATCCATAAGTCTGCAGTCGCTCTATGCATCGCTCTATGTGACTGCAGACTTATGAATCCTCACATCGTTCACTGCGAGGATTCATCGGTTTCAGAATGGCGGACACGTGCCCGCGAGTATGCGATATACATACTCCAGGTCACATTCGGACTAGAGGGGAGCGGTCTTGCTCAATACACTTGTATTGAGCAAGGCTGCACCGTTGTCAGATTCTGGCCATGAGTATACATATTACATTATCGCGCTCACATGACCACTGTTCCCGGCTTTGTGAATACTCACAGTGTGTGTGATATGAGGATTCATAATTCTGCATTCACATACAGTGATACATAGAGTGAATTTAGACCAGACAACCCCTTTAAGTCTAGCATAAGACTTATGAGTGCCCCTGTATGTGGTAATTAGCCACTCTGGGTCAATTGAGATTGCATGCAGTGTGAACAGTAGTTACAGAGAGGAGATTGCTTCTGTGACTAACATAGTAGATCTTGTCGGTGAAAAAGAGTGCCCTGCCCTGACAGAGAATGGAGAACAAGGGCGCGTATACTACAGGCTGCCTGAATTACTTAGAAAAGCCAAAGTCAGGGTGAGAAGAGTTACAGAGAGAGTGAATAACGATTGCCCTTTGCCAGAAGTAGCAGATTCAGATGGTGAAGACTATAGCCCCAGGGAGGCCCATGCTGCAAGTGAGGAGAAAGCCATTGTATGGACAAGGGCCTGAGCGGCAGATTAGAGGGCAGAGTGAGTTCTGGAGTAAGGCCACGTGCACACCTTGAGTACTTGGTGAGTTTTTTACCTCAGTATTTGTAGCCAAAACCAGGAGTGGAACAATCAGAACAAAAAGTATAATAGAAACATAAGAACCACTTCTGAATTATTTGCCCAAAGCTGGTTTTGGCGTAAAAATACTGAGGTAAAATACTGGCCAAATACTCAATGTGTGCATGTGGCCTAAGCCTCAGGCTCATTGAAAAGTCACTCAGCGATGACTGAACCCGCGCCGATGCCACCACTATGGCTAGAAGAAGAATAGTGCCAGTGCCAGGAGGAATAAAGTTCATTTCCTCCCAGCAGTGGGGCTCTAAGTGCCAGCACCGCACAGGTTCAAAACACCATTAGGCTGTGTGCGCACTTTGCGTCGAGGTTGTTGCAGTTCTTAACGCATCCTCTGGCAGAAATGGTTTTTGTCAAATTTGGTTTTGACCACAAAAATGCTATAAATAAGCTTGCGTTTTTACTGCGTTTTTACCGCGTTTTACATGCTTTTTCACTGCTTAAAATCAGATGCGTTTTGACTACAAATACAATGCTAAATAAAGTTTAAACATACAAACACTATAAAAAAAAAAGGAAAAAAATGATAACAAATATCAATATTTTAATCATACAAAAAATGGCTTATTTTATTAAAATGATAACTTTGTGCAAATATTTATGCATACAATTACATTTATTTAATGATTTCCATACATTTAATTGTCGGACTATGTGTGTGTGTAAAGGGACATATCATGCCATTAATATTTTGTCAAAAACGCATGCATTTAATTGTTCCAAAACGCATGTTTTCTGCATCAAAAAAGCATGTAAAACGCTAGAATTTTGAAGTAGATTGCGTTTTGCAACTTCTCATTGACTCCAATGTTAGAAAAATGCTGCCAAAGTGGCAAAAACAATTGACATGCTGCTTCTTTAAACGCTAGATGTGCGCAAAGTGCGCACAAGAAATCCCTATTTCCCATAGACTTTGCTTGAAAATCAAAATGCATGCATTTTGGCATTAAAACGCTGCAGTTCAAAACACTGCGGAAACGCAGGTACAAACGCTAAGTGCGCACATAGCCTTAACCTGCAGATTAATCCTATATCTGCAGGCTAATAATGTTTGTTACATGACAGGTTCTCTTTAATATGCTTGTTATAATTTAGGTTCACACTAGCATTTGTTTCTGTTTCAAATTAATGTGTTTTTTTTGTTTGGTTTTTTTCAAAAATCACTCAACTTCTGCCTAAATCTTTTCAATATAGACTTCAATAAAAAAAAGGAAATGAGATCCATACTGTGTGTATTTCTATGTATATAGGTTACAAATTGTTTGTACAATTGAAGTAATCAGTCAATTTCCCTTTTCCAGATGTACTTGTCGGATGCCGACTTTGCAAATATTTTTGGGATGCCCAAAGCCCAGTTCTATCAACTGCCCAAATGGAAGCAACAAAACATCAAGAAGCAATATGGCCTCTTTTAATTCATAGATTTTCAATTTTTATTTTTTTTTTAAACTTCTGAGGGGGAAAGTCATAGTCACTTCAAAGCACTTTGTGACTCTGCAGATCAGACAGCCAGCGCCCTCTAGTGTTCATCTCCATCCATGGACTGTGGTGTCACAGACGGCAAGACTTTGAAAATTTCAGCTTTTATTGCTATGATTATTTCTACTATATTATACATTTTATTTGTGGCTTAATAGATAGGTGTTCATATAAATAATAAATAACCTGTGTACAACGTTTAGCTTAAGGATCACTGACCAAGCATTGCCTACAACATGATTAAATTTGCTAAAAGCATCAACTTCCGCACGTTCCAAATGGACAATGGATCATGATGCCAATTGGCATTACGTTCAACAATTACAATCCCAGTTAGGATCCTATAACGGCTTCTAAGGCAACCTGCCTCATATATAAGTAGGTTTAGGGAGAAAATTCAGTTGTCAGTGTCAGTGCTTTTTAGTTAGTTCCTTTTATTATATGATTGATATATTTATATATATATATAGATATATATATATAGATATATATATAGATATATATATATATATCTATATATTTATAGATATATACATATAGATAGATATATATAGATATATATATATATATAGGTATAGAGATATATAGAGATAACTTGGAAGGCGTAAAGACTGGAAGTGCTGTTAATGGGGCTAAGAATATTGTGCCTTTAAAAACATAAATATTCCTTTATAAATGTATTATTTTACAATGTATACATCTACACAAACATTATATATATATATATATATATATATATATATATATACATACAGTGTATATTATATATATATATATATATATATATATATATACACACATA
The DNA here is from genome assembly GCF_048569485.1 of Anomaloglossus baeobatrachus. Taxonomy (NCBI): domain Eukaryota; kingdom Metazoa; phylum Chordata; class Amphibia; order Anura; family Aromobatidae; genus Anomaloglossus; species Anomaloglossus baeobatrachus. The sequence goes on from NC_134358.1 coordinate 489,397,183, forward strand.
TATGTATTCCCCGACACTGCTTTATGTCCACCGCTTCTTCTGTACACCAGATTTCAAACAATTTATGCTTCTGAATGGAGTATTTTATTCCCACGGGTATCTAGTAATATGTTTTGTAATCTGTCTATTAAACATTTAGATGCCTTGATAAAGCTGATACATTAAGTCTATTGCCAATATGTAGAATTATATAGTTTCTTACATAAAAGATTCGCTCCCCTTCCCCATAAATGTCAATGATGTGCCATTGTGCATGTTTAAAGGGAATCTGTCACACTGAACAAGCAGCCTGATCTGTTAGAATCATGCTATAGAGGAGTCCAGCGGGCGGTCCTTTTCCGTGAGTCAGTCCGCCCACTGGACTCTAAGCAAGCAAGATTTCAATCAAAGATTCAAGTTATTCTGAATCTTTCTCAACAAAATAATTTATCACCGGAGCTCCTTCTGCTAACAGTCTGTCAGTATAGCATTGGGCAGCATTTTAATGGTGACAGGTTACCTTTAAATGGCCTTTTTTTCTATTATTCTAGTTTGTTTAATCCTATTGTGTGATCTAATAAACACTGTGGAAATTCACTGTATTGTCCTTTTTATTTGGTTGAAAGAAGGAAAAAGGTCTATATCTAATTTTGTCTGTTAGTTTAAAGGGAACCTGTCAACAGGATTTTCCCATATAAACTTCAGCCAGCACGAGTAAGCCCTTATATACCACATTTTAGAATGCTATATACTGTATGTGTCCAAGCTGATCTGTATATGGTAAAAAAAAGACATTTTATTATACTCACCTATGGGGCTGTCTTCTTACAATCATCATCCTCCTTCCCTTTTTCGTGTGGATGACGCGTCCTAAGTCATCCACACAGTGTCCTCCATTGTGCTCCTGCACACGTGCACTTCTCTCTGCCCTGCTACTGGCAGAGGAAAGTGCTGTAATGTGTAGGCACAGGGAAAGATCAAAGAACGTCCATTCATGCACACTACAATACTTTGATCTGTCCTCAGCAGGGCAGAGAGATGTGCGCAGGAGCACAATGGCGGACATTGCGTGGATGACATGGTGCAACAACAACCTGCCAAGAGAGGGCTGCTCAACAAAACTCTCAGCCCTTGCAAGGATGGCATTTATCAGAGAGGCAGCACAGAGACCAAAAGGTAACCCTGAAGAAACTGCAGAGTTCCCAAGCAGAGACTGAAGTATCTGTTCAAATAACCACAATAAGCCATACATGCCATAAAGCAGGCCTCTATGGAAAAGTGGGCAGAAAAAACGGATTTTTGTGTGCTCACCGTAAAATCGTTTTCTCTTAGCCATCATTGGGGGACACAGGACCATGGGTGTTATGCTGCTTATACATAGGAGGACACCAAGTAGATGCAAAGATGTTAGCTCCTCCCATGCAGTATACACCCCCTGGCCCAGCCAGGCTACTTCAGTTTTAGTACATAAGCAGTAGGAGAACAAGTAACAAAAAACGTGAGTGAATACCCCTAACAAAAAAGTACTGAGAAAGAAAAAACTAAGGCCCAACAGGGTAACAGGGAGGGTGCTGTGTCCCCCAATGATGGCTAAGAGAAAATGATTTTACGGTGAGTACACAAAAATCCGTTTTTCTCTGACGCCTCATTGGGGGACACAGGACCATGGGACGTCCTAAAGCAGTCCCTGGGTGGGTAAACAATAAAAAACGCAACCCAAGGACTAGGAACCAGTCCCAGATAGCCAGGAGCACCTACTGAGATAGCTGCTCCACTTTCGTTTGCAGAATTTTCCTACCTAGGTTCGCCTCAGCCGAAGCCTGGGTATGGACTCGGTAATTGCTTTGAAACAGTATGTAGGCAAGACCAGGTCGCAGCCTTACACCCCTGTTCCACTGGAGCCTGATGCCTATTGGCCCAAGAGGCGCCAACTGCTCGCGTGGAATGAGTCCGCAGCCCACTAGGAATGGGCTTGAGTTGCAAGCGGTAGACCTCCTGGATCGCAGAGCGAATCCAGCGAGCCAGCATTACCTATGAAGCTGCCTGTCCTTTGTTAGGCCTTCCAGGAATGACGAACAAGGAGGCCATGTTCCTAAAGGGGCTGTCCTGGATACGTAATATCTGAGAGCCCTCACAAGGTCTTGCGAATATAGAGACCTATCCACCCTATGGACTGGGTGTGGACAAAAGTAAGGCAGAACTATGTTCTTCTTCAAATGAAATGGGGAAGTAACCTTCGGAAGAAAATCTGGAAGGGGGCATAGAACCACCTTGTCCTGATGAAAGGTCAGAAAGGGTTCGTGGCAAGAGAGTGTGACAGTTCCAAAACTTGTCTGATGGACGTAATCGCCACTAAGATTGTTACCTTCCAGGAGAGAAGAGCAAGAGAAAATTCCTTAAGAGGTTCAAAGGGGGACCTCTGGAGACCGTCCAAAATGAGATTGAGGTCCCATGGGTCCAGTGACCGTTTATACGGGGGAACTAGATGGGAAACGCCCTGGAGGAAGGTCTTGACTTGCGGATTGCAAGCTAGACGGCATTGATAGAATATTGAGATAGATGAAACCTGCCCCTTAAGGGAGCTGAGGGCCAACCCCTTTTGCAACCTAACTGCAAAAAATCAAGAATTCTGTGTATCGCCAGAGGCATAGGTTGGACATTAGATTCCCTGCACCGGAAAAGGAAAGTTTTCCACATACGGTGGGATGAAGGCCGGCTTTCAGGCACTGATCATGGTGGAGATGACCGCGGGAGAGAATCTCGCTCTTGTTAAAGTCCAGGTCTCAATGGCCAGGCCGTCAGCTTCAGGGCTCTGAAGTTCTAATGGGAAATGAGCCCTTGGGTCAGCAGGTCTGGGATGCTTAAGAGGCGCTATGAGCAATTGTACTAATTCGGCGTCCCAGGCACGCCTGAGCCAGTCCGGTGCTATTACTATCACCGGGACTCCTTCTGCCTTGATCTTCTTGATTACTTGCGACAGCAGGGGCAGAGCCGAAAAACATGTAAGGTAGATGGAAGCGACTTCAGGAGGAGACTAGAGTATCCACGCCAATGGACTGTGGATCACGTGACCTGGCTAAGAACGCAGGTACCTTTGCGTTCAACCTTGAGGCCATTAGATCCACGTCTGGTGTACCCTAGCGAGTGCAGATGTGTGGGAACACTTCTGGGTGGAGAAACCACTCTCTGGCGCCCAGGCCTTGGCGACGTAGAAGATCCGCCGCCCAGTTCTCTACTCCCGGTATGTGTACTTTTGTTTGTCCTCTATAACTAACTTGTTATTATATTTTAAGGGGCCAATACTACCCTTTGTTTTCCTTTTGGCATTAATGTATTTATAAAAGATTTTGGGATTTATTTTAATGTTATTGGCGATTTTTGTTTCAGTAGCTAGTTTTGCTTGTTTGATTTCTTTTTTGCATTTCCTATTGATATCTTTATACTCCTGAAATGCTATTTCTGTATTCTCAGCCTTCGAGATTTTAAATGCCCTTAGTTTGTGTTTTATTATACTTTGCACAGTCTTATTTATCCATAGTGATTTCTTTTTATTCCGGGACATTTTATTACCAGAAGGTATACGTTTTTTACAGGACTCTAGCAGTATATCCTTAAACTTTCCCCATTTAAATTCTGTATCCCCAGTTACCATGACTTTGTCCCAATCTACACATTTAAGCTCTTCCCTTAATTTGTTGAAATCAGCTTTCCTAAAATTCCAAGTTTTAGCATTTCCTCTTTGAAATCTTCTATTGAATATTACGTTGAAGCTTACCATATTATGATCGCTGGTGCCCAAGTGCTCCCGAACCTGTAGATCTGAAATTGTCTCCGGTCTATTTGACAGGACCAGATCTAGCAAATTATCTCCCCTCGTCGGTTCATCTACCATCTGAGAGAGGAAATGGTCTTGAATAGTAGATAAGAATTTACAGCTTTTAGCACAACCAGAAGATTCTATGTCCCACTGTATGTCTGGATAGCTGAAATACCCCATAATAAGAACCCGATTATTATTATTATTAGCTGCCTTTTCAATTTGTTCCAGCATTTCACCCTCTATTTGTTCAGGTATGTTAGGAGGCTTATAGCAAACTCCAATTAGCATTTTTCCATTATTACCCTCCCCATGTACATTTACCCATACTGACTCTACATTGTTGCAGTTCCCCGCAATGTCATCATTCAACACAGGTTTTAGGTTAGATTTGATAAATATACACACCCCACCACCTTTTCTGTCTTTCCTGTCCCTCCTAAATGTACTATAACCCTGTCTAAAGGGATAGATGAGGATACAGTAGGTTAGATACAGTAGGTTAGAAAATGGTCCCTTAGTCTGGTTTAGTAGGCTACACAATTACGTGGAAGACTGCTGACTTGATAGATGTTCAGAAGGTAGTCACTGACATGCTCTACAAGGAAGGCAAGCCACAAAAGGTCATTGCTAAAGAAGCTTGCTGTTCAGAGTCCTATATCAAAGCATATTAATGGATAACCATAGCCTTGATAGCATTGTTAAGAAAACACCAATGAAAAATTTGGGGGTGATACCCAAGGAGTGGACTGTGGCTCAAGTCAGTGCTTCAAGAGCCACCACACACACGCATATCCAAGACATGGGCTACAACTGTCGCATTCCTTGTGTCAAGCCTCAAAGGAAGAAAGTAAGGAAGGAAAAGAGGAGAGGCTACAATCCAAGCAGTTTGACGTCTAGTGTGAAGTTTCCACAATCAGTGGGGAGCCATGTCATCTGCTGGTGTAGGTCCACTGTGCTTTATCAAGACCAAAGTCAGGGCAGCCGTCTACCAGGAAACTTTAGAGCACTTCATGCTTCCCTCTGCCGACAAGCTTTTTGAAGATGGAAATTTCATTTTCCAGCAGGACTTGGCACCTGTCCACACTGCCAAAAGTACCAATACCTGGTTTAATAACCACAGTATCACTTTGCTTGATTGGCCAGCAAACTCGCCTGACCTAAACCACATTAAGAATCTATGGGGTACTGTCAAGAGAAAGATGAGAGACACCAGACCCAACAATGCAGACGAGCTGAAGGCTGCTATCAAAGCAACCTGGGCCTCCATAACACCTCAGCAGTGCCACAGGCTGGTCGCCTCCATGCCACGCCGCATTAATAATTCATGCACATGGAGCTCTGACCAAGTATTAAGTGCATTTACTGTTCATACACTACAGTTCAAAAGTTTAGGGTCACTTAGATATTTCCTTATTTTTTAAGGAAAAGCACATTTTTTTCAATAAAGCTAACATTAAATTAAACAAAAATACACTCTATACATTGTTAATCTGGTGAATGACTATTCTAGCTTCAAACGTCTGTTTTTTTAATGCAATATCTACATAGGTGTATAGAGGCCCATTTCCAACAACCACCACTCCAGTGTTCTAATGGTACATTGTGTTTGCTAACTGTGTTAGAAGGCTAATTGATATTTAGAAATCCCTGAAAAACCCTTGTGCAAGTATGTTAGCACAGCTGTAAACAGTTTTGCTGATTAGAGAAGCAATTAAACTGACCTTCCTTTGAGCTAGTTGAGAATCTGGAGCATTACATTTGTTGGCTCCATTAAACCCTCAAAATGGCCAGAAAAAGAGAACTTTCATGTGTAACTCGACAGTCTGTTCTTGTTCTTAGAAATAAAGGGTATTTCATACGAGAAATTGCCAAGAAACTGAAGATTTACTATAACTGTATGTACTACTCCCTTCAGATGAGAGTGTGGCGCCCCTGAGGCTTTCGTCGCCACAGAGGTACTGCACCTCAGCCAGAGGTGTGGTATCCCTTCCTGGGTAAGAAGGGGGTCATTACTGGTTCACAGACAAATCCTGCACACACCAATTGTTAGGTCACACACTGGGTCAGGGTTTAAGGCAGGTAAGCCATTAATGCTGGGAGTAGCGACCAGTATACCTGGTTATGGGGCCTTAAGTCCCATTCACTGTCCTAGAGGGGCGGAGCCTGGTAAGGGGGAGTGTAGGAGGAGTCAGTGGGTCAGTTAGGAAAACTGGTTGGTTCAAGTTTGAACTGGGCAGAAGGAGGCAGTCTGTCAGAGAAGTGATAGTTGACAGGAGTCTGTGAGAGGGTCTGTGACAGAAAGTCTGAGAGAAAAGAGTGAGAAGACTTGGTTTTTGGTGAAGACCCTGGGGCCCTGCTAGGTCCAGGTGACACCGAAGGGGTTCCAGAGTGCCACGGATGTTCGGGAGGCCTCCGTGGACTTGTTCCACCAAGAACACCGGGGTGGAGGAATCTGGTCGCAACAACGAGGACAGTCCCCAGACTAAAAGGAAGAAAACATTTCCTTTTAGTAATCCGAAGGCACGAGAGATTGCTTCAGGCACCCGAGGCCACAACCTGCCACCCATCATCTGCAAGGGAGAGCAATAAAAGGACTGAGGTCAGCCACCCTTTGGACAGGCTCGGTTGCGGAGGCGCAGGACAGTCTAGTGAAGGTCGGCGCTAGTGAGACAGCCAGGGAAGACACATTGAGGGGTGCACCGGTACTGACCCTTGAACTATTCGGATCGACGGAGGCCCATGACAGTGAATCCTGGCACAGCACGGGGTAACCGGTCAGCTGCAGTGTTGGAACCAACAGTGAGTAAAAACATCTTAACTGCAAAGCCCCGTGTCATCTACTTCTTCCTGCGCCCATCACCATACACCATAGACTTTACAAACGGTTGCCCGCTCCACCTGTGGGAAGCAAGAAACACCTTAGCTGCCATAACACCAGCCCCGGCGGTCCCATCCAGCAGCCGCGGCTCCAAAGCCGCAATCCACAGGTGGCGTCACGAATCTTTATTAAACTTTATTACCATTTCCCCCATATCGCCATATTAATTGACTCCCCCAGGGTCACGGAGTCGGGCCCCGCCACCTCTGACTATCCCGACCCGACACAGAGTCACCTAAGGTCCTGGGGCGGGCGAGTCAAGAGCACAAACAGGCTCTAAACAGAGTAGAAAGAGAAGTGGGAGGCCGCGCTGCACAACTGAGCAACAAGACAAGTACATTAGAGTCTCTAGTTTGAGAAATCGACGCCTCACAGGTCCTCAACTGGCAGCTTCATTAAATAATACCCACAAAACGCCAGTGTCAACGTCTACAGGGAAGAGGTGACTCCGGGATGCTGGCCTTCAGGGCAGAGTGGCAAAGAAAAAGCCATATCTGAGACTTGCTAATAAAAGGAAAAGATTAATATGGGCAAAAGAACACAGACATTGGACAGAGGAAGATTTGAAAAAAGTGTTATGGACAGACGAATCGAAGTTTGAGGTGTTTGGATCACACAGAAGAATATTTGTGAGACGCAAAACAACTGAAAAGATGCTGGAAAAGTGCCTTATGCCATCTGTCAAGCATGGTGGAGGTAATGTGATGGTCTGGGGTTGCTTTGCTGCTGGTAAAGTGGAGATTTGTACAAGGTAAAAAGGATTTTGAATAAGGAAGGGTGTCACTCTATTTTGCAGCGCCATGCCATACCCTGTGGACAGCGCTTGATTGGAGCTAATTTCATCCTACAACAGGACAATGACCCAAAGCACACCTCCAAATTATGCATGAACTATTTAGGGAAGAAGCAGGCAGCTGGTATTCTAGCTGTAACTGAGCTATTGAGCTGTTGTGGGAGCAGCTTGACCGTATGGTGCAAAAAGTGCCCATCAAGCCAATCCAACTTGTGGGAGGGGCTTCTAGAAGCATGGAATGAAGTATCTCCAGATTACCTCCGCAAATTAACAGCTAGAATGCCAACGGTCTGCTAAGCTGGAATTGCTGCAAAGGAGCATTCTGTGACGAAAGCAAAGTGTGAAGGAGAAAATTATTATTTCAAGTAACAATCAATATTTCTTAACTAGTCAATGTCTGGACTATATTTTCTATTCATTATGCAACCCATTTGCATTGTATGATTTTTCATGGAAAAGACAAAATTGTCTGGCTTACCCCAAACATTTGAATTGTAGTGTACTTTTCAATAGGCGCCAACATTTCTGAATATAAAATCATTTTTTTGAGTTGATCATATATAATATTCTAATTTTCTGAGATAATGACTTTTGGATTTTTACCATCAACATTAACAGAAATAAACACTTGAAATAGATCACTCTGTGTGTAATGCCTCTATATAATATATGCATTTCCCTTTTTGTATTGAATTACTGAAATAAACTAGCTTTTTGATGATATTCTAATTTATTGAGATGCCCTGTATATGTTTATCCAGCTTCTGCTTGAAGATTTCCATTGATGGAGAGGTCACCACCTCCCGTGGTCTCCTGTTCCATACCCTGACTGCCCTCACTGTCAGAAAGTTTTTCCTAATGTCTAATCTGAATCTCCTTCCTTTTAAGTTTCATGCCATTGCTTCTTGTACTTCCCTGTGCTAATGAGAATAGGGGAGTTACCTCTACACTGTGACTACTTTTCAGATATTTGTAGACCGCTACTAAGTCTCCTCAAAGTCTTCTCTTTTGCCACTGAATCCAGCCCTTTGTCGGCCCGGTCTGTGGGCCACACAGAAATACTCAAAGGGCCGCATGTGTCCCATGGGAAGCACTTTGCCCAGGTCTGCCTTAGGGTATCTGCGCTCGTTGTGTTAAGCTGTGACAAATATTCCGCAGCGTTTTGCACTGCATGTGCGTTTCGAAATGCAGCTAAAACACTGCGTTTTGGATGTATGTTATGGATGCAGAATTCATGCATTCTGGATTCTTGCTCTACCATAGAGTAGGAAAAGCATCCAAAACGCACAAAAGAAGTGACATGTTGCTTTTTAGAACGTATTGATTTTGTCAAAAACGTGGCATCCAAAATGCTGCGTTTTAAAACGCAACGTGGGCATGGATTTTGCTAAATTCTCATAGACTTTGCTGGGGACGCAGAACGCATGCGTTTGCGCTGCAGTTTAAGGGTATGTGCCCACGTGTGCATTCTGCACCGCAGTGTACAAGTCACTGCATGTGCGTCTCAGAACACAGCTGAAAAGCTGCGTTCTGAAAGTTTGCTGTCTGCAGAATTTATGCAGAATTTGTGCGCTCTGGATGCTGCCTCTCCCATAGACAGACTGGAGAAAGCATCCAGAACGCACAAAAGAAGTGACATGTTGCTTTTTAGAGAGCAGCGATTTGGCAGCATGCAAATCGCTGCGTTCTAAAACGCAACGTGCGCATGGATTATGCATAATTTTCATAGATTGTGCTGGGGACGCAGGACGCATGCAATTACGCTGCAGTGCAATACGCAGCGTAACTGCATGCAAATACGCAACGTGTGAACATAGCCTAAAACACTGCGTAAACGCATGAAAAAAATGCAACGTGCACACAGCCTTAGACCCTGTGTTAAGTTTCAACATTCAACAGTGTGTACATGAGCTCACAAGCTCCATGTATACCATCTCATACTCCGGCTCACTTTTTTGTTTTTATGTAGTTTTTTTGTATTCAGTACAAATAGGGTGTGGTCCTCCCTCTCAGTGAGCTGGGCATTTCATTCTGTGCATCCCCTGACTGTGTGTCCTTCTTGGGACCCGGTCACTCTCAGCCCTTAGGCTGCGACCGGACTTTGCGTTCTCCTACTTGCAGTTCTAAACACACATTTTGTGCTTAATTGATTTGACCAAAGTTGCCTTTTTCTGAAATTTAGCGCTGAAAACGCATGCGTATTTACCGCGTTTTTGATGCGTTTTCAGCGCTTTTTACCTGCTTTTCCACCTGCGTTTTGACAAATGCATTTTGTAAATCTAGACACTGCTAAATAAAGGTTAAACTTTCAAATATATTGAAAAAAGATTAAAAAAGGATTGCATACATAAGTGCAGAAATTAAAAAGAAAATAGAAATATATAATGGAATTATAGCAGTAATATAGTATTTATTAGAAAAATAGCACTACATTTAACATTTTCTTTAATTTAATTGTCGGATTATGTGTGTGTGTAAATGGACATGAAATCATTAATTTAATGTGCAAAAAGCATGCGTTTTGTAAGTTCAAAACGCATGTTTTCTGCACAGAAAAAGCAGGTAAAACGCAGGTATTTGTAGGAAACTTGGTTTTTGCCATTTCTCATTGACTCCAATGTTAGCAAAACGCACCCAAAATGGCAAAAACAATTGACATGCTGCTTCTTTGAACGCAGAGTTTTTGCCACAAAATATGCAAATTAAACGCAGCGTTTTAAAACGCAAAGTGGGGTCTGAAAATCAACAGTTTCCATTGACTTTGCTGGAAAATCAAAACGGATGCATTTAGGCAGAAAAAAAGGTGCTTCTCAAAACGGACCAAAAAAGCAGTGGAAACGCAGGTGGAAACGCAAATGTGCTTGCCCTTAGTCACATTGAGGCCTATTTTAGACCCATGGTAAGGTTTGAATATTAGAGAGTGTAGGTACTATCCCAACTGGGTACACCTTGTCGTTGGTGGGATAGCTTTATGCTTTTTTTTTATCAAAAACAGTGTTTACTAAGTCCCCTATGTTTATATGCACTATGCTTTTATTTAGTTACAGCATGGTATGTTTTCACAATTTTTCCCTTGGTTTCTCAGTGTATTCCTACTGTATATCGCCCTCTGCTGGCAGAACAAACAATACACATCCAAAGTGGCTGAATAACTTTTATTTCAGAAATGTCCCATGAGTTTAAGGCCAGCATTTTTACAATGCATAGATAGAAGTAATACATGCTAGAAGTAACAAAAAATGGAACAAAGAAGTAAATCCAGCTCTAAAAAAATTAACCTTTAAAATGATGGTAAAAGACATAACAGTATTAACATAAAAGATTGCACATTGGCATATAAAACAGGCCAACACAAGAAACTATACAGAACAACATGTTTATGTGAAACTAATGTATAAAGGCACATTCTGGATTACTGCTCTGTGCTAAGCCCCGCTCGTGCGGAGGCCACACTCCAGCTTCCCTTCTTACTTCGACCATAAGTTAAAATGATACTAATATTGTACAGAAAGCGGTTTTCAGATGTGGAGATATTTCCAGCAGCAGGTGGGCCTATGGTCAGCCGTACATAACGGCAGGAGGCAGTAGTAAACAGGGAAAATACAAAAATGCTATTTGTTCACATGCATTCAGAACTGGCATACCCTGTGCTGGGCAGAGGCTCAACCTTGGCATCGTAGATTGCAAACACTATTGGGTAAGGGGTCATTCACATCTGTGTATAAATACACTGAGTGCATAGTGATTTAAAAAAATAAATAAATAAAAATGGTATCGCAATCTCTGCAATGATAAAACTATAAGACAGCGCTGATCTGCGATTTTTTACTCCGCTGTCTTCACGCTGCGAGATTTGCCCAAGATTCACCAACGCAAGTCAATGTTTGCGAGAAAAAAAAAATGGATGTCACATGGACCATCGGATACATTACTATTCTTCAGTACAGAACACTAAATGATCCTGTAAAAAAAGCGCATTGCATACGCAAGAAAAAAAACATTGTCCACTCACATGAGATATGGAATACCAAACGGATTTCACTCGCCCCACTTTTCTGGATGAAAATCGTATGATTTTGTTTTATACTTAGATGTGAGTGAACCCCAATAATGCAAAGATTGCTGGAAGTCTGTGCAGATTGTTCTGTCAATGGCCAATAGCACATGTATCCATCAGTAATGAAGCATTGGCACCACATTCAGTGTAGAACGTTTACCATAAACAGTGTGCATTGCTATACAATATAATATATCACAGTGTGTAGTGCTTTATACAGACCACCCTACAGCCAGGCGGGTGGCAACACCAGACGTGACTGAAGAGGCCAAGATTTGTTGTCAGTTACTCCACAATGAGCAGGGGCCATAGATTAACACATAGGTGATCATACATAGCCTTCAAATTTGTAATATATATATATATATATATATAAAAAATAGGAGAAAAATAAGACATGAACTATTGCAAGTGATATATAAATAAATCCACAACCACTATGTAGTGCCAAATCTTCTCACAGTAATAAGGCATTTGTGTGAAGGGGGTTCAAGATTTAGTTAAAGCGCCCCTCTAACAGGAGAGAAGTCTGACCTTCCGTATTATGGGTGCACCGGCACCGGCTGATCCAGAGGAGGTACATGTGCACGTTATCCTGCAATAGTGCAAAAGACCAATTGTGCCCATAACGTCTTACGGCACTCTTTTAGGGTATCCGTGGTTTTCTACAATATACCAGTGTGAGCAGGTGCCATCACATCGAATTTGCTTTTTTAGGCTTATAAATTACCTTCTATGGTATCACTTGCCCCCTGTAATAGGAGGTCAGACTTCTATATAAAAAAGGATAAACAATGTAAAGCTACATGTTCTCCTAAGGCACGTGCAGTAGTGCAATGTTAAGATTTTCAAGACCGTTACCTGAGCTATTGGAATTGTCATTGTAATTCTGAAAATTGTCCATGAACAACCACCACGACATGTCATTCCCAGGAATAATATAGGCGATAACATGTGATTGTCAATTACAAATTAGGCCTCTGCACACAATGAAACCTGATGTGAGGGCATCAAATGTGTTTTCCCACTAAAAGGAATTGCTATGACCTATGGATACTGAAAAAAGGCCATGTCTGTGCTGATACCACATTATAGTAACTAGAATATACAGGGAGGTCACGGCATGCTAAGTGAGCGGTTTTCATTATGTATTATAGCAAGGAGCAAAGGCCGGTGTACACATTGGATAGCGGTCAGGAGAACAATCATTCCACGGACACCTATCTCTCCCAATGGTCAGTTCAGCCAACTATTTCTGTATTCTCAATGGGAGTGTTGCTGCCAATGTTGATCCCATATATTTACAATTTGCCTAAGGCAACTGAGTCCCTAAAATAAAGACTATTTAATATATAACTTGTAATTAATTTCTTTTTTTTAATTATTAGGGACACAAAGAAGGTTAAAAACGCTAAATGCTGTGATCTAAATTGGATATCCTATGTAGCCTGTACAAATGTCAGTCGTACGTAACCTCTTATCTGGGATACTCCTATTATAGCCACAGTATATAATGCTATATGTACATTTTTACTGCTAATAATTACAGTAATTGCAATTTAAAATCCTATCACCAGCCTCGCCAACATGTTTCACCACACTGGCATAATCAGGGGGCAAAGCCTCTGCCCCCTGATAATGCCAGTGTGGTGAAACATGTTGGAGAAGTTGGTGATAGGATTTTAAATTGCAAATGCTATGATTATTAGCAGGAAAAATGTACATATAGCATTATATACTGTGGCTATAATAGGAGTAGACCCAGATAAGAGGTTACTTATGACTGACAATTGTAATGGCTACATAGGATATCCAATTTAGATCACAGCATTTACCATTTTTAACCTTTTTTGTGTCCATAATAATTAAAAAAAAATAATTCAAAGTTATATATTAAATAATCTTTAGTTTAGGGACTCATTTGCCTTAGGAAAATTGAAAATATATCTCAGTTTAACCCTACGCTGACTAATGGAACAAGTTTCTTTGAGTCAATGTTGGTCCCAAACACATTAGATGGTCGGCTGAGCTTATCGATATCAGTGGGTTCAAATAACATTATTGTAGTGTGCATGGGGACTTAAGAGCACAACCTTGTTTTACACATTTATGGCTTATCCCTTTGATATGGCAAGTCCATAGTGGGAAATTTAGTGTAATGGGAACTATCATTGGGCACAATATTTATAAGTTATTGTGGCTGCTGACTAGAGGTCCTCAGACCCCCACCGATAAGTCAAAACATCGCTATGATCACTGTTCCTGCATGAGCTAGACACACAGATCCATGTACTCACTTATCAGTAATGGGTCCATGTGCCAATCTCACAGAGCAGTGTACGGACCCATAGATATACTACTGAGACCATGCACCACTCTCGGAGCGCAGCTCACGTGGTTGGTAGCTGCGCACTTCACAGCAGTATTTTGACTGAGTAGTGTGGGTGTTAAGACCCGGAGTCCCAACGAATATATGCATATAGCAGCCACTATAAGATATAACAAACTCTATTAAATGATATATACCTTTAAAAAAAAAAATGTACAAAAGTAATAGTATGGGTTCCCTTTTGAGTCCATGTGCAACAGATATTAAACTAAATCACTGCACTATCCCAGTAGCAAAATGAAGTTAACATCTTATAACATTTTCTAAAAATTGATTTAAAAAAAATAAAAAAAAATAAAAAATAAAATTAAAAAAATAGTCAACGTTGTGGCTGAGGGATGAAGAACAGCTTTTCTGAACAAGAAACATTTCACAACAACTAGGTCTGACCTAACATAATGGCATCTAAAAAGTAAATAAAACAGAATTAAAAATTATAAAACATTGTAAACAATCAGGATCAGTCTTTGCTTTCTTGGAGCATGACGTGCACAAATAACGTGGCCGAGGGATGAGGATCTCCGTTCTTATTCAAAATGTGTATGTGCCGATAACCTGCAAGTCAAAGGGAGAATACACACAAGGGATTAGTTATGAGTGGAAAATACCTTAGCTTATCTAAATGCTCTTACAGGGGTGCCTTTCTTAAAAAAGAGAAGTTAAGGCGATTGAAGGGGGTCCGGAAGCGTGATTGCCAAATTTTCAGCACTGTGGCACCCATTACCCTTTTCCCAGCACACAAATACCACATCCACCGAGCTGTGCAAGGAAACGGCATGGACTCCAGTTTGCCTGTGAAATCCCTGTGCAGGGAAAAGTAGGGAAAGGAGCGCGGCACCAAATTATACCCTCACCAATCATAGTGATGGCATATCCTAGAGATCCACCATCACTATAAAAGATGGTAAACACTGTCTAAGCAGTTGATATACACATAATTAGACCCCAGAATGCTTCAGGTACATCATACCACTCTGTGTCTAGAAATGCCAATTTGTGGACCTTGGGGTCACTTAGATATTTCCTTATTTTGAAACAAAATCACATTTTTTTTCAATGAAACGAACATTAAATTAAGCAGAAATACACTCTATACATTGTTAATGTGGTAAATTACTATTCTAGCTGCAAACGTCTGTTTTTTAATGCAATCTCTACATAGGTGTATAGAGGCCCATTTCCAACAACCACCACTCCAGTGTTCTAATAGTACATTGTGTTTGCTAACTGTGTTAGAAGGCTAATGGGTGTTTAGAAATCCCTTGAAAACTCTTGTGCAAGTATGTTAGCACAGCTGAAAACAGTTTTGCTGATTAGAGAAGCTATAAAACTGATCTTCCTTTGAGCTAGTTGATAATCTGGAGCATTCCATTAAACTCTTAAAATAGCCAGAAAAAGAGAACTTTCATGTGAAACTCAATAGTCTATTCTTGTTCTTAGAAATGAAGGATATTCCATGTGAGAAATTGCCAAGAAACTGAAGATTTCCCACAATGGTGTGTACTACTCCCTTCAGAGGAGAGCACAAACAGGCTCTAACCAGAGTAGTAAGAGAAATGGGAGGCCGTGCTGCACAACTGAGCAACATGACAAGTACATTAGAGTCTCTAGTTTGAGAAATTGACGCCTCACAGGTCCTCAACTGGCAGCTTCATTAAATAGTACCCGCAAAACACCAGTGTCAACGTCTACCGTGAAGAGGCGACTCCGGGATGCTGGCCTTCAGGGCACAGTGGCAAAGAAAAAGCCATATCTGACACTGGCTAATAAAAGGAAAAGGTTAATATGGGCAAAAGAACACAGATATTGGACAGAGGAAGAATGGAAAAATGTGTTATGGACAGACAAATCAAAGTTTGAGGTGTTTGCATCACACAGAAGAACATTTGTGAGACGCAGAACAACTGAAAAGATGCTGGAAGAGTGCTTGATGCTATCTGTCAAGCATGGTGGAGGTAATGTGACGGACTGGGTTTGCTTTGATGCTGGTAAAGTGGGAGATTTGGACAAGGTAAAAGGGATTTTGAATAAGAAAGGCTATCACTCCATTTTGCAACGACATGCCATACCATGTGGACAGCGCTTGATTAGAGCCAATTTCATCCTACAACAGGACAGTGACCCAAAGGACACCTCCAAATTATGAATGAACTATTTAGGGAAGAAGCAGGCAGCTGGTATTCTATCTGTAATGGAGTGGCCAGCCTAGTCACCAGATCTTAACCTTATTGAGCTGGTGTGGGAGCAGCTTGACCGTATGGTACGCAAAAAGTGCCCATCAAGCCAATCCAACTTGTGGGAGATGGTTCTGGAAGCATGGGGTGAAATATCTCCAGATAACCTCAGCATATTAACAGCTAGAATGCCAAAGGACTGCAAAGGAAGATTATGTGACGAAAGCAAAGTGTGAAAGAGAAAATGATTTCAAGTAAAAAAAAAAATAAAAACAAAAATAAATATATATATATATTTATATATATATATATATATATATATATATATATACACACACACACACACATATATATACATATATATATATATATATATATATATATATATATATATATATATATATATATATATATACACACATACACACACATACTAATATATATTATATATATATATTATATATACACATACACATGCATACATACACATACACACACACACACACACACACACACAGTATGTCCCAGTGCAGACCCTCAGCCAAACCAGGTATCGCAGTCTGTACTTGGACAGTGTTTCACAGACGTCTGAATGATGTCTAAAGCTTATCTTCGGGGTGCATATAGGGCAATTACAATACACAATTGTCTTGTTTTACCTAGTTGTAAACTGGACAGTGGAACTGTATATTGGCCCACAAAGTCATTCCTTGAAGAAGCGTCATAATCCTCCACCAGAAATCTCACCACAGTAAGGGCGGGCACATCGATATCAAAATCAAAATGCTCATTCCACATAGGGTTAAACCCTGAAATGGATCAGAAACAAAACATTAAAAACTAAAATTAAGAATTTGCTGGCACAATATGATAAACAAAACACATCCTAAAAGATAAAACCAGAAACTTTTTTAAGTCACCCCCCCACGCCCACAAAAGAGTAAATTACAAAAAAAGGGTTTTAAGAAGACAGAAAAAGTTATGTATTGTAGCTTTGAGAAAGGAGACAATGTGCATGTCTGGCCACATTTCCATCCACATATCACTTATCCTGTGGACACAAATATTAGGGTTAATTGTATTTAATACTTTGTACTATTCCAGTATTCGTCACAAATAACGAACCTAATGTAAGTCAATGGGAAACCAGAGCATTTTTGTTGAAGATTTCCCAGAAAAAATACTCAGCCTCCCCATTGATTTGCATTAGGTTCGTTACTTATGACAAATACTGTAATAAGTACCGTATTTTTCGGACCATAAGACGCACTTTTTTTTCCCCCAAATGTTGGGGGAAAGTGGGGGGTGCATCTTATGGTCTGAATGTGGCTGCGGGGAATGTGGGTGCTGCGGTGGAGCGGGTCATCGGGGGCACGAGCAGGCTGTAGCAGCCTGCCGTGACCACGTGGACCCACTCATTTAATATGCACGCCCATCCCCCGCCCATCATCCCTCAGCGCTGAAGCAGGCACTGACAGGTGGGAGGGATGATGGGCGGGGGTTTAACAGTCAGCCCGCATGATCACCCCTGGCAACTACGGCCTGGAGTGATCATGTGCGGCTGTATTCACTGCTCCCTGCGCATCATCATCAGTGCGGGGAGCAGTGAATCAGTGTACAGTACTCACCGTTCCCCTGCAGCTTCGATCGTCCTCCCGTCTGTGTCAGCAGCAGCGCCGCTGAGTGGAGCTGTCCCGGTTACCCTGCTGCATCGCGATCATCTCCTGTGTCTGTGCTGGCGGCTGGGTGGAGACTAGCGGGGCGCACAGCGATGACGTTATCGCTGTGCGCACGTGTCCACACGCAGCCGCCGGCACAGACACAGGAGATGATCGCGATGCAGCAGGGTAACAGGGACAGCTCCACTCAGCGGCGCTGACACAGACGGTAGGACGAGCGAAGCTGCAGGGAGCGAGGTAAGGTGAGGTGAGTATGAACGTTTATTTTTTTTTATGTGCCACAGGATGCGGCCATACACCAGGATGGGGGTATATTATGAGCAGGATGGGGGTCATGTGAGCAGGATGGGGTCATACGAGCAGGATGGGGGCATACGAGCAGGATGGGGGCATACGAGCAGGATGGGGGCATACGAGCAGGATGGGGGCATACGAGCAGGATGGGGGCATACGAGCAGGATGGGGGCATACGAGCAGGATGGGGGCATACGAGCAGGATGGGGGCATACGAGCAGGATGGGGGCATACGAGCAGGATGGGGGCATACGAGCAGGATGGGGGCATACGAGCAGGATGGGGGCATACGAGCAGGATGGGGGCATACGAGCAGGATGGGGGTATATTATGAGCAGGATGGGGGTAGATTATGAGCAGGATGGGGGTATATTATGAGCAGGATGGGGGTATATAGCAGGATGCAGACATGTGCCAGTATATAGCAGGATGCGGCCATATGGCAGGATGATAATATATAGCAGGATGAGGGACATATACAAGGCAGGAGGATCATTACCAGGATGCGGCACCTTAGTAGAGAATTTGGGGACGTTACCCCCATAACAGTGTCAGCAGCAGATCCTCGCCCCATAACAGTGTGTCATGACCACATTTTTTGCTTAAAATTTTATTTTCCTCCTCTAAAACCAGGGTGCGTCTTATAGTCCAGTGCGTCTTATAGTCCGAAAAATACGGTACTAGGTATTCGGTACAATTAACCCGAACATTTAGGTTGTTTTTGGTTTTTTAAACTTTTTACTGTATTCAATTGGTCCCATTAGGGGACTTAAACCTGTAGTCACCTGGTCACTTGTACTACACACAGCACAGTATTGCTGCATATAGTAATAATCACGCTTTCCTTTAATGCCCAGCCATGGGATGAGTTTTAAAGCAGCTCCATGATGACTATCACAGATGTCTTCAGGAAACCCTTCTGCACAGCAAGATCGCGTCAAGTGGGTGCAGATGGGCACATAGACTGATGTGCTCCTATGCCAGTGCAGTGGTAATGCTGTTGTCAGAATTTGACATTGGCATCTAATAGTCAGAGGCTGAGCTCTGCTGCACCCGCAGCTGTCAGCGGCCGGTCCTGGCTGTCTGTTACAGCTATCATCTGCCGGGTATGGGTCAGGCTCACCCCGCTCTATAGATCCGCTACCGACTTGCGCTGTACTTGTAAGCTGGATAACAGTAAGGGGTCAGGTGGTTACTTAATGAGAATTTCTGCCTGATTTTATGCACATTGTTTCAGCCTAATCTGGAAATGTAAAATGCGTATCCCTCTTACCATTGTTGTCAATAAACTTTGTGGTCTTCTTCTCTTTGTCCCGGGCCACCCCAAATAACTCCACAGTCACAAAGGGGTCCACTATTGAGCTCTTCTTCTTGTTCACTTTTGGTAGCTGCTGTCCAGAGATTATCTAAATAGACATCATGTTCCCACATTACCAATATGTTGTAACTTTGCAATAAAGGGGCTGTCCAGCTAGATAGAACGTGCGTTAGATGTGTTTAAAGTTAATACAACTTACTAAGGTATTTTCATTTTTAAAGCTTTACCAATGTCCCACTGTGAGCGCTAGTCCCAGCAGCTCTACCCCCTGATTTGCCTTAAATTAAAATGGTCATCATCTTAGTACACTTACAAAAACCTATCTTAGAATGTTAGTAATACCTATGCCGGTGATCATGTACAGTAAGAAGCTTCTATCCTTCATGTGTAGGTAGATGAGATCCCTGTGAATGTAATGATCTAATACTAGAGATACCAAAGGTGCTGAAGTAAGAAGAGGCTGCTCACACTGCTGTCCACCCTATTTATCTAATCTAATATTGGAGATACCAGGATGCTGAGGTAAGAAGAAGCTGCTCACACTGATGTCCACCCTGTTTATCTGACCTAGTATTGGAGATACTAGGGTGCGGAGGTAAGAAGAAGATGCTCACACTGCTGCCTACCCTGTTTATCTGACCTAATATTGGAGATACTAGAGTGCGGAGGTAAGAAGAAGATGCTCACACTGCTGCCCACCCTGTTTATCTGAATGACAATACATGGTATAGGTATCATTAGATCACAGCAGCACTGCACATGCTCACTGGTCCCATCAACAATCTAAGAAAGGTTTCTGTCAGTGTAATAAGGTGGTGGCCATTTTAATTCTATAGTGACTACCTCCCTAGACAAAAAGATTGTGATTTGCTAACTTAAAGTATTTATGAATTTCCTGATATTTGTATTTCCTTTAGTTATATTTGGTTCTTTATTTTTACTGAGAGAATCCCTTTAAAACACAGAAGACAGCTTCCTCGCTCTTCCTGATGACATGGTCATGAGGAAGCTGGCAGGTCGGCTCATTTCAATAGCTGAGCCAGCCCCCTTTTCTGTCACGGATGATAGTAGGAGAGAAGGGGCTGACACTAGCTGTCCAAATGACACAGCTGGCCCCTACAACTGGCCCCTACTAGCTGGATATAGTAGAATAAGGTTTATGGCACACTTGGAATTATGGGTGCTCAAGAAAGATTCAAACTCGTCATTAGATACAAAAATCTTGGCACACCAAAATGAATATAAGGACTTTATTAAACAGGCAATCCAAAAAAATGTAAAATGTAATGTTTCGACCCCTATATTTGGGTCTTCATCAAACAATTTGATATAGGGAAAAAAATTTAGAAATACGGCTGCCATGATCAGTGCTGACGGTCGGACATCACAAGAGTCTTGGTAATAAAAGTTAAACACATTTGAGACATTTTGTATCCAGCTGGACGACCAATTTACATCTTAGGGAGACTGTTAAAATATGAAAATGATATGTACAATATAAAATGTTTATTTTCAAACACTAGTTCTATGTCAGAGTTGTGCGCATAGCATTTCTTGTATGCTTATCAAAGCCAATACTTAACCATGATCTTGAGCTTCTTCGGGGTCCACCATTCTCCATCATGAATGGACCTAGGATTGAATTTAGATTTATGAAACCGAAGAAAAGACGGTTTCAAAACATAGCCACAAAACCCATTGTCACGGAATTTGCCTTGGTAGACGTCCATCTCTATACACGGGGTCTGGAAATTCAAAGCCACTAGAAAAAAAAACCAAAACAAACATCATCATGTTAATAAATATCAGATTCTTTCACAATCACACATCAATGAAATGATAGACACATCACATGGAGCCGCACATCACGGATTTGGAGGATGGGAAAAGTTTCCTTTGAAATACTTAATATTCCTAATCTTCTCTCGGTGTCTCATCAGGATTTAGTGACACTCCTGAATCATGCGGACCTTAGAAAAACCTGCCAATGTCACCAATTTAGCTGGCACTGGATTAAACCTACGCAGGAGACAGACTAAGCACATATTAGCATATCATACAGTTTCCCATTTCAGTTGCTTCAGAATAAAAGATTAAGCAGGAAAAAAAAAAGGAATCTGTTATAATATCCCGGATACAGATGGGGACAGAGCTCTGATTTAGAGACCGCATATTACTGGTGACAGCCATTTATTTAGGACAATAGTTTCCAACCTGTCACTGTCCTGACATAATCTATATATATAATTGCCTTATTCGGTCTGTCTGTCTGTCTGTCTGTCATGCTCCAAAATTGTGTCCTTATGGTGACACAAAGCTGATTGGCCGCTGGGCTCGCCATGGCCCCGCCCCCCCCACGGATTGGCCGCTCGCCCAGGCTGCGCCCCCACACGGATTGGCCAGCCGCTCGCCCAGGCTCCGCCCCCCCCACAGATTGGCCTCTCGCCCCGGCACCTTGCGGGCATTGGCAATTCGGCCACGCCACGCCCCGCCCCCCTCACGCAATGCACGCTAGCTCTGGCCCCGCCCCCCTCCCCCCCCCGCGCATTCCCCGAACTGACACGGCTGTCACGGAGGTGAGTACTGTACTCCCCCCCCCCCCCGTCCCCCCGCGCATTCCCCGAACTGACACGGCTGTCACGGAGGTGAGTACTGTACTCCCCTCCCCACCCCCCGTCCCCCCCCATCCCCCGCTCGCACGGGAGTGGTGTGGATACGTTGGTAACCATGCTAGCATGGTTACAAGCGCATCAAGGTCCTGCAGCGGCGGAAGATCCACACGCACACACATAACAACTCACTCTCACACACACCTCACACACACATCACATCGCATCCACACACTCACAGCATCCGGCGATATCGCTTGCTTCTCGGCCTCGATACTGTGCTGTTGTGACCTTCCAGGACCTGACGGAGGATCACATGGCCAGAAGCATGTGGTATCTCCGGATGTTGTGAGTGTGAGCGCGTATGTGCGATATCGTCAGTGTCTGTGTGTGTGAGTGTATGCGATCGGGTGTGTGTGAGTGTATGCGATCGGGTGTGTGTGAGTGTATGCGATCGGGTGTGTGTGAGTGTATGCGATCGGGTGTGTGTGAGTGTATGCGATCGGGTGTGTGAGTGTCGGCAGAGGAGCACGGCGTGCTGGAGGAGGCTGGGAGCAGAGAGGCTGATCTTGGGGAAGGCTGGGAGGGGGAGGCTGATGCTGGGGGAGACTGGGAGGGGAAGGCTGATGCTGAAGGAGGCTGGGAGGGGGAGGCTGGGAGGAAGGAGGCTGGGAGGAGAGAGGCTGATCCTGGGGAAGGCTGGGAAGGGGAGGCTGATGCTGAGGGAGGCTGGAAGGAGAGAGGCTGATGCTGCGGGAGGCTGGAAGGAGAGAGGCTGAGGCTGGGAGGAGAGAGGCTGATGCTGGGGAAGGCTGGGAGGGGAAAGCTGATGCTGGGGAAGGCTGGGAGGACGGAGGCTGGGAGGAGAGAGGCTGATGCTGGGGGAGGCTGGAAGAAGAGACGCTGATGCTGGGGGAGGCTGATGCTGGGGGAGGCTGGGAGGAGAGAGGCTGATGCTGGGGGAGGCTGGGAGGAGAGAGGCTGATGCTGGGGAAGGCTGGGAGGAGAGAGGCTGATGCTGGGGACAGAGAGGAGAGGCTGATGCTGGGAGGAGAGAGGCTGATGCTGGGATGAGAGAGGCTGATGCTGGGGGAGGCTGGGAGGGGGAGGCTGATGCTGGGGGAGGCTGATGCTGGGGGAGGCTGGGACGAGGGAGGCTGATGCTGGTGGAGGCTGATGCTTGGGGAGGCTGATGCTGGGGGAGGCTGGAAGGAGAGAGGCTGATGCTGGTGGAGGCTGATGCTTGGGGAGGCTGATGCTGGAGGAGACTGGGAGGGGAAGGCTGATGCGGAGGGAGGCTGGGAGGGGGAAGCTGGGAGGAAGGAGGCTCGGAGGAGAGAGGCTGATCCTGGGGAAGGCTGGGAAGGGGAGGCTGATGCTGAGGGAAGCTGGAAGGAGAGAGGCTGAGGCTGGGAGGAGACAGGCTGATGCTGGGGAAGGCTGATGCTGAGGGAGGCTGGGAGGGGAAAGCTGATGCTGGGGAAGGCTGGGAGGACGGAGGCTGGGAGGAGAGAGGCTGAGCCTGGGGAAGGCTGGGAGAGGGAGGCTGATGCTGGGGGAGGCTGAGGCTGGGAGGAGAGAGGCTGATGCTGGGGACAGAGAGGCTGATGCTGGGAGGAGAGAGGCTGATGCTGGGAGGAGAGAGGCTGATGCTGGGAGGAGAGAGGCTGATGCTGGGAGGAGAGAGGCTGATGCTGGGAGGAGAGAGGCTGATGCTGGGAGGAGAGAGGCTGATGCTGGGAGGAGAGAGGCTGATGCTGGTGCAGCATGGGGGATGGTGCACGATGGGGGGTGCGCAGCATGGGGGATGGAGCACGATGAGGAGTGCGCAGCATGGGGGATGGAGCACGTTTGGGAGTGCGCAGCATGGCGGATGGACCACGTTTGGGAGTGCGCAGCATGGCGGATGGAGCATGTTTGGGAGTGCGCAGCATGGCGGATGGAGCACGTTTGGGAGTGCGCAGCATGGCGGATGGAGCACGTTTGGGAGTGCGCAGCATGGCGGATGGAGCACGTTTGGGAGTGCGCAGCATGGCGGATGGAGCACGATGGGGGGTGCGCAGCATGGCGGATGGAGCACGATGGGAGATGCACACCTCCCCCAACACACACAACACACCACACACACACTGGGAACCACAAACACCGCCCTACACAGACACCCACACACACAGACAACGCTGCACACACACAACACCCAACACACAAACACCGCGGCATACATAAATATACGCACATATCATGCAACACACACATTGCACAAAACATACCTCCCCCCAAAACACACCACACCCACACAAACCGCGCAACACATACACACACAACGCTACAGACACACAGCGCTCCACAAACAACGCAACACACGCAACACACACACAACACCGCTCTCACCCCCCGCCACACCCAGACAACACCCAGAACATGTACAGCTCCTACACAAACACTTGGTAACTACACACAACAACATCTATATATATATATAGATATATATATAACAAAAATCATACATTAACTACACAATACGTAAATTCTAGAATACCCGATGCGTAGAATCGGGCCACCTTCTAGTTATCTCATAAAAGGAAGGATTTATCACAGAACCAAAATCAAGACATTGTGCATTGGGTTAATATCCAGAGAGACTTACAGCTCAAGTCTTATTTACATTTAGAATATAATTCTCAAATAATTGCTAAAGGTCGCGGTACCGATATCGCCAGCGTGCGTAACCGCCCCCATCGTTTGTGCGACACGGGCAAATCTCTGCCCATGTCGCACAACATCGTCCGGACCCGTCACACATACTTACCTTCCCTGGGGCGGTTCGTTCAGCGTCACAGCGACGTCACAGCAGCGTCACTGAATGGCCGCCCAATAGAAGCAGAGGGGCGGAGATGAGCGGGACGAACATCCCACCCACCTCCTTCCTTCCGCATAGCGGCCGGGAGGCAGGTAAGGAGAGGTTCCTCGTTCCTGCGGTGTCCCACGGAGCGATGTGTGCTGCCGCAGGAACGAGGAAGAACTTCGTTACTGCTGCAGTAACGATATTTGAGAATGGACCCCCATGTCGCCGATGAGCGATTTTGCACGTTTTTGCGATGATGCAAAATCGCTCATAGGTGTCACACGCAACGGCATCGCTATAGCGGCCAGATGTGCGTCACAAAATCCGTGACCCCAACGAGATCGCTGTAGTGATCTCGTAGCATGTAAAGCCCACTTAAGTTTTACTCATTTGTTAACCTCTTTCTAAACAAATTAACAAATCAAGCATGGTATCTGTGCCATAAGCAATCATATTTGGTAAGGCATACAGCAAACAGATCCGGAAGTCACAAAAATGGGTGTCATGAAGCACGAATTGCCACATGGGCGCTGAGACTCACATCTGCATGCTGGGTAGTACAGATACTAAGGCTGCAATCCCACACGTGTCAGGTATACTGGGTATTAGGATAGGACACAAGTACTTCAAGGGGTTGTCCATTCTAAAACCACAAGTCTGCGGTCGCTCTGTGTGACCGCAGAGTTGTGAATCCTCACATCACAGACACTGTGCGCTTTGAGATTCGCCAGTGTCAGAGCCGAGAACGGTGGTCACGTGGCCACGAGTACGCTATATGCAGACTCCAGGCCAGCATGAGACTAGCTGGGCGCAACCTCGCTTAATGCAAGTATCAACTGTAATCTCTTATTTCAGCAATGTAAAACTGTCTTCAAAGAACACAGATGTTACCTGTAAAGTAAGAATTTCAATAATGAATGATTAGTGTTGGCAGAGATAAGATATATTACATAGATGCTTATGTTCACGTACATTATTGTTTTATGGAAGAAAAAAATATTAATGTTAGTTACTCTTTTAGAAGCCTGATACCTGGTGGCTATTAGAACTTATCATTATTGGAAATGAGAGGTGCTGCACAACCCCTTTAATCTTTTTCAGTGTTCTCTTGCAGTCTGGCATATAAGGGTATGTGTCCAAGATCAGGACCCGCTGTGTCCTGACCTGCTGGGCCGCTAGTCTCCTCCGCAGGAGACCGCAGCTGCCCGTGCCCATGATCAGGGTTCGGGGCGCTGCGGTCTCTCGCTTGTGTTCTCCCTACAAAAGACACTTGCAACTCCGCACCAAAATATTGACATGCAGTCCCCTTTAAAATTTAATAAAAATTTCTGGAACACAAAATATTGACATGCGGTGGCTCAGAAAAGACGCACCACAGGTCAGTTTTTGCTGCAGGCTGCACACGCACAGTCGGCATGGGCTTCCTACAAATCCCATCCACTGTGCTTGTACTCTACATTGCAGTGTTTTGGACGCAGCTGTAGCTTGCTGAGTCCAAAATGGTGTGAACACTGATTGTGCTCGCGCCCTAATAGGAGAGGAGAAAAGGTCTTTGATGGCAATGTGCCTGTGCAGTGTGATCTTGTTGTATGTTATACAGGCTATACTGCACCTCCCATTTCCGCAATGGGTGTTATGAAGCACGGCTGAATGTTGATCTGGACAGTTGACAGGGAAACTGTTGGGCATCAGGAGGATACTGTAATCATGTCCTGTTAATAAATTTACAATCCATGCCTTCAACAACTGTCCCACCAAATGTGCAACCGCGTTTTTAAACTCACGATATAGAAATGAGAGGTGTTGGACAATGCTTTTAAAGCTCTTTAACTGCTCTTTTCCCAAGAGAGGAGACAGGTGAAAAGGAGTAAAACAGCTGCAAGATCAGACCCCCAAGAGGTAGTGAATAGCCAGATATCCAATGTAAAAATAAAAATACAAAAAAATTGAATGTGTAGGACTTACCAGAGAACTCAGAGCCCTGGAGACATAAATGAACATTCACATCTCATATGAAGTGACTGGAGAGCCCCTGTAATCTCAGAGGGCCCCCAATGTAATGAGAATACGATTTCCTCTATGTCCCAGGCTGCCACAATAATCTACAGATACCCCGCCTGCAGGTTTTCAATAGCTGCTCAATTAATTTTACTGAAGACTAGCGGTGAGAGAAAATACCACCAAAGAGTCAGTAGGACGCACTCACCTATCTGACAGCCCACGTTCCACATGTCCACAGCACTGTAGTTGGAGGAGTCTGTTCTCATGCCGTCAGGATAAATTCTGGTCAGCTGCCTGGAATTATGGCGAATAAAATTGGTTCCTTTATGGGGGTAAAAAAAAATAACACGCAAGATTAGAAGGATCTGCAATCACCGGAATTACAAAAATACAGACCATAATTAGAATATCAGAGAACTAAGTAAACCTGTGTCTACACATGGCGGAGTTTTCCACTGCAAATCACTAGCAAAATCTGCATAATGATTTTGTTGTTGATTCATCACAAATATAACCCTTGTCACATCAAAACGGGTGAAATCAGTGGTAAAAAAAAAAAAAATAATGGACATGTTGTGCTCTTTAAAGGGGTGGTCCACTGCTCAGCATTACTGGCCAAACATTGATGTAAAGCTCATAGAGAAGGCTTTTCTCAAATACCTTGTGTAGTACATTCTGACTCTGAGCAGCGCTTTTGCGGTCCACTCATCCCCCATCACGTCATCCCCGGGCTCCGTGACCTCTGAGATCTGGTGATGTCACGTCAATTTACAGTTGATCCAAAAATATTCGAGGCGGGTAGAGTGGGTAGAGTTTCACAGCTCGTCACAGTCCAGCATCTGGCGCGCGCGCTCCTTCGCTGCAGAGCGCCGCAAGCAGGAATGATGATGGGCTGTGACGAGCGGTGAAACTCTGCCCAAAGTCCAGTCACTCAGCCAGACTGGGGCCGGGCTCGGTGGTGTCGGGTCAACTTAATGTTGATGTCACATCACCGGATCTCTGAGGTCACAGAGTCCCGGGGGTCACGTGATGGGAATGAGCGGACCGCAAGAGCGCCACTTAGAGGCAGAATTTTCTACACAAGGTATTTGAGAAAAGCCTTCTCTATGAGCTTTACGTCAATGTGGCCACTAATGCTGAGTAGTGGACCACCCATTTAAAATCTGTAGCACAGGTCAATTTCTGCCAATTAAAAAAAAAAAAAATGGTAGCAGGTGGATGTTAAACGTCCCTTATTTCCAAGTAAACCACTATTTGGTCCACAAGATGAGCTGATCCCTCCATAATAATGCCCGTATATCAGAGACCACCAGTCTTACCTGACTCGTTGGCCAGTTTCAGAGCTTTGCTCTCCGTGAGCGAGGACATCTCGTTAAATGACTGATGCTCTGCTGCATAGTCAAAGCCACGAAAGTGCACACTCTTACAGTATATCACTGTGTCGGACAGCTCCTTGGCAAGCTTTAGCGTTGCACCCTTGGGTATAAATAAATATAAGTATGTAGTACAAGCACCTTATTTTTATAAACTTAATAATAAAGTACAAAAAAACCCAATTTTTTTCCTCTAATACTACTTACTGCGCCTTTCTTGGCATGGACTTTAGACTTGACAGACTCATCCTCCATTTCTGCAGCTTCATCCTCATCAGACACATCGTACGCCTCCTCGCTGCTTTCGGTTTCGGCTACGCTGTCTTCCAGAGAGTTGAGCTTTTTTCCTTTCACTAGGATTTTCCCTTTTAGTTGCTGTTAAAAATGAAGCACAGTAAAATATGAGTTCATAGAAACCAACGTGTTGATAAATTATACTGATAATAAAGCGAATACAACTCGTGACACGTACATTATCCAAATCCATACACCTCCATACACCAGAAGGGGGCGATCACTATACAATGGGGCATCTGTTTTACTTTGCGGTGTCAAATAATCCAGCAGGCTGCGCTATCCCATACAAAGACATCCGCTAAATAAAGAAGGGAATTTTGTTTACTTACCGTAAATTCCTTTTCTTCTAGCTCCTATTGGGAGACCCAGACAATTGGGTGTATAGCTTCTGCCTCCGGAGGCCACACAAAGTATTACACTTTAAAAAGTGTAACCCCTCCCCTCTGCCTATACACCCTCCCGTGCATCACGGGCTCATCAGTTTTGGTGCAAAAGCAGGAAGGAGGAAACTTATAAATTGGTCTAAGGTAAATTCAATCCGAAGGATGTTCGGAGAACTGAAACCATGAACCAAAAGAACAATTCAACATGAACAACATGTGTAAACAAAAGAACAACAGCCCGAAGGGAACAGGGGCGGGTGCTGGGTCTCCCAATAGGAGCTAGAAGAAAAGGAATTTACGGTAAGTAATCAAAATTCCCTTCTTCTTTGTCGCTCCATTGGGAGACCCAGACAATTGGGACGTCCAAAAGCAGTCCCTGGGTGGGTAAAAGAATACCTCGATAAAAAGAGCCGAAAAACAGCCCCCTCTTACAGGTGGGCAACCGCCGCCTGAAGGACTCGCCTACCTAGGCTGGCATCTGCCGAAGCATAGGCATGCACCTGATAGTGTTTCGTGAAAGTGTGCAGACTAGACCAGGTAGCCGCCTGACACACCTGCTGAGCCGTAGCCCGGTGCCGCAATGCCCAGGATGCCCCCACGGCTCTGGTAGAATGGGCTTTCAGCCCTAAGGGAATCGGAAGCCCAGAAGAACGGTAGGCTTCAAGAATCGGTTCCTTGATCCACCGAGCCAAGGTTGACTTGGAAGCCTGCGACCCCTTACGCTGGCCAGCGACAAGGACAAAGAGCGCATCAGAACGGCGCAGGGGCGCCGTGCGAGACACGTAGAGCCGGAGTGCTCTCACGAGATCTAACAAGTGCAAATCCTTTTCACATTGGTGAACTGGATGAGGGCAAAAAGAAGGTAAGGAGATATCCTGATTGAGATGAAAAGGGGATACCACCTTAGGGAGAAATTCCGGGACCGGACGCAGAACCACCTTATCCTGGTGAAAAACCAGGAAGGGGGCTTTGCATGACAGCGCTGCCAGCTCCGACACTCTACGGAGTGATGTAACTGCCACTAGAAATGCCACCTTCTGCGAAAGACGTGACAAAGAGACATCCCGCAGCGGCTCGAAAGGTGGTTTCTGAAGAGCCGTTAGCACCCTGTTAAGATCCCAGGGTTCCAGCGGACGCTTGTAAGGTGGGACTATGTGGCAAACTCCCTGCAGGAACGTGCGGACCTGCGGAAGCCTGGCTAGACGCTTTTGAAAAAATACGGATAGCGCCGATACTTGTCCCTTGAGAGAGCCGAGAGACAAACCCTTGTCCATTCCTGATTGAAGGAATGAAAGAAAAGTGGGTAAGGCAAAGGGCAAGGGAGAAAACCCCTTATCAGAGCACCAGGATAAGAAGATCCTCCAAGACCTGTGATAGATCTTGGCGGACGATGGTTTCCTGGCCTGTCTCATAGTGGCAATGACATCTTGAGATAACCCTGAGGACGCTAGGAGCCAGGACTCAATGGCCACATAGTCAGGTTGAGGGCCGCAGAATTCAGATGGAAAAAAGGCCCTTGAGACAGCAAGTCTGGGCGGTCTGGGAATGCCCACGGTTGACCCACCGTGAGGTGCCACAGATCCGGGTACCACGACCTCTTCGGCCAGTCTGGAGCGACGAGGATGGCGCGGCGGCAGTCGGACCTGATCTTGCGTAACACTCTGGGCAGCAGTGCCAGAGGAGGAAATACATAAGGCAGTCGAAACTGCGACCAATCCTGAACTAATGCGTCCGCCGCCAGAGCTCTGTGATCTTGAGACCGTGCCATGAATGCTGGGACTTTGTTGTTCTGCCGAGACGCCATGAGGTCGACGTCCGGAGTTCCCCAGCGGCAACAGATCTCTTGAAACACGTCCGGGTGAAGAGACCATTCCCCTGCGTCCATGCCCTGGCGACTGAGAAAGTCTGCTTCCCAGTTCTCTACGCCCGGGATGTGAACTGCGGAGATGGTGGAGGCTGTGGCTTCCGCCCACAGCAGAATCCGCCGAACTTCTTGGAAGGCTTGACGACTGCGTGTGCCGCCCTGGTGGTTGATGTACGCGACCGCCGTGGCGTTGTCCGACTGTATGCGGATCTGCCTGCCCTCCAGCCACCGATGGAATGCCTTTAGGGCTAGATACACTGCCCTTATCTCCAGAACATTGATCTGAAGGGAGGACTCTGTCGGAGTCCAGGTTCCCTGAGCCCTGTGGTGGAGAAAGACCGCTCCCCACCCTGACAGACTCGCGTCCGTCGTGACCACAGCCCAGGATGGGGGCAGGAAGGATTTTCCCTTCGACAAAGAAGTGGAAAGAAGCCACCACTGAAGAGAGGTTTTGGCTGCCAGTGAAAGAGAGACGTTCCTGTCTAGGGACGTCGACGTCCTGTCCCATTTGCGGAGAATGTCCCATTGAAGTGGGCGCAGATGAAACTGCGCAAAGGGAACTGCCTCCATTGCTGCCACCATCTTCCCTAGGAAGTGCATGAGGCGCCTCAAGGGGTGTGACTGGGCCCGAAGAAGAGAGTGCACCCCTGTCTGCAGCGAACGCTGTTTGTCCAGCGGAAGCTTGACTATCGCTGAGAGAGTATGAAACTCCATCCCGAGGTAAGTCAGTGATTGGGTCGGTGTCAATTTTGACTTTGGGAAATTGATGATCCACCCGAACCTCTGGAGAGTCTCCAGAGCAATGGTCAGGCTGTGTTGACATGCCACCCGGGAGGGTGCCTTGACTAGGAGATCGTCTAAGTAAGGGATCACCGAGTGGCCCTGAGAGTGTAGGACCGCCACCACGGATGCCATGACCTTGGTGAAGACCCGTGGGGGTGTCGCCAGGCCGAAAGGCAGTGCCACAAACTGAAGGTGTTCGTCCCCGATGGCGAAACGCAGGAAGCGTTGATGCTCTGGTGCAATCGGCACATGGAGATAAGCATCCCTGATGTCGATTGATGCTAGGAAGTCTCCTTGGGACATCGAAGCAATGACAGAGCGGAGAGATTCCATCCGAAACCGTCTGGTTCTCACGTGTCTGTTGAGCAGTTTGAGGTCCAGAACGGGACGGAATGATCCGTCCTTTTTTGGCACCACGAACAAGTTGGAGTAAAAACCGCGACCACGTTCTTGAAGGGGAACGGGGATCACAACTCCTTCTGCCTTCAGAGTGTTCACCGCCTGAAAAAGTCCATCGGCTCGCTCGGGGGGCGGAGATGTTCTGAAGAAACGAGTCGGAGGACGAGAGCTGAGCTCTATCCTGTAACCGTGAGACAGAATGTCTCTCACCCATCGGTCTTGGACATGTGGCCACCAGGCGTCGCAAATGCGGGAGAGCCTGCCACCGACCGAGGATGCGGTTTGGGGAGGCCGAAAGTCATGAGGAGGCCGCCTTGGAGACGGTTCCTCCGGCGGTCTTTGGAGGACGTGACTTAGACCGCCATGCAGAAGAGTTCCTCTGGCCCTTCTCTGGCCTGTTGGACGTGGAGGATTGGGACCTGGCTGAGGGCCGAAAGGACCGAAACCTCGATTGAATTTTTCGTTCCTGAGGTCTGTTTGGTTTGGACTGGGGTAAGGACGAGTCCTTTCCCTTGGATTGTTTAATAATTTCATCCAATCGCTCGCCAAACAAACGGTCGCCAGAAAATGGCAAACCGGTTAAGAACTTCTTGGAAGCAGAGTCTGCCTTCCATTCGCGTAGCCACATGGCCCTGCGGACTGCCACCGAATTGGCGGACGCTACCGCTGTACGGCTCGCAGAGTCCAGGACGGCATTCATGGCGTAGGATGAAAATACCGACGCCTGCGAAGTCAAAGACGCAACTTGCGGAGCAGAGGTACGTGTGACCGCATTAATCTCAGACAGACAAGCTGAGATAGCTTGGAGTGCCCACACGGCTGCAAAGGCCGGGGCAAAAGACGCGCCTATGGCTTCATAGATGGATTTCATCAGGAGCTCTATCTGCCTGTCAGTGGCATCCTTGAGCGATGAACCATCTGCCACTGATACTACGGATCTAGCCGCCAGTCTAGAGACTGGAGGATCCACCTTGGGACACTGAGCCCAACCCTTAACTACGTCAGGGGGGAAGGGGTAACGTGTGTCATTAAGGCGCTTAGTAAAGCGCTTGTCCGGAAATGCTCTGTGCTTCTGGACAGCATCTCTGAAGTTAGAGTGATCGAAAAACGCACTCCGTGTACGTTTGGGAAACCTAAACTGGTGTTTCTCCTGCTGCGAAGCCGACTCCTCTATAGGTGGATTTGGGGGAGAAAGATCTAGCACCTGGTTGATGGACGCTATAAGGTCATTTACTATGGCGTCCCCTTCAGGTGTATCAAGATTGAGAGCAACGTCAGGATCAGAGCCCTGAGCTGCGACCTCCGCTTCATCCTCCAGAGAGTCCTCAAGCTGAGACCCCGAACAGCGTGATGAAGTCGGGGAAGGTTCCCAGCGAGCCCGCTTAGCCGGTCTGGGACTGCGGTCCGTGTCGGAGTCCTCCCCGTGGGACCTAGGTGTCACCCCAGGAGCACTCTGCTGCGCAGACCGAGAGGGGCCTGGGGGCGATGAACTCACAGTGCCCGGGGCCTGTGTAAGTACCGATCTGGACTGCAAGGCTTCTAGTATCTTAGCAGACCATCTGTCCATAGACTGAGCCATGGATTGTGAAAGCGACTCAGAGAGTTTCTCAGCCAAAACTGCAAACTCTGTCCCTGCCACCTGGACAGTGGAAGCCGGCGGTTCTACCTGAGCCGAGGGTCCCACCAGTGCCCGAGGCTCCGGCTGAGTGAGTGCCACAGGGGCCGAGCATTGCTCACAGTGAGGGTAGGTGGAACCTGCAGGTAACATAGCCGCACAAGAGGTACAGGTTGCAAAATAACCCTGTGTCTTGGCACCCTTGCTCTTTGCGGACGACATGCTGTTGTCTCCTCTGCTCTGAGAGTGATCACTGAGGGTATATAGCCAAAAGCAAAACAATGCGGCCGAACAGAGAAAATGTATACAAATATATATATATATATATATATATATATATATATATATATATATATATATACATACATACATACATATATACATACATATATACATATATACATACATATATACATACATATATATATACATACATATATACATACACACTTCGGCACCCTAGGGGGGCCAGCACCGGGTAACCGGTGTGGCTTACCGACCGCCCAAAGCGGTTGTGTGTCCACCAGATTCCCTGCCTGGGCCTCCCAGAGCTGCAGAGCTCGTTCTGAAATCCTCCACCGGCAGAAGTGATTGTAAAAATGGCTGCCGGAGCTCTCAGGGGAGGAGGGAGCCGTGGGCGGTGACTAATAAAGTGCGGGAATCTGGTGCCCCACAGTGATCAGTGAGGGGGGAGGAGGACACCTAAGTATGCTCCAGCCCTCACTGCCGACGTCCAGTCGACCGTCCCGCCCTTACCCCTGACTGGCAGGCCCGAGGGCGGGAGTTATGGTACTAGGCCGCATGAAGCGGGGACTAAAGTTAATAACGCGGCCGGCAAACAGGCGCGGTCGGCGCGGTAGTCCCGGTCGTCACAAAAAAACAGCAGCCGCTGCAGCGTCTGTGACACAGGCGCTCCATGCACCGTCCCCAAGGGGACACAGAGTACCTTTTAGATGCAGGGCCTGTCCCTGATGATACCCAGTCTCCTGTCCGGCAGATTCCCCTTGGGGCTGCGGAGGGAGCCCGGTCCCAGTGAATGGTGACCGGTTAGGATCCCACTTCTCCCAGAGCCTCTAAGGGATGGGGAAGGAAAAACGGCATGTGGCTCCAGCCTTTGTACCCGCAATGGGTACCTCAACCTTAACAGCACCGCCGACTTAGTGGGGTGAGAAGGGAGCATGCCGGGGGCCCTGTTGGGGGCCCTCTTTTCTTCCATCCGATACAATCAGCAGCTGCTGGTGACTAAAATGGGAGCTTGAGTGAATGTGTGCCTCCTTCAACACAAAGCATAAAAACTGATGAGCCCGTGATGCACGGGAGGGTGTATAGGCAGAGGGGAGGGGTTACACTTTTTAAAGTGTAATACTTTGTGTGGCCTCCGGAGGCAGAAGCTATACATTCAATTGTCTGTGTCTCCCAATGGAGCGACAAAGAAAAGAAGGGAATTTTGTTACTTACCGTAAATTCCTTTTCTTCTAGCTCTTATTGGGAGACCCAGACGATTGGGGTATAGCTACTGCCCTCCGGAGGCCACACAAAGCACTACACTAAAAAGTGCAAGGCCCCTCCCCCTCTGGCTATACCCCCCCGTGGTATCACGGGTTCTCCAGTTTTAGTGCCAAAGCAAGAAGGAGGAAGCCAATAACTGGTTTAAACAAATTAACTCCGAATAACGTCGGAGAACTGAAAAACCGTTCAACATGAACAACATGTGTACCCGCAAACAACCAAGAAATCCCGAAGGACAACAGGGCGGGTGCTGGGTCTCCCAATAAGAGCTAGAAGAAAAGGAATTTAAGGTAAGTAACAAAATTCCCTTCTTCTTCAGCGCTCTATTGGGAGACCCAGACGATTGGGACGTCCAAAAGCTGTCCCTGGGTGGGTAAAGAGATACCTCATGTTAGAGCTGCAAAACAGCCCTCCCCTACGGGGATGTCACTGCCGCCTGCAGGACTCTTCTACCTAAGCTGGCATCCGCCGAAGAATAGGTATGCACCTGATAATGTTTGGTGAAAGTGTGCAGACTC